>NC_052534.1:21002935-21698487 GCF_016699485.2 Gallus gallus
CAAGTCCAATTTCAGTCTCAAATTTCATTCTCAATTAAAAAATTACAGAATTTTTCAGCACTGCAGATTTTGTGTTTGGTCACAACATTTTTGACTTATTGCCACCTTGGGGAGGAGGAAGAAGAACAATTTTTTTTAGTTTTGAGGCAGCTCTGTGCTTTCCCTGAGGGCCTGGCCCTGGTATTCCAATCGTTACCAAGCTTTACTCTCATATTTAAATTTCTGAAATAAATCACCACCTTAATACAGCTCCCTTTCATTTTTAAGGGCAATTAGTAATGAAATTAAATACGATCACTTCAAGTATGACATGGTGTGCATTCAGCTTTATTAATATAGCCACGATCTTCGGAGCCAAACATTTGGCCAAGGAATGGAAATGTCTCATTAGGGTACCTATTTACATATGTGTTTTCAGCTCATGGACGAGAGCGTTCCAGTGGCAAGCAGCAGCCTTGTTGGTCCTGCTCAGAGACACCTGCTTAAACCGCAAGGATGTGCTGGCTCCAGCTAAGCAAAATTACCTTCTTTAGCTTCCACAAGTGGGAGCGGTGAAGCTAATGGGGCTGCACGTGGGCAAAAGGGGGAGCAGCATCTGGCCTGAGGAACACCGCACGTGCCAAGCACTTTGAAATGTTCAGAAGCATGGAAAATAAAACCAAGGAAAGCCGAACGTGTCTAGCATCTGCACCCTACTCTGTGGCGGTGCTGGCTCTGCCTGGATGCCATGTCTGGCTAGGGAGGTGATGGCTCTTACTTGTGGGCAAATGACCACTGGCCCTGTGGGCAGTACCAGGGCTACTTCTGGGGCTACAGAAATATGAGGCAGCATAAAAGCGAATGACTATTTTGTCAGAAGACAGTATGTGTGCAGATACACAGGCATTTACCTTCTTAAAAAGAGGGAAAAAAACAGCAGTAACAGAAAAAAAAAAAAAAAAAAAAAGCCCCCCACCTCCATGTGTTGGCAGGACAAATGTGGGATCAGTGCTAGGAACACTCCCTCTGATTTGTCCACCCCAGGTGGATTCACCCTGAGAGCCAGCCCTCTTCTCAGCCCACTGCACCATTACACAGCTTTGGCTTTGTGTGTGTGTGTGTGTTCAATGGTGGATGCCCCATCCCTGGAGACACTCAAGGTCAGGCTGCACGGGGCTCTGAGCAACCTAATCAAGCTGCAGGTGTCCCTGTTTGTTCCGTGGGAGTTGGCCTCTTAGGGTCCCTTCCAACTCAACTGATTCTATGATTCCTGGCTGGCATTTAGTTTAAGCAGAGCCTGTACTGCTCTCCCCTTATGAACGCTGGGTGCGTGGCATCAAACGCCAGGAACCTCCACAGGAGCAGCACTCTGCAGTGACTGAGTGCATGCTACAGTGCAAGGGGAATAAAGGAAACACTGCCAGCAAATTTCACCAGAGGGAACTGGTCAGCAGAAACTGGGCCAAGTTCACAAACCTGTGGGATAATCCATCTCTAAGAGTGGAAAAACAAACAAACAAACAAACAAACAACAACAACAACAACAAAAAACCGTAACCCAAAAGTGATTAAAAGAAGGATTTTGGTAATTTGCTGGGGGGGGGGGGGGGCACTCTAACAAACTAATTTAAGCTAATGTGATGTTTATAAAGTTACTTAGATAATGATACCATGTATAACATTATAATCATTAAAACCCAATCTATGTTAAAAAAAAAAAAAACTTAGATGATTAACACAAAATCAAGTTGATGTGAAGGAACAATTACTTTTAGAAAAAAAATCAGGAGGTCCTAATATTCTGTAGAATGAGGGAGGATGCAGCTGTATGTCGACAGCTTTCATATCCTCATTTGAATAATGTGGCCTGAATCTGTCACTTTATTCATCCTCCTTATGCTCAGTGTACTCTGCATCAACAACAAATTAAGTTGTAAATAAGAGACAATCATCACTTTTGTTTTTAAGCAGCTTCTGCATGGAGAATTTCAATGTACTGTTTCTTTTTGACGGAAAGAAAGGGATTCTGCACTGTGCTTATGTAAGCACAAATATGAGGAAACCAACCGAAATGAAACAATAAGGGAACACTTGAGAACTGCTCCAAAATGTTCTTGGAAGCACATTTCTACCACCACAAATCTCTTTTTTGATAGGATATGCATAAAGAAAATTGTTTAGCTTACCACAACAATAATTCTTACTTTGCTCTCAAGTGCTAATGATTTTTTTTATTACTATTTTTAATTCCCAATCCTCCAACCTCCCCTTTCCACAACCAGGTACAGGCAGGGCATAACCTCAGGGGAAGGAAGAAGTCAGCTATGTCTTTGCACACTCAGAAACGCCACTGACCTCTGAGAACACCAAACTTCCTTGTGACCCAACACAGCATGCAGTAAGAACGTGGAGGGGAAGAGATTTTCTTACCTTTACATCTGAGAAGTAGGTTTTCAGCATATTGGAACTTGGGTACCGGGTGTAAAAGAACATGAGCTTGGCCTTTTTCAAGTGGTTCGGCGACAAGCCTTCCTGCATGTAGGATTGAATTAGTAAAGGAAAACGCTTGGTTTGAAAAGGCTGCTTCTGAGTGTGCCCTGTGCACACACTGCACCCCCAGCCTGCGGGAGACTGAAATGGCCATGCTGTGACTTTCTGCAAATGGCAAAATGAGGGACGAGGAGACACACAACCTAAACCTTCTATTTCCTATCAGTTTCGGGAATTCTGCAAGTTTACAGCTTGTGTACCATATGCATGTTCACTTGTTGCTAAGGAAACATGTGCCGCACAGAACTTATCGGGAGCTTTTTCTCCCTCTCCTCTGGAAGTCCAGCCCAAGTTTCGTTTCCCCTCAGCACTGCACTGTGTGCACCGAGTGAATTGAGTGGATGTGCCATGCACGGGGTGCTCCAGCCCTTGGAGCAATGCCTCCCGCAGGCAGCGCATTTCACCTGCTCCGCTCCCATCCCAGCATCCTGAGCTGCTCCCTCTAATCCCGTTACAGCGCTGCCTCGATAATCAAAGCCAAATTTTCCGAGAGGCAGAGCCCCTCCGACCTATGTTGTCGCCTTCTGGTTGAGCCGGTTAACTCCTCCTCGGAGAAAGACGCGTTTGGGGCTCCACAATCGATGGACGCGGGCTAGCGGATCAATAAATGGCCACTTACCCTATAACGCAGCCTATTTATCCTGGAAACATCATTACCTTTTAGATCTGTAAACAGAAGCAACGGAAACAGTTCCCAAGGGAATGCAAAGCTAACCATAACCATCTCGGCTTGCTGATTTTCTCCCGGCTCCTTGGCTCTCTTTTGTGCGCTGTGCACGAGGACGGCTCTGGTCACATCTGCGCCGCAGGCTGGCCCTGCCATTTCCTCAGCAAATTAATGGCTTTATAATTTATCAGAAATGAAGATGCACGTGGAGAAAATGAGTGTGGCCCCCACAAGGTCAATTAAGGGTTCTTCCCAGAAGCTTCTCTGAGGTCTGTTTCTCCCAAACGCAACTGCTGAAAACCTCACTCCTTTCACACCTGACAGAGGAGAAAGAGTGGCCACGTCTGTATGTACACTGCAGCCTCTCTGCCCCCACTTTTGGGCTGGGAGAATGCCGGCACCAAGCACCTCCTGCATCGGGAAGTTGGGCGCAATGTTATAGCAGGCTACTGCTTATTAGCAAGGCTTTTTCAATAAAAAAAAAAACTATTCTCTAATTTGTGAAATCAGCGGAGCCCCTCTCCTTTATTCCAGCTATAAGATTCATTTTCAGACTGAAAAAAATGTGGCATTAAAACAAAAAAAAAAAGTCATCAATAACATTAGCTTAAAAACCTCTTATTATCTGGAAGTAGAAGGAGAACGGCTGAGCCGAACTTGCATTTTGTTTTAGATGCTCGCTGATTACAAAGAAGATAATTTATGACTGACATACTTCTTGTGCCAAGAGAAGAGTTGAAAGAACCTCCAGTTACCTCCATTAGACTGATAGAGAAGTCTAAAAGAGCATTACACTCTGCAGTGCCATCTGTCAAAATACGTAAGTGAAATAATAGTAGCAAGCTGTCACCTATTGCTTAGAGATAAGAGTTTTAGACAAATCAAAACTTCTGCACCAGAAATCCACTTTGTTATGCGATCGTTTCAGGGGAGAGGGAGTCTGAGGGGGAACTTCAAAAAGTAAAAGAAATAAAAACTCTAAGCCTCCTTAATTTGTGATTCCTCGGTCGCCACCGACATGCTAATATCGGGTACGGCACACATTTTCTTTCAGCATGAGCTAAAGGATGGACTTAAACTTTCAGGAAGGAAAAGCTCTCCTATTTGCTGGATTTAAGCATATTAGGCAGTTGTCTAAGCATTTTGATTCCTTCTGCATTTAGGATTTTTAAATATTTTCTGCCCTAATGCCAGGGGATATTGATATTGAATGAAACACGTATTAAAAGATGTTCTAAGACTCAAATTCCCAGAAATCCATTTTCTATTAAAATTATACTTGTTCCTAAGCACTTGGCAGCCTTAAAGCTGTATCGAATATGCAACCAATCTGTGTATCTTGATCCTAAGGTTAACGCTGCACTGTGATAAAAGATCTGATCTGTAATAATCTAGCAAAAAATAGTTAATGACAGACTTAAGAGCAAGGAATTAGATAACCCATTGCTATTTCAGAAAAAAAAGAACTGAACTGACCAATTGCTTAATTTCCTTTTTAAGTGCTTGGGCTGAAAAGCAACTGTTCTTCCAAGAAAGCACTAGCTGTTTCCAGGATACTTACACACGCACAATGACTCATGATGAAATAGATTCAGTAAACATACAGCTGTACTGAACACGAGCTAAGCCCCATTCAAGGCCAGGAAAGAAAACGAGCACAAATAAATATTAAGGAGGTAAAGGGAGGAGGGGTGCCGAATGGAACGCAAACAAGCTCCGTCCCAGCAGCTCGTGTGGCTTGCCTCAATTCTCCCAGCTATAGCTTTGTGAAGACAGATGACATTCAATTCTATGGGTAATGCAAAATAGACAATAACTGCTGAAACTTGAGCCAGCTGCCAGGTGTAAAAAAAAAAAAAAAAAAAAAAAAAGAGGAAGAAAAAAAAAGGAGGAGAGAAAGAAAAGTTGATAAATCCATAAATTAATGAAAGACATCTGCTCAGGAACATAAAAGATCAGAGGAACAGTGTACTGCAGCTGAACCTAAAGCAGTGTTCAAACAACCTGAGAGCTCAGCGCTGTGCTTACCCAGTGCGATGCCGCCTCACCTCACCCGGCAGCAGCAAAAAGGCACAACGTTAAGAAATAGGAAGAGAAAGACTGGGAATGAAACCTAGATGCACTCCTGTGTGTGCTATCCAGGGAAGCTGGGAGGTAGCGTTTGGCTCATTTGCACTCTAATTCTCCCTGGGAGCTCTCTCCTCTTTTGCAAAAATATTTTTCAGTGGAGATTTCTTTCACTTCTGTTCCCCTCATCCACAGCTCCCAGAAAAGCTCCAGCAGGCTGTCCTAGTGCTGAGCTGGAGGGAAAGAGTCAAGAAAGGGCTGTATCAGGTAGGCAACCTGCGCTGGCAAGGCTAAGCTGCTCCTTCAGTTACACCTCAGCTGCTTTTAGTCAGCAAAGCTCCAAATCGCTGTATCTCAGAGCATCTTCCAGACCTTCCAAAGGATGGGCCAGCTCAAAGAGCTCCCCCATTGCCCAGGTTTTACCAGCAGCACCGAGCTAACCAGCTTGCTGTACAATCACTTCTTCTTTTTTTTTTCTTCTTTTTTTTTTTTTTTTTTTAAGTTTAATTAGTTTAATTCTAGTCAGATGTAATAACTCCTCATTTTGAAATGTTGTAATTCGCTAATTATAGCTTTCACATGTTGGGACTGCGAAACTCATTCCAGTTGGATGGGAATTCTGCTTAAAAATAAATAAATTGCAGAAAGTTTCACTCGTGTCCCAGACCCTCCTGCCAGGGAGAGAGCACCCAACTCCTTCACCTTTCCCGATGTCTCAGCAGCACACAGGCTGCTGTTGTGCTGCAGTTTTGGTCTATGCAAATGTTTGGGGACTGAACAAGGCTATTTTTCTTGAGATGCAAAGAGGATGCATGACAAAGGAAGACCACGCAGAAAAACAATTGGCTGTCTGTTTCTTTCGGAATTTGAATAAAACTTAATATTTGATTAAACAGATTAGTTTGCAAAGATATAGACTGCATTCAGGACCAAGACGGGAATTCATGCTGCAGGTGCATCTTATCTTGTTCAGCAACATACGCAAACATTAACCGTTTCCTTCTGCAATTCAGCAAAGAACGATCAGACGCGTTTTACAAGCGCTGGTTAAAAGAAACAAACAGAAAGCGGGCTGGTGCAGCGCGTTTGCCTACCACTAAAACCTGAACTTGGCTCTATCCGCTCGTCTTATGTTCTCATCCTGCCTGTATTGTCCAGGAAAACAGATGTTGCTTTCTGCAGAGAAGAAAGATCTGCTTCTCCGAAGAAATCTACTCCTTGTGTGTGCACACTCAACCATGTAAAATAAAAGCACCGCAACAGAACCTACCACAAACAAACCAACCTCCATACCGCGCCTTTCCCTGGAAACTGCAGGCTACCTGGGCAAACGAGCTGCTGCTGGAAAACAACAACAACGTCCCCGAGCTGAACTGTGCGCCAGAGCACACATCGTGTACAAATGCTCTTTAGTAAATCTGCTTTTCCTAGCAGCTCTGCATGCAAACCCTGGCCAGACAGAACGCTTCCCCAACAGCCAGGAAAGGAGCAGGGAAAGGATGGAGATGGAGTGGCCCCAGTGCTCACTGCTCTGGCTCAGCCCCATGCATGGCACTTTCACCTTGGTTCCAGCAGGAGATCGCTAAGGACTGACAGTGAGGAAGGCAAAAGAAAGGGGGAGAAATAGCAAGGGGGAGGCAGGGATGTGCTGAGCAGAGAAGACCACTTGCAGCCACACACACTTCATACCCCTTGGGCTCCTGTCCTAGGATTGGAAAACTACTTTGACATCACCACAATCGGCACCCATTGCACCATGTGGTAGGAATGACTTAATTGCTCTGGCCTGATTGCTGCCCTCGGCTGCCACTCGTGCTGACCTCAGGACTGCTCTGAGAGCATTGCAGCTCACTTCTCAGCATGTGAGAATGAGTTTCAGTTTGGACCTCTGAAAGTAACTGGCAGTAACTGTGAACGATGCTGGCTTTGGACTGACTCCCCTGTTTTGCCATACAGTATATAATGCAAGGGAAAGATTTCCCTGCTGTCAACAGGAAAAAAGTCCTCCAGATATCATGCCTGCTACTGGGTGGCTCTTGGAAATGCCAACAGCTGGGGAAGGTGCTCACAAACCCTTCCTCCTACAGAAATGGGACTACTTACACAGGTCAGACAAAAAAAAACAAAAAAACACTGAAACACTGGAGAGCAAGGGTTCTTCCTTGGTCTTGGCCTAGGTTGGATGGCAGACCCTCAGAGGATGAGTGGATGACCCTGAAGCAAGTATCCCACGAGTCTCCAGCCCTGCCCACACTCTGCTGGGACACCCACAGACATGTGCTGCAATTCTCCAAAAGCTCTCAGAGCTGCTGAGGTCCCAGAAAACACCCAGTGGTGAGGCGCAGCCTTGTGCAGCTGCCTCATGGGACAGCACTGGGAAGGGGACAGTCTCCCCATATCACTACTGTCACTCTAAAGGGACTGAGTTATCTGGTCACAGCCATGGCCAACAACTTGGGAATGGAATGTGCTCCATCTAAGGTTCTGTGCTTGTGCTGCTGCCTTCTGCCGAGGTGCAGAAGCAGGGATAAGATGCCCCCATTCCCTTTATTCAAAATCCTTAGTTTTAGCATTGGGCAGACATGGCACTTTATTTACTTTTAGTACGGTTGTGCTTGAAATAAAAATCTTTTGACCAAAAAGCATGTTAGAGGAAACAATGCAAGGAGTGGGAGGTGTTACTGCTAAGAAAGAAAAAAGATAATAATCTATACTGGTGTCCAGGGGAAAAAAAATATAACTACGTCTGGATATACCTAAATAAAAGCAGAGCTGTATTTTTCCCCAAACTAAATCCTGAAATAGAGCTAAAAAGAGGGACTTCATTTTTTTTTTTTTCAAGGAGGGGAAGTGTCCTGCAAATTTAATACAGATGAAGTTTTATATTTAATTGTTCTCTCCAGCTTTCCAAAATAATTTGCTTTGTGTACGTTAGGACAAAAGATTTCTGTGTATGGCTGAACAGAGGTTAATCATGCATAGCAGGCAGCTGCACCAGAGCTGAAGAGCAGACCTCTGGGTGGGGGAGAGAACTTGGTGCTGCCTGAATAGATCAGTACCTGGGCCTTTTGTGCTTTATTTCCCTTACGTGAGAGGTGGAGACCCACAAAGAATTAAACGCTGTCTCTCTGTGAGCTCCAGCAAGGCTACCACTAACATGGGAGGGGAATAGTAGAATAGGTTTGGTTTGGAGGGGACCTCAAAGCCTGAAACCCCAGCCAAGGGCAGGGCTGCCCCCCCCCAGCTCAGGCTGCCCAGGGCAACCTGGCCTGGAGCGCCTCTAGAGATGGCACCACAGTTTCTCTGGGCAGCTGTTCCACTGCCTCACTGCCCTCTGAGTAAAGATTTATTCCTAACACCTAACCTAAACCTCCCCTCTAACAGGAGGTGACCATGCAGTGTTTCCAGCCAGGATCATCATCTCCTGACTAGCGGGGAGGGAAACTCAACTGAATGTCCTAAAACGTTGTAGGGACAGGCGTCTCTTCTAATTTGTTTGCTGTGGCTAGAGGAGCACCTGCAGTTACCTGGTGTTTTAGCCCCCACCTGCTCCCTATGCCAGTGCCCCCCAGCCCAGCACCCTTAGGCCAGCCCCACAGCATGGGTCAGCCTCTGCTCCTCTCCTGCAGGCCACCATGGCGAACACTCGCCTTCAGAAAAGGATATTGCACTTCCCGAGTAGGGCGAGATTTCAGACATGTCTTGCAGGTCACCACACTCAGACTTTATGAGGGACAAGGAGAGGCCTTCGGCAGCACTGGGGGGGTGTGCGGGTGAGCAGGGATGGTGGTTCATGTGGTGCGACGACATCTTGGTCCTCAGGCTGGTGGTCTCCCGGGTCAAGTCCAGGGACTCAGGGGAGGCACGCTCTTTCCCCGGGAAGGAGGCTGACGGGGCGCCCAGAGGGCTCTGGAAGGGGTAGGCCATGAGGGGCAGCGGGAAGGGGTGGCGGAAGGAGGAGGTGGAGAAGCCGGCAGTGGCCGAGAGTGGGGACTGGTGCAGCGAGGCGTGGTGGCCACCGGCTGGAGGGGCCGAGGCGGGCTGGTCGGAGGAGTTCTTGCGGACGACGAGGGGCAGCGCCTCAGTCTGGTCAGTGGCACCGGGCATGGGGACGCTGCTGAAGGTGTCGAGGGGGTTTGGAATGATGACGTCCCCAAAGCACTGCAGGCGCTGGTTGGCCGTGTGGAAGTTGTGGTTCTCCCCATTGACAGCAAACCTGGCCTGGGGGATCTGGAGAGGTGGGAAGACCTGAGGAAGCTGGCGGGAGGGCTTGGACGAGAAAACTTTCACCACTGTGTCCACAACTTGTGACATGGCGGTGTTCAGTTCCTGCTTCAGCGTCTCAGCCAAGTGTTTACCTTCAGGATGGAAGGAATTTGGCCCTTGGTCCTTCTCCTTGGGACCTTCTCTTTTCGGCTTGTTCTCCCCGATCTCCTGCTCCCGTATGAGAGCCCGCGCCCGGTCGATGAACTGCCCTGGGTCCAGCTCGCACATCTCGTTGTCTGACCTGCCGACGGAGTCACCAGCCTGGGCATCCACGGTCTCGGAGCGCATGCTGTCTTCAGACAGGTTGCCATCTTCATCATTTTCAGAGTCGGTGCTGTCGTAGATCTGGTAGAACTTCTCCTGCAGCTGGCGCAGCTGCTTCTGCATGTCCTCCAGCTGCTGCTTCAGCTGTCGGCGCTCCTCTCGCTTCTGCTCCTTCCTGGCCGAAACCAGCTGCTGGAAGCTCTGCTGCTGCTGCTGCGGCAGCTTCTGCTTGCGCTTGTTTTCTCGGTAACTTTCTCGAGGGCTGACGGACTGCGGAGCTATTTCTCTTTCATTTTCATTGCCCCTTAATGCCACGCTGGGGGAATGGCTCATACCCCGAATGATATTCTCAACTCGGGCGCGTTTAGCTCTCAGGTGCTCATCGCATAACCGATCCACATCAAACTGGCTCATAGTCGGCCTGCCAAAAGGGGAAAGACACTCTTGGGGGCTGTCTCTTGAAGAGTTGCTGCATACATCCTCCTGATGTACTTCTGAGCCTGTACTAGAGAGACCGCTGGCTTGGAAACTGGGCTCGGTGCCACCATTTTTGTTCATGTTATTTTTCAACAGCTGGGAAATTATGGTTGCTCCTGGAAAAGGCATCATGGCATCTTCATACGAGTTCGCCCTCTTCAGCAGCTTGCGGAGTACATTTGACTTTTCCCCATCTGCATGCTGCACCACTGAATACTCAACATCCTGCTCTGAACCTTGGGGATTCATGGCACTAAAAAACGTCGCTCTTGCCTTTGCAAAAAATGCAGATGCTGTCCCTACCGTCCTTTTCACTCCAATGTCAACTCTTCTTCTCTTGGTTTGCCTGCTTAAGAGGGCTGTGCTGTCATGGTCAGGCATCACTGGACTGTTATTGTGCCATCTTCAAAAGCTTGTCAGCTGGGCTCAGCTCAAGAATCCTGGGACCCTGGCCAACAGAACAAAAGGACTGATGAATCATTTTCTTTAAATTTCTCCAAATTTCCTGACCTCAATCCTGAATAAAATGCAAAATGCATAGGCTCTGGGATTTATGGCACATTACAATTATTGCAATTTATTATGCACTCTGCTTGAAATGAAACATTTTTAAATATTTCTGCTCCACTGGTTTAAGATGGATTAAGATTTAAAAAAGCAAAAACTGCTTAAGCACCAGTAATATGATTCTCTTGCACAAATGCCTAAAATGATACTGTTTATCTTCAGAAGAAAGAGTAGATTAGAAGAACACAGCCTCTGACAACCAATTGATTAAATTTAGGGCATTGAGATACATGTTACAAAAGAAGATGAAAGTACTCCTTATTTAAGATTTATTGTTAAAACAAGAATTTGTATAAAATTTGGATTAAAAAAAATCAATTGCGATATAAAAACTGTAATTGTGGGTTTGTATTTTTAAGAGAGATAACGCTGGTAAATAAACATTCGAAGGTCAACTTTCTCTTAATTGTAGGAAGGATGTGCAAGGGAAAGGCAGAGAGAAACAGGCACATTTAGGCTTATGATGAGAGCAAAAAAAAAAAAAAAAAAACCAAACCTCACTTAAGTCATTAGGGAAACATTTCTTCTGCAAAGCAAAAATGCATTAAAATATTTTACGTCCAGGATTATAATATTTACATAGATGTGATCAAATAAAGACCAAAATGTAGTTCGTTAGCACAGCCCTGTGAGTACCAGTGACTAACCTCGATGGTGCTCTGAATTCCCCACGCATCCCTCCTTTCTTAACATACGTTCTCCAAGTAAATCCCGCTACCAGAGCCTGAAAATTTGGTGCTTCACACACTGACCTACGCGACAGTAAATATTTTGCATAGCAGAAACGAGGCATGTTTGGTGCCACATCCCTCTGCTTTAGAAAAATCTCCAGGAACAGTATCTCGAATGCCCAGTGAAGCCCTTCTCATGTGTGATATTTTGAATACACAGAATCTCAGTTCCTGCGACATGCAGAAAAGATGAGAAAAAATATGGGAAGATGAAAGAAGTAACATCAATCAAACGCGTGAGAAAGGAAGATACCTTCTCTTTATATGAACTCTCATTGTTTCCCAGGAACACAGCATAAAAAGATACCACACTTCCTTGCATTTTGTAAAAGGCTCTTGACATAATTCGTGACTTATTAACTAGCGATGCTAAACTCACAGTGCACAGAAAGCTCCGGACGCTCTTTCCCGTTTCTTAAATTTAACGTTCAGTAAAATTAAAATATTTGTCATGCGACGCTTATCTAATATTAAACTTTACATTTGCTTAACAGAGCACAATCTTCACAATAACAGGGTATATTGCCAAAGGCAGCATGCAGACTTTTTGGAATTGCTCCCATCTCTTTCGGTTCACCTGTAAAAACATCTACGTGCTCCCTAGGACTGCATCTGTGGCTAGTTTTGAAGAATGACTACCCATGCAAATAGGCATAATTTCAGCATGAAATAATCTGTAAAATCAAGACAGGAGTCCACGCTTAGTTTGCAACCAGGATGAAAATAAATAATAATAATAAAAAGCTTTTAACACTTAGTAGCATTATGGTTATTCTGCAGCCTTTGCCCACGTATTCCGGATGCACTAAAAGAATATTCAGAGATTTGGTGTCAGAGACAGTTATGCAATGGATGTGATGTTTGTTTGTGTTACCGGCTCCTTGCATGCAGGGAATCAAAGAATGATAGAAATTTTTTAAAAAAAGTCATGAATTCAGATGGGAAACCCAGAACCTTATATCATTCCCAAGACGCTGCCTAGAGATGGGTCCTTATCACATCAGAAAGTGGAGTTTGGAGGCTGTAGGAAGGAGCACTGCCGCAGGGCCCAGCTGTACCACCTGCACCTGAGTGCACAAGATGCTCGGGTACCAAAATCCCGCTGCCTTCCAGTGACAGAATGGGCCCTACTGGACATGGGCAGCACAGCTCACAAAACCCACCTCCCGCTTGCTTTGAATTGCTGCAAAAGGAGTAGACTCAAGCAGTAATGATTGGGTCTTCCTTTTATAATAGTAAAAAAAAAAAACTACTTGGAGGAGTCAGGTTTTCCGAAGGGTGGGTTTTGTACGCTGGCGGCAGGAAGGGGCCACACACCACCCCAGCTGTTCAGCGGGAGATACCCACATGGTGCAAACAAGGGTCAAGGTTGACCTTCCAGCCTAGTGGCGCTCACCTGAAAGCGATACAAACTAATTGCAAGATAACTGTAAGAGCTCTTGTTTGCTGCACGTACGGTACTCTGAAGGCATTCTGCGTAAAGACAGCAGTTGCCAATAGGAAAATAACAACCGGCACCAAAAACCTTCATGCCTTTCCTTCCGTTTCTGCCGTCAAGTTATGCTTGATTAAGATCCAGCAGAACGTTCCCACACTCGCACCAAAACTCTCATGTCATTTTCCCAGTTTTGCATGTTTCCTAGCAAATTTTAGGTGCCTGAATGCTGTTTTCCACTCTCTTGCCCAATCCCAAACAAGGACACGCATGGGGAGGGCTCGCTGTACCCTTGAGTCAGCAGTGCAGGAAATAGGTTGTCCTGCACCCGGCTGGAAGGTCATTGCCACGCATCCTTCCTCCCTAGCACCCATCTTCCTTTCCCTGAGCCCCGCACCAGCAGCAGGAGGTGCTCTGCAGCGATGCTCCCTCCTGCCCTCGTGAGAAGCACCAGGGGTATGGCACCCCTAAGCCAAGTGTTCAGCAACATTCCTGTTTGCCCTGGTATTACACTGAGCCTACAGACCACTAGTATTATGGCTCACGTCCCTCGTGGCTTATAGATGAGGAACAGCTCTACTTTAGCCTGACAAAATGGGAAGGACGTTGCACTGCCACTTCGTATTTTGGTCTTGAAGGATGAACACCAGCTCACACCTCAAGGAAAGCCCCGTACAGCAGGATGGAAGCCCCAGCCTTGGACCGTAGAGAGATTAGACCTGGGTAAACAGGGAAGTCTTGGGGAAAAAAAAATTTAGGAAGTTCGTGTCCTTTATATAGTACCACTATTTGGCTGCATATTGTCTCAAAAACATTTCATAGATCTCCTGTCTCCATATAGCTATCAAGAAATAGGCACTTAGAGATGGAGCTCCTAAAGATTTACACATAGATCTTGACAATGTAAGCTGTATTTCTTTCTGAGTTGCACAGCCTGAGATTTGTGAAGGTTAAATGTGCTCGACATGTCACCCTTGATACTCCTTACTTGCCAAGTGCAGTTTGTGTTAAATTCACACTCTGCATCTCGGGCCCCAACGCACACAATGCGGCTTCCTCGGACACCGAACGTTTTCCATTCCCATGCAGCCCAGACCTGCAACAAAGGCCTCAGCACTTCCCGAGCCCACCCAAAAAAATAGCTTGCACTATTTTATTTGCAAATTTACTTTTGAAACTTTTGTTTAAGGAGATTTGATTAAAATGCAGCTATAAAGAACTTCCTAATGGTTTTATTGCATATCCATGGGACATGCACTGACATGTTAAGCGGGAACAGATTAATTCCTACATATCAAAGAGTCTCTGCTCCTAAACCATTGGCTAGAATGGTCTTTAGAAAGGAATAGAACATTAGATATTTAATCGATTATTACAGAACTGATTTCTGTAATCAATTTTATTTACTCCCTACAAAGATGCAGATCATTTTCTCCCAGATTCATTCATATACCTAGGAGGTAAAAAGGATATTTCACTTTTATCACACTCTACTTAGCCGCACTGAAGGGACGTGGCCTAACCTGAGGTGCCCAAGTGATAGGAAACAGCCACGGAATACAAGAGCCAAAGGACAAGCCTAGCAAATATTCACAGCTGAACACAAGGAGCTCTAAGTTCATAGAGCTGAAATTGTCCCTATCTTGTTGCAAGTCAACAACTCTTAGGTCTGGTGTTTGACTGCCCCATGTCAGCCCACAGCACCAACGCCACACAAGGAATTCACCACGCTCCTGCTACCAGAAATATGCAGATCTTTCGCTCCAAAGCACTGCGTTGGGCATGGCTTTGCCAGAAGCAGCCAGGAAGCGCAGGATGAAATTATTCCAGTCAATAGCATTGCCCAGACAAAACCGCAATGACGATCTGAGAGCAGATGATACTCCTTCCCCATAGGTCTGCTCAGTGCTGAAATCACTTCAGCAACTAACAAAAGTACTACCTTTCTCTGTAGGGCTTCGGCACAAGTTTTCTTGGGAGAAAGGCTTATCTAACTCCCCTAGCTGGGACATGCCATGAAACACGGCAGAAATAATGAGCAACTCTTCTCGTAGCAACAACTGCTTCATTAGGATTTCCCCATAACAAGAAGCAAAAATCAGAAGGCAATTTCCTCCAAGACTACACTACCTTCAGCCTGCCCCAGAGCGGCCAGCAGGGCCTGGCCCAGCAGTCCCACACCTCCCACAGCCCGGCCCCACACAGGCTGGGAGCAAACTGGCAGGTGGGGGTCAGCATCTCCCTACTCGAGGCCTTTGGTTTGGGGAGATGATGGCCCTCCCGCACCCACCTGCACTGCTGGGAGAAAAGTTCCTTCAACGAGAGGGAAATTGAGCTGTTCATGGTATAGAACTGAACACGTCTTCCTCCTTTCCTGCCAGCTTGCTCCTAGTTATTTCACTGACCAAGAAAATAACTCAGAGACAGCACTAACACGGCCGCACGGCAGATTCCTGCCACCAACTCAGCCCAAGTTCTCCAAGGGTTTCCCCCACACTCCACGATGCTGTTACAGCAGAGCCCCACAACAAGTTAGCGCGGCCATCCACTGAGACACAAGAAACCAATTTGGGGAGCCTACCCAAGGCAGCGTTTACAGCTCTCCCCTGAACCAAATTAAACTCCAGTTTCAAAATGTGTCCGTTCTTAGGACTTAATCCCTCATCTATCGGCTGGTCATAAAAAGACAAACCGAGACACAAAAAGTACAAAGCGAGAGGCCTCGGAGCAGCCGGCAGGGAAGTTGGCCGTGTACGCTCCGGCGGTCGGGACACACAGGTTGCCGATAATTTAACGGGGAGCAAAAAGCGCCCGCGGTGTACTTCTTCCCGCAGCCCAACTCGCGGGCTGCCGATACCTCTCCTATAGGTGATACTCCGACCACCCCACCGCGCAGCACCGCCGCTAAAGGTGAGCCGCGCGGAAAAGGAACGCGAAGCGGAGCGGCGGCGCTCCTGCGGGGAGAGGCGAGGGGCGCTCTCACGGCCGTGCCTCGCGGCCGGGCCAGGTGCGGCGCTCCTCGGGGCTCCCCGCGGTCGGCACCTGCCCGGCTCGGCCCCCCGCCCGCCGCCCCCTGGTCCCGGGGCTCCCCCCGCCCCGAGGGCTGCCCCGAGCGCACCCGCCTCAACTCCGTTTCGACGCGCGGCAAAGCGCTCCCGGCCGGCAAAAGCCCCGAAGATCTCCGTCACGGGGGAAAGGGAAAGTTAAAGCCCTCCGCCCCGGCGAACAGCGATCGACCGGCCCGAGAGCAGCGCTCGTCCCCGCCCGTGCCCATCTCCGCGCTCCTATCCCTCCCGGCCGCTCGGTACCCACCGCCCCGCGCCGCTCCCGCACCCCGCGGCTCGTCCCGGCGTCGGGAACGCAAAAGTGACCGCAACGGGGAGAAGGAGACTGAAAAGTCCCTGCCCCTCCCGGCCGGGGTTAAAAAGGAGAAGTGGCGACACGCAAAGGACGGGCAAACCGGGGAGACAAAAAGCCGGGCGGCGAGAAGCGAGACAAAGGGGAGGCTCGCAGGAGTTTAAAGCGAGGGATGGGGAACTTCGGAGGGAGCGCCGAACAACAGAACGGAGCCGCGGAGCCCCGCGAAGCGCTGCGGGGACGGAACAAAACGCGGCCGCGGGGCGGGGGGAGCGGCGGGGCAGCATCGCCCGCAGTGCGCGTCCCTCGCAGAGCGCTGCCCGGGGAACCGCCGGCGCTCGGGGCTGAAGTCGCGGCAGTTTCGCTCCTTGGGAAGAGGAGCGCGGTGCCGGGAGCGGCGCTTTGCCGCTGTTCGGTATTTTTCTAGCGGAAAAAAAAAAAAAAAAAAGAAAGAAAGAAAGAAAGGAAGGAAGGATGAGAGAAAGAAAGAAAGAACGAAAGAAAGAGAAGAAAAAAAAAAGGAACAAAAAAATAAATAAAAGGACTGCAGAAGCAAAAGAAAAGGGGGAAAAAAAGGGGGTGAGGAAAGGGAGAGAGCATACTTACTCCGTGCAAAGGCGACGAAACTGAGCCTCTTTTTTTTTTTGCCGCTGGACAGAGCGAGGCGGCCCGGCACATGCACACCGCACGCGCACACACACACACACACGCACACACTCACTCGCACACACGCACAGACACACGCGCGCGCACACACACGCGCGCACGCACGCGCGGCCGCTGAATATTGTAATTGGGCGAAGGGAGGGCGAGCGCGGGCGGCGCGGGGCCGGGGTGTGCGCGGCGCGGGGGCGGCGCGGAGCGGGCACGGAGCGGGCGCGGAGCGCGGAGCGGGGCAGGGGCAGGGCTGGGCTGGGCCGGCCGAGCCGAGCGAGCGCTCCGCACCGCCACAAGATTTACTTTAAGACACAGCTGAAGGAAACAGGAAGACTACACGTCACGGGCCGGGTGACGTGAGCCCGGCCCGCCGCCCAATCGGAGGGCTCCTTGCGACGGGCCGGGGGGGGACCGGGGAGCACTTGGCAGGAGCGGGAGAGGAGCGAGGGGGCGGCGGGGGGAGCGCCGGGCCCGCCCCGTCCCCGCGGGAAGGTGGCCGCGGCCGCGCACCTGCGTGGGGCCGACGGGACGGGACGGGACGGGACGGGACGGGGAGGGGGGAAACTTCGGGGAAAGTCGGCCCCGGGGGGGCTGCACCGCTCGGGGCTCCCGCGCGTGGGTCCGGGGCTCAGCGCCGGGGGGGTTCCGGGAGCGGAGCGTCGCGGTGCGTCGCGGTGCGTCGCGGAGCGGAGGGGCCGAGCGAGCGGCGCTCCCAAAGTTCTGGGGAACTCTGTCCCGTCCCGAGCTGCAGCGGCAGCCCGCTGCCGGCCGCTTTAAATCTCTGGGAGAAAATGATTTGTGGCGGAAGAAGCGGGGATGCTCGCGGCATCTCTCCGCTGCCGGCGCCGAGCGAAAGTTTGCACGGGGAAACGCCGCGGAGAGCGGCGGGGGAATGAAGGGAGAGGGAACCGCGTGGTGCGCGGGGAGCAGCGGGGAGGGACGGGGAGTCCCGGCCGGGGGGACCCGGGGGTGCCTCTCATATGCTACGGGAGCCGCGCACCGGGGCCGTCCTCAGAAACAGGGGCGCCTGCAGTCCGCCCGGTTACACGTGAAGGTTCCGTCGGAACGGGGAGCGCTGCGGGGCTGAGCGATGCGGGGGGAGATGAGCTCGCTTGAGTTTTTTTCCCCCTTTATTATTGTCGTTTTTTAAAGGACGCCGGGATCCGCGTAAAGGTGAAGCCGGGCGGTGCCGATAGTACATACACAGCAGCCCCTGACAGCGCCTTGTCACTTGCGCGGCTCAGCGTCGCTTCGAGCGCTGTCGAGGAAACGCAGTCACCCAATGAGGAGCGAAGGGAAACTGAGGCACGGGCTGTCCCGGGGGCACGCAGCCCCCCCGGCCCCACCTCGCTCTGCAGGTGCCGTCCTCCCGCCCCGCACCCCGCTCACGTCCCAGCACGGCGGTTCGTAGTGTAACCCCGCCGCTGCCTGAATGGTGAGCGCTCGAGATTCTACCTCCTCCCGCCCCCAGTTGGTTCACAGTGATAAAGTTTGGATCCAAAGGCGCGCTCAGGTGTGGGGGCTCTGCTCCTGCCCTCGCTTTGCTGCTTGGTCACAAAGTTCAGCCGTGGGGCTGTGCTCAGCTGCGAGCTTCGGCCCCTCAGAAATAAATCCTTCTCCAAATTCTGGTGCCTGTGACGAGGAAATGAGCGCTGCGAGCTGACAGCTCTCTGCATTCACAGCTCTGTCTTCGAGGGGGAAAAAAAAGAAAAGCAGATGTGGGAAACTTAGGAAAACTTTTGAAACGTGCCCTTGGCCGTGGGTGATCCCCCTGTCCCTTTGGAGGATGGCAACAGGATTGGAAGTGACAAGGGCTCACTGCTGGAAGTGTCTTTGCTTTGATCACTCTCCTCGCTGTGTCTGCTCACTCCGAGCGAGGGAAAGGGCTGCACTGCCGGTTTTCTTTTCTTTTTCTTTGTTTTTAAAGGGGGATGGGAGGGGGATATATTTTTAAAGGTGGGATATATCCGAGTACTTCATGTGTAAAGAACGGTCCCTGTCACAAGGGCCTGATTCTGCTCTTATTGACGCCGCCGCGAATTCATCCAGGGAGCATCAGCAGCGCGTGTGCGGGGCAGAGGAGCGCTGGGTGCGGGTGTGCGTTGCTGCGGGGTCTGAGCCTTCCTCGGCCCCTCCTCGCAGACAAACCCTTGGAGGAGGATGCACCAGAGGTGCCACAGCAGAGTGCACTTTAATTCAAGAAGGTGGTATTGGCGGAAATCGGAAAAAGAAAAAAAAAAATGGGGGGCGGAGGGGGGGGGATGGAAGGAAAAGGCAAAAAAAAAGAAAGAAAACCTCCAGAGAAGAGAAAGTGACTCAAACTAATCCTATTAAACGTGGTAGCATGTTTCTGTGCAGTGCGCTGAGAGATTAAGCACAGGAAAAGGGATAAGTGCTGCTTCAGTTTCACTAAACTAATGTGACAACTTGTCATTGGAAATCTTTACAGCTTGTTAGCAGATGACTAGCTGATTCAGATATGTTTTCTACCATTTCCTTTGTGTCTGGGGGTGGTGTTTTTTCTTTCCTGTTCCTTTCTTATCCGTACTGTTCTATTCTGCTTTTTAATCCTTCATGTCTCCTTCAAGTCAAAACATTTAACTTGCTTTAATCAATATTTTGTTTTGAAGATGTCCCCTGACCTTTTGTTTGTGCAAATTAACCTTCAAGGGCACCTCATTCATTCATTAACCTCACTGGGATGCCATATCCCTTGGACATTACATTTTAGGATGCATAAAGCATTTATGAATGTTTGGCAATATTGTAGTGAATGACTGTAATACAGCTGCTATTCCTACTGCTTCTACTGATATATTCATTGTTCGTTTACTCTCTCCTCTCCTCTCCTCTCCTCTCCTCTCCTCTCCTCTCCTCTCCTCTCCTCTCCTCTCCTCTCCTCTCCTCTCCTCTCCTCTCCTCTCCTCTCCTCTCCTCTCCTCTCCTCTCCTCTCCTCTCCTCTCCTCTCCTCTCCTCTCCTCTTCCTTAGCACTCCCCCACCACCAAAGACATGATGATGGTTGAGTAAATGGAAAAAAACATTTTTCAACATTAAAGGAAGGCTGTTTGGAAAAGGAAGGCCCTGCTGAGGTGTAGAGGAAGCCTGTTTATTAACACTGGACACCTCTTATCTCAGGCAGCTCCAGATGGATGTCCCCTTGGCAATTCCCACTCTGCCAAGTGGGGTTAAGCAGGGTGAGCACCTTGACGTGGGCTGGTGATCACCAGGGGATCATCGGCTCCTTCAGAGAGAAATTTTAGCAGAAGCCAGGCATGGGGGAGGGAGAGCATCGGGCCCCAGCATAAAAGCTTGCACGTGGCCAGATTTACCTTTTGTGGCTGTTAAATTGCTTGCCCCTTGGGACAGAGCCAGGTTTTGATTGAGAGATAAAGTAGTTCAAATCTGTCAATAATTAACTGTCACTCAATTAAGGGTTTCTTAACAAATTAGCACTTGGTAGTACCTAAGGTGCGGGGTTTTTCATGGGAAAAGGCTGACAGAGTGACATTGGCTATTAAGTTTGCCTGCCCAATGAGGATCACCTCATGTCCAGCTCAGCTTTCACACCGGTGTGTAAATCTGGGGACTAGTTTCCAAACCCCATTAGGTCACTGTTGACATTAACCCTTTGTGCCTTTCTGAGCTAGACAATGCAGAACTGGGTCCACTAAGTCAGAGCTGTACATAGAGGGCAACGAGGTATCTTTGGTGTCCAGTGGACATTTACTCATCTCCTTCCATCCCTTTCTAAACCTGCTGTGAGGTTATGGTTTCAAGTTGCACCAGGGGAGGTTCAAGTGTGATATTAGGAAACATTTCTTCTCAGAAAGAGCGGTGAGCAGTGGCACAGGCTGCCCAGGGAGGTGGTAGCATCACCATCCATGGAGGTGTGTGGAGATGTGGCACTGAGAAACATAGTGAGCATGGTGGGGATGGGTCAGTGGTTGGACATGACGGCCTTCGTGGTATTTTCCAACCTTAATGATTCTATGATTCTATGATAATCCTGTGGACACACCGCCCCACTCTTCCCTTAATTCTCCATTGACAAATCAACAATGAATGTCAGATGTTGGCCAGATCCAGCCACAGCCCCATGGCCATACAGGGTACAATACCCACGCTGCTGGGACAGGGATCCCCATGGACACTAATGGCAGCAAACCACAGGCTCTGGCAGCTCTAGCCATGGGCTCCTTAGTCCCTTCATTTGTCCCTACTGAGGAGGGGTCTGGCCCTATGTGTTAGGAAACCCTCTGCTCCCCATCAGATGGGATTCTCCCAGCATCACACCTCTGGGAAAATCCCTTCGGAAGTCAAATGCAAAGCTCTAGCAAATGTAGGCTGTGAGGTGGGAGCTGGTTTAATTCCATCTCTGTTCCTCCAGTAGAGGTTTATACTCAGTATGGTTAGGTTGCATCAGCCTCTGCTCCCCTCTCCAAGCAGTTTTTGGGTCTTCTAACTGAATCATGCCGATGTAATTCTGCATAAGAGTTTAAAGGCAACATCTGTGGAGCTGTCCAGGTGGTTCAACAACTCATCCCGACACAGCCTTCCTTCCATTAACCCTATCACTAGAGCTGCTGGAGAGGGACGGCTCTTAGCCACAGCCACTGTGGCTTGAAAACCCAACTGTTTCAGCAGCCTCTGTGGGTGGGGTTTAGAGGCACATAACAATGTGCCGTGGGCTGCCCTGTTCCGGTACTTGTATGAAAAATCTCAAGAAGTTTAAAGTCATGAAGCAGGAGAGGAAAAAGCACATTTGGTCATTTAAAACCATACTCGACCCTGCTGAATAATCAACCTGCTATTGAGCAGGAAACGTTGTTTGGTTTTATAGGCTTGCATTCTTTTGATTGTGTTTTTAAGAGAGAGGAGGATATTTCTATAGAGGGATTATAACCTGGGGGAAAAAGTTTTGATGATTTTTTTTTTTTTTTTGCACCAAATTAATGTATTTTTACATTACACAGTGACAGCTTTAAAAAGCCATCCTTCCCTAGTGAAAATCATTCGTATGATCTGAAGGATGTATATCATCTGTCACCTTTAAGGATGCAGTGCTGCAAGGGATACAGGAGCAATTTTTTTCTTGGGCCGAGAGGCACCTAGTAACAATTTAAAACAGTATCCTCAAGGCTACACTGTTTATTTTAACAGGATGCAGCTGCTTGGGATGTTCAGTAGGTACTGAATAAGCCAACAGATTTGGGAGCCTGAAGCAGAACATGGGGTGCCTGTAGGTATCTGTGTGCAAGCTGCCATTGCAGCTCATCCCACTCCAGGGCTGCCCTCTGAGTGTTGCCTCTGTGCCCAAGGAAGGGGCAATGGGGAATGGGTGTCTCTGGGAGTCCCGCCAAGGGCCGGTGCACGTGTGTTCTCCATGCCTAGGGGCTCTGGCAGAAATGCACTCAGTGCTGCTTTCTTTGCAAGATGTCCTCATGGTGGTGTCAGTTCCCATCTTTCATAGGATAGCCTACAAGTGAGGGTGTCTGTCCTAGCGGGGGGAAATGTGCTTTTAACACTTTCCTCATCCTGAAGGCAGGCAAAGTTGTGACTCCCTTCTCCCACAGAAATGCCTCAGCCATCAGGCTGGGAAATGGGATGATCTTTTCCCCTTGTTTTGGGGTTTTGTCTTGCTGCAGAAAGGAACCAGACTATCACAGAGCTGAAAGAAGAGGTGCTTATGGTGAACTGGGGGGAGCAGCGCTCAGCATTCAGAGTGCTGTAATTCTCCTGCCCATGACAGACAGCACTGTAAGGCAAAGTATGTCTCTAGCCCAGGCGCTGACATGCCGCTGGGGCATGGTGTCCATGTTGCCCCTATTCCTGCCCTCAGCAGCCTGCAGTCCTCTCTGTGGTGCTGTGTAGCTTCCCTGGAGTGTATGGAAGGGGAGGATGTGGCAGCAGCTAGCACGAAGACACTGATATCTCTTATGGGACCAACAGGTATCTGCACAATGCAAACAGCTCATCCCACAGTGCCCCTCACTGCCACCCAAGTTACCTGCAGTTACCAATGGCTCACCCTCCATAGAATCATGACGAAAATAATGTAGGTGCCTTCTTCCAGAGAGGAAATACATCCTTAACATAAAGGTCAAATGGCATTTGTAACAACATTAATAATTTCAGAGCATCACGCTGTTAGATTCTAGGAATGATTAGACCTGCCTGGCCGTGCTGTTCGGTTGCTTTTACAAAAGAGATGCACTGTTTACCTCCTGAGAGATTCATAAGGAAAAAAAAAAATCCAATCTGTATCAATGAGTAAGATATTTTCCTTACCAGAGATATTGATTTAAATATTGACTTCACCACTGGAGGGTTATTTCACTCCATGCTTCAGATACTCATGGTAAAGTGACATGTGTTTTATGTACTAATAAAAATGGTATTCCTGGGGCAGTCATCTTATCTTTAGGGCTCGGACTTTCTCAGTCCTGCTGCTTGGAAGCTGCTGTCCTTTCTAAAACTGAGGACTTATTTTCCTCTGAGTGTCAGTGTTCTTCGCTCCATGTGAATCCCTTCTACCAGGATCCAAACAAACAAACCCTAAACATCGCACACAGCCCCTTTGTCCTACCCTCCCGTTCTCCTTTCAATCTTTCAGCGAGGGCTTTGGGCTTTGCAAGACAGAAGTTTCTTTATTTAGCAACAGAAAAGGTGCTGCTGCTGCCGAACCTGTTACAGCTTGTCTGGGCGCAGCCGGGTGTACTTCGGGACAGGGCTGCCCAGTTGTACAGCACCCGCACCAGCTTTCCAGCCCTGCCAGGCCTGGGGTCACATCTGTGGCAATAGCTTGTGGCATGGAGCAGCAGCCTGGTGCTCATGAAGGCAGCTCCATTGCAAACCAGAAGTGCCAATTGCCCCTTGAGCAAAGCACCAGCCTGGGAGCCAAAAAAAAAAAACCACACCCCAAAAGAATACACCATCCTTGTAATCATAGAAACTTTGAGTCATTAAGTTTGGAAAAGACCTCTGAGATCATCTAATCTAACTGCCAACCCACCCCCACCATGGCTACTAACCATGTCCCTCATTGCCACATCTACACACCTCTTGAATACCTCCACCACCACCACCCTGGGCAGCCTGTGCCAATGCCTCACCTCTATTTCTGAGAAGAAATTTTTCCTAATATCCAACCCGAAATATATATTCATCCCCATCCCTATGACCACCAACTTACAGACTTGGTATCACAACCTGTGTTCCTTCCCACCTTCTCTTTTACATCAGCAGGATGAATTGGAGGTGTGATATGATGCTAGCACTTGCACTTCAACTCTTTGGCCTCTTTGGCCATATGGGTTAACAAGAAAGAAGCAATTTTCAGAAAGCAAATGCATGCAAAAGATTGCATCTTGCCTGGAATTCCTGAGGTTATCTGTGCCCATAGTTTGGAGGCATGGTCGCCATCCCATTTGCAGCAGTGTCTGTTTGCACAAAGACAGACATAGCCATCCCTGCAAGTCTCTCCCTTCAAAGTGCTGAATTTCAGATTGCAGCCAAAGACCCAAGGCTCAGCTCTCAACCTGTGATCAAGGAAGAGTCTTCTGGAGGCATCCACAGGCCAGAGGCATCCACAGGTCTTCTGGAGGCCAGAAAGGATAAATATCTTACAGGGAACTTGCCTTTTTCTTGGTACACAGTTGATGTTTTATCTGAAATCTGGGAGCAGACATACGTGCCAACACTTTATTTACCCCAGCAGTGCCATTCCTCACAAAGAGGCTGTGATTCAGCAGAAGCAGCACTGCTGAAACATCCACAGAGTCCCAGCAAAAATGTCAGATTTCCTCAATCAGTTCCTTTTGTGACCTTTATCTGAACCTTAATCTGTTGTAGCAAAATTATTTTTATTAGCCATTCATACTTCATCACACCGCTAATTTTCCTCTTTTTAAACTATCAGTTTAAGGCAGCTTTTCCGTTTAACTAATTAAGGCTGATGTGTATTATTTTGGCTACGATTTCTGATGATTATTCTTTAGACTCTTTTAAGACCGAGTTTTCTGTAGCTGACTGTCAAATTTCTACGTGTGGGCAGAACGCTCTTTCTGTTACACGGGTGCTTCCTTATCTGTAGGGAAACCAACACTACGGACACTGTGGAAGGAATCAGAGCCTCATCTCTTTTTCCTGTCTTACACCAGCTCTTGCTTTTTGTTATTACTGCAACCGGGGATCATTGGAGGGAAGAAGGGTTTTCAGGATCGGGCTCCGTATGGGATCTTTAGAATTAAGAACCCAAACACATGCCTGCAGCTGCCTCACAAATATTGTCAACTGTTGTAGCTAGTGACTCGTGGTTCGTCTTTGCCTTCGATATTAAAGAACAGATTGTGTTACGGTACTTATCTCTACCTTTACAAACAAATACAACAGGAAAATATGTCAAGCAGAAGAAACTGTGCTTGTTATCAAATGCTCAGATACGCTGGCTACAGGTTTTTGTGCTTTTTGGCAAAAGCTTCCAAAAGCATCATGATTCTGGGAAGCGTTGGGGGCTGTTGGTGTGCAGGACACAGACACTGTGTGGTGGCACTGAGGCAGCAGAGGTGACGCAGCCCCAGCACTGATGGCACAGAGCAGCACCCATGGACGAGCATCACTTGCCAGCCCACACCTCTCACGGAGAGCTCCATGGGACGCTGTGAAGTGAAACAGGTTTCTGCAGTGTCTCCCAGCTGAGGCTGACACAGGATTTTGTGCCCTGTACAGGGAGGACAGCCGGAAACTTGATACCTGCCTGTTGTGGTCTGGGTTTTTGATTTTGTTGTGTAAGATGCTCAGATGTCTTGGTAATGTGCTCCCCTGCCAGATGGAAGGCTGTGGCTGGGAGAGGAGACGAACAAAGACACTTTGCAATCTTCTTCCCTAATTAAAACCTTTCTTTTTTTTTCATGTAGAAAGGCAATGTTTTCCCCGCCAGACTGAACGGATTGCCATGTAGGATTGCTTAAAAAGATGCAGGTTAATGGTGTTATACACATCTGCAGAAAAAAAGCTAATGTTGTATGCAAAAAATGGATTAAAGTAAGTGCTCAAACCACTCATTAAATAACTCAGCCCAATAGTTAGCATGGTTGGCATCAGAGGGAAGAATAATGTCTTCCCAACCCCAAACCTTCCCTCCATCCCCATCCCTTTTATCTCTTCCTGTCACTTCCCATTAGCTGATGGTGACATCTTATCTCTGTCCTGAAGGGTGGGCCAGGAGACGACTTTGGCGCTCATGTAAGTGACACTCCAAGGATTGGCCGCCAGCAGGTTTGGCGGCCCCGGCCCCGCAGCCGTGGGATGTCATCCCTGTGACATGCCTGCAGAGCTCAGCTCGGCCCCCAGCTGTCGGATCCAGCAGCATCTCCATCATGCTGCACTCCGGGGCTGTCAGTGGCAGGGCTCATGCTCCTCACCCAGGAACCCTTCTCCTTTCCGCTGAGGCTCTGGTTTTTATTTTTAACGCAGAGACCTTTGCATCAGTGTTGTTGGTGGTGGGTTCTTCTGCACAGTGGGATTCGGCCATCGGACGGGGTTCCGCTGGAGCTATGAGGCACAAGTATGTATATTTTGCAGTGATTTGGAAAGGTCTTGGGCTGAAGGCTCTGCTCCCAGCCTTTGTCCCAGCGCTTTCCAGAGCTTCAGACATCGCAGCCTGCTTAGGAGGACTCTCTACCTCCCCATGATTGCAGGGCAGCCAGAGTTGTGCTGTGTGCTGTGGCAGTGCAGATTCCCCCAGGGAAGCCCCCAGCTGTGGCCATTTGCATGGTAACTTCGTCAGGCATGACTCATTTTCTTCCCTCGGTCTCTGGTTCTCCCTTCACACGCGCGCTCAGAAACACAAGCACAAATCAACAAGCGGGCAAATAAAATTTAAATGGTGCTTTAATGCATTTTTGGGAACCTGGCAATTCAAAACTTGTGCTTCTGAATGAGACACAAATCCATGCGGGTGGCCCTGCAGTCTCTTTCTTCTGGTGAGCATGCAGTTTGGTGTACATTCTTCTTTAATTTGTATTTTTTTTTTTTTTCTGTAAAATGTAGCACCAAATGTAAGAGTTGCTTGCGAATTGGTGCTGCAGTGATGACTTTTGCATCTTCTGCTGCGTGTTAGAGTTTTTTTACTGGCTTGTCCTCAGTAGGACTTTAACTGAAAAACCGATCAATAAAAATTGGGATAGGGGCCTTTCAGTATCTGAAAGGGGACAGATTCATTATCAGGGTCATTGTGATAGGGCAAGGAAAATGGCTTCAAATGGAAAGAGGAGATTTGGATTGGATAAAAGGAAGAAGTTTATTCCAATCAGGGTGGTGAGGCACTGATGCAGGTTGCCCAGATTGCTGGTGGATGCCTCACCCCTGGAGCTACTCAAGGTCAGGCTGGACCAGGCTCTGAACATCTGATCGAGCTGTAGGCATCCCTGTTCAGTGCAGGGGAGTTGGGCTGGATGATCTTTAAGGGTCATTTCCAACACAAACAATTGTATGAAGAAACAAATCTTTGTCAAGATAAAACATCAAACTTGCAGAGCGAGTGACAGATGACTACTTAAAAAGTTTTCACCACACATTCCTTCCCCAATACTCCAACCCCACTGAGCTTATTGCAACCCTTTTCCTACACACTGGAATCAATGCATGTGATGTGTATGGCCCTATTGTGCTGCAGTGGCTGTGTTATCGCAATTAACATGAGTAATGTTTGCAGGTTTGGTGTCCTTGGCTCTGAATTCCTCTGTGAGGCACCTTTCCCACATGCTCACAAACAGTCATTTCTGGGCTTTAAAAAAAATGGGACATCTGCTGAAGGAAACTTATGGTAATCACTGCAAGGTTGTGGGGTGCATCACTGCTGAGCCACAGCCTCCATCCTAAGTAGGAAAGGAGTTGTTTTCCCCTTTCTCTTCTGCTTATCTCACTTTTTTTTTTTTCCCAGCACAAGGCATGAGGGAAATGTTTGGGAAACTGGCAGTGTGTTGGCCCATCAAAGTGGTAGATTTGTGTCTCCCTGTGGGTGCCCGGGTGAACATTTTGGACCCAGGGACCAAATGTGTGCCACAAGGATCTGTGGCCGCATGCTTGGCGGGGAGGCCTCAGGTTTTGCATTTTGTTAGATTTATGTTTGATGAGTGCACAGAGGTTGAATAATTTATGGTGGTGACCACTTAGATACCATATGTCATGTGCTTTTTTAAAGCACTGTGCCTTGTACACAAAAGGGAGCACTTTGAGCCAAACTTACTTCATTTTGTTTAAGAAAAGATGCTTAAAAACAACTGAGGTGAAGGGAACCCATTTTACACACTTCTCTCGTGCACTGAACTTGAACAGTGGTAAAGTATAGTGAAAGCATCTTTCTGTCCAGTGTTTAAAACTGTATATTTGTATAAATAATTGCTCCCTTCCCACCCAGCAGAATTTAAATGGTGGTCTTGGTGCCACAGACATCTTTTTATGTGTTGTTATGCTGCTGTTTCTGGGGCGCTGCACGGGAAATATTCGCTTCTTTATTCTTTATTTTATTTTGCCATGAGAAAAATGAAATACTCTCGGAGTAGGAGTTCACATGTCCCTTTAAGTCTTAAAATATGTTAATTTTACATGCCAAAGTCTTAAGAAGTGTTTGACTGCCCATGGCTTTTGTGTGCATCTCCAGATGGCAGATGCCATTTTGTGTTTCACATTAATTGAGTAAATTTCCTTGCTCTTTGTACATATTGCAGAGGAAGCCATTCTCTGCTTTCAATAGGACAGAACAGCTCTTTGGCATCAAACCCTTCTGGTCTGGTGGTACTAAAACTGTTTTAAGGTGGAATTCTGAGAACAAGCTGTTGGCAGTACAGCTTTCCCCTATTGTAGATGGAAATGAGACGTTTAACTGTTGTCTTAGAAATTTCTTGAGGGTTTTTGCTGGTAAACTGGGAAACAAACCAATTAGGATAACTCACAGGCTGAAGACATAATAAGGCAGAAGAATTGGGACTATTTATTTAGCTAAATGAAAAAAAAAATCTTGGAGAGCCTGGCTTGTTGTCCACTTTCTTGCCTGCTCTGTTTTGCCCCTCTCACTTTCTAGATCTTTAAAAATAATCCTTCATAATGTGCAAGCATTAATGCATTGGTAGCAGTTTACTGTGCTGATTTTTGGGGGCAGAAATGGTGCAAGAGGGAGTGATGGAGGCATCAGGAGCAGCACCTGAGGTGCAGGCGTGTGCATCCTATGGGGATTTGGTACAACCAGTGCCCTGTGTCTGCTCCTGCTCAGTGCTGGTCGTGGCCCAAACCCGTCTAGGCAGAGTCATGCCTGTGGCAGGTGAGGGGGAAGAAGAGGGTGAAAATAAAGTCCGTGCAAGAGACCACCTGGGAATTTTTATGCTGGTGTCAATGGAGCTCAGGATTTCTCCTGTGTGCTAATGTCTTAATAGGAAACATAGCGCTTCTGTCAGAAACATCTTCAGCTGATACAGGGCATGCCAAGATTGAAAGAAGTGGATAAAAAGTAGCGGTGATTGTAGAGCTAGACATGCCCTGAGTCCAGGTGAATTTCTATGCACAGATATTTCTACAGTGTTGGTGTTTGAGAGGTGAACTCACGCACAGCAATGCTTCAGAAAGAGCTCAAAGTATTTGCACACTGAGTCCAGCCACAAGGTTTTAAAAAACCTTTTTGTATCATTTTCTGTATGCTTACCCATCCAAACTCCCTGTGGAAGGGAAGCAAAACAAATCTCCTGTCTGTTTGAAAAACAATATACAAGACAGAAGTTAACGCTCATCAAAGAAACCAAGATTACATGGCATATCATTAATCAGATTTTTATCATGGTAAGTGGTGTCCAGATAGAGCTGAAGTGGGCATTGCACATAACAACATAATTATGGGTGTTGCAGTGACGTAGCAGCAGCAGGAGCTCGGCTCCTGGCTCCTTTGTTTTCCATTCACACCCACCATGATCTACAGCTATATTTAGTTGTTTTTCACAGTGCTACCTAATACTGTCACCCCAAGTATTTTTTTAAGTGAAAAAAAAAACCATAAAGATAAGACCATATTGATTTTCCATGAAAGCCTGAACACTGGAATCTTTTCTTGCAGATAGCAATTCGAACGGAGGGGAGGATATTTGTGTAGTTGGTGGTGGTTTGGTTTTCCTTTGGCTCCTGTAAGTTACTGTCACTTTGTGTGCGGCAGGAGGCCGGGCAACTGGCAGAGTGTCACGGCCCCGCTGTCGGCTGGGTCTGCTTGCAATGATGTGGGGAGCATGACAGTGCTGAGACCATTGTGTGGCTAAGTGGTGCTCGGGGATTTAACAGGAGGAAGTTTTGACTGATGAACTGCTGTACTTGAAAGGTTCTCGGTCTATCATTTTTGGCAGAGCTTGTTGGCGGCTCCAGGGACACCTGAAGAGCAGCACCCTTGTGCTCTCAGGTAGAGCTGAGGGCAGCCCAGCTTGCACCTTGCAGGTCTGTGCTTTAGGCATTGCTGTGTCCTGCTGCACCTCATCACCACCAGCAAGAAAAAAGGAAGTTGAATGCCTGATGGAGTAATGATGTATCCATCTATGTTTGAATATCACTGAACTGGCTCCTGAATTAAAGAAAAGGCTCTGTCAAGCAACACCAAACACATACACTGTGAGTGAAGCTTCCAATGCAGACATCAGAAGTGCCCTCCGTGTTTTGCAATGTAGCAACATGATGCTGTTATAAAGTAAAAAAAAATGCTCTCAGGAGTCCCGGACTAGATGAAGCCGTAAGTCCGAGAGCCCTGTAAGGATGCTGCTTGCCAGCTTTGCAATAGGTTTATTCAGCAGGAGTCAGCAGGGCTGCCTGTCTGTGCTCCTATAGTCAAAGCTCATTCATTCTGTGCAACACAGGTCATCTCCGGTGCAACTACTGATATCTGTAGAGCACTTGCCCTACTGCTGTGACTTAAAAAAAAACATCGGTACTGCAATTATAAAGCATAACTGGACTGTTCTATATTGTGTGTATTGCTACATTGCAGCTCCCTCTTCCTTCAGCTGAGTGCACATGCTGCTGCTCACCTGGAGTGCTGTGATTGAATGAATGAAGATGAAGAGGGGTCCTTTTGGTATCTAAGGGGGGGCTGTAAGAAAGAAGGGGACAGATTCTTTAGCAGGGTTTGTTGTGACAGGACAAGGGAAAATGATTTCAAACTAAACGAGGGGAGATTTAGATTGGATATAAGAAAGAGGCTTTTTACAATCAGTGTGGTGAGGCACTGACACAGGTTGCCCAGATAGGTGGTGGACATTCCATCCCTGGAGATGTCCAAGGTCAGGAATGGGGGGCTCTGAGAAGCCTGATTAGCTGTAGATATCCATTGCTGTAGGTGCTCACTGCAGAGGAGTTGGACTGGGTGACCTTTAAGGGCCTTTTCCAACTGAAACAATTCTATGATTCTGTGATTCTGTATAGAAAGAGTTTTCAGAAGTTACTCCCTCTTCCCAAGATCATCTTTTTGTTTTTTTATATTTTAACGCAGCAGACAAACAAATCTCCTCAGTGTCACCCTTACTTTTTGCTTAAATTCAGCGACACTACACTGGAGATGCAGTTCATTCAATGTTTGACTGATTTTAAATGGCTCCAGAATTATCAAAGTGCTGTCCATCTTTCCCTTCTTGAGCTGTTTGGATTACCTTCTCCCTGTGTAGGAAAGCGGTTGCAGTGCATCACCAAGTCATTGCTCAGACACCTGGATATGTTTTGGACCTGCCTACAGCAGTCCATGACAGATTTTGAGAGACAGACAAGCGATGCCATGGGGAACCACCCGGCTTGGAGCAACCAAGGCATGGTACAAGATGCTCACCTGCAGTCAGCCACGTAGAAGGCAACCAATACACCCAATAAAGCTAGCACAAACAACTCATCTCTGTCGACTGCCAAGACAAACACTTCTACTAATGAGATCAATGCAGTCTTCCATATCTAATAAGGCTTATGCTCAGCCTGATGAAGGTGAAGACAGAAATTCCTAAAAAGCCCGATGTAAAGAGCCGTATTCAAGCAGAACTCCCTTTTGCCTCAGCAGGCGGTGCAAAAGGCTTAAAGCATAAGACAAGGGATTAGGATCCTGGACAGAGGAATTCTCTTCATCTCTCTGCATGGCACACAGCACTGCCTCAGTTTCCCTAACCTCATAGTGTTGCTTTCTTTCCTGAAAAAGAGTTGTCAGGCTGAATTCAGAAGCATGAATGAGGTTCTCATAAGCCGCAGTGGTTAAAGCCAGAGAAATGCTTATCTACGTGTAAATGAGAGTTCTGCTTTATTCCGAGAAGGGCAGAAACTTTCCTCAGGAGACTTGCTCTGACTTCAGGACTGGTTTCAGTAAGCACCCTTGGCAGGGCAAATGGAAGTGCACAAATAAATAAATTGGAGGATGCGCATGCAGCCCCTGCCACTCCCCAAATACCTTTCCCAGCTCTGAATGCAACGTAGATTTTAATCACGGAGCAACAGATGATTGATGGATGATTAATAGCTAATTTGAGAGATTCATTTAACTTCATTTTACTTATACAGCGTACGTAGAATTAGTTAAGGCTTGTACAGGAAAGGAAGTGATGAGACATTGTTCCCATTAAATTATAATGACAGCCTTCCTCATCACTGTATATTTATTATGTAAGAAAAGGAAATGTCTAGTAAAAATCTGTATAGGTTAATAACACCTTCATAATATAGTCCCTCTTTTCTATTGACTTGAATAGCCCTCCTACTGACTTTTACTGGATTATTAGAGTTAATTACATCAATTGCAATATAATTGATTCTTAAATACTATGTAGGAACCTCATACAATTATGGAAAAACAAAAGTCATCTAGACATCTCCGATCAGAAAAGATTTGGAATTCCTGCACATTTAATTCCTGATAATCACCAGTCAGTTTGGACATTAAGATTGCAGGGTTTCTTGTTTTCTTTCTGTTAGGTTTTGACAGAATTGATAGTTTTACAACATTTAACTCAGTGTGCATGGAAATATGAGATTAAAGAGAGGAATGTAATTTGCTAAAATCGTTACTTCATCTCCTGAAAGTGAAATGTATTACCTGCCTGTCTATATTAAAATACAGCTTACGTTCACACTTGCATGCTCAAGAGCAAAAAAAAACTCCCAGAAATATCTATTTATCATTCAAGGTTGAAGTCCTTTATCCACAGGTATAAGCTTTCCTACAGCTTTTGCTTGCTAGAGTCACCGAGGGCCTTCAGTGTAATGACATGAAGCAGAGCTGAACGCTGATCTCCAGAGGGTAGACGATCTATGCATTATTTCACTGAGTAACTTTGACATGAAAACAGTCTGCAAAGGATGGTCCTGTATTTCAGATAAAGATTACACACCATTCAAAAGGAGGTGCTTTAAGATAAACCCTCTGAGGCATGCTACAACACTATTAAGAGGCAGTTCAACTTTAAAGCCGGTCAGACATAACATTTTTGTGTCTGCTCTTGGTCAGAGTCCCCTGTGGTACCAGTGCAGGAGATGTTAGTCTTTTTTTTTTTTTTAAAGCCAGCTTTGTTACTGTTCTCCATGGGCCTCCTAGGAGCCGTGCAGTGTTTTGTAAGAGCGGGCTTGCTTTCCATTTGTGGATAGATTGCAGGGCTCAGGTCTCCACAAGGTAAATTCAACACTCTTTGTATCGCTCCATTAAATGCCCTCAAGTCAATTCCATTGGTGTGGGGATATCACTTTAGAGTTCCAGCTGAGTAGTACGTGAAAGTTATTATTATGTGAAATAATAACTTCTATTATAGTTTTTGCTTTTATTATTATTATTATTATTAATATTTTTCACTTTACAGCTTAATGCACACACTTAACCACAACGCAGCAGCCGGCTATCAAAGGCTTCCCTGAGGAAAAATTAAGCACTTAGAGCAATAAATTATGAAAGACTGCGTCTGAGGGCACCATCCACCTTGTTCTCACACCCGCTTTAAGTGTTAAATAAATCATAACATCCTGTTCATCGTGCCGTCAGTAGGGGTTAAATAAGTCACTGTAAATGAGATCCAAATCGTAGGACTCAGCTGGCTTCCAAGTTTTTTGTTTGTAAGGAGAAGCAGCTCCAGGCCTTTGATAGTCTGGGTCTTTAAGGAAAGCCTTTTTTTCCATTCCAACTACTTCCTGTTAATGTGGAAATGAGAGGAAATGGACATTAAGCAGAAGGATGGGCCCACCCTTTTCCAGTCGTGTGCCTAATTTGTCAGGTGTAATATTGGCACCTGGAGGCTTGTTTTGGCTGCTATGACATCCTTGCTAGGGAAATATCAAAATACTTTTAGCTAACGGCATGGGACTTCAAAGGGTTTTTGTTATAGAGAGAGAGAAGAAAGGATGCCATCACTAGAAAGTGTAGAATGGAACTACCTGATTTGCTTGCTAGATGTAGGAGCTGTATGTAACAGAAAGTTCAAAAAGAAGAGAACGACTTTGTGAAATTCCATTCAAAACCTAGCTGCCACCAATAAGACTGAACATCCAGTAATGTGAATGTGGACTCTTAGAAAACATATGCCTTGAGTACAATCATCATACTTCTGAGTCTCCCTGTGCAACGCCCCATTCCTGAGGACTCAATGGCATGTCTGCGTGTTTCAGGAGGAGATGCAAGTGTTCTGTGGTATAGCTATTTATGGTATTTGAGTCAAGGAGATGGTAAAACTGCTATGCTCTGGATCTTAGATCAAAATCAGCCTACAGCACCAGTGCCTGCTTGGTGTCTCTACTTCATGCTAAACACCTAAACTGTACTTTACCCTAGGGGACCCTTGTTGGGTTAAACAGCTCCCTAAGATGAGTAAGAATTCCCATGCTTGGCCAATATATTGGTGATGTATCTTCTGGCTGAATCTGTAGAAAGTAATTTAAAAAAAAATGTATTTATGCCTTTTGTAATGGAAAGAGTGCCACTGAACAATAATTTATTCCCAAGCAGAGTCCTGGCCTGTGGTTTCTTTGGATTTTTGGACTAGAGTTGCTTTCGATTTTTAGAACTGTTTAACATTTGGACCAGAGTAACCATTCATATGTCTTTTTTTTTTTTTCACTTATGAATTACAATTAATTAGCATTTGATGATAGGAGGAAGGGAGACGGTGTAGCTAATTATTACTTTATTCAGGTAAATCATGGTAAATCAAGCCCTGAGTGACATATACAGATCTGCAACTGTTCTGAGAGCAAATCCATTCAGATCAGTGAAATGAGATAACAGACTTGGGAAATCCAGCTGCTGTGCAGATGTTAGATGGAATTTTCCAGGGAAAAGCAGTTATGCCATTTTTTGTGCCTGAGTACACAGCCCTTACTCAGAGGGAGCCCTCTCTTGCTGGACGGCAGTGCCTGTGGCCAGGTACCACACAGCAAGAGGACCTCATGCTGAGAAATTCCATTGGGTTTGGGATTTTCTGACCCCTTTCTCCCAGACTTGTTGGAGACTTGTTGGGCAAGTGTCAGTCTTGAGGTCAGGAATCCACAGTCTTCTCTCCATTTGTGAACTGGCAACATAGTGTGCCTTGTTCCAACTGACTTGGACTTGTAAGTGGTCTCAGTTGAGCTGTAGAAGATGATTTGTCACACAACAGTACTGATTCACTCTTGGTCCATCCTGAACGCATGGTTGCTGTGGATATGGGTACAAGAGCTGCTGCAGAGCAAAGTTCAGTAAGAGCTTTACAGCCACCCCTCCCAGAGACCCTTCCTGCTGACTGTGGCCTAACTTAAGGTAACGTGTGAAACTACAAAAACACAGAAAACCTCAGAAATAACTGGAAGGATTATTTTATGCATGCTTATTTTCTTCTAGAAATTATTGTCCATTAACCCAGAGGCAGCAGGAAGGATGAGTGGTGCAAGAGAGCAGAGTCACCACTTTGCTTCCACAGATGACCATTGTGGTGATTGTCCCAGGAGCATACAGTGAGCATAGAGTGGCACTGCATGTTCTAGGTGACTGACATTCTCAGTTTGTAATTTTTGAGTATAATTATGTCACCCTCTACAAAAGCAAGATGCTACAAATCTGGGGCACTGGATAACCTGTTCTCCCGTGGATAGTTAAAAGAGCCTTGCAGGGGCATACAGGCATACAGCCTTGCTCTAGTGACAAGTGTCCCCTCGTGCTCATCTTCAGTATATCTTCTCCCTTTTGAACACCTCCTGGGATATCCTTTCCTATTGTGTCAGTATTCCTCTCAGCACCACTATAGATAAATAAATCAAATAAGCAGGATATATAAGGGCACAGCAATGTTACTTAAGTTCCTTATTCCCATGAGTTCAGCCTAGGCTGGCATAGTCCTATCATGTCATTTGCATGGCTGAGGAACAGTATTCAGCTCTTCCTTTTCCTTTGTTTTAGAGAATTGCAGAACAGGTCACATGCTGGTGCAAATATAGCTGGTTGCTCTCCACGCTGGTATCTTTTGTGCTGTATGTATAGCTTTGATAAGCAGCACATGTGTCTGCTTCCCGGCTATACAGTGTTTCCACTCTGATCTCAGGAGTGTGGCTAAATCAATATATCCTTTGTGATGTACAGATGGAAATAATCTCCAGAAAGATGCATTTCTGAGCTTTGCCCAGTATGTATTTGTTTGAGAGGTACAGCTGGTTTGTGGAAAGGTACAATCCAAGACCATATGGGAGCACACTGCTAACCCTACTCAAGCAGCTTTACTACACTCTTGTGCCCCCCTACAGCCTTCAGGGCCTCTGGGAGACTCCTTTGATGTGAAGGGTATTGCCAGGCGATGTAGCGTGTTGCTTGGCCATTCTTGGTCCCTGAGGGGCAGAAGTGGGGGCAGATCTGCTGCTGACAAGCCTTTCACTGCACCTCAGGACCTTACTAGTTGCCCCAGGACCAGGTTGCCACAAGGTACTCTTAAATCCTGTTCCTTGAGCTCCATCAGATGCAGATGGGCAATTTCCTTCTTGGAAAGTCCTGGATGAGGTTTTCATATGTAATTCTGTCTACTACCACTAGTTAGTGGACTTAAATCCAAATTTCAGATCTATAACCAGGTGCAAGTATAAGCATCCCCATATTCCATGCCTGCTTCAGGTAACAATTTGGTTCCCCTCCATGATGGAAGAAAATTACATTTCTGTCAGGTTGGCGGCTTAATGGTAGCATACATCTAATAAACTCACAGCAGCAGTATAGAAATGCTTTTGTTTCCTCAAAAGCTTGCATTATAAAAAATGACATGATGATTTGAATTGGACTGTGTGAGGATCTGGCAAATTAGTAACATCTGTAAAAACACAAGTTGCATACTGATGCCTCTATCATAATGTTAATAAAGAAATGTTACTAATAAAATATTAGTAGAGGGTGAAATTCAACTAACAAAAGAAATGAATAGTCTTAGCTCCCTTCACAGTCCATGAAGAAAGGTGGGTATTTTTTAAAGGGACTATGCTTCTCTCCATGAACTATGCAACAAACTCAGGGCAGGAATAGTCATTGCTGATGCCCACAACTGGAGGAGCTGAAGCTCCCCCTCTGCAGGAGAGTCATGAAGTTCAGCTCTCTGTTGTCCCCAGAAATCTTTAGAGGAACTTTTGACAATCCCTGAACTTCCCACTACCTCCATTTCCCTTAGTCTAAATGGGTACAGTTGTACTATACAGGGCTCTCTCAGGCTTCAATTCATCACTGTGTGGAAGTGTCTTTTAAATCTGAACTATTTATTGTAAAAATATTGTGAAAGTATTATTCATAATTAAATAATGTTTCTCTGTAACTTGACCTAAAGTGTCTGGGGAGCAGTTAAGACTGTAACAGTAGCATTTTTCTCTGTTACACTTGCTCTTCCCATGCCACTAGTAGATTCACAGAATCATAGAATGGTTTGGGTTGGAGTCACTGAAATCCCAGGGAGTTGGTCATGGTTCCTCTCTCCTTGCCAGCAGCGAAGCAGTGAGGCAAAGCAATGAGGCCCAATTGTTGGGCTTAGCCATGCTGTCCCATTGCCGCCATTTCCCTCCCCAGGCACCTGGGGGCCGCCATTTTGTGCCACCACCCTGGCTTGCAAGGCTGCGCTCCCTCTCCTACAAAATCTTGTATTGCTGTGTGCATGTCTACAACAACTTTCCCTGTAGGATCCATCAGATACCTGCTGCAAACCTTGCAGGAGCTGTTTTTTGCTGTGTGAGGAGCCCCTTGCCCCTGTGAGAGGCAGCAGGGGCCCTGGTACAGACTCCTTCAGTGCCGTGTGCTGCAGGCAGGACAGTTCCCACTGCACAGAAGAGCATGCTGTGGCGTGGCAGTTATGTAGGCTTTCCTAAGGTCATGCATCAGTCAGCAGCAGGGCTCTGGCATCCCTTCAGAGCTCTGCTGTTTGTAATATGTATTATCAGCTCTGCGATAATACTCAAAAATGGCTACTGCTTTCTGAATAAAAGGAAAGTCGCTGCTCGTATCTCAAGGATAAAAACCTGTCTGGCTGGAAATCAGTGCAGAATGATGTAAATAGGCAAAGAAGCTGAGTCGAGCATGGTATTCTGCATCCCTAGAGAGCAGTGTTTTGGTTCCCCAGAGCAGAAGCTGCTGCCGGTCCAGCTCTGAGGGAGAGCATAGAATTACAGAACACAGGATCATAGGCGTTGGAAGGGACCTCTAGAAATCATCTAGTCCAGCCCCCCGCAAAAGCAGGATCACTAGGACCTGCCATTCCTTTCACCACCACAAGCAGTAGTGGAGAACTTGATCCACACCCTGGTATGGATTTACCTTGACTAGCCAGACACGGCAGAGCGTGGTTGATCACAGTGATAGCAGCTGTATGTCTTATTTTCATGGCCTTACTATTGATTAATCATTTCTGCCTCCTCTACCAGCCCAGCATCTTTGACTGACATTTATTTGGCTTTTCTGAAACTTACAAATACATTATCTCCCTGTTATCTGTAATACAGTAGCAGACTTGGGAGAAATTCCTTTTCTGGAGATTTTAGAACGAGGGCAGTGAAGAAAGGCTGTGAGGGGACAGCCAAGGTGGAAAGCCATCTGAGGCAGCTCAGATCTCTGAACTAAGAGATGGGAAGAACAGAGCATGAGATCCAGCAGTATCTGTCAAACAGGAAGGATCCCAAATGTCAGAAAGAAAAACCAGGGATAGTAACATGAAGAAAGTACAATTACTTTTTTGTCCTGACAAATTTTGTCTGTTTTCATGATGGACAGTATGAAATGGTAACATTTTTTGTTCTGTTGCCAATGTGTGGATTTTGGAAAGTGTGGAGCCTGTTCTCAGGTGGGTATTCAGTGCCCTTCAAGACACCATTTCTGTGGACACCCCCCAGGATCACATCCTGGCTGGCACTGTGCATCAGTGTGTGCACTCCCGCTGCACAAACCAAAAATCCTTCCCTTTAACAAATTCACAGAGCCTTGCAAAAACCTATGGGAATATCTGGTTTTGCATGCAAATATTTACCAAGTAAAAATGGATACTCTTCTACAGCTCCGCATCCTAGTCTTCTTTTTGCAGAGAAACTGCCAACTGTACATGCATGCTGGTTTGGCACTGGGACAAAATGTTCCCTCGAGAGTAGAATGAAACCACAAACTCCTTTTGCTTGTGAACCCCTTTCCATGAAGCAGGTGAAAGCAGGCTGAACTCACCCTTTCCTCCTAGTCTGGCTGTTTTCTAAATGTCATATGAAACTATCATCCCCTCCTCCCCCATGCCCTCTTTTATCCCTCTTTCAGGAGGCAGCCATCAGCAACAAAACCACAATGCTGGGCTTGGCTGGCTGTATGCATTCAGCAGCCGCTCTGTTCCAAGTTCTGGGCAAGCCACAGCTATCCAGATTCCCACTTGTCCTATGTCTTCTGCCTCAGTTGCAGTACACCATCTTGAGCTAGAAGGACCACTAATTGACCAGCTTGGACAGGTTGCCAGCACTGCAGTACAGTCAGCCTGCTGTCTCCAGTTGTCTGTGTCTTTCCCCTCTTTGCTACACTTCCAGCCCTTCCTGATCCAAAGCTTGTGACATCTTCCAAGCCCTCCTTGCATTCAAGACTCTAATTCGGCATGTGGTATGCTGTGCTTTTCCAGCAGGCTGCTTTTTGTCATTATCTCTCCACCCAAGTGGATGTTCAGGATGGGCATGCTCTTTCTTCAGTTATTGCAGAGAACTAAATTGCAAGCAGTAAATGCTTAAGCCAGATTTTTATAAGACAAAGCATCAAGCAAAATCTTTTTGTTCTTGTATAATTATTCAAAAAGAGTTACAAGCTTGAAAATAAAAATACAATTCTCTGTCTTAAAATATGAAGCAGTGTTTTCCTACAGGATAAAATAAGTATGAGATTCAAGAATGCTCTAGCTCATTTCTTCACTGTGTTGTGCTGACACAATTGTTCAAAGAAATTGTGCTTTTGGAAGGAAAAGGTTAAAGTTTGCTACTGATATTCATCAGGAGATGGATATTTAATCTTTAATCTCTTGTTCTAGGCCCCTACTTCGGATCAACTCATTATCCCGAATAAACGATGTGTCATTCCCATTATTTATGTTTCACTGCAGCCAAAGTATCTGGACCTCGTTTTGGTAAGCACCATTCATTTCGACCCATTCAGTATTAATCTCCCTGCTAACATCTTTCCTGTCCTATGTGCTGTCCCCTATTTGCTTTTATGTTTTCCGCAGAGTGTTTATAAAAGGATAATCTTTTACAAAGCAGACAGAATTTTTGTGTATAAACTGCGCTGTTTGAATGCCTCATTGATATACCATCTAAACTGAAGTGTTCAGCAAGATTAGTGCATCCACTGAGCCACTGAACTGGGCAAAAATATGGGAACTGCTCCTTTCTTTATAGCAAAAAAGGGTAGCTAATGATGCCATCTTCTTTTAAATAGTCCATCTTTTAGCAGATGGACTCTGAGCATATGAATACATTCAACAAATAAAAAATAATCAGCGGAGGATGTGGCTTATTGTGACAAATAAAGGGAGAAAAGGGCACAAAATGTATAGATTAGGTAAAGCCGGCTTCCATCCTAGCAAAACTGGTGTAAATGCAGAATAATTCAATCCAGATGACACACGTTAGTGGGTTTTTACATCACTGTTGCTCACATCAGGATCTTGTCCCTTTGTATCCTAATTGATGACAACTTCAGCTAGGACAGGGACGTGCAATGCCTTGAAATGCAAATGGTACATTTTTCTCTTTCTCACATCGATATAAATTTCCAGTGAGAATATTTTGAGCACAGTCCTCTCCTCTTTACAGGAAACAAATAAAAAAAAAAGACTCCCTGGCACACATTGCATACACTTATTTCGGCTGCCTCCTTTGCAATGTGTATCTGTTGACATCGGGTGCCACTGAGACACCCTCTGAGGCGCAGACGCTTTATGTTAGGAGAACACAGTATGCAAGTGAGTCTGTGCCCATATTCCCACATTAAGACAGGAAAAATCCCAAACAGACATGTGGCAGTATCATTTGAATAGCATAGATTCTTAAATACATTTGTCACTTTGTACACTTGCCAGCTCTTCTTTGAAGATATAAACCATCAAAACACTCCAAATTTTATCCATCATGACTCCATCAACATGTAGCACTGTTTAGCACTTTATTTTTGTTAAGCTGCGCTATTGTTGTCCATCTATTATGACATAAACTAGGATCGGTGCCCTTGCGTTAAAATGAAACGAAAACTGTAAGAAGGAGTTGGGGAAAAAAAAGAAAAAGACATTGAAAAAGTCTTGCCATTCATTCAGCAGTGAGGGAATGTGGGGAGGAAAATTAGGGAGGCAGAAAGTACCAAATGTGTCAGGCGTCGCTAGTTTCAGCTATAGAAAGGACCACTAACATGTTTGCAAGGGAGTACGTGCTGGGCCCAGCTCAGTATTACCTTTGGGGCTGTGTGTAGAGGGGAAGGGGAGACCACTCCCAGCGGCTCCCCTTGTCATTTTTAATTCACCTCCCCCACTGATATGACCCAGACCTGACTTCTAGCAAGTCACTGGACATGGCTATTTCTGGAGCCTGTCAACACACCACAAGGTTAGTGAGAGCAGTTTATGGGTCAGCGACAGAAGTAACCCAGCTTACATACAGCTTACTGAGTTGTCATTGCTCTTTGGAGATGGTCTGTGTAATTCAGTACACAGAAGCAGTCTTAATGAAATAATTGCCATTTCAGCCCTAAGAAGAGATGTCCGACGCCTTCTGGCCACCTTTAGCTGAGGTAAAAATCTTTGTTACAGCTGCTACCCAGTGCTCTGTGCATGGTGGGTGGGTGGGTGGTCTCTACATAGGAAAGAAAAAATCATCACTATATTGGCTACAAATTGGCTTTCTTACCAGGAGGATCAACACTGCCCTGGTCTGGAGAGAGCTACTTGCTCTAGCAGTGTCAGGGCCAATACTCTCCAGAGCTCTGTTCAGCAGTAAGATCTTGTGCAGAAATGTGTGCTATGTGGGGCCGGATATCTGATGATGTAACAGATTTACTGACAGATTCCCGACAGTTTCTGACGGGTTTCACCAGTGGAGATCTGATCTCTACAGCTAATAAATTGAGTGTTTTTTTCTAAAGATGTTCAGATGTGACCCGCCTGCCCTACAAGTTTTAGTGAAAGAGCAGCGTTTGAAGGCATGATTTATCACCTGGCAGTTTTGTGCGTTGAACCATCAGGCTCCTGGAAATCCCACAGGAAAGAACATCTCTATAGGCATCAGATCATTGCACAGGTGACACAGCACTGACTTGTGCCAGCACAGGGTGTCCGTGGCTGTGGAGTGTGTCAGACCTGCTTATATGTACAGGCCAACTGCACGGTACATTGCACTGGCTCAGATCCAGGATATGGCAATCCTATCGTTTTGGATTTACATTGGCAGGTCTCATTCAAACAAACTTTTCCCAAGCACCAAATTCAAGTCAGTGAAAAGCTAATGGAACAGTCTTTGGAAGACATTCATTAGCAATTCTAGGTGCAGCACTGTGGGGATAGCTTTGTGGGTGACATTCTTGCACTCTTCGACCTTAATTAGTGAACTCTTATCACTTATTTTCTGCAAGGAATTTCTCTCTGCCTGACTGAGTGGTGGGACTGCCACAAGGCCACCAGGCGATCGGTAGAAAAATCTGCGGGGCCAGGTCTGCTATATAACAAGAGAGACAATGGGAGAATGAGGGAGGCAGGGAGAATCAGAAACGGGCTAAGGGAAGTTCAGCTGGATCCCAATAGACCTGTTTTCATATAAATAGGTAAACTCATATAAACTTAGTCAAGGAAGTAGTAACTAGAACACTTTGCTCTCATGCACAGGGCATCCGTGCATATTTAACATACATAGGAAAATCAGAATACAAATACAAGGCAAAATAAAAATGCACTGAAAAAGGGAGATAGTACAATACCATGTGCCTTTTTTTCCAGTAGATGTTGCACCCACTTCCTAGGAGTGATGATCCTTGCTGAATTACTCTTTGCCATAAGGAACATACTCTTAGCATCAACATACTCTGGTGGTGGACCTGTATCCTTGGCACTACTCTGCTGACTAAACACTTCCGTGCTGCAAGGCAGGAGCATGAACAAATTATATGGGTGGGCAAGCCCATTTTTTTTCCCACAGAGTCCCTGTCATAGCTACATAAGGAGGTGGGATGTCCCTGTGGAGGTCGTGCCACCCTACTTATTGTAATGTGTGATTGTGGATAAGAGAAGACAGACAAAACTGTGACTAATGGAGATTACTGAATGTGCTTCTTTTTCCTAATCTGTCAATACTCTCATAGAAATACTAAGCAATGTCTTGATTTGATCCTGACCCACACTGCCATCCCTGGTACTACTGCTGTGAGCTGTACAGATGCCCAGGATTAGGCAGCTCCCACATCACTCTTTCCACGCATCCAGTTCTAAACATGCAAAGATGCAGGGAATGTGTGGTTGAAAGGGAAGGAATATTTAAAGAACCAGCATACCCCATCTCTTCTGAGGTATGAAATTTGTTAGAAGACTGTGTATTTTTAGGAGCTGTCTGTAGACACTGGAGCAGTATATCTTGTTGGTATATGGACAGGGAGATCTAAGCACTGACACGATTAATACCATGTCTCAGCGAAAGGGATTTCCCTCATTTATATTGCTCAGAATAGCCTTCCATAAATTTGATGTGAGTACTTGGCAAACGAAGCAGCCATCAAATACCAATAAAAATATGTTTGTGATACCTGCAATATACACCTAAAGAACCAGAGAACATTAATATTCCAGAAGGACTCTTCAGGTGCCCATAAAAATCAGATGTTATGGAGACTCAGTCAAGGTTGAGAGGTTCAAACTTTAACCTAATGTAAAAGTTGCAGTGTAAAATTTCTTTCTTAATGTGAAAAATCAGGATTTCATGCTAGCAGCGTGAACAAAATGAGTACAGACTGACCAGGTGACTCCAGCATGCTGGGGGTGCAATTGCTGTGGCAAGCACACATGGGAATCCTCTCCCTATGAAATGATGTGGATTTTGGCCATGAGGAGCCAAATCCCTCTGGCTGCCTGTGCCTAGGGCAACTCGCATGGTTCTGAGTCACGGAATCATAGAATCACTGAGATTGGAATAGACCATTAAGATCATCTAGACCAACCATCGGCCCATCCCCACCGTGCTCACTAACCACATCCCTCAGTGCCACATCTACACATTTCTTGAACGCCTCCAGGGACAGTGACTCCACCACCTCCCTGAGCAACCTGTGCCAGGGGTGTCCTGGGGGACAGGGGTGCAGCCTTCCCTTGCACATGCCAGGCAATGCAATGTATTGCTCTACACCCTGGGAAATCTCTTTAAATAGTGTCTCTCATAGGACACCATTTTTAGCTTGAGAGGCAGCATGTCTCCATTTGAGGGTTCAGGAGCCAATGAGTGCAGCTCCTTTTAGGGATTGCCGGAGCGGAGAGGCTGCTGTAGCTTCTACATCGGAGATGTGTTTTATTCTTATCCCCTCTTCTTGTCTCCCCTGGCTCATTCCTCTATAAATGAACAGAGATGAAGCTCTCCCAGGCATCCTGGCTGGGATAACCAACCCTGACCACTTCACTGTAAGAGAATAATTGGGAGTGTTTCCTATGGATGCTGCCTGTGCACACAGAAATGCTGGAGTGACAGGCAAGCTTAAATCCCTAGGCTGCTAGACAGATAAATATGGTCTGTCCCAAAATCTGCCTCTTGTATCACCATGTAAAACTGAAGCAGAAACCTTTCACACGTCGTCACTTCTGCTGGCTTAATGCCAGATCCTTGCACCTTTCTTTGTGCTTAGTAATGCCTTACTGCTCAAGTAGTGCGACTGACTTCACCAGGGCATCTGTTGGAGGAAGATGCTATTAAAACCTGAAACACAGATCTAAGCAGCAAAGCTGCAACAGTTTCTTAGCTACTTCTGAGGGCAGCAGTATATTTTATTTTTAATTAATTAAATAATAAAATTTAGTAAAAGAAAATTGTGCTTTTTAGCCTGCTGTCTTTTGCTATGGATATTAGTACTCCGGGGGGGTCAGGTAAATAAATACAAATGTGCTAATGGCTCTTTTTATTGCCCTTACCAAAGAATCCTGTTAAGGCAGGTAGACAGGTTTTAAATCCAGAACAGACAGCTGTAAGCTTGCTGCTTTGTGTGCAAAGCCCAGGCCACTCGTTTTACACCCAATTTTTCACTTCCCTTCATGATGTAATTTCACTTATGGGGACATTTCTGCATATTTGAATACATCTCCATGCATGGTTTTTTTTTTTTTTTGTGGTTTTTTTTTTTTTTTTTTTTTGCCAAGTGAACTTTTTTGGACTCAATTTGGAAAGCCCCCAAAGGTCTGAGTTTCAGGTCGATCCCAAGTTCAGAGAAAAATTCTGATGAAAGCTAAATCAGTTAACACCAAATTGGGTTGATAGGGGGATCCTTGTCTTCTCAGCTAGCGGTATGAAACCAGATAAAGGAGTTGATTTGACAGCTGAATAGATTTCCAAAGAGAGGTCGTTTTCTCCCATGACCAAATAATATGATAGAGATATGCAAGGGTATGTGTGTGCCTTTCAACAGCAGGCAGAGCCCAAGAGCTTACTTATCTTTAAGCAGTTTCTCTGGGGTCTAAAATTAAAAATACAGAATTTCTGTGTAATAAGGGTGCTGTTACCCTTTCTGTTTTGGTTCCAGTGACCAACTACATCAAGAGAGCCTGGCGCCTTGCTCTCAGCGGTGTTGGGTGTTTCCATTAGGGACAAAGCACTGCAGCTTGCAGAAACTGTTCGTTACTGTGGGAGGCTGAACCCTCACATATTAATGGCATCATAGCACCTGCACATAATATTCCACTGAATTTATTCCACAGTTGTTGGAATATCTTGATGTGCTTTTGTTCTTCTGGAGTGGTCATTGTCCTAATGGAAGTCTAGGCGGGAACTGGAAGATAAAGCTCCTTTGGACAAATTTGGGTTTGTTTCTGCCAGCTGGTTTGAGAAGAGCCTCTGATCCTTCCAAACAGTCAGTCTGCTTTCAGAAGACCCAATGATTATGGCAGTTATATACCATTTCAATTTTTATGACAACATTGGCATTCTCTCTCATTCTTTTTTCTTCAGCAGAGAGAAGTATGGAAGAGGAATTCATGGACTGTTTTTCAGCTCCTTTTTCTTCTGATTTTGCTACCTGCTACTGTGTCCTTTTCAGCTTATAGAAGGTTTTGGCACATTGCACATCATCTGACTGACAGTGGTGGATTGAGGTATAGATGTGGAGTTTGCCACATACCAAGGCCAGATTTCTCAGGTGCCTCACTATTGTTTAAAGAATAAAGTAAACTAACCTTCATTGTGGGAGAGGCAGACGAAAGGCAGAGGATTAGTAAAGGCAGTCCAAGCCTTTTAGTTGTAAATTGGCAGTGATAGCAGATGATAGCTATTTGCATCTGAAGATTGTTGCTGGACCATGTGGAAAGAACTTGTGGTTTCCATTCCATCTCTTGTGAAAGGCAGCACCACCACACGCAGTATCACTTTTCTCATTCCCTCGGGCAATTTCAACAAAAAGACAGATGGGCATTTTTCTGACCCAACTTTTGGGAATCAGTGAGAATTTTGCCATCCGTTTCAGTGGCTCTGAATCAACTAGACAAGGAGCTTGAACTTCCCAAGAGCTGGAGAGGAACTTTTAGGTTCTGAGACAAGATGTACCACAAAACACTTCTATCTGCAATACTCCTATCTGTATTCTGGGTAAAAACTTCAGTGGTTTTTAGTCTGGTGCTTGTTCCAAACATGTTCGTAATTGCTGGAAATTCATTTTCTTATGGATTACTCACAGTTAACAAAGCTCTGAAGAGTTGGAGAGCCAAATACAACAAAACAGTCCTTTCTCATTGAGACATGTTTAATGTACATTGACAGCAAACCCATTACAACATTCCATGCATGAAAAACCAGAAGGTAGAACAAGAAACATAACTTTCTGATTTGTGAGTAGAACTGTATCTTCTTTGAAATGGTGTCACTTCTACTGCTTTAATTTGAAACCGAAGGTAGTATTTTAACAGTGCTTGCATAATCTCTCCATGTGTTTTTATGCTATGCCATTATGGGACTCTGCTGTGGTGGCTGCCTCCTCCAGCTGCACATGGTGACTTATTCACTTTTTCAAAGAGATCTCTATTATGATCAATCAGGAGCTTTTCTGCATGCTGTAAAGTTCTGCCACATCCATACACCTTTTGCAGAAATTAGCCCCTTAACATAGATTACTAACACTGTTAGAGTGCAAGTTATTGGAGTAAATAGTTAATATGGGACTGATGTAATTGGCACTGTTGTGCTCAACTATTTTTTCCAAATAGAATAGGAAAGAGTTGAAACAATCTGAAATGGATGAAATAAGTCACGACTGAAGTAATGACACTCACAATTAAGTAGGTGACAAGTGAGTGCAGGTTCTCTTCTCTCAGTGGGTGGCTGTGTGATTTTGAACTGTTTTCTATGGTTCAAATGAAACTGGTGTAACATTGTCCAGCACCAAGGAGAGAAATCAGGTCTTTGTCCCTGCTTAGCAAGCCCTATTCCACTGTAAATGTTACTCTCATTGTGACATTTTGAAGGTGCTACATGGTAATGGTACGTTGCTCCAGTAATTTTTGTACAATGTTTCTGTGAGCTCTCCCCATCTGTCATGACAGCATTAGTCTTGGCATCTCTGATGAAAGAATCAAAATTAGAAGGGAGAACAAAAAGTCAATTTCTAATGGGTTCCAAATACCCCTATCTTACATGCGTGAATTAAATATTGCTCTCATCTTGCAGCCTTCCAGACATATTACACAGATAAAAACCTCAAAGCTATTTAAAATTGTAAATCCTGTTAAAAGCTGAAATATATATAAAGTAAAATAAAATTCAGCTGTTTGAGCTAACCTGTTGATAGGCCGTCAGCTGTCATTTGATTTGCACTTCATCCAAATTAATAAAAAGTAAACCATAAGCATCACGATTTTACAGTAATATAAAAGCTATTACAAAGGACCTTCATCATAAGCTCCTCTGTCATAAAGCTACCGTATCTTACTTTCAATCACTAAACACTGCTAAAACATTCCCTAATACAATACTGCCTGATGCAATACACAAATTCCTTTACCTTGAAGACTAGCTATACGGATCTGACTTTGAATCTTAAGGGACAAATAGGAGTTTTCTTCTTATATAAATACTGCAAAAAAGTATTTTCACACTCGTGTTCTTCATCACTTAAGGTTACACACATGCACACACAACCCATCTCAGGCATACCCACAGCTTTCACAGTGCCTTTATGTTTGCTTCTTTATTTTAAATGCTGCTTCACATACACCTTGCCCTCCAGATCTTTCACCGCCCTTCTTTGGACACTCTCTAACAGTTTTACATCCTTCATATATTGTGGCACCCAAATATGCACACAGTGCTCAAGGTAATGCTACACCAGCACAGAGCAGAGTGGGACAACCCTTTCCCTCAGCTGCTTGGCAGTGCTGTGCTTCCTGCCTGACTAAATTCTCTTGCCTCCCATGACCTGAGAAATCACTAATGAGATGCTTACTGTGAGCTGGGCTTACTGTGAGCTAGACAAGATCAGTGCAGTTTGCTTACACCTGGAAACAAAATAAATAAATAAATAAATAAATAAAATCTACATTTGGGAATAGCTAAATGTGAGCAAGAGCTTGGACTGGAGGTTGTCCTGAGTTCCCCCTTGACTTGAATTATCCTGTGGTACGATCTGTGCTTGATAGCAGCATGGATCAGTACAAGTTCGGCACAGTTAAACTGAAGAAAACAGTACCCAAACCCTCTGGGATGCATTTTTGGATTGATAATAAAAGGTGTCTGCTTCAGGGCTAGCATAGGATCCTGCCTCAAGGTCATGTTGGTGGTTTTTTGCACTCCTAAATTAGCAGAGATTAGTTGATCCTTCACTGCTGGAGGGCAATGTGATTCCTCAGGGAGGGACACATGGCCTATGCCCACAGCCACTGAGAAGCACTGTCCCTGCTGTTGACCTCCAGGAGTTTAGCCATGCACACAGCACACCAGGTAGAGGCCAAGCTTCTGTATCACAGCGTACAGCAGAATTGTTTCTATAAAATGAAGTGGAATTGTGATGTGACTGCCAAAAAAAAGCAGAAGTGGGCTGACACTGTAGAGCACCTTGCTGGCTTTCCTGCAAGGCGGTGAGCCTGCTTCCCCTTGATTTAGAGCTCCCCAGAGCCTCCTGCTTCTTTTCTTGTCTGTCCTCACAAGTCAGAGCATGTCACGTCACAAAACTGATAGAGCTGGGTATGCTACTTCAGGATTTCAGCAGATCCTGTATTTGGAGTAGTTTGAAAAGTGTCTAGTGGCTTTGTCACATGAGTTCTCTGTAGTGTGAGACCAGCCGGCAGAGAGCTGTGAGCTCACATGTTTAGATGGCTTAGTTTGTGCACGCAGATAACGTGAATATCTGCTTGGCAGCATTTTACAGCAACTGAACATTCCTGACGCTGCCTCTTTTCATCCTTCTGCTCCCCCTTCCTTAACAGCAGAATCAGCAGCTGTAACAACACATGGAGGACACTTGGCAGCTGCAAGACACAGATGCTGAGCTCTGTAATAAACTTCTCTCGTAGAAGAATCTGAGTGCTTTTGCTGGCTGCTTAAAAGTCCTTATTGCTGTCTGACTCACTTGCTCAACAAGCAGTTACAGTGTTGATGGCTGCTGGTAATCACTCTTGGGGTTATAAGGACCGGTATAATTGACCTGCTTTGTCCTCTAGGATGCTGCCATAGCCTAGCTTTAATAATTAGTGAATTGTGTGCTTCCATGGGAGATATTTAAGGATAAGGTATTGTGCAGTGTCTTAGTGAACTACTGTTTTTACATCTAGAGATAGGCAATGGGCCTGGTTTTGATCACGAGTCACAACAGCACAAACCAGAAATAACCTCACTCTTGTTAAAGGGGTATAAGCCGTTACAAAACAAATGTAGGTGAGGTCAGTGCAAAGGAGAGCTTCACGTTCAGCCTTCATTGCCTGGTAAGGAAATTGCATATCTTTTATATCTTAGGAACAGGTGTTTTTTTGGAATTGGCCTGTGATAAGGATGCAGATAAGGACTTGAGGCAGTAGGCTGGTGTTACGATGGTAGGAAGGCTCATTTCAAAAAAGCCTTGCAGAAGTGTGTTTTAAGGAGGCATTTGAATCTGCAGAGAATGGCCAACTTGGAAGGTTGTCCTGGAGTCTAAAGAGCACTGGGAAAGAAACCAGAGACAGACGCTTGTGGAGATAAAGGCAGAAACTGGGCAGCAAGACTGGTGCACAGCCAAAACAGAAAAGAGGGATGTTAGAAAACGATGGTTGGAGATGCAGGCGAGAGTAGGGCTCTAAACAAAGGGACCCACAGCTTAATCTGGATGCTGATGGAAAATGAGTGAAGAGTGGTGTGCTAGGGGAATGTTGAGTTGGTGAAGGAAGGATTGAAATCTTTGGATAAGAGCTCCTTCAGTTTCTGTTCAAGAAAAACCGGTCATAGCAATAGTAAAGCTTTGACACCAGTGGGAGTGGGAAACAACAGAGAGGCACAATGAAACTGTTGACATGGGCAGGAAGGATCTCATATTCAATAAAGCAGGGCTCAAGGTTCTCCATCTCAAGTGTATGTAGACAATAAGTGCTGAGAGAACTGCAAGGTGGGGCACACTTGTGCTTTTTCTGGGAATCAGTGTGACTGGAGAGGCTCCCTGAAGCACCTGTGCACTCAGATATGCAATGTGGGGAAAAAACAGGAGGAACTGAGGTGTGTGTGCTGTTACAGGACGACAGCCGCATCAGAATTGCAAGGATGTGTGGAATACCTAACAAAGCTGAATTGCTGCCTTGGGTAGATATAGGCCCTCTAGGAAAGTCAAAGATGGGATGTTACCCTTTATGTGAGAGAGTATTAGGGGTGCACAGAGCTCTGTCTGGGCATGATGATAAGCCCACTGAGAGCTAACAGGTCAGGATGAGCAGGTAGACAACTATGGGACTCATGAAGGTTGGGGCAGTCAGGGCTGATTTGACATTGTTCTCAAAGGACATGTCTGTAGAGCATGTGACGTAGTTCTCTCACAGAGGAGAGGTCTAAGAGTGGACAAGGATACCAGCACAGAATGAATGGATGCTTCACCTCAGCCAGCACTAGTGTCACCTTGGCAAAATGCTACCACCTCATCTATGCCTGAGGAGGAAACTTGTTTCCACTTCAGTTAGTTCTGTCTCCTTTGTAAGACTGACATTCATACAGATGCTTTTAAGTGGAAAAGGACAGTTTCTACTTTGCACTGGAGATATTTTCCTGTGACCCCCTTGCGTCCTTGTATTCTAGCATTTAAAGACAAACAGCTGTCCTGAGTTTCAGCTGGAGGAGGAAGACACCATCAAACATGAATGTTGGTAAGTCAGTTTTCCTCTCATTGTCTGGGATATCTAGGATCATTTTTAGCCTTAGAAACAATTGCCTCTCTGATTCCCTTACACTTGATTTTATTAACTCATGGTATTGAGCATCAATATTTTAAAAATTCTTCTTGAATTTTGAGCCTCGTTTCTCTTGATATGTAAACTGCTCTGCTTCTTTGATGGATGCTAGGTAAGTGCTTTGGAGAATAGCTATTAACAACGAGTTTCATTTTATGTAACAATTGGTAGTCTGTAATTTTCTGATATTCAAGTATTCTGGATCTCAGTAGACTATATCTAAAATTAATTGATTACAAAAAAGCATAGTAATCCTCCAAATAAACTGCAGATTAGGAACAAGAAAATACTAACCTTCGAATAATAGGAGTTAAATACCTGTTTCAGCAGTGCTTTCATGCTGCTTTGCTTGCTCGAAAACATGTGAAGTATTTATTTTTGATTCATATTATCTCATTATTGCAGGTTTCCTTTACAGCATGGCTCATTTCAAGCATTAAAAAAAAAATCTAGTGATTTTTATCTGAGTTTTAGATTTTCCAGTAGTGATCAGTCACAAATATAGTGCTAGTTAGAAGTGATTTAGCAATCTGTTTTTGTTTTTACTTGTTAGGTACAATGACAATTGTCTCTGTGATGCAAACATACATGTGAAAAAGAGCCAAAGACTATTGAAATTAAAGCATTGTGTTAGGAATCTGAGAGTGACCATCAAGAATTTCTTAGTCTCACTTACATAATTACATAATGTAAGTCTCATTTACATAAAGCTTTCCAACACAAGAAATCCCAAACTTTCATTAAATAAATACTGGAAGGCATGTTTTTTACTATGTAAAGAGTACCCTGAGGTATCAGTGCTATCTCTAGCATCAAGATGCATACATGAATGGCACCAAAGGGTACAAGGGAAGGAGTTTCAGAAGTTCAGAGGATCCGCTCTCCAGGATCAGGTGCTGTGAATGTCCCACCTTTAACTGATAGTGTAATGCAGGCTTCAAGCACTCCTTTGATATCCCTGCCCTTTCTACTGCTAAAAGGTAGTCCTGTGGGTCATGTTTAAGTTGATGGGCTCAAACCACATTAGAATACAAGCTCACAGACCATCCTTTTCAGTGAGTCCTAGCTCTCCAGTCCTGCCAGACAATAAGATGCCTCTCCTTGTCAGCGGGGACCTGGCCCTGAAGAAATATTATGTATTCTTCAGCATCAGTGCAGCCTGTGGGTCTCCTGTTTGAGTTGAGCATCTAGTTTGCATTGCCTGAATAAAAAGTGGTGAGTCATCCATGCGATGGGAAAATCAATTTAACTCTCTGTGGATTGAAGTTGTTAACAACCTTTGCAGACACATCTTTATTTCTTGTGATCATACAGAGAGGTAACAAGAGGAAAAGAAAGAGTTAGCCATTTTTCACACAGGAGAAGAGATGCAAGACAGAAACCAAAGACGAGGCAGCACAAGCAAAGGAAGACTGCAAAGAGAGTAACAAAGGGGCTGTTGTGTGTTCAGGGAGACAGGGCTGAGGAAGGTGGTGGTGGATGAGAGGCAATGATGAAGGGAAGCTATTTGATCCCCTTTAGCTCCTGGGTCAGTAGCAGCTGCACCTGCCTTACCCGTAGGCTCTCTGTGTGCTAGCCAAGGCAGTGGCTGTCAGTGTCTGCTGCTGTGCAAATGTAGGCTGCCTTTCTGTTTTTCACCATGGGAATCAAACATCTGGGCTCCAGAGGTACCTTATTAGCACTAAACAACCTTGATTCAATTATACCACAAGATGCACACAAGATGGTATCTTTTGCACGGCCCAGCACATCGAAGGTCTTATAGCATATAGTACCAGGGAGTGGGGGTGGAGAGTGCAGAACCTCAGTTACTATCTCATTTCCAAAGTTAGTCCATAATAACACATAAAGGGGTGGAGGCTGGAGAGTTTGTACAACCCAAATACATAGCTAACTTGAATGATTCTGTTTTTATGGTTTTCAGTCCCATTTGCTCCACAAGCACTACATCTGCATAGGCAAAAAGAAACTGGGACGTGATTTTCAGGCCTGGAGTTTGAAAGTCATCTGGCTATGTAGCCAGAGCTATTGGGCGTGCATCCACAACTTCTGCTGGTTTAAAGCTCACTTTTCCTCCCTGACATTAGAAAACGAACCAGAAATAACACCAGCAGTGAGGCTTTTGCAAGGAACAGGGGTGCGAAGAGCACTGCCTGGGCCAAATTCCACACCAGATAATTCCATTGAGGCAATGGCTTCAATCGGGCACCGTTATCTTCACTTCCTGTCTCGTACTGCCATGCCGTGCTACTGAGCAGTTGCTGATTTCCTCTTCCTCAGGCCTGGCTGCATGACATGGCGGGGCTGCAGCATCTCTTCTCTGCTCTGTTCTTCACTTACAGAAGTTATGTGGAAAGGAAGCAAATGACGGAAAATGTTTTGATTTCCTCTAATGAAGCTTACCTCTTCTAGCATGAAGATTTTTTGCTATTACGAAGCAAAGTTGTATTTTAGAAAACTTTTCAGTTGTTTCTGCAGACCTGTCATCTATTTCCATGGATACGTGAGTGGCAATAAAGCAGCCAGGAGATGTTGATTCCAGCCATTCTCTGGCTGCCCAGTGAGCAGTGAAGAGCTGCTGAAGTCGTTAGTACTTTACACTTGAAACTAACACAATAGTTTGCACTTTGCTGATTCTCTTCGGCCTGCACTCCCCAGGTCTGATAAATGAGCTCCTACTCTAAAGCAATTATTTAAGCCTCATAACAACTGGGTGAATGGGTTAGGAGGACAGAAAGGCTGGAAATGCTGGAGTAACCTGTCAAAGGCCAACGTATAACCTAGTGGCATGGGCAGGAAGGCATTCAGTTCACCCATTCTGGCTTGTGGCCCCTGAGCTCCTCCCTGAATGTATTAGGTTTGGAGTACCTGCAGATCAGGGTACAGATACATACCTATTCTCTTCTGTTTAGTGACAAAGCTCCTCCCTTTTTTTTTCCCCCAGAAAACCCAGTGTATCTTTGATTTGTTCAGTTCCCGTTACAGCAAGTGCCGTCAGAAAATAGAAGGGCTGTATTCCTGCAGGATATGGCATATGCTAACTGTTCATTGAATGGCTTTCCCTGTCCATCATGTTGAATTCCTCAGTCAAGTTCTTGCTACTTCTTCTCTAACGATAAGGCTTCTGCCACTGTGACAAGGAGATTATTCCACAAAGATGAGAGATCATGTGTCATTATTATCTCTGAACACTGAGTTATTTTTCTGGGCATTTCCAGAAGACAAGTTTCTTGGTTGTGGTTGTGGAAACAAAGCTAGAGAGAAGGAAAAAGAGGAAGGACTTTTTGATGTAATGTCATTACAGTATGCTCTGTTTTCCATATTTTATTTTTTTGTATTATCACCATATTTTTTCTGCTTTTAACTTCTGTTATAAGATGCTGTGAGATAACACATACTAAGCAATGATTCTTTCATTCTTGCACCCTCACAAAATCCTCTGAAACAAACAGATCTTTGTATGTTAAAGAACTGCTCAGAATGATTAAGGTATGTGGAACTGGGACCCTCATGATTTACGTTCTCTGAATCCTCATTTTCTGTTCCTAGAAGACCTCACAGGTGGGTGTACATGGAAAGACTTAGAGAGTTTAGGTAATATGTAGTGCTCAAGTAATCCTTAACCCAGCTACCTTGCCTTCATGCTTCTAAATTTACAAGCATTATATCTGGAGTTATTCACAGACTTTACCAATTATCGTTCAGCAAAAATCAGTCCCTGCAAATGTTGGATACCTAACATGTGCACACAACCCACCTGGGTTTAATGGGTTTATTTGTGTGAGTAAAACCTATGAAGTCAGGCCCAGCAAAGTATGATGGCATCACCTCTGTATTGTCTCCTTTGAGTCACTCACACCCTCAGTCAATAAAATTGGTCCCAAAACGAACATCAGTAGTACCCTACCATTAACTTATTTCCATTCACAGAAGAAGCTCCTTATTACAAGTCTTTGTTTTCTGCCACTTAAACCACTTCTAATCCTTAAAAAAAAGACTTTATCTTGTAATTATTTATTTCTCTTAATAGTCTTTTATGAAGCAATTTATCAAAAACATTTTGAAAATTCAAGTAAATAGTTATCTTGCAGGTCACCTTTACCTACTGGTTTGTTAGGTCTTTCAAAAACAAAATACGCTTTTCAACATTACAAAATAGCTAAGGGAAGGCACAAAAGAAATTCCGATGTATTTTGACAGCTACTGTAGTGGCTTTGCAGAGCTGTGCTTGGATTAGCACTGTTCTTCTGTCTGTACTTAAGTACTCTAATTCATTTCCTGGCATTTCTCTCTCTTCAGGTCAACCACTAGTTCAAGGTGGAAGTGATAAGTTTGCAGCGTCTCAAGTGTGCTGGTGTTAGCTCTTGGGAAGTTGAGAGGAAGGAAATAACAGTCCATAAAGTTTTGATTGCTTGGAAAATAAGAGATGTTTGTTGAAAGAATGAGCAAGGCCAGCTGCAAAGAGTTCAGGAGCAAGCAGAAGTAGTTCTGCATTAGCTGCTCACTCACTTCAGCTATTAACTGACAGCATTTTGTTTTGGAGACTGAGAAGAGGAAGGCTATTTTTCTCAGACCAGTAAGGGGACTATCTTATATTGCCCACTTTTTAGCCAGTGGAGGGTTCACTTTAAAGATGGATAGAACAGCATGATCCAGAATGGTGTGGCAGGGAAGGATTTGGCAAAAATAGTGGCACTGAAGAAGTAAAATAAATGTGCCATGCTCTATTCCTCCCCCAGTTTTAAAATATCAGCATTTTGCAAGCAATGGGCCATATGCTCCCAGGGCTTGCAAGCCAAAAAGTATAGCAACTTACTACAAAACCGCTCTCCAAATTCTACACACAAGCCAAAACCTCCTACTTGGTATGCTGCCGTCATGCCAACTTGCAGAACAGAGATTGGGCCTGAGCAAGGAGGTCTGCAAAGGAACAGAGGATTACACACATGCACACAAGAATGGGGATACAGGCTGTGGCTGACTGGGGACAGAGTCAGGACACTGGTCCTGTGAATGCAGCTTAGGGAGAGCAAGCAAGATAAACTGGCACTGGCAGAGAGCATGTTCCCAGGACAGAATATTTGCTCCCACAGAGGGAAGGCAACACAGTCTCCTTAGGTTGCTCTTTCAGGGTGTTCTATGCAGTTTTCTAGGAGTGTGGCATCACACAATCCAGCACGGACTGCATGTCTGGCTGGATGTTAGGAACAATTTCTTCTCAGAAAGAGTGATGAGCTATTAGAACAGGCTATGTAGGGAGGCGGTGGAGTCACTGCCCCTGGAGGTGATCAAGAAATGCAGATATGTGGCACTGAGGGACATGGGTTATTGGGCATGAGAATGATGGGTTGATAGTTGGACTAGGTGAACTTAGCAGTCTTTTTCAAAAATTCTATGATGTTCTGTGGTTCTTTGGTGTAAACATGGTGGTCCCAGCAGATGGCTACAGCAGTTCTGGTCTTGTCCTCTTGATGGAATCTGTCCTGCACACTCATAGTATCCAACTGACAATGAGACCTGGTTCCTGGAAAACAGTAGGGCTGCCCAGAGGCAAATAGAATTGTCTGTTTGAGGTTGAGAAGTAGAGGTCTTTGTTGAAGGATTTTCTGTGTGACAGTGCAAAACAAGAGCATCCAGAGGGTACATTTTATTTCTCCAGGGACGATCCCTGCCATGCTTTAGCCATTGGTTAGAGCAGAATTTTCTTCATCACTGGCTGGTACACCTCTCTGGCAGAGGTTTAAAGAAATGCAGATGCTCAAATTTTTGACCATTTTAGTGGACTCAGTGTAATAAAAAAGAGGTAAAGACTGCCCATTTGCAGACCTGTACTCACCGATGCAGGCAGAGAAAACTGGGGTAATAAAATCCCAGGATAAGGATGTATGGATCATATGCTCTGCCTCCACCAGGAGCAAGCCAACTGCTGTGGGGAGGATGGTGCTGCAAATGGCCTCCAGACCAAACACTTGCTCAATTTGCATGCCTGCATGGCTGCTGGTCGATCCAGCTGCTCCTGCCCCCGGCAGTCTTACCCAGCCATGGTGACACAAGCCCAGGCAAAGGGGCAGAGCAGCTCTGTGGGGACTCAAGCCCAGCAAGAGAATCGTAGAATCATAGAATCATAGAACTGTTTGAGCTGGAAGGGACCCTTAAATTCATCTGGTTCAACTCCCCAGCAATGAACAGGGATAAAATGAAGTCAAGTGAAGTCTGGTAAAAATGTGTTCTCTGGCCCCGCAGTACATCTACCAAGCACTGTAGGTAAAGCTGATATGTAGCAGGCTGGTACTTCACTGAAAAGTTTCTCAGAAGTACCTACCTTTTGCCAGGTACTTCAGGGTGCAGTTATCTAGTTTTGATAGGTGGTACCTTCTAACTCTAGTACCATCCATCAGGGCTGATCGTGGGATTCCCAAAGGCTGTTGTTGGGAGAAGTGGTAAATCTCATTTCCTTTGACAGGAGTTATGTTTAGGTCTTTGCTGAATGCTGCATTACATCCTGCTTGTGTCATTTTCAATATGGCAGTCACTTCTCCGCACAGGGTAGCAATGGATGCCATGCTGCCGTGGGAGGACAGCAAATGTCAGTTACTGTGTTTTTATGGGGTTAATATATAATTACTCTCTTGTTATAAGATCTTAGAGTGAAAGAAAAGATGTGCTATTTTAAACATGCAATTTTGGCAATAATAATAATAATTTTCTCCACAATGCTTTTTTTTTTTTTTTTAATGTTGCTATGAAATAAACCTTTAAGAACCATGAGAATATGTAAGGAATTTTCTCATCCTAAAGTTTATGCTTGTCTATTTTCTGCAGCACGTAATCAAAAGTCTCGTGCGAGACTACATGCAACAGGATTGCTCTTATATTTTCTTGGGAGACAGCCATCATTACATTGGGCCAAAGCTATGAGTCAGGGCTGCTGTTTCCTATCCCAAAGTGAGGAATCTCTGTCAGGAAGTCCTGTGTTGTGCTAGAGATCAGAGCAGGTGATAATGGTCTCATCTGGCTTTGAAATTTATGAGAAGGAGATAGGACATGTAATGGAGTCATTATTTTGTTTTAGACCATTCTTCACATCACAACACTTGGAGATGTAAAAGTCGTGTGGTAGCCAGATGGAAGGAGGGGAAGAGCTTCCCCATTGCTAGTAAGAAGATCCTGAATAGAGGCATAAAATTTTGGGAAAATGTGTAACTAATTTTATCCATATAGATTACTTTAAAAAGCAGGGCAGGTTATGAGAATGTAGGCCCCGGCTTGGGAGGAGATGGAAAGGGGGGAAGGGTCAGAATATACTGGCTAAATAGAAGAGAAAAACTAAGTGGTTGCAATCCCCTAAAATCTGAATCAACTTTACTTGAAGCATAAACAGAGATCTCCAACATCTCAAATAAAAATGGAAAAGCATTCAGGGAACATGAACTTTAAAATAGGATAATTAAGGCTGACATGAAGGAAGTAGATGCCATTTCTGTGAAGTTTAGAATTTTTTTTAATTGCAAGAGTTAAAAAAAATATTCCTCCAATTTTCCTGCAATCTTTCACACGCTTCACTCGGAACTCTGGGACTCAGAATTGCCACCACATCCAGGTTCAAATTTTGGCTTATTTTCTCAGGATTAGTTTTCTTGTTTTCTTTATTTCCATTCACAAATATCTGTTAGACAACTCTCAGTTTTTAGTGGTTTCTAAATGGAGCTGGAAAAGATACTTTCTCCCACCAACTCCTAGACTTCAAATCTACCTTATTTTGAGGCTTTCAGAGGAAAACATAGTTTTAGATAATTCTAAAACTATACAAACTCTGCAAAATAATATGTTCGTTTCATTCCTAACCTAAAATTAATTTTCAGTTGATATTAAATCATTGAAACTTTTTCAGCAAATCAGTACTAAAGCTTTGCTTTATTTGATGAGGAAATGCTGAATACTGTTGAGTTGCTTAATCTAGTACAACTTAGGTGGAAATGGGATATGATGAGTTTTCATAAAGACATGGAGGCAAACTTCAAAGAGAAAAAGAATTAGTTAAAGAATAATACTGGCATGAGATCAAGTGCATGCAGTCTGATTATTAATACATTCAGGCTGGAAATTTAGAGAAAGGTTTCCATCCATTCATCCAAGAAGTGATATTCCGGTAACAGGAGCAGAGAAACTCCCTGGTTTAGGCTGCAGTTGGGTATGCTGATGCAAATGATTGTATCGCAGAATTCTTAGGGACAGAAAATGGGGCTTGTGATGTGGATCAGTTGGTATCTGATGTTTAGGTGTCAGCAGCTGAGTTTGAAAAGAGACTTGGTTGTTTATTTGCACCATTGTTTTATTCTCTTAATCACATGCTTCAGAACTTTTGTGTGCAGTCTGCAGAGGTCAGTAAGGGTCATTTTTACTTTTGGTTTATGCACTGTTAGACTTCTAGGATGCTCTCTTTTCCACCTCTGAACCACAAAAAAGCAGGATGTAGGGTAGGACCCCCTAATCCTTTTGCATCTGTCACTGATAAGCTCAAGTTTAAATCAACCATCAGATTCAGGGTAAGGAAGGAATTCTCCCATTGATCAGATTGTCAGAAACTACTGCAGAACAGGGAATTGTTTTCATTTGTCTTAATTTCTTAGGATTTGCAGATTTCACCTAACGCTTCCCTTCTATTACAAGGGTTTGGGCTATTGACAAAGTGATTAATCTTGTCGTTTTGCTGCTTTATAATGAGATGTTAAGTTTACTGCATTCTACTGGGGATGTCCTGAGGCCATTGGTATACAGGGACACAACAGGTAGGACGCCTGTGGACTTTCTGGTTTAGTTGTCTATGGAAGCCTGGACTGATGGCACAGTTGACTTCTCTGGCCTTATTTTCTTCATTGCTTCTTCCCCAGAAAAGTGTTTCCAAATGTCAATTAAATTCAGCCTGGAACAATTTGTTTTTCATGATATGGCAAACTGGCCAATCACAAAAGCATTAGTGAAAAACCAGCCTAGTCACATAGAAGCCTCCTCCTGCCCTGGGTTCCTCCATGACCTCAAGTTAGATGCATGAGCCTACAGGCAGCATGCACATAGCAATCTCTTCCAGCTGAGAAAGCAGGTTGGAAAACTTGCTGGAGCCATACCTGGATCCTGCCTCCCATTCAACTGGGCAGCCCCAGGGAGTGAGTATCTGTAGATCAGAAATGAAACGCCCAAAATCAGGTCAAGATAGAAGGGACGCAGCTGTATTTCATTGTAATGTAGGTCAGGTGTTGCTGCTTGCTTGAGGCTCAGGTGGAAAGTACTGTCAGACCAAAAGCAATGCTCAAAGGAGGACTCAGACCTCCTGCCCACCCAAGGAATGGGGTCAGTACTTTAGGAAGAGGCACATGGGGATTTTAGAAGTGGGCGGGCAGCAAGGAAGGAAGGAATAGAGCCAGCTCTCATCCTTCTGACACAACTCAGTGGTAGAGCACTGCTGCACCAGGTGGTCCTGACACAGGAAAGTCTCACAGTACTCCCAGAGAAGCCTTGCTGAGGTAGTATTTTAAAGCTACTCTGGTGAAGCTGCTTAGCAATTAATCAAGGAGAAAGATGAATCAAAGTTGCAAAGGTATGTGAGATCCTGGTACTCTGCTTTGTAACTTGCACATGTTAAAGACGTAAAATGGCTGTGATAGCTTCTTCCTTCCTTTCCAAACTAAATATAGTAAAAATACCCAACAATTCTTGAATGAAGCAAACAAGTATACTGCAATGATTCCTGTAGTGCGCTGCTTTAATATGTGCTGTTTAATTATACTTTTATGACTAGAAACAGGTAACAGTGTTCATGCTAAAAATATTTAGACATATGGATTGCCATTGCATTTAGAGTTGTTTTCATCTACCAGACTCACAAAGTAGTGAAGCTACATGATAGTGCCATATGTATAATAAAAGCACATTTTTTTAGAAGACTACATAAATGCATGCTACTAAAATACACATATTTTGCTAAGGAAATTAAAAATGAAAGATAGGTTTAAAACATTGTTAAAGACTATAATGGGAATGGCAAGTGGCATAATGGGAATAATGCTATGGGATTATCCTTAGGCAATAGGGAATAACCAGAATGAGATAGTATTAAGGACAAGAAGCCCAATCCTGCAGAGCAATCCTGAGAAGTGCTGAGCCTGCTCAGCTCACAGTAAAGTCAGTGGGATCTGAGGGCATTGAACACCTTTGCAGGATGAGGCCCGAGTCAGAGTTCCAGCCTAAGGCTGTTGTTTTTAGCCTGGATTTTTATGAGATGCCAATCTGATTTTTTATGAGATGCCAATTTGGATGTCTTAGTGGGACCCCAGCAAAATGAGAACCACTCAGGGCAGCAGTAGAATTTTTCTGAGTGGGCCCAATCCACCTAATGCTTAAACTGAAGGAAAGATTTCTATTGTCCTCCACAGGGTTTGTCTCTTGCCCTGTTATGAACAAGCACCCTGAGTATCTTGAAAATTGGCTCAGAGAAGTACGGAAGCATAGCATCTCAAAAATCCTGTGCTCTGACTTTCCAGTTAGGTGGAGCCAGCTTAACTCCTTTGTCAACTATGAGATGGCCAAGTTGTGCAGGAGCTTCTGCCCATTTCTTTCCTCAGCACAACACCACCCTATTTCATATGCCCCAGATAGCCAAGGTTACAGAGTTATAAGGACAGTGAGAGTCACATATCCTGATTTCAAGCAGTTTCCTTGGACGGAAAAATAACTTCTTTTTTTTTTCATTCCTTGAACGGAAAACACCTGCAAAAGTTATCTCCCCCTTTCCCAGAGTCCAAGAATAATTGTTTTAATAACCTTATTAGTGAGGTCTATGTGAAAGGCCTCAGTCGTGCAGATTTAACAGGGCTGCCCGCAGCCACAGAATAAAGATGTGGGTGAAGGCTTTACCAGACTACAGGCTATAGCGCTGCTCTCACTGAAATTAGCTGGAGAATTACCAAGCATTGGTGGGCTTGGGGGTGCAGCATCAACCCCACTGCCAAGCCCAGGGTGTGCTTCCACTGACAGGGCCAAAACAAGTTTGCAGTTTTTGGTTTGCGGAGTTGAATTCAGATCTCTAATGGGCTCCTTCCCTCTCGTCGTACTATGAAAGTTGCTGACACAGTAGGAATCATCACACTGGCCCAGCAGACAGTCTCAGAGATCCTCCTGTGACTTTGTTTCCCTCCTTGCCATGAAGGGAGTGTGACCATTGTCTTGTAGCTCTATTAGCAGGGTTATTACTTTCTTAATTTTATTAGGTTGGGAGCCTTCTGGGGTCCTGCAAATTTTTTTGCAACCTGGCTGAAAACCTCACTGTTTTTGCCTGTTTCCATATGTATTTAGGGCTGTGCAACCCATGGGTGCACCTTGGGAAAGCTGGAGCAGGAGGTGTCCCCGCAGTGGGCAGGCACTGGTGGCCATGTGGCTTGGTCTGGCTGCCCAACCACCTTGCCCTTGTAGTCCAGTGCATCCATGTTGCATCTCCAAATCCAGTCGCTGGGGTTCCCATTGGCCATCTCTGTGGGAGTGAGGTCAACTTCCAGAGTGTGCTTTCAGGAGAAAATCACTTGTGATCAGACACTTGTAGAATCACAGAATCATCAAAGTTGGAAAAGGCCTCTAGGATCATCTACTCCAGCCTTCCACTTACCACCAACATTGCCTACTAAACTATGCCCCTTAGTACCACATCTACATGGTTCTTGAACACCTGCAGGCATGGTGACTCCACCATCTCATGGGCAGCCTGTTCCAGTGCCCAACCACTCTTTCAGAGAAGTTTTTCCTAATATCCAACCTAAGTATCATATTTTTCTGAGTGGGCTAGATGTGCCTACCATTTTTTTTGCCTGAACCTGAGCCAGACGTCAGGCTGCCCTCCTCTTGCTGTCAGGTAGAAGAGCAGAGCTCCTCCAGGAGGAGCTTCAATGTTCAGGTACAAGTTCATCTAAAATGTTGCTGCCTTGTCCCTTTTGAAGGTGGTCCTTGGTGCACCTCTCAATTCTTCAGCGCACCTTCAGCTCTCTGAAGCCACTCTTAAATACCCATGTTAAAGCATGCTCTTTGGCATAATCACAATGAGCCTAACTGCTAAGTCCAGCCTTACAAAGAGGATGGCACTTACTTCCTTAAATGTATAATATAGAGCATCCACATTCATATTTTTAGTAGCATATAGCAGTGGTCCAGCCTTTAGTGTACTGTATGTACTTTTAATAATCTCCATAAAAGCCTGATTTTCAATCCCTAGGCTCAAGCTGACAGTGTAAATAAAATCACCCAAATCCACAGGGTAAGAGAAATGAAAATGACAAGGATTAAAATTTTGTCAAACCTCTTTCTTTTTAAAATTCTGCTTCCCTTCCAATTGGATCACGACCCTCTGTGTGCACAGCTTAAGACCAGACGGTATGCTTTCACTTTTATTCCGCTCTGCAGCAGGCTTACAGTATTTAGTGAAAGTCTGTAAAGAATGTGTGCTGTGTAGAGAGTTAATACCATAATCCCCTATCGTTAGGGTCAAATGCTGAATAGAGCAGAAGAATTAGAAAATATGTTACATACAATGGCAGAAAAAATGCATCAGCATGCTGTTCTGTTAACGCACGCATTCATTACCAAGTAAATGACAATGAGGTAATAGAGTATATTAAGAGACGTGTACTTCAAGTCTAGTGTGTGTGTGTTATGATGAGAACCTAAGACTTTGCGCGGGAATCAAACTCTACAGATACACACGTGTTGCAGGCTTTTTCACCGTGTATTATTTCATCTTTCTAGGAAGCACTTGCTTGCAAAAATCAGCTCTTTAAATTATTTGGTGGAGATAAACTTTGAATACTCCCTTTTTTAATTTCCTGTGAAGTGCCATATCTATATTTTGCTATCCAAGCACGACAATACTTCTGTCTCCAGAGAGTTGCCAGGCATGAATTGCGGCAATTTTAGCTAAGGAAGTGTTCAGAAAACAATCTGAGAGCTTGTTTTTTCAAGAGATCCTTGGGGTGCAAGCTACTTACATCATATAGCATTGGCGTGAGAGCTTCATTCCCACGGGCTTTCAGGAAAAACCCAGCCAGTGTGTGCTGGAGGAGTGACAGTTTACTAGAAAGAGGAGAGAGAAAATGCATTTTGTATGTAGTGCTGCTGGATACCAATTGCAAAATATAAAAATCATGATCCAAAAATCAAATCGCTCTGAGTTAGCTTGTGATGCCTCCCTGTAAGGAAAAGACCGAGCTGCGCGAGAAGGAGGGTGACTCTGTGGAATAGGAAGAGATATGGAAGTTATTTGGCTGCCTCTGCTGACACTAAGTAGTGTCTGATTCCCTAATTATTCCTGCTGATTTAGCCTGGTTATTAAGGGAGAGAGACAGTGCTGAGCTGGAGACAGGATGAAGGTACTTAAAAAACATCTTGCAAAAGCTGGTTAATGACAAACTGTGGAAAGCACTGCAGGAACATGTAACCTCAAGACTTTGTCCGGTGCAAGCATGTTATCTTATCTCATGGTTGATCAGTCGTAAATAGTACCAGGAGGCACTTTACCAAACTGACCATGTACGGGCTTAGGTGGACGCGTGTGCTGGCTGGACACTGTCACCTGCACGGTGCTGACAATTCTGTGTGTTTTCCTACAGTAGGAGCTGGGAGTGGTCAGAGAATTATTTTTTATCTGAAGGAAAAATAAGAAAAAGAAGTGTAATTTCTCAAAATCTTTGTTCAGTTTTTCAATGCATTCTGAAAAATATTAGTTAATATTTCCATCCCCCCCCCCCCCCCCCCAAAAAAAAAAAAAATTAAAAAGTCTTTGTCAAAAATTGCTTGATTGGCATTTGAAGTTAAAAAGATTTCATCTGTGAAACCTTTTGGGTTTTTGAAAGAAGAATATTTATTTGTGAGGCTGTTGTTTTTCATTATTTGTGCACCAGAAAAAATTCTTCTGCTTTTGAAAGTTTTCTAAAATTACTTTTGAATGTTTCTGAGCTTTGGACTGAGGCTTTACGTGGTTGTCTTTACATGGTTGCCTGCGATGGGCAGGCAGCAATTGGCAGGCAACATTAGCAGAGTATACGTTCTGCTCCGGTGCTGTCTCTTGGATAGGTCTCAGCGTTAATAATGAAAATTGCTCAAGGCTTCTTTCCTGCTAATCTTCGTGGAAAATGTTTTTACCTACTTTCCGGCATTCTGACAGTTCTCTCTCATCTATGAGCATGGTACTCATATACAGCCAAGGTGTCAAAGACATTTTTGCACCTGTGTAAAATTCAGCTTTGCAATTTAGTCTTCATAATCTGTGGTATTCTTGTATTTCTACATGTGTAGAGAACTACTGATAAATTCTGGTTTATGTGACCAGTGATAGGACCTGAGGGAACAGCATGAAGCTGTGTTGGGGGGGGGGGAGGGGTGAGGGGGGAGTCAGCTGGGAGTCAGGGAAGGGTTCTGCACTTGATGGTGGTGGGCATTGCACAGGCTGCCCAGGGCAGTGGGCACAGCCCCAAGCTGCAGGAGTTCAAGGAACATTTGGATAATAGTCTCAGATATCATGTTTGAATTTTGTGTGGTCCTGTGTGGAGCCAGGAGTTGAACTCTATGATCCTTGTGGGTACCTTCCAACTTGGGTTATTCTGTGATTCTATGCCTATTACAGTATAGCAGACAAGCCAGGCTAGGCTAACTCGGATGTGCCAGGCCACTGCCAAAATAAATGCTGGTGGGTTCACAGAGGCCACTCTGTGTGTACTTGGATGCAAGTCACGGTTGTTGGATGGCTGTGTATTGCCTGAGGGAGAAAAGCCTCACCTGCAAACTGCAGACCTCATGGGTAGAGATTATTAAAATCAATAGACTATACTTGTTGGTCTTGACTTTGCTCAATGCTGAAGTGAGTCAGTAGATAGAAAAAAAATTAGAAATTGTGACTTGAAAGGGATTTCAGTGTGATAAATCAAAGAAATGAAGACTGTTGATTCTTTGGTGGTAGGATGATACATGGTAGTAAAAGATAAACATATGGTCAACAAAAGCAATATACAAGACAATTCAGGTAAGCGAAGGATGATTCAGGTTTGCATTTATCATAGAATGATCAGGTCTGCTCGAGAAACAAGTCAGTACACCCAGTGAGAACCTGACAACAGTCCCAGCTGCAGCTTACCAAAAAAACAAAAAAGACCCCTCCCTTAAGGAGCAGCTGACTGGGCCACCATCCTGGGCTACCATGAGGATTAATGTGAGTTGGGCTGGTGGAGAACTGAGCAGGAGCCATGGCCTCATCTTTTGTTCCTGGTCTCTTCTGGCCATACAGCTCTCCTGGTCAGGATCAGACAATTAAATGTTGTGTTGGTGAGTTGCTCACGCTTTGTGTGAGAACAATTAACGTCCAATCACTAGAAAAGCCTCTGCAGAGCTTGATTGTCCTAGAGATGGTTATTTTCTAAGATCTAATTTCAGGTTCAGCTGAGTGGAATGGAGCCGGAGGTCTGACTGCAGAGCACTCAAGTCTGCCCACAGCAGATGCAGAGATTTTTCAGACCAATTAGTGAAGAGACCTCTGTGACGCACACAAACTGCTCTGTAATGATTATGGATATTGTTTGGTTGTTTCTGTGCTCATGATACGACTATATGGGGTTAAATCAACAGTACTGTTGGGAAAACAAGCAGAAAAGGGAAAAAGAATGGTATCATTTTCTTAAACGAGCAAGTTGTGTACACTCTACTCACTGTCGATTTGCATCTTCTGGTGTGGTTCAGCACAACTCCTTCCTGTGTCTCAGAAGGGGATTGATTTGAATGAATTAGCTAGGATGCCCTCTGCTCTTGAGAATATGTTCAGTTTTCCTTGCACACTGTGATATACAAGCATCCAGAATTCTTTTTCCCTGCATTTATCTCATGTAATTACTGCATGTTTCACATCCCAATATGGGAAGACAATTATTTGGGGGGGAAAAAAAATAGGGAACTGAAAACTTCCTGTTCATATCCACTCCAGTGGTGTCTGCATATCTTCAGGTGCTTTTGGAAAGCATCTAGGTCTGCTTGGACTGGTTTGAAAGAAATGATCATAGAATTTTAGAATGGCTTGAGTTGGAAGAGGCCTTGAAGATCATCTAGTTCCAACAACTCTGGCTGTGACCTTCTAGACAAATCTTTATGCATAGATTAGACCGCCCTTCAAATCCATATCTCTCTGATTTAGAGAAAAGGATGTCATGTGGGACCATGTCAAAGGCCTTACAGAATTCCAGTTAGATGATACTGGTCAGTGTTCCCTTGTCCGCTGATGCTGTCACTCCACAATCTGCCCTAGGTGAAACTATACTGTTGAAACCACGAAACTGTCATGGATCAGATCACCTCCTCATTTTGAATGTGCTTTAATACAGTTTCCAGAAGGATCCCTTTCATGATCTTCTCATACACAGAGGTGAGGCTCACTGGCCTGAAGTTCCCCAGTTCTTCCTTTCTTGAAAATGGTAGTGATGTTTCCCTTTTTACAGTCACAGGGGGCTTCTACATCCATGACTTTTCAGATATGATGGAGAGTGGCCAATCCTTTCAGGATCCTGGAATGCATGTTTTCTGGCCCCATAGACTTACACCTGTTATTTCTTAATATTCCTCTTTAAGTAGAGGTAAAAGTGAGTGTTTTGGGTTGATCATTAAGAAATTAACGCTTCTGAAAATGTGAGATGTCAATATGTTTTGCAGAAGTTTTTATGAAAGAAGCTGTGTTTGCTTCTCACTGCGTTTACATAGCCTCTATCAGCACATCTGGCTGCCTTTGAGTACATCAGTGTCTTCCATTTTTCTCTCTTTTTTTCAGCTTTTGAAAGCAGTAACTCGACTAGCCCATTTTTGTTTGCTCTGTTTGTACTTCAGTGTGGTTGTACCTGGGAACTGTGTGTGAGGAAATTAATGAGGCAAAACTAAGTCATAGAGATGAGTTTTGCAATTAACAGTGAATGTGGTGAGTTCTAGAGTTATTCTTCTCTTCTATGAAAATGAATTAAACTACCGTAAGAGAGTTGTCTTTTGTCTTCTCGGGCTTCTCTGTGTTGGTTGGCAATTTTTGGTTTTGCTTGTGCATGCCAGCTGCAGAATGTAACATGATGCAGAATCCATCCACTAACAGAGTTGGGAGGATGGGATGATCCTCATTCCACTGCTCTTTTTATTAAAAATAATAATAAAAGTTTTAAATAACTGCAGATGTATCATTATCACAGAGAAAAGGCTTCATTTCTGTGAGCTTAAGGATTCTCACTGATTTAGAAAATACCCAGCAAAAGGCAAAGCCCAGCATGCCATGCTCCTTTGCTGATTTGCAAATATTGACTGTTCACAAATGGAATCCTAATGTTATATTGCAGAGAAAACAAAAACTTATGTCTCCCTTTAAAAAGTAACGTATACCTTGAATTAACTACATACTCAGTCACAGACAGAGCACAATACTGTCTCCAGATAGCTCTTCTGATAGCAGTACATACATGGTTTCACTTCTCTTGGTTTTCATTGCAGTATTCCTGATAACTACTGGTTTATTGCCTTGGAAGCTACAGACTGCGTGCCTTGTTAATCCTGTGTTCTTAACAGTTTCTTTTCTGATCCTTTTTTTTTTTTAATTTGGTGTTGGAAAACGCTGTGCAAAGCTGCCCTTCAGGTTTAAAGGAAACAACCACTGTGCTGGACAAGAATATTTTTTAGTGCTGAATTCACCAACAGAATTATTCTGAGGAACTGGAAAGAGATCTTTTTATGATATTCTGTGAACAGCCATGAAAAGACATATTTGCTGAAGGTTTGGAGAAGACAAGTACTCTTTTTCTTACTGAGTTGTACACCAAATCAATAATGTGCATCAGAAGTACATCTTCGTCACAATGCCACAGCATCTCCACAGTTCTAGGACCACAGAATCCCCAGGCTATCTTTAATGGAGAACTGTTCTTAAGGCAGATTTCAAACTATGAGTTGTTACATAGATTTTGGATGAGTCAAGTTCCTTTCCAGTGGCCTTAGTTTCATATAGATCCTCAGATTATTGTTTGTAGAAATGGAGGCAGGTCACGGACAGTGGCAGAAAGAGAAGGATGGGAAGGTATAAATACTTGGGGCTCTAATCCTGCATAGCACTTAGCTGTCTTATGCCCTAGGTACTTCTATTGCAGTGGAGATTATGGTATGTAGATGTAATTTAAATTTAATCCATCTGTAACCTTCATCTTTATGGAAATGAGTTCTGAGTCTGTATTTTGGGGCAGAAGTCCCATTAGGATACCTGAGGGTAAAGTTGCTGTGAAGATGTTTGCATTATTTTGTGTACAAAGTTTTGCTTCTTGCATTAGATCCAATATAGGTCAAAGTTGCTCTGAAACACCTTGACTGGTTCCAAAAGGAATAAACTAGGACTGTTGCAATACTGTCTGCTGAAATACAACCAGATGAGTCATCATGGCCTCACTTGGGCAAATAAAATTCATGTAGAATTATATCTGTCTTGCACAATTCAGACTGGGCTTGTTTCCTATCCACTGCACAGGATGCTCACAAAGCATCAGAGTATTCTTCAGGTAATGCACAGAACAGATAGGGAATAACATGTCTTAACAATTTAGGAGATGAAGGGGAGAAATGTTAATGCTTTGCATTTATTTACTTTTACAGCATGCCATAAAGATTAAAAATACATTGTACACAAGTGCAGTATTTAATGTAGCACTTTAATTACATTCAAGTGTGTTACTAAATAGTCTTGAGAAAACCTTAATGACCAGCTGTTCTACCCTCTTCCCATATGTCAGAAATGGTTTCAGAAATCACATTCTGGGACAGTAAGGTTGTATAATTAGACAGTGTATAGTTAACACTTCTAGCTTTTCCTCTTAAACTGCGGGCCTTTTTCACTAACATATCGTGGTTCGGTGCCAGTTTGGCACAACACAATTATGCGATGTGCCAAACTGCAACTGAGATGTACAAACTCTCAGAGACATGTTATGATTGCACCATTATCTTTTTATATCTTTTTCATCATTAGGACTGGATGCTTTTTATGTTATGTAAGATTCAGCTTTTTATGGGCAACATATAAACTTGGTAAATAGGACTATAAATTTTTAATACTTCTTCCATAATGCAATTTGTCTAATCAGAATTAGATGGTTACTGTAACCCCGTGTCAGTTTTCACCAAAAAAAGGCATCATTCCAAGAACAGCAGCGATGGACAACCATTTCAAAGGAGGCACCTTTCAGCACGGTTCAGGAATGTACTTAAGCACATGCTTAGGGTTAAGCGCACTAGTGCTCAGCGAGACTGCTTATATAAAGGTATGTGCTGAATATGGATCGGAGAAGTAGGCATGTCTACGGGCAGCTCAGGCTACTGATACAGTGTCCCTTTTCTTGCAAGCTTTTAAAAAATGACAACGTATTTCTGGGACTCTTAATATTTTGCAAGACAAAGCACAGCCCTGGTTGCAGTGCAGGGGGAGTGGTGTGGATGCACCCAGCGCCAGGCAGCAGCCGTGCCGTCAGCACGCGGGTGATCCATCCCCATGGAGGTGGGGGACTGCAGGAGGCAGCAGCTTCCCCAGAGCTTTACAGCAGGTTTTTTTTAATTTTTTAAATATTTTTTTTGTTTTCCTGAGCTTCAATTTCCAACGACTTATTTAGATGTAAGCAATGACAGCTGTAATCATGTTTTAAATCTTTCCTTGTATCCTTAGTTTTAATGTTGTTCAATTAATATTCAGAATAATGGAAGTGATGTGCCCCTTTGAAAAAGACTTGAATGCAGGCCAAAGCTTTGGGAAACTGATTCTCAAGAGGATTAATCAGCATTTAAAACTTGCGTTAATAAAAATCTGATCTTCTACTGTGTGGCATGCATAATACTTTTCATTTTTAAGCATTTTATTTTAATAGTGTGGTATCCTTTGTCCTGATTTTTAAAGGGATTTTAAAATCTAACTCCTTCAAATCAATCCTGCTTTGACCCCTGCACATTCTTTTCCTGAATGTGAAAACATTAAAGAAACCCTCAGTTCACAAATACCTCCATTGTCGAGGATGAGCACAAGCATGCGTGTAACAGAAATTACACATAGCTTTCACTGAAATTTATGTTAGGCAAGGGCTCACCTTTCCGTGTAACTTATTGATGTCATAAAAACACAAATTTTCACATGATTACTTAAATACTGAAGGTGAATTATACCCCGAGCACACAAAGAGTCCTGGTCGGCTCCATAGAAAGCGATGTGTTTTTCTCAAGATTTTTCACTCTGTTATACGGAATATTATTGTACCCTATGCCAACAAGATTGAGTCTATCTCTGAAAGACAGACTTAATCTATGTTTTCTGTTGTTCTCTTGATCTTATTAGTGGGTTAGAGAAACAAGAGGATTTTGTATAAAGTTTCGCATATCAATTCAATTCTAGTAAACCGGCTAATTTACATGCTAAATAGCGGTTTATAAGATAGTTTTGTTTCATGTCAACTGCAGAAGCTAAATGAATTTTATAAGTACTAGAGAACATTATTTCTTCTGAAGAGGCATTTTAATAGCAAATAGCTCACTCAGATCTTCTACGAATTGGAGAAATCTATTTGAGAAATTCTTATATCCTTACTCATGTTAGTGAGAGGCAACAGTTTGCACTCTGAGTATGGACCATCTGCTTTTACTTTGTTTCATACCTAATGTGATGCTTCAGTTCATAAATGCAACCAGTTTCCTAAGCAGTGCCAAAAGATCTTAAAGGATATTTTTATAATCTTGCCGCCTTTTAGAAATAGAAGGTGAATGGGTTTTATTTTAAAACAGTAACTATAAAATGCCTTGTATCCAATGGAACATCAAAAATTATAGCCTCTTAGGCATTACACAGAACAGCTAGGCTTTGAAATATTGCAAAGAAAAATGAATCACACACACACACACCCCAAAAAACAAACAAACAAACAAACAAAAAAAAACACCTTATTTACCCACAGTGAACAGTGTACCCAAAATGAGATGTGAAGCACTGAGAGGGAAGAGCTTACACAGATGTCCATGCGTTTGAATTAGATATTGACCTTAATTTTTCTGGGGTAAAAAAGAATGATCCAATTGAGGATGCTCTTCACCAGAGTCCTCAAGGCCTAGATCTAGTTCAGCCATACACAAGTCACTTTGATACCATGCTGTTATCCCATAAAGCACCAACTATATTTCAGAAACCAGATATCTCTGGGGCTGCTGCTCACAAACCAAATTATTTCCCCATGAGCTAACTTTTGGCCAAAAAAAGTCTATGACAAAGCACCACTAAACAGGCTATGGTCAAGATTACTATCTGTGCTAGGATATTATCTTACATTGATAAACACCTAGATTCAAATCCAAAAGCATGGATAAGATGTCAACAAGCCTTCTATCTACTGGATAAATACCCATTTGCCGGCTATCATTTTTAGACTCCCTGCTATCTTCACCATCCCCAAAGAATCTCACTCCTGTCTGCCTTTGGTTCTCCTTGAAGAGGAAAGTTCTGAGCTGGAAGACACCACTGTGGCCTGGCCAGGTCAGCTGATCATTACTGGCTTTGAGGTCTCTTGTCATCTGTCTCTTACAGGGATGGACAATGGAACATCCAAAAAACAGATGAGAAATTATGATAGCTCAGCCTGAGATCTCAAAGTGTGAGCAGAGCAAAGAATTCATCACTGGGTTAATTTAACCTATTAAATTCATCTGCTACAGAGAAGTAAATTTGTAGTTAAGTGAGACCAGGGAGGTCTGGTGAAGACAGCCTGGGTCCCACCACTATGTTGCTGGATCCCACTCTTCCTTTTGCTATCTTCTTTTCCTCTCTTGCTCTATTTAGGCTTCTAATCGTCATTAGGAACCAAAGTCCTTCATGAATCAGTGCTGTTACCACAGCCACCATGACTCCCTTATTTCTCACTCCTTGCCCTTCTCCTTTTCCCTGCATTCTTTGCTGTTTCCAGACTTCCTGGTTCTGGGCTGTGTCAGGTTGACTACAAGTCTCACATTCTTTATTACAGAATCAGCATCTCCTCTTCGTTCCTTGCCTGGCTGCTTCCTGGCAGGCTATTTTGGACCTACACTATCTGACCCAGAGGATAGCCATGCCAGTGAGGGTACTAACAGCAAACACTGCCAAGTATAGTTTGAGGCCAAAATCTGCAGGCTGGGGCTGAAACAGACAGTGCTGTGAGAGGGATTAAGCCACCTGCACGTTCTCCTGTCCATTCTCCAAGCCACAGACCTGCCCTTACTGTTGGTGTCCCAGACCAGCACTGGGATAACACCTCTGACCCCAGAAGATGTTGTCCTATGCCTCACCCTGTGTCAAGGCAAGTGTTGTTCCATGGGTCTTGGTGAGGTTAGGACAGGAATACATGGATCTAGCAGCTGGCCCAAGGCCCAAGTGTGTCTCCGCACCCCATGCCTTCTCCTCCCAGAACGAGCATTGAAAGCTCAAGCTGTGGGTCAGGCAGAGCATTTGTGAGGATGCACACCGGGTGCCAAGAAGGTACAGAAGAAGAGGACAGAAAATAGGATGGAAGATGTGGAATTGGAATCTGCATCTGTGAAACCATTGGGAAATACTGAGTGGGCTGAGACTTCCAGGTAAGGTTTAATCCTTCGTGTTTTCTCAGTCTTTTTCTCTGAGTTAGTAAATACATACATGTGGTGGCAAAATTATTAATCTTGAAGATCTGAGAGGTCGGGTTAAGAATGTTATCCTAACTAAAAGAATGTTCCTTTCAATAAAAAGTTAGCTGTCTGTGACTGCTATCAATTCCCCACCTCCAAGTTAAGATAATACTGAGTGTGCCACTCCTACAGACTCCACCACGGGCTCTCCCCATACTGTCATGTTATTCACTGCTTGATTCTTCCTTAGCACTGTGGCAGTTAACAAGCTCCTTAAGGAGTCCATCCTTTCAAGGAAGGGGTACCTGGCTTTGTTGACTGACACTGGAATGATTGTTTTTCCTCACCTCTACCTTTTTTCTGGAACAGTATATGGGTCAGGTCTCTGCAGTAACTTAGCAGAGAATAGGGGGTCAAAGGGGGTGATGCTGTCCAAATGTTCTCTCACTGTGATCACAGCTAATCAAGTTTCTGCCACACCTGACCAAAACAGTACTCGTGTCATTACACACTACATTCTCCAACATACTAGTGTATAGGCGTAAAGTGGGAATCCATGACAGGGTTCTATACTGCACCATCTTAGTGATGTGTCTTAGTGCAGCAGAATTGCCAGGTCACAGTCTGAACCAATGGTTGAGCACCAGGTGAGAAGGCGTAGCTAACCCAGTGTGCTCAGGTGCACACAATGCACCTGACTGATCACAAGGGGTGGAGCCAGGATCTATCCCTCCTCACCCTCATTTAAGGGTTAGCAGCCAAGGGAGCAGCATCTTTCTGGATAGAGGTTGAACTTCTCTTCTTGTCATAGGTCATCAAAAGAGATGAGCTATTTTTTCTTCCTGGTTACCTGCTATTGTGCCATAATGCTTGTATCCCATTAGAAGATACTGTCCTTGACTTCTTTTGCTATATACTTGGCTATGGTACAATGGACAAGAAGCAATTTCATGTTCTCTACAACACCTGTTCTCCTTGTGCAACTTTGTGTCATACTTTAGTATGACATACCTTCTGCCTGTGGACCTGAGCGGCCATCAATTTATCCCTCACCTTCTGGGAGCCCAGATTGGAATTATATTGGTTTACACCAGGCCTGAACTTCTACTCTGGAGAACATCCCTTTGAAAATGGCTTGAGCTGAGCAACTTTCAGTGTGTGTCATCAGACATGCAAGATGCCACTGGATTTTCTGCAGTGTTACAGATCTTGGAGGAAACTAGAGTAGCCTCGACCTAACCATTTACCTGATCAGTGAGCAAGTGTGGTGGGGTGCTTGTGGCACCTGAGCTGTCTCATCTGAAGCCAGGTTAAGTCTGCAGGACCTAGAGTAGCTACCTAGCTATCCTCCCAGCTTGCACCTGGATACATCCTAAGGACTGATCAGAAAGGGCCAGTGTCTTGTCCATAGCAGGTAGCAGCAGTGAATGTCTGTAAAACTGTGTTAAATGCTGTAGCAGGGTCATAAGATGTTGCTAGCTTGTATCTTAGCTTTTTCTTTTTTCTTTCTATTACAGTGGTGGGTATATTTTTGGGGGGTGGGGGAGGGAGAAGATTATTGATATACTTAAATCTATCAAGCTGTTGAAGAGCACTGGGTGTGAGTCAGCCTGGAGTCAGTAAGAGGGACAAGATGAGCTCTTGAAGTACCTTTCCAGACCTATTTCTACAAGTCTATAAGCAGAATAAAATGAACTCAAGATGTTTTCCCAGAAGAGAGCAAATAAAGGAACCATTTCTTTGAATTCTGCACGGACTGAGTATGAGTAAAATGAATCCCACATCTGGTCCATTCTTCTTTTCCATTTCTTTAAAGAACAAATAATGGCATACACACGCACATCCAAAACCAAACAGGGAGGATCAAGTCAAGGGTACCTCAGGTTTTACTTTCCATCTCTTTTTTTGCGATTGTAAAAAAAAAAAAAAAAAAAGCCTGCATGCCTGAATAAAATGGCAGCTGCATCTAAACCACTGCAGTCTCTGTGTTGAGTGTTTCCATGTCTGAGTGGAGGAAGATTTGGCAGCAGCCAGAAAGGGCTGTTCTCAGGGGAGGGGGCACAGAAAGCAGTTTGGCTTGTGATGTGAAGGTGGGTAGCTGGACTCCTGATGGGGTATGTGAGAGAAGTTTGTCCCCTTGTGAAGGGGGATGTCTATGTTCCAAACAGGGATCTGCCCATCCAAACCAAAGGAGACCACTGGAGAGATACCTTCACCACACTTCTGACAGTCTCACAAGTGCCTATCTCAGGCCAAAGAGCAGACATGGCGTGTGGCTGCCCCTCAAAGTCATGAATAATGAACAGTGTCGCATGCCAGATATTTAGGACGAGCCCAGTCTTGCAGTTTATTTGCTCAACTGAGTTGTTTGCCTTTTCTGAATCTTGTAAGGTTCCAAACAAACGATATGCTTTAGTCTTATAAATATTTATTAATTTCCCCTTTGTTAGCTAAATTGTTTTGCAACACAGATGACTTTCTTCATTAAACAGATTGTTAAAATGCTATTCCACAATACATTTATTGTTAATTCTCTAATTAGTTAGGAATGTATGTTTTTTGGATAGTGAAGCAACTCTGCACAGTGTCTGACAGGTTAGCATTGTAAAATTAAATTTGGATTTGAGTTTGAAAAAGCAGCAAGGAATCCACTCTTTAAATGGACTTAAGAATCATTTAATAAACATAGCACAAAATTCGTGTATAGAATTACACTATTTTTCTTGCTTGTTCTCTTTAGCCTACTGTATCTCCTAATAACATCTTTCTGAATCAGATTTGTTGTGCTAAGTTTATCAGTCTCTGGATAGCAGATTTTTGATAAGCTGTAACTATCTTTTAATATACTTTTTGACATTAGCTGTGTAAAGATCATGTCTTGGATTTTTTGTGTATCAATTTATTTTGTTCTTTTTTTCCTTTTGGTAGACTCCTCCTGCCATTTTCAATTCTTGTAACGTACATGCTTTAGAAAGAACACATCCACATTTGAGTGGTTAATCAAAGGGAACTAACCAAAATAATCACTTTCTAGTACTTCAAAATATTCTAATTTTTTAATGGAGAATATGCATTCTTAAATTAAATATGCATAATAAGTAATAAGTAGTAATAAGAATAAAGTGGGCTCTGGAAGAATGAATATTATGTTTTAAGCAAAATGCATTTGATTTGCTAGATTCAAAGCTGCTCTGAATCACTAAGAACCTGTGCAAAAAAATGGGTTGGGGAAGACAGAGCGCCTCATAATGCTTATAAATTGTCCATAATTGTATGGATTTTAAATATGAAAGTTGGCAGTGGCAAAAGCTAGAAGCCATTAGGAGACATCCTATTGTGCAACACATCAGTAATTGTAACTCATAATCTTAGGAGGGAAAAACCTTACTGGAGTTTTCTAAAAATTTTGATAACTGTACTCGAGTCTTGTCTTGATGTTTACTACAATGATGGCATTGTTCAAAATGACATAGCCTAATGCATATACGAATCCTGCTTGAAAAGAGCTACTAATTAACATGAATAGTCTTCTTCTCTGAAGGTCATTTATTGCAAAGTTCATTTTTCAACAGAGCATTGCTAAAGTAGTCACCCCCGCTAACAGCCATTAGATTAAGAGACTTAGGTCTGGTCTCCTCGTGACACTGGGTCAGGATTTTCAAAGAAAGAGGCTCTTCGATGCCAAGAAGCCCTTAAAAATAATATTTGAACAGAAAAAGAATGGATGTAATTACATTGTAAATATTTCTGTGGTTATTGAATTAATGAAGATAATTCTATTCCCCTTATTTAAATAATAAAAAAAACCACCAAGTTTCTGCTGTCTGATGTTCCAGTGCAGCTCTTCCCCGTGGGATCTCCGATTTCTTCAGTCATAATGACTCATTAGAGCTGAGTGACGCTGAATATTTAGAATCTGATGTGTGAGCATGTTCACCTATTGTCAAAGATGAGGCATGTGAAATCCCCAGAGCCTCCACCTCCCATATAGAGGCCCTGAGATGACTTCTAGTGTTCACAGGCACATCCACCATGGGTAGTTATCCAGTGAGAAAGGGGGACTCTGAAGCTGCAAGGCACTGTTGCAGAAGGCACCAAGCAATCCTACCACCCTGTGTGGGAGGGTATGTCCTGGTGTTACTGCTTTTGGTGTTCAAGGGAGACGCATGCTTAAAGGCTTTGCTTTAGGATTAGGGTTAAAGTCCTCAGTACTACATAGAACTGAATGTATAATTTTAATCTCTTCTATCTCGCGGAATTTTCTCTGCCTTAAGAGCTCAGACTATGATCTGGGCATCTAAATAAAGTCTAAGAACAAGTCTAATCTATTTCTTCTCTGATTTTTGGCTCACTGCATTCCATGTTTTTCTCTAAGTGCTGGTATCCGACTACGAAGTCTGTGGGACAGATATCAGGTCTTGCTGGACAACTCTGGAGCAACAGTGGCACAGTCCCAGCTAGAGAGAGAGTGATGTGCAACAGCTGTATTGCTGTTAGAGTAAGGCAGGGAAGGAGACATATTCCTTTGCTAGAATAGTGAACATTTGGTACAAATGATTCAGAATTGGGATTTGCCTGGCCCCCATGCTAAGAATAATCTTTGCTTTACCATCCGTAACCAACTGCCACTTCACCAGGACTTTAATGTTGCCATTTGAACTATGAATATCTAATTCTGAAGCCGTGTATATCCAGGAGCCCTATTAGTACCATTGCCAATACCATTTGTTTGGATACAGGTTTAGAAACTGCAACAACAGCTACTGCTTGGGCTCAGTTCCAGACCACCAGTGGGTTTCCTGGGCATTTCTGTGGGTATGTGGTGACAAAGGTGCTCAGGATCCTTGCTGTGGTTGTAAAAACTTGTTTACCCGGGTTATAAACAGGTATGGGTCTTTTGGGTTGAGGTGTGGATAAATACTTTGCTCTCCTACATCTTGGTAGATGGAGTAACAAGTGAGCTTCAGTACACTGCCAAGGTACGTGCTAGATTGATACATCTCTGAGATTTTGGTAAGCCTTTGATCTACCTTTATGCCTCTTGCGTTTCCACTGTGCAGGACAAATTTGGGATCTTTGCTTAATAACTGGAATCAAAGTCACACCCAAATGTATCCCTGGTCTGCATTATTATTATCAATAAACAGGAGGTTATGCAACCCAGAAGAGTTGTGAGTAGGGTGAAGGATGGGGAGCTCTTAAGCAGAGCCAAGAAATCCATGGAATTTCTTTGAGATAACAATTTTGGGTGACGGAACTCCTCACCAAGAGCTGGCTTGCAGGGAAGTTAGCTGAGGCTGTAGGAGCAGCAGGGAAGTCCTACAGACCTCAAGGCACTTGTAAAATGTCATGCCTTGACCCAAAGGACTTGTGGACAGTTGAGACAGGACATGCCACTCCCTTCTGTCAGCCTTTCTTGGCTTCAGCTCTTGGTGGCTACAGCCTGACTACTTAACATCGAAGCTGCAAGCAGGGGGAAAAAGCCCTTTCAGATCTGAAGGACAAGCAAGGAGAGGGAGCATCAATGTACCTCTGCCCTTTCTTTCCTCCCTGTGTCCACCCCTGGGCAGTAGTACTGCAGATGTGATGGAGGGGGGTGGCAAACCTGTGTTCTGACTCGACTGCTTCTCCCTGCCAGCTTCCATGGAGTTTTTACTGTTCTCCACTTCCGTTAACAGAGGGGAGCATATGGGCCTTGGAGATTCAATGTTTCATGGCTTACTTGGCTGTCAAAATGTTTTACATTATTATTTGTTGCAACATTCACGGTGATCATCTTTAAGGAAAAAAAAAACCTGTGCGGCAGGTCCCTAGATGCCCTTGCTGGGAGCAGATGTTGGAGCAAGAGCATTGTCAAGCCTCTCGGATTTTTCATTTCCCACCCTTTGTACAGACTAAACAATGCAATGCAGCACATACACAACGTCTCTTACTGCCCAGCAGGACTTACTGAGGTGGTTTAGGAAGGTGGAAGGTTGAAATAGGGAAACTTGCAGATTTATAGGGCACAGCAACAGACTCATAATCTGTATTGATGGCATCATCCCCAACCATGTGACAACCAAAGCAGATAAGCCTACGACTGAAGTGAAAAGATTTCTTAAAGCTGGTAATCGATATTGAGCAGCTCAGTCTGTCAAGCTATCAGGTTCAGAGATCTCCACGTGCATGGGGCGGGAGTGAAGGAGAGCTGACCTCAAGGCTTTGCAAAACAGGGTGATGTGAAGCAGTATCTTGTCATGGTGCTGTATGTTACCAGCACCTATTGCTTCAGTGAGACATTACAGCAGATAAGAGACTCTATAAAAGCCACAGGACAGCTTTTTTTTTTTTAGGAGTTTTATTAGGAGGAAAAATAAGTAATGAAGTGCTAATGAGTAACAAACCTGAGAACCACTAACTTGGGAGCTAGAAATTTTGTTAAGGGCAAAAATCTTTTCTCCAGGGCCCCAGCCTCAATGGTCAAGACCTTTATCAGATGATCTTATAACTCACTACTTGAGACACTTGAGTTTTGAAAGCAGGACCTCCTGTTGTCCAAGCCCTCATGGGCTTCCTTAAGGAGGCATTCCCCTACTAATGGACTTCCTTCCAGGCATACAACCACTGCTTCTGTTGGAGGGACCCTGTCTTAAAATGAATGTAATAGTATAACTTACTGAAAGACAGGAAGTTGCACCAGGGGAGATCCAGGCTGGACATTAGGAAATACTGCATTTCCGAAAGAGTGGTCAGGCACAGGAATGGGCTGTCCAAGGAGGTGGAGTTACCAAATCTGGAGGTGTTGAAGGAGCATATAGACGTTGTGTTGAGCGACATGGTTTAGCGAACTTTTGATGATAGGTAGATGTTTGTATTGGATGATCTTGTAGGTCCTTTCCAACCTTGGTGATCCTGTGAAGGCTTTCTGGGAAGCAACAATTCAAGCCACCATTGTCCATAATGCATGGCTAAAAATTCTGCCCTCAGCCCAAGGCTTGGGGCAGAGCTCCCCCCACAAGTTGCTGTTTGCCTTTCTGCCACCTTCCGGAAGAGAAGGGAGCTGGTGTTGTCAAGAGAAGTCTTATTTGGGTAGTGCCTTCTCAGACAGGGAATGAAGTTTTCTCCAGATAATCAAGCTTTACTCTTTGCTTCTGCAAAGTGATTGGATGCTGTGAACTGCTTAGACTGGCACACAAAGATGAAGGCAGAAACCAAACCTTTCTATTTTTATGTATTTATGGGGCAGGACAGCTGGGGTTCAAACACATTCTGCACTGTGAAGCACCTATTAATATTGTCTCCTGATGGAGAACCAGGCATTTTTTCCTTCTTAAATGATTAATTAGCAGGCATTGTGTTATGTCTTTACTTCAATAAATTCCAGTTGAGAAAGATTTTGGGTGCACATGTGAATGAACGCTTGTCTTGAAAGACAGAGCAAAAAGAAATTAATAATCATGTTTCCCTTGTTGTATTTACTGTTTTGCTTCTAAAGGGAATATTACTCCACTAAGAGATTCATAATTAGGAGGATGCCAGATGGGTTATCAATGTGGCTTTAAATTTTTATACGTAGAGTTCTTGTTTTTCCAGGAGATGCTTTGGTTCCATGTACAGCAGTTAAATATAAATGCTTTCTATGAGGAGACTGCTAACTATTCATGGTTTTGAATCTGCTCTTTCTTTCTTTCTTTCTTTCTTTCTTTCTTCCTTCCTTCCTTCCTTCCTTCCTTCCTTCCTTCCTTCCTTCCTTCCTTCCTTCCTTCCTTCCTTCCTTCCTTCCTTCCTTCCTTCCTTCCTTCCTTCCTTCCTTTCCTTTTTTTCCCTTTCTTTTTCTTAAAATCTGTTCTGCTGGGATAGATATAGATAATGAACCTACCATTATCAATGGACCTACCATTACCAAAATTTAATGGATCAAATCTTGAAAGCAGAACTGAAACCCGTATCTCCACCTGAGAAAGAGAAATACTGTAAATAAATAAATGAATACATATAATAATAATTAAAAAATAATCAGAATATTGGACATCTTTCCAAAATGCGAAGGGAGAGGCATTCCTATTTGATCAAGCACTTCAGTGGCTAGTGTGTGCTTCATGCCATCACTACAGGGACTATGGTGGTCTGGCACACAGTCATGGCGTTAAGGACAAGACTATCTATTTGGGACATCACAGGTGTGGCAGGGCCATATGCAGGAGTCAGCGACAAGAATTACTGTCACAAAGCAATTCCACACTTCCTTAGAAAGCCAGGACTCAAACTCAGAAGTTTTTGGCTTTCCAGAGAGCTGCAAGTAGCTCTCACCTGGTGCTCCAATGATGAGCTGGCTGCTAATGGTTGGCATGCTGGCATACGTGCAGCTGAACACACACACACGTGTACATTTCACTATTTTGCTCCATGTACTTTGACCTTGAGCACTAAAGTAGGACTCTGTCTGCAGGATTTATGTCAAAGCTGCCATATCTTCATCACTCATCAGGGCTTTGCATCAGACAAAGAGGCTGTGTCACCTTTCCTCTCTTTCCTTCTTAGTCTTCTTTCTATCATGAGCTTTTAGAGCTACAATAAACAGCAGTGGGCCGAACACAGCGTAATGATAACCCAGATGACAATGTCAAATCTGCTTTCATCCCATGTGCAAGTGTTACTGAAGGAGAAGACACCAGAGAAGGGTGATCAGAACTGGAAATAGGATGAGGCTAACCCAAACTCTACTTAAATAAGAATTTATGAAAATTCCACGTCAGATTAGAGAGACACCTGAACCAAAACCTTATTTTAAAATACTTGTGGATGACAGCTCATTGCCTCAGAACATGTTTTCAGTGTAAAACCTCACTGCCTCAGTGTTTCTTGGTCTAGAGAGCAGCAGTTTTGCAGATTACTCCATCACGTACGTAAAAAGATCATTTATAAAAGGAGAGAAGGGTGTAGTTTTGGCAGCTTGAGTGGGCCTACCCTTGAGAGACTTCCTGGAATATTGGCCTGCCCCTTTCTGGAAGGCACTGGGAAATGAAAAAGGATTAAGAGAAGACAACTGCAATGAAAGGAAAAGACCAGCACTGTGAGCCCCAGAGGCAGAGACCCCGTGGTGTTTGAGAAGATTCCCAGTGCAGCACTGGGACTTAATGGCCTACTGCCTGTTCCTCACACTAGAGAAGAAGTGGAAGAACAGGACCCAGCTAACAAATATACTAGGAAAAACTGGCTGATCTGGACCTTAATACAATAAAAAGACAGCCTTAAGGGCATGGACCAAGGTTGCAAACCATGTCTGTGACAGAGCAGATAACAGCGTTCTAGTATCCTTATCTATTAAAGTATCCTCAGCTGTTGAAATATCCTTCCCATGCATATCTATGTAAAACTTACATAATAACAGGTGCTATTCTAGGGAAAATAAATAAATAAATAAATAAATAAATAAATAAATAAATAAATAAATAAGCAGCAGCATAAGAAATTACATAAATGGCTGTGGAAAGGAATTAAAGTAACTGTGTAGATAGTAGTGCGACCCTGGCTTGAAGGACAAGATGCTATTTCTTGTAAACATGTTGTACTACTGTGAAAACAAGCAGAAAAATGTTGGATTATCAACAGAAAACCCCAATGCTTAACGGTAGGAAAAATTAGGGAAATGTCACATGAGATTCCTCTGGTTAAAAACAGATAGGAAAGAAATTCCATGCCTTTTCTGTATCTTCAACAGACTTCAAAATCTGTCTCCAGACTTTCTTGGAATAATGCCATCATAATTTCTGTTCTAGCTCTTCTGTAGCACTGTACATCTGCAGGTGACAAAGCACACATTCAGCCCTCTAACCTGGTATGGCAGTGGCAAAACTTCAGTGCACAACGTTAATTTATCCTTCTGCTCGTGGCTTTCCACTCTCGGAGCCTCTGGGGATATCCTTCCCCAAGGCAGGGAGAGCAAGGTCACCAAGCAGCCTGGGAGAAGGCTGGTATGACCTTGATTTAGTGCAGCCATGAGATTTTCTGTGGTAGAGTTTGAAATACCTCTTGTTTTGCATAGCAGAGATAAATTGCACTAAATGGAATGGGGAACATGATGGTAACTAACAGAGAAGAAAAGATTTATCTGTCCAAGTTGAAAGAAGTAGCTGGCCAGTGAAGGAATGGCTGTATGTCTGTTTGGAGGGTTGCGTATCTCAGATGTGCTCTGCAGCTCACAAGCTGAAATCACAGAATTGTAGGGGTTGGAAGGGTCCCCTGGAAATCATCAAGCCCACCCCCTGCAAAAGCAGGTTCCCTACAACAGGTCACACAGGTAGGTGGCCAGGCAGGTTTTGAGTATCCCCAAAGGAGATTCCAAAGCCTTTACGGACATCTAAACTCCTCAGACCACTTGATCACTCAGCTACGAGTGCCTGGGCACCTGTTTCCAGTTGTGATGATGTCAGTACTCTTTTGCTAACACAGGTAGTGCAAAAGTTTTTCAGAGATCCCATAGCTGGAAGACCCTTACCTGTATTTCTGTTTTCCTTTCTGTGCTAATAACAGCAGCTCTATTCCTAATAAAAATATTCAGAGTACTGTGTTACGTCTGTTTCTTAAATTGTGATCATTATGTGACTAATCATAATAATAATATGATATTAGGGGAAAAAATGTTAGAAGATAATCCCTGGAGGGAAATGAATTTCTTTTTATCATCTACAGTAGTTTATTTCACATATTCATGACCCTCCTGGTATCCTTTTTTTTTTTTTATGATGAGCCATAAAAATGACAAAATACATTAGCAAAGTTCTCGGTTTATGCTAAAATGACCATATTCAAAAATAATAACAGAGACTTGTATCAGCAATGCAAAAGATGCATGAAGTAATTGGTGCTTAATTTGTACACAAACTGTCAAGGCAGTTTTCCTCACGGCCTGCATCTTCTGAATTCATTAGTCTCTAATTAAGGCCAGTTGGGACCAGCAGTTAGAAGGTTAAAGAGGTTCTGACAGCCCTAATCATTGCTCAGGAAGCTGAAAATGTATGCAAAGTCTCGGCAGATGGGGTGAGATCTGCTTCTGCCAAGTGATAACTGTTATTCCTTTGCACCTCCAAAGCTGTCATCCTAATAGGCACATTTTAAATTTATTAATGCTCTAGTTACAATGCATACACAGTCTCTAATGGTATGTCATTCAGAGTATATAAACTGAGCAATTAACACATATTACCTGGTAATGGTAAAATTATTTGTTGCCTGTTTGATTTTTTTTTTTTAATTTCCTAATCCAGCAAGAATAGTCATAAGCAAAGAGTTTTCTTTGTTAAAAAGAGGGGATTCTGAGCTGCTTGTTTGTTTGTTGGCCATTAATTCTTTGTTTCTACAGACAAAAAGCTCACAAGCCATAGCTAACTTTTTCTCATTATTTCCAGCCCCTCAAAGATACAGGTTGCAGTTATCTTACATTCTTCGAACCTTGATTTAAAAATGTGTGTTTCATTCAAATAGAATTTTGAAAGGAGGTCTGTCTGTGCTGTTGGTTTTTGGTTTTGTTTTTTTGTTGTTCTAAATTTAGCTCCGTCTTCAATCCTTAAAAATTCAATTCTAATTAATCAGAAAATTGCTGTTGTCCACCCACCGCACTGTTTCAGTGAGATGCCCACATTTTGTTCCCCTGCATGGTGGTATCCCTCTCCTTAATCCTATTTGGTGTAAAGCTGCCTAATCAAGAGAAAGGCATGTTTTTCAGTCTCTCTGTCCATCTGAAGGCTTCAGCCACAGGAGGCCTTTAATTGAATGTAGCACTTTGTGCAACCGTTGTCTGTGATGGGGAAGCCTCAGGAAGAGCCTTCCTTGCAAGGAGCAGAGCAGCCAGGAGAGCGTTGGCTACTGCAGGAGTGGAGGAATCACAAAGAGTGCTAATAATGCGATGTTAATGTGAGCAACAGAACAATTACGTACCTGGTGACTAATAGACAGGCCAGGAACCCATTCCTCTGTTGGAATTAATAGGGAAAGAGAAGGCAGTGTTACAGAACTGTGATCTTGACTCTACCCTCACCAGCCTGAGTCATGAGCAGCTCCAAAGGCGTCAAAGAATTTCCAGAAGTACAACATCTACATGAGACATGGCCATGGGTAACTCTGCTTCTGAGGTTTCCCCAGGTCACATTTCAGACCTCATCACCAGATGGCAAATCAGAGATTCACAATCACAGAACGGCTGAGGTGGGAAGGCACCTCTAGAACTGCCTGAGCCAAGCCCCCTCCCACACAGAGCCAAAAGTTGCTGAAGAAGAGACTCAAAATGCCCCTGTCAGCCAGCAAGTCTGGTCTTCTGCTGCTGAAATTGAAGGAGAATCCTCCTGAGAGCTGCATGGCCAGGTCCTGTGTTAGCCAATGGGGCTCCCCTGATGGATGGCACTAAAAGTGACCCAAGCAGGGGGATCTGCTGCAGCAGGAACTCCACTGGAACCTGGGGTAAAATGGTGCTGCTAGGAAACCCTTCCTTCTACAGCAGATCTCCTGGCAGGTAAGGACCAGTAGTATATTTTTACATCTGGAGAAGCTCAGGAACAAAAGGGAAAGTTACTTGTGTTAGGAGTGGGGGAAAAAAAGAAAAAAAAAAAAGAAAGAAAAGAAACCACTAGAAAACCTAGCAACACTCAGCACACATAGGAGGGGGAAGGAAATCAAGGCTGATAAATTATATAGAACAGCTTTGACTTAAATGGTTTTCAGAGAAGGGATAAAAACCTTGATCACCTTGACCTGCATCACTGTTGTATAGGAGAGCTTTACTCTAATGATCTTCACTTTCTGATGTGGATTTATAGCAGAGCTCTAATCTTGACACATTTCAAGTTTGAACATCGTATAACCAGCGTGGAGTATGCTTAAGCCTAAGCAATAGGTAGCCCCCTGAGTGACTGTAGCTTTATGCTAGGACAGTTCATTTCCACTGAAGATCTGTCTTATCTGAATGGTCTACTTTTCTGTGTCTCTTTGACCACCACTAAGCGTTTCACTGCCTCCTAGCTTGAGTTTCAGTTTAGAAAACACACCTCTTCAGGACTCCAGATGAAAAAAAAAAAAAAAGGACGTGCTTTAGTTTAAAAAGACACATTGGGGCTGAATCAGCTCTCTGCACCTACAGCTGAATGTGCTCTGTTTGATGGTTGTACTAGATGATCTTAGCAGTCTTTTCCAACCTTAATGATTCTATGATTCTTTGTGTTCCCACTATGGGACTTCCCTACCTCCTCCAGCAGAGGGGCCCCATGAAAGCCCAGGAGGGAAGAAGGGTGTGTCAGAACTGGGAAGCGCCACAGGTTGTCCAAGACTCTTTATTGCATGTAGATGTAGGTGAGAGCTGAATTCTCTGCACAGCTTCTAACCCAATAAATGAGGGAATTGAATCATAGTAGTATAATGTGGTGAGGTTCAGGTTTAGGACCATCTGAGAAGCCAGAAGGCAAACCATGTTGATGCATAGCTAAGCTGGAAAACCATTCAGCTGTGGAAACACAGCTTCCCGTTCCTTCAAGTACCTCTCTCCCAACCAGTCTGGAGCACAGAAACCAGCGGCTATCATGTGCTGCAGATGGATGGGCGATGGATCGCACACAGCTAGCTGAGTCTGGCATGGGCTGACTCCTCTTGCGTTTGCTGGCTACTTACCCAGCCAACAGCCAGACATTTGTGGGATAAATCATTTCCAGTTGTTTCACAGAAGAAAACTGTCCAGCAATATAAATAATAATTCTGCTCCGAGAGGGTTTCAGTGTTTGCCTGTGGCTCTGGTGCTCTGCTCATCCTCCGCAGCACCTCTTCTCCCAGAGGAGGGTGGGAGTGCCCTAATGTAGGCAATTCGTGGACAGACCAAAGAACTGCCAACTATGTTCTTCTAATTTTTGTCTCCATACATACACAAGGCACAAGTGGCAACGTTTAAAGAGGCAGATGAAAATTTGGGTCTGAAATAATGGAGGCAAAATTGCAAGTGACAAAATTGTTCGTGTTATGATTCGTAAAACCTGTGGGACTGGATGCAGCCTGGGGCTTTGTCAGGGGACAATTCTGCCTGGATGAAAATCGCTGGATGTTGCTGTGATTTTTGCTGGCTGCTTTATGGAAGATTGGCTTGGGGAACAGAGACAGCTCAGCAGCGAGAAGCTTGCTTTTGCTTAAATTCTGCAATTTGGTTGCTTTTTTTGCTACCTTCTCCTCCAGGCTGTTCAAGGTGATGCCCTCTGCTCACTGCCCGCCTGGAGTCACACAACTGCCACCTCCCGCCAGACAGCACAGTGCTTTCCTTGCTACTTTCCTCCCTCCTGATGGAGGAGAAGGGGCCACACAGACGGTGACCCCATACTGCACTGAGCCCTGGGGGCCATCCTGGGCCCATTGGCATCTGGTGTAGCATGGAGAAGCCAAGGCAAGCAGAAAGACCTATGAGGACCCATTATGTAGTTTGGAAGTATCACAGGTTAGCTCTGAGCCACAGTGTATTTGCTTGCGATGTTTATGGGCAGAGTGAGAGTCAGGTGTCTGCTGAGGAGCAGCACACGATTAGGACATGGTGAGACATTCCCCACAGTGGCTGGAAGAGGCAGCAACCTCCATCATGGCCCACCTCACTGCAGGTGCTCATCCTCCAGTTGGACTGGTAACACTGCAGGCTGCTTTTGGTGCAACAAGCATTTCCCATGTGAGGCACCTTGTCAAATTGTTATGCCCTGATCTAAGCCACCATTTGAGAACTGTTGTGTTGACTTGGTCTGCATTGCCACTCATCTTTCCACAGCCTGTGCATGAAGCAGCGTCTCTCAGGCTGCAGTAACACCCCATGAGAGGAGGGAATGAGCTGCCAGCATTAAGGGTGCTCAGTGCTGTGACTGCTTCCTTGGGTTGGCTGCCAGCACTGACACTGTGCTATGCTGGAAGTGTATTCCCTTCACAGCCACACTGCCCATCAAAGTTCACCCAGGTGAGGACCAGAAACCAAAGTTCACCCAGATGAACCAGAGGCCTCATGGCAGCTGCAGCAGGGGGCAGAGGGGCAGCGATGAGCTCTGCTCTGTGACAGCAACAGGGCCCGAGGGAACAGCATTGAGCCATCCTGTCCCATCCCCCAGAACATTCCCTGTCCCCTGTGTGTCAGGGAAGGGGCAGCTGGGGGTTAGGGAAACGTTCTGTTCCAGAGGGCAGTGGGCATGTAACAGGCTACCTAGGGCACTACGCATGGCCCCAAGCTGCAGGATTTCAAGGAGCATTTGGACAGCACTCTCAGACATGGGTTCTGGATTTTGGGTGGTCCTGTGTGGAACCCAGCATTAGATTCATTGATCCTAGTGTGTCCCTTCCAGCTTGTGATATTCCATGACTCTAGGACTCCATTTGGACCAGATGGTGCCAGCTTACCAGCTAAGTGGGGCTGAGCCGGTGGCAGGGTGAGCATAGGCTGGTCGTTGTGTCTGTGCCTGAGGTGTGGAGTGAAACACATGGCAGTCCAACGGACTGGAAAGTGCTGCAAGATGAAGGGCAGCAGCTCAGCTCCTTTTCAGTAGAGATGGGCTTGGAGCAGACAAGGAGTATGAGCATGAGCTGTCACAGGCTGCTTTCTGAGTAGCAGCATCTCTATTCAAATATCCTGACATCTGGTGCCTTCCTCCAGGACAGGTAACTTCTCTGCCTCAAGGCCAAGCAGATTTTTCTGCAACTGGTTGCTAATTTTTCACAGCAGGGGAGGCTGGGGAAGCTGGTGCTAGTACAAGTATTTTTCTGCAGGCAGGAGTCCCTTCTGGTCCACTGAGGAGCTGACAGCCCCATAGTACGCTGAACATCATGGTCCTATAGTGAGGCTGCCACAGTTCAGGGGGGTCAGCAGGGCCAGGAATGGCTGCAAACAGAAGCCATGCAATGCTTCTGTTGAACTGATGGTTATCATTAATGTAGTCGCGCTTAGGAAGTGTTTCTAAATGTGTGGCCAATGAGGGTCAGAAAAAACGTCGACAGAATAGAAAATATCTGGGAGGGATTTTGTCCTGCTCTGTTTTTCTGTCTGTCATAACCTTAAATATGGCTTGTCTTAATTGGTATAGAATCATGGAATCATTAAGGTTGAATGAGACCACTATAATCATCTAGTACTGGATTATCAATCTCATCTCTCTACTTCAACTGAAAGAATGGAGGTTGAGAGCAGCTAAGTAATTCATGCAATGTGTTGGCAGCATCAGAACCAAGCAGCAGAAGCAGCTCAGGCTTCATGAGGTTGTGAACCTCGGTTACACAAATGTGTAACAACCGTCTCTTCTTGAATTACTTGGTGAGGTTGGAGGGCTTAGGTTAGAACCATGACTGAGCACCACAGAGCTCCAGAGGATGCACTATGCAGTTCTAGGGTATGTAGGATGAGGTGAAAAATATCTGGTGGTATTTAAAAAAATCCAAAAGTGTTTTAAATAAACATTGTCCCATAAATAAAGTAATAAGTAAAGTAGAAAAATGAATGCATAACTGAAACTATATCCAGTAGTAAGTTGTTCTCCTGGAGCTCTCCTGGACACAAAGCTTTTCTCCTTGGGTACACGTACAGTGATATTAAGCAGATTGTATCTACAGTGCTACAGCCTCTGACATATAGTTATTACAGTTGATTCTGTGTGCCATCAAAGCAAGATGTGACTTGTCTAGTACACCATGCAAAGGTGAATGGCTCCATAAGAAAAGAATCAGGCAGTGTAATCCATTAGAGTCCATTTACAAACTAACAGATATTTTACAGACGTTCAGCAGACGTTCAATCAAATCATAATCTCAGAAACCTGCCAACAATAAAACCCATAAATTAAAAGCAAGTTATATAAGCATGACTTGATGAACCTGATGTAATCTGATGGCATGAGATGTATATCCTACATTAAAGAAGAAATTCCCCTTCTTTTCTCTTATCCGCTAATAGAGGGCAGAAAATGAGTAGCAACTGTTTTGTAGCCAGCAAACCTGAACCTGAGCAAAGTGACATTGTTTTATAGTGGATTATTGGTCATTAGATTCTCCTTAGCATATCACCTTTTTATTAACAAATTGATGGCTGGATAGACTTTCCATTAAAGACAAGACAACCGTTTCTTTTAAAGGGGAACATGCACTGTGTCGTATGTGTTTAGAACCCAGCACAACGACCTCTGCCTCTGGGTGCAGCCCCATCTAAGCAGCAGAGAGTCATTCTTCAGTCATTCTCAGAATTTGGATTTGCCTTCCCTGCTGGAACTCCAAACTGCAGCTGGGTCCTGCTCAGGGGAAACCCAACATGTTGCAAATAGGATCACGAATTGCCTCCTCACTGCTTGCAAAGCAGAGGGTATCTTGTAGGAATCAGTGACTTCATGATCGGGTGTTTCTCAGCATAACAGGATTGCCACTAATGTCATGAAAGGTGACACACAGGAGATACTGCTTGAATAGACATTTCATAGATAATTAGGAGAGAAATTCTCATTTTTGTAAAACACGAGGGTACAAAGAAGCTTGGGTGCAATTGTCAGTGAAGGAGCACCTGAAACTTCATGTAGAGGCCATTTTCAGAAGTGTACGCTCACTACCTATGTAATTCCAGTGCCTTGTGCTGAAGAGCTCCGAAGGCTGCTATAGCAGCTCTTCATCTGGAATAGCAGGTGCATCCTGATCCTGGAACCAACGCTCCATTTTGCACCCTCTGCTGCCCCACACACCCCATACTTCAGGCTGGAATTTGTAGAAGTAGCATTTCACATGCTACCAGGTTGCTGAGTAGGCCTAATGGAGCTTACTTGCCACATGTTTATTACATCTGCAGGGTGGAGAGTTTTGCAAAGATTGCATTCTGAATGTCTACATTAATTCTGCATTACCAGGCCAGCTATCATGACATTTCTATGTTCCACTATCATGTTAGCATAACAATTCGTTTGACCTCTTCATATCAGAAAAGAGAATCAAATCGGATATGGAATTCACAGTTTTGATCTGGACTTCTTCAAAGAGAGATGAGGCTTTCTCTGAGCTAATGGACCAAAAAGCATTTGCAAGCTGCAGGACCCAGGCAGGCATGTGATCCCAGACCTTGCAAGGATAAGGTGGGCAGGAGTTGGACAAACACTTTCTGCCCTATCCCTGCTCATCCCTTGCTTAATTTTCAGAAGGAAATCACAGACAGGTGCTGAAATAGTGGGTGCTAAAATCCCATTAAAAGTAGATGCTGAATTCCTCTAGATCTAAAATTCATCTGAAGTGTTTTGCTGCTGTGATGGTAAGGCTATTGAACTAAGTCCTGCACTAGGACAATGCAGTTCGAGATTGTACCTACAAATAAAGACCACCAGAAAATTTTTAGAGTATCTCCTTCCCAGGAAGTAGACAAGTCTTCAAGAAGAATAAGAAAAAAAAATGGAAAAGTGGATGATCAGCACAATGTAATTTTGTATTCATTTAATATTAAGTTGTCTCATTTCAAATGAGGAAAAGAGAGTTTCCTTCCTTTGTGTGGGATTTTGCTTGTCTTCGGAGGAAATATTTGTGGCCAACATGAGCTCTGTTCTATTCAAGTGACAGAAGGACAGTGGCATGGAGAAGCTTGTAAAATTATCTGAATGCAGAAATTCTGGGAAGCACTGGGAGGCCAGCATGGTTATTTTCACTGGTCTAACTTTGACTTGGCACAGAGGCAAGGCAGCAGGTGTCAGGAGGATGGGGTCTCGTGCAGCGCTACAGGAAAGCAGGGAGCATCCCTCAGTTATGGAGATGGGCAAGCTAAACTTTCCCAAGAGTTGAGTCAGTGTGAGAAGAGAAAAAAAAAGGCTTTCTCTAGATGTGTTTTGCAAAGGTGCTGCTTCTCTTTTGAATGAGTAGCCTCTTCAAAGGGATTGTCTTTGAAACCTCCACACCACAGTGAAACAATAGCTGATTCTTGGTACTGAATATGTTCAATTACCAGAGGGCCTTGCGGGATATGACACTAGAAAGGTTATGCAGAGAGAGGATAATTTTGGTTCATAGCTCCTAAATGTGCCCGTCTGCAATAGTGTGGTGAAAGAAGATGTCTTCCAAGAAGTTCACATTACTGTCTGTAGTAAAATAAAATAGCTATATTGTTTCAGCCAGCAATTTCTTCCCTTTGTCTTCATTTTAAAAACCGTGCATACTCAAAGGCGATGGGATGTGTTTCACTACCATTTGAGAACTGTACTGTAACCAAATATTATCTTCATTTTGCTCCTTGTTTCATGTTACTTTCTGGTCCTTGAGTTTTCCGAAGTTCATCGCTGTCTGTGACATTACCGTGACTTGCTAACTTTCTCATTATTTCCCCAATCAATAGGAGAACAATATATTGTGTTATTCAGTATTTCAGTTACCTGTCACTCAGTGTTTTATCTCCATTGATACTCCAGGTACTGCTCACAGAAACTAAAGTAGGCTGTCTTGTCTTCCGCTAATCTTGAATGCCTTTTGTTCGAGAAGTGTTTTGTATTCATCAGTCAACTAAGGACTCATCCCGAAGAAGCCCTCAGTCAGCACATAGATCTCAGTGAAAAAGGGATATGCGGCTCGTGAAATATTCATAGCAAAAGGTACCTCAATCATTTTCACCTTTTGACCCTTGGAGGCTGAAAGGAATATCAGCAGTAAGTGGCAAATCTTATGGATGAGAAATTTTCATAGATGAAATACCTTGCCGTTCCTCTTATCCACTTTTGATATTAAGCCCATTCAGAAGGTGCATTTATCTATCCACTCTATCTGCCACTACAGTTCTGTCAGACTCAAAACAATCTCAATAAAAGTCCAAAGTTGAAACGATAGTGATCAAAACCTGGAAATAACCAAGACTTAATTTAAGAAAGGGAAAAATGTTTCCTGCGCTTCACTGAGGGCAAAGAAGAGCCCTTTTAGAATAACTGTAATAAATACAACGTGGTTCTATTCGTAACCAAAACTGCAGCTTGGGGAATCAATAGGCAAGTCATTTCCTTTTGTAAAGTTAAAATCTAGAGCAATCAGTGAGGTTTTCTGATACTTACAGTCTGCTAAAGGAGAAAGATGAATGTTGATGGCCCGCAATTATCTCATTCAGGGTTCTCCAAAGCTAGGAGTAAGTTGCTAAGTCTACAACAGTGGCTTGAGGAAAGTTTGTAAGCAGAAACTGTCTTCTAAAATTGGATATCAATTCTCCAAAGAGAAAGTAAATAAATAAATAAATATTGTACCTATCCAAATAAAACTATCCCAGCTTTGGCGTTAATCTAGGCAGTACTATCCACAGCCCAGACCCTAGAAGTAACAAAAGGTCTTCAACCATTTTTAATTGAATAATTAGCAGCATTACAGATGCAGTGATGCAAGGGAGTGCAGCTGAGCAGCAAAAGGAGTAGCTGTCTGAGCAGAATCAGGTACTAATTGGAGCACTCCTGAATCCACTGCCCAGGGCAGTTGGCACTTGATGACCTTTAAGGTCCCTTCCAACCCAAGCCATTCTATGATACCATGATTTAATGTCTGTGGTGGAAAGGGGTGGTGTCCTGGAGTTGCAGGTGTAGAGGATGACTCTGATGTCATTGCTAACATTGTGTTTACCAGGCCACACACGGACTCTCTCAGGAAGGCTCTCCATCATCATGTATTAGCAAGTGGCTTTATATTTAACCTGAAGGAGAAGCAGCTCTTCTGGTGATATTTTACCAATAAATGGTATGAATGTCCATTGCTTAACAAGTTAACATCCAAGTGAGTACAACAGGCAGGAGATAATGCAGTCTGAAGCATGAAATGCAGTTTAGGTCCTTAAGTATACAGCAGTTTGGTACTCTTGGGACAAGGAAAGGACAGGCTAAGTTATAAATGAGTGCAGGGATGAGCTGCAGCAAGCCACCTGGCCACTCTGTGCCTAAGTTTCCTGTAACTGTAAATCTGGGTCAGCATCAAGGCCTTTAGAAAAATACCACTGAACTCCCTTTTCTGTATGGAATTTGGCTTTCTGTGTGCTGCTATGTTTTGCCTCCAGTTAACCAGTTCATATGTGAAGTATATTTCACCAGTTAACAAAGACACTTATCATTTTATACCTAAACACCCTTTGATTTCAAGAACCCATCCGTAAGTTCTTGCTATAAGCTGGAAATTACTTAGGAGCTATCTCTATTGTGCACATTGCTCCTGAACCTCTCTGCTCCTCTTCTTTCCTCGTGCAAGAGGTTTTGGTTATGCATTCCCATGAGAAGGACCCACAGAAACAGCAGGGGGAAACAAAAATAAATAGTGTACATTGCAGGCCAGTATCCTAACTTGCTCCCTTCTAATTTTATTTACCTCAGAGAAACCAGTAGCAGGGTTTGGCCCAATGGACTACTCAGGGAGGTGCCCTTCTAGATGACAAAAGCACGATCTCTCTCAGTAATAAATTATATGCATGTAGAAACTCTTAAGATTTATACTTCTCCTGGAGTCATTGCTTGTGATTGGTATTCTCTCTCCCTGTGGAAAATACCAGGCCTATAATTTTTTCAACTGGATTGGAAAATTTTCAGATATATTTCAGCACTTTTGCTATAGCGGAGAAATGAAAATGCTCCACAAAAAGCATACTAGCAGGTTTGGTGGTTAGTTCCCAATGAGGTCTTGGTGTTCTCAGAAATCTGTTCCTCAGAGTATGAACCTCAGTCCTTTCTTGCACACACACATGGAAGGAAGTAGGTCTGGGAAGTGCAGAGAGCCCAGCAGCTCTCCCACACTGTCTGCGACTCACTGAGCAGCTTGGGCTTTGGGAAATCAGAGCATGTGTCTGGGGATTAAATACTTGGGTTTAGGCATATTTAGCAGGAAATAGCTGGATCTCCGAGGTCTGGGTCATGCAGTACTATGCATTGGTGAATTCCTCTCAGATGTGCTCTCTGTGCAAGATATCTGCAAGGGGACTGGTACACAGGAGAGGCAGGTACTCACCTTGGTGGTTGCAGCAAAGAGCCACGGGGTGCCCATCTCTCTCCTCCACACACTGCAAAAGTCTCATACTCAGCACCTGCTGAACTCTTCTCACCTACCATCAGAAAACAGGATAATTGATTATATCCTTGTGAGTGCTATTTTGATGGCATACACACAGAAGCCGAGCACTCCTCTAAAATGGACCCACGGTCTGGGGTCCATATAAAATGTCAAACACCTTATGGAACACAAACTGGAAGCCGTCAGACATTCGCAACAGCAAATCTACCTGCGTTTCCCTACTTTGACCCCTCAAAACATTCAACAAGTAATTATGAAGCCTGTGAAAATACAGACAAGGAGCCACATCCTGCCATTAACTTCAAAAGAAAACTAACAAATTAATGTGCTCAGAGGGGAACCCTGTGGCTCAGGGAGGGGCAGGGCAATGCAAAGGCTTTCACTGCCAGATCACTGCTCTAAATCCAACCAAGCCGGTAGAAGGTGGTGGGTCTACCCAGAAAGAATCATTAGTCTCAGCCCGATGAGTGTATCTCACCACAATGCTGAAGTTTATGGTCCTTTGGCTGGAAAGCAATTGGTACTAACCACTCACAAGGGATAGCATCATCCCTCAGGTTGGACCCTTTGATACCAGTACCATATCTGCAAGGTGAGCCATGCAGATGAAAGTTTGTGGAGAAGGGTTTTGGACCATTCTCTATCTGCTTTGTGGATAAATGAGTGGACATCTTTCTAACATTTGCAAAGAAGAGAGCAGCCATAACATGCCTGATCCTGTTGGTTTCTCTGTCTGAAGCTCCACAATTTATATGTGTGTATAGCTTTAGCTTTTTAACGTATGTGGCTTTGAGCTTGTCTGATCAAGATCACTCATGATTCAACCACTGAAAACAGAAGTGGGAATCAATGCAAACAGTTAGAACTGTTGATTAGAGGTGTTGACAGAAGACATGGTCAGGTGTGAGGGATGGCATCTGCAGATCACTTCTGCCCCCTGAATCAAGGAGCATTCTCAGGAACACAGCACAAACTTCATCATTTCCATACCAAAGCTGAACAGATACCAACACATGGAGAGATTTTCCTTAAAATTTTAATTAATGTGCACATTATGAAAAGAAAAACAAAAGCAAAACCTTGCTGCCGCACATCCCTCAGTGTTATAAGAGCAGCATTAAATGGAAATGAATCACTGATATGGCAAATGCCCCTTTGCAAATGGGCCGAGTTGTTTTTTTTTTCATTTTGCATGCCGAACCAATTGAGTCATGAGGGAGCAGCAGCAGCAAGATTTTAATTCCATATAGTACATCCCCACCTCTGAATTTATTTACCAAGAATAACATTTATTTAATGTAATTTAGTTCTAAATATTTAAAAGCTCACTTTGTTTAATATGTTTTCAAGTATAAGATGTTAAGTAATTATGTATGATGTGGTGGTCTTTTATTAGGTAGTTAATGACCATCTGGGAATTCAAGCCCCAAGGCAATGCCAAGGGCTTCTGAGTATTAGCTGGCCATTAACATAGTGGTAATGGACTAGCACACTCTACATGATTATGACTATTAACTAAGCATAAAAAAATAACATTCAAATTAAAATAGGAAATTCAGGTTTAAGGCTTCTCTAGCATCCTTAATTTAATCAGATCACAGTGACCCATATGGCTGAGTCTTGTGTTGAACTGGATCAAACGGCAAAGAGATTCAAGCCAGAATCTCCCACAGCCATGATGGAGCTGCATAGCTGGGTCCCCACTGCTATGACCTTGCTTATATGAGGGGTCCATACAGGCATCAGTTACACAGTACCATGGCAGGATGCTGCCCATCCCCGACACCAAGAAGGGAGTCATGCCCTGGTTTCCTACACACCTCTGGGGCTCAGGGGTTGCTTGTGGCATCCTGAAGACAAATGTCACCCCAAAATGTTGGCACAAGAGGCTCAAGGTTACAACCCTACTTCCATGCTGCAGCTCACTTGGCAGCTATTGAATTTTTCTGGTGTTTTCTTTTCTCTTTTAATTAGGTGATGAAAAACAAAGATATCCACTGTAAACAAATCTAAGATAAAAAGGCCTAGTGCATTTTAATATGCTCAGGCAGTATTGCAGTTCATAAACAATACTTCAGAGAGGAGGTAAGAACAGATACTGAATCTGTAGCACAGCTGCCTTAATATTGGACTTCTGCTCTCACAGGCAGGTATCGACATTGCTTTCACAGAATTTAGAGATAGGAAAGATCTATTAGATTATGCTATTCTCTTGACATGATAATGTGCTCTGTATAGACTTGTATTGAGTTTGTTTTGCCATCGTTTGTCATAAAGTCTCTGCAGACTTGAATTGCCATCATTTTGCCATCAGAATGACATCTTAATATGGTCTCTGCTCCACAGAGTTGCCATGACATTATCATGAGATCATTAGACTATGCTAAGTCTCATGCAAGAGAGAAAAACATGATGTTATAGAAAATTGCTGTTGGGATTTGATAATTTCATTTCTATTTCTTTCATTGTTCTATACGGGTCTTTGGTCTGGAAAAAGAGAGGAGTCCGAACATCAGGTTGAGCGGAAATCTACTAGACATTCAGGCACAGCCTGTGGTAATCTGTGCAAAACATCTTTTTTGTTATCATGGACATTTAAGGTTAAAAAAAAAAAAAAAAAAGCACCTTTTGCTCTGGCACAGAAATCTGATTACAGTTGGGTGTAAACAGTCTTAACTAAAACATTAAAGAGAAAAAAGAGTCAGCGACAAGTGAATGTTCACATAAAGAAGAAACGGCTGTACACGGAAGTTTAGCTGAAGACTTTCAAATGGTTTTTGTTGGAAAAAAAATTATTTAGAAATTCATTACATATATACTTGTATAGCACTGTACGTTCCTAATGGGCCCAGAGAACCCTGAGCTCAAACAACCCATTTGTTTTTTAGGTAACAGTTTTTCCTCTGCTGAGTTCAAATGTCTGAAGTGCTACTGCTTAACAGGATGTAGCAATGCTATGCAAAGCCAAGAGGCGGAGAAAAAAATACGCCCAAGGTGTATGCAGCTCATGCAAAATATTTGTGCTGCTGCGTCTCGGGAACACTCGTGATCCAGGAAAATGAAAAGGTTAAAAAAGTTACAACCAAAGAAACAACAGGACAGTGCCAAGTGAAAGGTCACAAGACAAATGAAAAACACATCAAATGGCTCACCCACTGACATGCCCTAATGGCAAAACGACCCCGTCAAATTGCACACCATGAGCGCCGTATCAGAAACTCTCCAAAGAATGTATGAAAATGCTGGCTTCCTAAATTAATCAAGTTTTATAGCTTGCTTGGAAATTTTGGTTGGGACTTCTAAATACTAATGTACCACTTCAGCTAATATAATTTCCCCTTGAAAACACACCTTCTTTTCCAGTAATAGGAAGTGTGCTTATTGCTGCCACCACCCCAATTTTATGGCACTCTACGTGCTCACATGTGCTGCTCAATATTAGGAACAATCTTGGCTTCGATGCTACATCCATTTTGCCTTAATCATTTTACTCCACTGTGCAGAGGGGAAAAAGAAAATAAAGGTTTAATGTGAAATGTGAAGGCAAAGGGACTGTACTTCCTAACAGCGTGTGCTGTGCTCATCCAGAGCAATTATTAATGCTCGTTACATTTCCATGCAGAAATCATTACATTTTATGTCACAATATGCATTTTTTTTTATAAGTAAGCTTTAAGCGAATTAGAACACTTAATATGTTTTTTGAACTTTTGCCAGTTGAGCGCTCCCAAGCCGGCTCCTTCTATTTACATTGCAGCATTTATCCATTTCCAAATATGAGAAGATTTATCTGACAGATTCTGTGTAAATTCAGTACACAGATAATTTGTAAAAAGCTTTCTTTTTCAAAATGTTCTGTGGTTTTTCTAATCTCATCTCTTTTCTAATTTCCTAATCATATAACCTTGAAGTCTAGAGACACAGCCTGTGATAATCTGTGTAAACTGTCTTTATTGTTATCACAGACATTTATAAAAAAATACACGCGCGCGCACACATCCAACGCTGCCTTTTAAGTAATACTTTAGTCACAGTTCAATCAGATCCACATTACTGCTACTCATCAGATAGAAAGTGTTCGCCAGCAGAAGGGGGATATTGACTTTAAAAATTCGCTGGCGAGGCGTACAGAGCCTGCAGGAATGTCAAAACTCCAACCTGCATTTTGATGTTTTTGCCTCAGGTTAGTCTTGACTGACATGCTTGGAGCACTCTTGTTTGTGCTCCGGCATCCATTAACTGTCCTTGACTCAATGTTATCCAGGCCTTTATGGTCAGCCCAGTGCCTAATGGCTACAGCAGATTAGATGCCACGAGGTGTAAGAAAAGCATACGCCTCACTTTAAGGGATCACATTGCTCAGGTCCCGCTTCATCAGGGGTACTGCTTGATCCCAAATTAATGAGAGCCTGTTAATTATTATTCTGACAACTGTTCTTCGCGTGGGAGCATGCCAGGCAAGTCGCGTTTTAAAGAAGTGGAGTTTTGCAAAGGAAAACAAAACGTCAAGGTTGAGATGTCTTTGAGTGGACTTGGTGAGCACATAAAGCATTGCGCTCAAGTGTGGATGTGGTTTGGTGCTGGGGAAAGAGAGTCTGAACTGCACTTTTGTTCAGCGTTAAATAACTGCCTTGCAAAAACAGCTCAAAGAAGGCTTATCAGTCCAGCGTATAGGCAGATGTATACAACCGTAATCCCGTGCAACGTGAACTGCTGCATCTGCTTCTCTTTGACTTTGTCCTTCCCTGGCTCCCACAAAGTTTTGGGTTCAAGGAAAGTCTCCCTTTCAAAATAGGGCAAAACGGATGCGAAAGTGGTATTAACATTAACAATCATTTTAATCATTCTGATGTCACTCACGTTAATATAGAGAGAGAGAACTCTACAGTAAGTGCTGACAGGTACAAATGTGCCCATAGAAATGTTTTTCTTTAACATCAAGCTCAGATAAGCTTCTGAGGTGCCTAAATTCATTTACTGGAAAGAACTGAGATTAGACAGATGTCTCCATTTAAAGAGGGAGAAAAAAAAATCTCGTGTAGATTTGACACTATTTCACCTGTGTTTTTCTGCCAGTCTATATAATGCTATCAGAACATAACCGGAGTTTTGATTTATACACATCATTTGACATTGACTGGCAGCTCTACAGAGAACATGTGCAAAGAGATGGTAATTTAGAAATATGGAAAGCTTATTAAGCCAAATGGGGGGAAAAAAAGATCATTTAATTTTACTTTTTTTTTTTTTTTAATTCAGTTGGGGACCAAACCCTAACATCACTGCACTGAGGCACTGGGAGTGTGAAGCTGGACAGGGCTCAGGATGTGCAGATGGCCCCTGTCACTGCAAAAGGCCAAGCAAGGAACATGAAATGCCTTAAATTCTGGAGTGAGAGGGGCTTGACATTTTAATCTAACTTAATAGGGTAGGCAATCTAGGTTATTAAGTCAATCTTTTCCACTTTCCTGAGCTACCAAAGAGAGTGGTGCTCCTAGCTGTTCTGTGGCTTCAAGTTTCTCATCACAGGAGGAGATGTAGGAAACACTTCAGCTCCCCAGTTCACCCATGACCATGGCTGCTTAAATTTACCATCACCAGTTTGAAACCACTTGTCTTTGCCCAGCAAACTCCTTATAGTTGAAACACTATGAAAAGAGATTCTGGATAGAAGCTGATTTTCTTTGGACAGCATCAAAGTTGACTGAAGTCAGCTAGTGTTACTGGTAGCAGCTTCAGACTTTTGAAATGGTGAAATAATTGGAATTAGGAAATGAAACATACATTATAAAAATGAGATGAATTTTAAAAAGAATAACATGTCCCATATATCTTGTTAGGATTTTGGACAGAAAATATCATGCAGTCGCATAGCTGGCCCTTTTTTCATTAGGCCATAAAGTTCATTATCTTGGCATGATGCTTTTCACTCAGTGAAAATGTGAAGATGGAACTGGAAGCCTGCAAGCACAAGGGTGGTGAGAAGCATCTGCATATTTTTCCCCTCCCATTTTTGTGTCTTGCATTGCATAAGTTACTTGAAACTCTTTTCTGCTTATTTTCCTTTCAATTAAATTCTACTGCTGCTTCTTACAAGCTCTAGGGCAGGAGCCCAAGTCATCAGCAACCCCCTGTGCTGCTGAGATTCCTTCACAGCCTCAGCATTGCAAGTGGACTTGTGCTTGTGTGAATGCAACATTACGTGAACAAGGAAACAAAATGACTATTCCTGATCTCTTCTGAAAACCAGCCTTAACATACATTACAAGCACTACCCATCTCATAGACTTTGAGAGAAGCTTCATCTCCTGGTGGCACATCATCTTCTTGATAAGACAGTAGAAGGCAAACCATTAGGCTTGTGGAAACTTCATTTGGGTGCAAGTTTTTCTAAATGCCTGTGTATAGAAGAGCAAGAAGTATAATGTGAGGTCAGGCAGCCTTGCTTCTTGCCACCAGACAGCCCACACAGTGGGCAGTCACATGCAACTTTTGGCCCTAAATCATACACAGATCCAAGCATTTGTTTTATTTTCCAGGATACTTTGAGTCTCATATCTCCACTGTAGGTTGACACAATAACCAAACACTGGGAATTGTCAAACCTTGATCTGCATGTATAAATTTCTGAATAATGTGTGCTTTACCTCATTACAGCAGGGAGAGCCAAGCCCAGCACTCTGTTGTTTCATGGCAATCCCTACGGAAACCATGTGAGTGCTGAAAGTGCTGGTGTCCTCGGGGTTACCTCCATGGACTATGTGTTGTAAGTGGAATTTTTTAGCTCTGAGGCTGGCCCCCCTTGGAGGGCTTTCACTGCTGTGATTTAGTGAGGAGGAGGGCACCACGCGCTGATCCCATCTGGCAGAGGGGCAGGAATGCAGCCTGGCCTCCCTGTTTTGGAGTAGCCAGTTCTTGACATCTGATAATACACTGTGGTCGGGTGACAGGAATTGGAATCTCCAGAGCTTTGCACACGTCCGACAGCCATCCTATTTGTTTTGCTATGGAGTTTCCTGCAGTTTTCAGCTCTGCTGGAGCTGCTGTGATCGCCAGATAAGTGTGTTTGGCTGTGGGTGCGGCTGAGCCAGAGGAGGGTGCCATTTCAGAGGTTGTGCTTTGGGATATTTTTAGCTGGAGGAATAAGCACGTGCATGAGGGAGTTTTCCTGATGAACCACGTGATTCCAGAACACTGTGGAGCAAACTGTGCTGAGATTAGCTGCACATTGCAGATGTGAATAAAAACAAATGATAACTTTAAGTTGGCTGACACTAAGGCTGACTGGGAGCCCAGAGCAGCTCCCACTGGCAAGCAATTCTCCCATCGGTCTCCAGTACAGCTACTGATGTACAGTGCACAGAACGATGTTTGATTTCAGCCATAATGTTTGTCTGTTAGCTTACAGAGAAAACGCCTCTTGTTATACGCAGAATCATAGAAAGAATCATTTAGTTTGAAAGAGACCCTTAAAGACCATCCTATCCAACCCCACTGCAATGGATAGGGACACCCACAGCAGGTCAGATGCCCAGAGCCCCATCCAGCCTGCTCTTGAATGTCTCCAGGGATGGGGTGTCCACCAGCTCTCTGGGCAACCCGTGCCAGTGCCTTACCACCCTGATTGCAAAAAAAAAAAAAACCTTCCCTATATTCAATCTAAATCTCCCCACTTTTAGTTTAAAACCATTTCTCCTTGTCCTATCGTCACAGGCCCTGCTAAAGAGTCTACCCCCACCTTTCTTACAGCCCCCCCCTTTAGATACTGAAAGACTGCTACATAGGGTGATGCAGTTCAAATACACAAAAGTCCAGTACTAGGGAAGAAGCCAGAGCCGAAATGAAGATCAGTTAATCCACTGCAACAGGAAAATTTTCAGCATGCAGATAAACCTCATGAGCAGGAGTTTTGGGGCACTTTCCTAGAGCAGCTGGGATCTAACTCCTCAGATGTGTTATTACTGTCGTCTTAGCATCTAAATCCTTCATCTGATCTGGCCCAGACACTTCTATAGAAAACCAAGTGAATGAGTGATCAGTGAAGGTGCTTCATTAAGGCAATGATGTATGCAGAAGAAAGAGTACCCAGAATAACTGCCCAAAAGCAGTTGAAGTAAACACATCAGCATTTTTGTTACTACAGTAAATAGCTGTTCATAACTTAACCCTGAAAACACTTCATGTTAAGAAGCCTTAAAGATATGCTACTCATCCCCTGCATTTAATGATAACTGCATAATCTGACATCACCTATGCAACCAATTAAAGCTAGGTACAACTCTGTTTTTCAGAGGGTGGCTTAAGTTAATCCTTATACATGCACATGAAAGATGAACTTTTGTAAGCAAATTTTGACAAAGGGGAAGGACAATTGCTGCATGAAGTATAGACACAGGAAAGATCACAGATGATAAGAGGAGCACAGTTTAGCATATTAACGCACATGAATTTTTAAAGGTGTGTTTATACAGGAAAAGTAACTATCCAAAAATAAGTGTTAAAAAAAAAATCTTCACTTCAGGTATCTTTCAGTGGAGTTAACTTTTTAAAGCCATTTGTACACTGGGGTTCTACAACGTCCCCTGGGAATAAGTTATAAAATTTAATGGGGCAATGCATGTTAAACTTAATCCTTTTGATTCTGCTGCCCGTTCATTTCATTAGGTTATCTTAGTTCTCATGTTCTGAGAGATAATAAATAATCATAGTCAACCCCAACTCAGATTTTCTATACTTTTCAGGATTTTGCAAACATACCCCTTTTCCAAGACAAAGAGTTTTCATTATTCTCTCTCTTCTCTGGTTATCCTCTCACTCATTTCTGTTCCAAAACTCATACTGTTTAATTTTATTTATGTTGCAGGAGGAGGGAGGAGAGCTTCAATCAGCTCAATATATGGAGAGTAATATACACTGGCACACACATTCACACACTTTTCCCCCACATTCATCTCACTGCTTTTCCCAATGATTCTTTACATTTTTCGTTTCTCCCTACCACTGAGGTACTAAACCGATATTTTTCAGAGAGCGCCTCTACAGTATCCATAATGACTTCAAGATCTCTTTCATGAATAAGAGTATATTTAGTTTTTCTTACATTCTTTGCTTTAAAAACATATTACCACTGAATGTCACCTGCCTCTTTGTTACGCCAGCGTTCAGTTTGTGAATTTCTTCAGTAGTTTTCAGGCAGCTTTTGCTGCAACTTGAGTACAATTTTATATCAGAGTTTACACCTTTTCAGACAGTTTATGAAGGTACAAAACAGCACATACACCTTAAAATCAATATCAGTAATCTCAACTGCTTCATTAAAATGATCACAACTACTTATTCCTAACCTTTTCTTCACATCACCTATTAAATTAGGATAGGAGTTTAGATTTCCACAAGAGTTTATATTGTGGAATGTGAAGAGAAGATTCCAAAACCCACTTGCAGGGCCATAACAGAATGGAAAGCACAGCAATGACAGCATAGTAGCAAAGTCCTAGGCTACAACAGGTGAGGATGTGCTCAAATACCACAGCTACCAACACAGAAACAAAGGAAAGAAGCTGCTTACCTTCAAAAGGCCTCAGGTACACAGGGATCTCCAGCAAAACACCCCTACCTCTACTGCCAACCCTTAAATGAGGCTTGGAAAGGGGTGGATCCTGGCTCCACCAGGTGCAATCACTCAGGTGCATCACATGCACCTGAGCTCCCCTGGGTTGGCCCTGCCTTCCCACCAGCTGCTCAATCACTGCTTCAAGCCATGACTTAGCATTTCTGTTACACCACTACATTATAATGTTCAAATTATCCAATTCCTTGTGTTTACTGCCTTCTTCAGTAACTCTGACAAATATGTGATCATAGCATCCTTCTAAACAATTTGCAACCCTTTCTGGATTTATACTTGAACTCAGTAACTAATCTAATTCTTCAGTATATTTGTGACCAGTCCAGAGGCCAGGATTCCTAGTGAGCTGTTGCCCTGGTCATCCTGGAGCACCTCACAAACTGAGGTCACACACATACTATTGCTCCTCGGCCTGAGTCCAGAGTTGGCACCTGTCCACAGCCACTCATTACATCTGTGTTTCACTTCTCCTAATTCTCCAAACCTGGTGGGTTTTGCTGTTCAGTTGTGTCTTTTTCTGAAATGCCTTGTTTGAGTGTGATCTACAGCCTCTTTCCTTGGGAAGAAACATGCTCCACTCAAAACTTTTCCTAGAAACAAGTATGGAGCAGACCATGTAGAAAGCCAATTCATACAGGCTTCTATATGTTACTTTCTTCCTCCTCCTATTTTTCCAATAGTGGCTGCATGTTGCCCTAATTACATGCAGATTTGCATAAGAGTATATGGGAACTGTTGAGTCACAGCCTGAACCACTGATTGATCACCTGGAGAAAGGACCTGGTCAGCCCTGGGAGCACAGGTGAAGGCAATTCAGCTGTATGACTGGAAGGGGTGGAGCCTGGCTGCACCTCTCTTAGACCTCATTATTATTATTCCAACATACCTAGAGATCTTCTAGGCCTATTTTAACATTGTACATATTTCTTTTTCCTGGAATATATAGTGGGCAATTTATGGAGGATATGAAGGTAAACACCAGATGTGGGGATTACATCTTTCATTCTTCAGGTGCTCTGACCTCTCAGTATTGAGTTTCATTGTATCTCAGAATGTGTTGTCGGTTATTTTAAGAAAATAATTATCTCAGTTTTCTCATTTCCAAAATCTGTTAGGGAAATAATAAAGCCAAAACTCAGCTGAGTGTATGTATATGTATACATGCACCCTTTTGTTCCAAATATATTGAACATACATATGAATGGATGTACTCAACATACAACAAGTGAATTACACATAAACTATATATATATTTATAAATGTATATGTGTTACACAGTCTTCTCCTCTTCTCCAGCATCATACTAAAGCATGCAGGGAGACTGATCCAACTGCACCGATAATTTCCCATGTATGTTCTTTCTTTCAGAATATCTCATTTTTTCATGGATAAACCTAAAAGTACCTCCCACAGACACACTGCTCTGGTATCTGTGTGCTACACGCACTTTTAGTAGGGTCAGGCTAAGATTTCCACTTGATGTAATAGACTAAACATATTCTCGGTCTTCTCTTCAAAGAAATATGCTGGGGAAAAGTCCTTATTTCTTCTTGCAGTATTTTTCATTTGTAGTTGGGTAACGTATTCATTCATACCACAGTAACCTGGAAGGGAGCCTGCTTTCTAATATGTTCCAAGTCTGGAACAAATAAATATAAAACATCTCCCCCACACACTTCTGCTGGTTAGCATGCAGTAATTAACACTTGTTAAAATGACTAAACTTTCAAATCTGGACATGCTCTGTGAAAAAACCTCATTATCGTTATACAGTGAGTGCTTCTGTCAGAGGATAATAGGTATTTTTAGCAATCTCCATCTCAATTTCATGAGTTTTGTCGCATCCCAGTCCATAAAAAATCAACCAACTTTGGAGTCTTGCAATCCTGTGTTTTCACTGGTCAAGACATCAGCACTTTCACTTCTATGAATATTTTCATTTTGTTGTTTCCATCACTGTTTTAGGAAGATGTTCTGGCATAAATCTCCCCCAGATTCCTGTGGTTGAACAGGTCTGGAAGAGGCCAATGGGAGACCACGTGTTGGATCCCATTGCCTGGATTTACACATAACTGAGGGGAGGGAGGACACATCAATGGGGAGAGTGGAGGGGATCCTTTGGTTTTTGCAGTTGGTTTCACTATTTTTGCACAAGTGGAAGTAACTATTAAGATGCACAGAAGTGCAGGTTCCAATTTGTGCAAATTAAAAGTCACTGCTTGTGATGGCTTGTCCATCATTTATCCATGAGTTTAGAAGGCAGTGGGAGAAATTTCTACCTTCAGATGAGTTAATTGTGCATACCATTATAAAACAAAGGGATCAGAGTGAGTTTCCCATAAAGAATGGCAAGGCGACAAGTGTGAAAGTGCAGTAAGTTTGCACTTTAGAAAATTGTGTTTATTTGACTGCCTGTGGCTTAATGTGAGCAGCTGCAATGGGCAAACTTGACCAGGCACTTGGTTCTGCCTTGGCACCCAAAGACCAACACAACCATGTTGGGAAGGTCTGCAGGAAAGCATGGAGCAGCACTATAAGAGGGGAGTTGACCGTTTTTTTGACTAGCAAGGCAGCTCAGCCTGAATGTGAGTTGCTGTGCTGGGATGGTGGGGAAACGAGACCAGTAATTATCGCTGGCAGTTTTACAGTGAGAAGCTTACAGCACTCATGTGATACCAAGTGCTTGTTGTGTGCCGAGCAGTTTTCTGAAAGCCTTGGCTTTGTTTTCCCTTAGTCCTGAGAACAAAAAAGAAACACTGCAAAGAAAGTGCAGAATTAATCCAGAAAGAACAATGGAATTGTGCTTGATTTGTTTAATTCTGAAATCAAGGTCACTTAGAAGTACTATGGCTTTTATTTGTTTTATTGCTTTTTTTTCTTTAAGGATTTTTTTTTTTTTTTTGGCAACATCTTTCTTTTCATTTGACGGCCCTGTCATCCCAGAACTGTATACGTTACTGATCCTGCCTGTATTCAAAGCTGTTATTAAGTGGAGTCTTTTAGATTTTAGAGAAATGATAATGGTTCCAAAGATGACAGAAAGTGGCAGCTGGTGACAAAAAACCCCCTTGATAAGACGACAACAGTAAATCAAACTACTGCCACTTTTTCGTTTCATGTTTGTTAATACCACCTCGCCTTTTGAAGTTTAAAGCAAGGTTCAAAAGAGCCAGGTGCTGAATCATAATATTAAAGCAAGTAAGGAGCTCCATGAAAGAGAGGAGATCTGAGAGGGGAAAGCAACAAACACGGCTTTCAACTGCCTTTTGTCGGCCTTTCTGCAGATGTCACCAGTTGTTATCCCCAGCAGAGGCTTCAAGCTTGTAGCAGTGCCTCTGGCTGATTCCAACTCAACGTTTCAAGTGTCAATCAAATAGGAAGGACGCAGCTTAGGTCCTGGTCATTGTCCTGTGAAAAGAGCCAAGCATTTAACATTGATTTAGTTCCCTCAATATACAAAGATAGAGCCAGCTTTGTGCAGCAAAAGGGCCTTTGGCAAGGTTGCTTGTAGAGCAATTCCATTGCATCCGATGCTCCTTGGTTTAGCTGTCACACTGCAGCGTCTGGAGTCCTATGAAAAGTTATTCAGGAATGAGTGAGCAAATTAAAAAGAAATAACATGCTCTCCTAAATAGCAATGCAAGCTATAGAAAGTGCTTTTAACGTTGTTTAGCCCTGAAAAGCATTTTTAATAAAATATTTGGTGCTTTTAAATGCCATTTAGCAAGGAGAATAAGATGTTTCAGGACAAGAGGGGACCCTTATGAAACCCGTCTCCATTGGCCTGGATAGCCGATTGTACCGACACAACGTTTTTGGCAAAGTGCTTGCTTTTGAGCCACCGCCATCCTCATACTGCATTGTTCTTCCATGTGGGTGTCAAAAATACCCCCAAGCCCAACAGCAGCAGAAAAGATTGCCTTATTTCCATGGATACCCCACACTCCTGCTTCCTGTCCTTCCCTGTGTCGAATTCCTGCCCACCTCTCTCTCACAGTTTCCTTTAAAAGACGCTCGTAATTGTTTCATTCTCCTCCATGGTGTTCCCCACCGGCTCTCATCATCATTGTGGATGATCCCTGGGAGTCACTTGGCTTTGTCACGATCACATAATTGTCCTTAAAAACCAAAGTGAAACTGTGTGACACACAAATAAACTGTGCCTATCATTTCAAACAACCAGGATAGATTTAATCTTTGCACTATTAAATAATGCCAGATTTGTGTACGCAGATATTCTATTATCATATTGCTTACAAGCAGGGCTCTTTCTTTGGGGGTTTCCAGCATCTTTCCATTCAGCCTCAGCACACTGGAGGCCTGACTAAGCCAAACTATCCAGCTATCATGGTGGTAATAGTTCTTCTTGTTCATGCATCTAGCTATGATCAAAATGGCTGTTGTGGGGTTTTTTTGTGTGTGTGTTTTTGTTGTTGTTGTTTTTTTTCCAATGTTTTCAGCCTCCTCTGTGCAGAAATACAGGTTAAAAATCATAGAATCATGTAACAGATGATCATCCAGTTCCACCCCCTCTGCTTGCAGGCAGGGTTGCTGACTGCTAGGTAAAGCACTAGATTGGAATATGTCACAAGAAATAGACCATCTCCATGATGACAATCACATTTCAGAAGCTTACTTTTCTCTTTAAAGGCTAGCTTTCTAATCATGCCTTCCTAAGCAGAATCATGCCAAGTGACGGTACTGCTCAGCTTAAGGAAGCAGTGGGGGCCCTCGGCAGGGTGCACTGGTGCCTGCACACAGCCACACTCCAGCAGCTGCTTCATGCCCTTGTACTGCTCACCTTATCTGCAATTTAGAACTGTAGAGGGACTCACATGTGTGGGTGTATTTTTGCATACAGGTATCATAACGGAGACACTTATTTCTGTGTTCCTAGAAAGGAGAAGGCATTTCTAACAGCCCCAGTAGCTGGCACTTCAGTGGGCAGTTTAAGAAAACAAGACTCACTGAGTTGAGGGAGTGATGTACTTCAGTAGACTTTCATTCAGATTTTTAAACACATTTGCCCGCCATGTTCATCCCCAAAGGAGTAAGACACCCCCACTGGCACAGCCATGGCCACCCACCCAACAGCACCCACTGACCGGCACAGCCTGTCCTCCTTCGGCATCAGGGACAGCAGAGGCAGGCAGAGACCTCCTGTGTGGCCATGTTGGGTGCCACAGCATGTTCTCCAGGCAGCTCAAGACCTGTTCTGCATTAGGAATCAACGAGATAGTAGAGAATAGAAATCAGAAATTAGCAAGAAAGCTAAAGTTTTGGATACATATATATATATATGTTTTTTTTAAGGCAATGTTTAGTTGATTTTTCTGGGCTGCTAGTTAACAGTGACTATAGCAGTAATAATAACCCAGAAAATTTTGCCCCTTCTTAGCTTTAAGTGATCACAGTTTCTACATATCCCATATAGTCTGAAGTTCCAACAGAATGTGAATGGGATTGGAATTTATCCAGCTCTCAGGAGACACCAGTGATTTTCTACATGCATATCGTATGGGCTGCTTGGAAACATCCACGCAGTATCCATGTAACCATATCAGGCAGACAACCATCCCTGGGAGACAAACGTCTGAGAGCCGTTTATGGCCATTCTCACCAGAGAAGACTCACTGAGAAAAGGAACAAGAGATGCTTCTGCTCCTGCCCACTTCTGGTTGGATCCTCAACATCCACCCTGCTCCTTACACAAGGCCCAGGATCTTAAATCCCATAGGCATCGAGTCTTCACCAACTCCTCTCTATGGCCACACCAGTCTCACTCCTGTCCTGGGAAATTTGAAGACCAAATGGTCTCTGGCACAGTACAGCATTTCATTTGGGGAGCTTAAGAAATTATTTGGGAAAATGTTCCTGGAGAAGGAAATTACATACAAGTAGAAATAGAAATGTACACGTGCATGTGTCTGGGGGTGAGAGGGAAGCAAGGGTGAAAATAAGCCAAAGATGCTTTATCCCAAATCAAGCATTCTTAACCTAGAAAACTGAGGACTTCAGTGAGCTTGCAAAAAATATATATATATTTTTTCTTTTAAACGCCTGTTGATACAAGAAGTGCATAATTAAGGTATGGAGATAGGTTTACCATTTCTTCACAGTAAGATAATGAGGAAAAAAATAAGGGGGGTGGGGGGGAGGAGGGGGGAAGGGGCACAATGAATGAAATGTTGGAGCCTAGGTTTGTGTCATGGTCACCAAGACATCTCACTCACAGCTGTGTGGTAGTTCAAGTCAGAAAACAGGGCACAGCCTCTCTGGCAATTCTGTCGCTTTGTTTGTTGTCCACCCGTATGCCCAAGCTTTTATTTCATTCCCCACCCACAATAACTCACTTATGCCACTCTGCCTTCTCAACCTGTTCGCTCCCAGCCCTCCCACACTTGATGTGGATGTTTTTAAAGACTGCGTATGTGAGCCATTCATTCTCCTTGGAGGTCAAAGCAAAGCAAGTGAAAGAAGTAATTTTCTATGAGCAAGTAGACATAAGTACATTGCAAACCAGTTTCAAAACTTTTTGTACAGCAGTGCCACATACCACATCCTTGGAGGTCATGAGATAATGCATTTACATTCTTCAGCATTGTGAGGGTAATGTTTCCGGTTGCCATTGTGTCCGATGGAAATAATGGCTTCTGGTCACTGCAGGTTAGTAGATGCAAACAGCAGACTAAATCATAGCAACTTTGTTAATGCAGAAACCATTGTACATCCAGACGTTTCTGTCTTATCCATGAAGAGTAATTGCCTAAGTGTTTCAGTGGAAAAAAATGGCACAGTCCTGCAAGTGTCAGGGATGTAGCATTCATGAAACAATTCATAATTTCATTTTATAGAAGGATGTCATTCTTTACAATAATCACAAAATATATCATCCTGCATAAGCGCCTATTATTGCCCTTGTTAAGGGCTATGGCACAATGAATGAAGTTTAATTTGGTTTTGTTTTAGATAGTGGAACTCTGTATTTGCACTTTTTCTTCATTAGCAAAATCTCAGTGTATGTAGTCTATGGTGAGCATTTTCATTCACCTTTCCCACGCAAATACCCTCTTCGGTCTAGTGATTCTCATACAACTTAATTGATGGCAGACTACAAAATCTAAATTACAGGCATTGTCCTCTTCTTCATTTGTCAGGCAAAAGTTTTGTGATGGTGCCTCCTGTCAACATTTTCCAGAGCTGGTGTGACTACAGGAAATATCAGTACATTGTTTTGCAACTATTTTCAGTGCCTCTAATGATAACTGTGGCTCAGCTTTGGATATTATTTTCAGAGCTACCAGAGACTCATAATCCCAGCTTGAGTCATCTTTATAATTAGAAACACAAATGGTCCAAAATTAAGAGCCAGACCTAGAGACCCTCTCCTGTAGGACTCTTCGGAATGCTATGCTCATCTACTCAATATGATGGCGGCAGAGATACTCCTCAAAGCAAGAAGCCTCAGATCTCAGGCACCTTCTCTAATTCAAGATCAGGGCTGCCTGGCCTCAGCATTTGTTGTGCATTTACTATGCTTAAAAATTAAGACAATCCTTCTGGGACCATCTCTTTTTAATTGCTACACAGGAAAAGAAATGCTAAAGCATAGGCTTACCCTCTCTAGGAAGGTAGGTGCCAACCACCAAACAGCGGTGCCTAACACCCACCTAACTGAGCATGTCATCACAAAGGCACAGAAAAGGTGTTGGAGAGGGCTCTGAAAATCTCTAGTCCATATCTGTGCTGAGAGTGGGACTGTGGCTAATGCTGTTTCAGGTCTAGGGCTCTCTTGCAAGAGGTAGAGCTCTTTCATCTCCTTCAAGCAGGTTTATTTTGCATTGTATAATTAAATATACACTGAGTCAGCAAGGGATGGGAAATCCCAGGATACACATGCTGGTCTAAAGAGGAAACACGTACCATCTCTTTACTAGTGCAAAGAGAATTAATACCATTATTGTAGGCCCAATGCTCTAAGGATACAAATGAGGCAAAGTTTTGCAGAGCGTTAGGCCACTACCAGCAAGCTATCAGGCTCACAATTCCCTGCTCAGATTCAATATGAGAAATGACAAAGGAATCGTGTCTGTCTTTTTCAAGTGTTTTCTTTTTTCTAGTTGAAGCTATTCACTGAATGAGAACTGCATTTGGAGATAGTTCTGGCTGTTCTGAAATGGCATTTTTGTTTGATTCTTTACACCGATCACCTTTATCGGACATATCCCATATGGCTGTCATCGGCAAGCCACTGGCTCCATGGTAGGCGTCAGACGTTCAGGTTTCTCATATGCTTGTCTCGCAGTCGCACTAGCTTTTTCAGTCTTCAAAATGGTATCCATCTTCATCGTTCTTATGCCTACAGGCATGCTGCCACCTTTACATTACTTCTACATTCCTCTCCAATTCATTTTTATTTCATTGCTCATGCAAGTTACCATGATGTTAAATAACAAGCTCACAGCTGGTATTGCTCTGAGTAACTGTAATAAAATTGTTTAGGCAAACTCCTCAGAGAGCTAATGTGATTCTGCTCAGCCTTTCTCCTTGAGAGAATCAAGCCTCAGTCATCATTCTCCCTGCTAGGTTGCTGTTTTGCAGTGTCACATTACATTCTCTCTGCCTGGGACCACCAGCACCTTCTGCCATCTGTCAGAGTGTAGTTTCAATACTTTGGGGATTCTTTTTACATAGCTTCTGCACTCTGCACCTTTAAAGCTAATTTTTCTAGAAGAAGTATAAGAAACCTCACTCTTGTAGTTTTCTAGACAATGACTGAATAGAAGTTGCACTTCTAAGGTATTTTGGAAATCTAGTGGAAGGCTTTAAAAGATGCCCGTTAAAATCCAAAGAGCATAAGACTTCAACTGAGATAACATAGACTTGTCATGAAAAAGTACAAGCATATATAATCTCAGTATTACATATATGAAGTCAGACACGTACATGTGTGATGGAAGATAAGATGCTAACACTGCCTTTTAAAAAACTGATCGAGAAAAATAAAGCTGGCAATTAATGTGTCATTAAAATGTGTCAAAATATTTTCTCTTTAAAGTAGCACTTACAGTTAAGCTAGCATGAAATGTATCATAAATATAATTATTGTATGAGTTAATGAGTTTAGTTTTTTATTTCTTTGGTATAATCTAGTTCCCATTAGTCAAAGGTTTCTGTGTGCATGAAAGATGCTGCAAGATGGCACAGGCTAAAGTACACCAGGATGCATGTACATGTTTGATCTTCACATATGCAGGAACTACCAGCTAGCTCCATCACTGGCATTCGGTTCATCTGAGGATCTGGCCCCTAGTGTGTTTATTATTAGATGGAATGGATGAGAATATATTCATTTTCTGCTGAACTTTTTGATGACCTTGTTCTTTCTCCCTTTCTTTCCATTTCTCATACCCCATCCAAAATTTGTTCTGCAGAAATTCAATGTCCCTGCTTTTTTTCTTTCCTCGCTTGAATCTCAATTGCAAAGCCAATGAGATTTCATCATGGCATATATGCTCTTCCACTTGCTATCTGTAATCACAGTCATTGTGAAACTCAAAGCTAAGTCAAGAATTGTTGCCTTTTTATGGCTCCCTCTTTTATATATGTTGTGTTGGAGAGCGGTCGTTATCGCTTTTTTTGTCATTATTTCTGGGCTTCACTCCATTAGCTAGTGAACAGGCCTTCTCTTCTCTCATTGCTTTCCTTCAGTAAATACTGTAACATTCAGCTTCCTTTCAGGCTTGTGCTTTTAAAGAAAATCTTTGTACAATTAAAGATATGAAATTGCTAAATACAAGGCTGCATTCATTGTTCTCCCTTTTTAAAGGTTTAATCACACTTAATGGCTCTCTTGAAAAGTTGAATTTTCCATGTTGATGGTTTTACCCCACTGAAAGAGTTTGCTAATATACTTTTCGAGTGTTTTCTCCTTAAATGAGCTATTCAAGAAGTTTTGTTCAGAATAAGATGAAGGAAGGATATATCCAGAAACAATTATGAAAAAGGTCCAGGGCTCTCTGTTTATCCATTGGTGGGTATTCATGAGCTCAGCAGCAGTCAGAAATAGAAAAGAGAAAACATAGGATTGTCCAGTTCTTAAGGACACATCCTCAAATGTCTGATGTTCTTCCTGTTAGACCAGCCTCAAACTCTCCCAACGTGCAGACCCTGGTGCGTGACAAGCACCAATGGTGGCAAGAGCCAGGCTGAGTAACCAAACCAGAGAGTTGGTGCTTCTACGGTGACTTTGGTCCCGCATCTCGTTCCAGCACCAGCCACCACTGTGTTCACTGTGAGCAGCTCTAAGAGGAGCAGGGAGCTGCAGCGTGGCCCCTCCGGGGTGGAGTGATGCCTTTATGGAGAGGGGAAGCACACCTTTCCTAAATCCCTGGTAATCCTCTCTATCTGTGATTGACCAGCCAAAAGTCCACAACTATCCCTGTAAGACACAGACAGGACACTCAGGCATTGTTTGACTTTGAAGTTTCACCATGGTTGCTTATCACACATAGGAACAGAGCCACATGCCCTATGAAAGCTCTGAAAACTTCCAAACACAGCATCCCATTTACTCAGCAGCACAAATTCCTTTGGCTTGCCCAGTGTCTTGATAGTCAAAGCCCTTCAGGGTATTGCACTTTGCTTCCTGAGATATCACATCTCCTTCCACCAACATGACCGCCCATGACATTTGACGGGTACAGTCTGGACTGTGAATCAACAGGGGAAGTTTGTGAGCTTATGCAATGAAATTCTGAAAGCTCCTGGATCTAAACTCCATAATTCACATTCACTTCTGTTCTCCCTGATAGCCACTGATCCCAATATATACAGAAATAAATATGCATTTCTTTTGCTATGTATCTGATTTTCCCATAAACATTATTAAAAACAAACCCTTCAGATTTCCAGTTCCATTCACTTACACTAAGAACCATAAACAAAGCAAACACAAACCTTAGGGGACATCTTATAAACAGCAAGAGAAAAAGGGAGACAGAGAACAAAACAATCTCTGCTATTTTATTTATATGTCTAAATACTTGGCAGTCTCTCAGCTACTTTAGTAATGGAGACTATATAAGTAGGTAGGTGCAATGATAGTGAGATGAAGATTATAAATTAAATGTAGCAGGAGTAATATTTCATCTGTCTGTCTCAGTCCTGATACCACACTATAAATCCTGAGATACTTTAGATTAGATAGATGTGATATGCCAATCTCCACTTAAAGATTTTGGGTCTGCTCCCAATAAAGTTAATGGAAGTAGGATCAGCTCTTTATTGCTCCCATACTATCAGTGTCTTCACTTCCCATCAAGTAATTCATGTTATGTATTACATTGATGCAAAAGTCTTACTCTGCTTGTTCCAAAGCCAGTGGGTTTGTTTTATCAGGGGGAGCCCCACTGGAGTGGTAGTGCTTTAACATGGAAATTCCCAGACTAGGTTCATTTGATAGGATGAGGGGGAATGGCTTTAAACTAAAAGAAGGGAGATTTAAGTTAGGTGTTAAGAGTAAATTCTTTACTCAGAGGGCAGTGAAGCAGTGGTACAGATGCACATAGAAGCTGTGGTGCTCCATCCCTGCAGACGCTCCAGGCCAGGTTGGATGGGGCTCTGAGCAGCCCGAGCTGCCCTGCATTGGGCAGGGCTGAAACCAACATGGAATGCAACATGGAGCTGGTGATGCACCAAGAACTGCCACGCCGATTAGAGACTGCATGCTATGGGACTGAAGTCATCACACACAGCCATTTTAAATGAAGTTGTCCTGCTTGCACTCCACCTAGATTTGCTCGAGTTGCTGCTTACAGAAGTCCCAGGCCACCCTGAAGCACACACCCTGCTCCTATTGGCATTGCTCAGAGCCGTGATTTTGAGCAGTGCCACCGGCAGCTGCTGGAGGAGTGGTACAGAAGTGCTCCAGGTGAGTGGCAACATCCATGCCCCTGACCTTTTCCCCTGCAGATGGCTGATAGGCACAGCGCTATCAGGTTTCTTATGGCTGCAATAACACTTGCTTCCTGAATCACCTGGGGTGGGCACCGCCAGACAGGGCTTTGTCCTGTGCTCTCACTTAGGTTTTCTTGTAGGTGCTGTACTGGGAAATACTCAGCCTTTTATTGTCCCAAATCCACCAGGAACACCACCGGAGGACATCTTTAAAGGCCATGTGCTGTTTGTTCAGTTTGTTTTCTTAAACACAGAGTGTCTCCAAAGTTACTGATTAATTTCACAGAGTGCAAGGAGAACTATTGATTTCTTCTGACCCTTTAAGATATAAAAATGCAAATAAATCACCAAAAGAGGATATTTATTTACTTCTTGCACCTGCTCGCATGAAACTTTAAAGCAATAAGGAGCTCTTACTGTTTTTGCTTTGGTTCAGTGGATTTTCACAGGTTTGGTGTTTCCCTGCAACAATCTGCTCGCACAGCCTTCCTCCCATTGCGCACACCCGGCTCTGCGCGGCTCCGTGGTGGACCTGCAACTTTGCTGGCGATGTTTGTTTTCAAAAGACAAATATTGTGCCAGCGTTCGCTTCAATTAGGAGACTTATTTGACAATCTGACTACTCCATCTGATGCCTCAAGGGCAAATTTCAGCACTTTATGAAAGATGCCGGCCAAAGACTGATCTATATGAATAAAATATTGAGGGGAGAAGTTGTAATGAACATTTGAAAACACAACTATCAAGCATTCATTGCAAATATTTACACGCAATAAAGGATCTGTTTTATCCCCATGAAGGCTATCACATTTGGACAGAAAGCTGCTATACTCCATTCCAACTCACTCTGCGATGCCTCCATGTCAAGAGTGGGGCACAGTTGGTGACAAGGAACTTCAGTGCATGGCTCCATAGGGCCAATCCTACAACCAGTGACTCAATCAGGGGGTCTTCATGGCACCACATCCTCATGGGTTGCTTTGGGGCTCAGTCATTCTTTTCTACATTAATCACCAGATCAGCTTATTTAGTGATGGTGATGGCTGCCCCATAAGGCTTCCCAGTGCTGCTGGAACCAGGGCTCTTCGCTCCCACAATTCATCCACATGCAGGAGCATAGCATCACCCACCATCTAGATGCATGCAGATAAAACAGAGACAAAGGTGACTTTGTAGCACTACTCTGGGTGAAATTCCATTTTTTTTTTCCACTGTCTGGCTGTGTCTGATGTGCCTCTGCTGAAAAGGTTTCTATTTTGATGAAGACACAAAGGCTTGAACGCTTTTCTGAACCAATTTGGTGGCAACTGTGTGCTGGGAATTATTCTCACGAGGCTTCAAACCTGTGCAAATGTTTTGAAGGAGACATAACCTCGCTTTAATTATCATCTCAACACTTTGTAGCAAAGATGTGATCTCCTATAGCTCCTTTAGGGTCATGCAGATACTCTGGGCCCGATCGTTGGATGGTGGGAACTCGTGCGCTGGCTCTGAGGCCACCTCTATTTGCATCTGACTCCACTCACCCATTCTCATTTCACAGCCAAACACACAAGCATTTTTTTTCTATAGACTTTAATTCAAAGGTCTGTCAAACTAAAGCAGCTGGGAATGCTCTGTTGGAATGACTTTCCGGTGGAATATCTGCCTTTTATAAAATTGGGATTTCTTTTATGGGAAAATTTCAATTTTGCCAGAAATTTTTGATTTTTCTATTAGGAAAATCAAACGGATGGCTCCACGGCTGCTTGGCTGGAAGGCCCCTGTCGATTTTGTTGTCGTCTGCAGGGAGAGAGCAAAATTGACAATAGTCTTCCAGGCAGGCAGCTGGGGAGATGCAGCAGGTCTGGAAGAGGGAGGAGGGGAGGTTGAGTGCCCTGGCGCTCTGCCGGCCCTGCAGCCCAGCTGCCTCCCCAGCAGCCAGGCTAGGGGGAAGGCAAGGAGGAGGAGGAGGGAGCGGCAGGCGTGGGGTGTCCTGCCTGCAGCAGCCTGCCGACTGGGCTCCTGCCGCTCACCCCTTTCGGCAGGCAGCTGGCAAGCCCCAAGAAATTCCAGTTTGCTTCCCTTAAAAGAGGCTTGGGGTTTTGTTTTATTTTACGGAGAGTTCTTCTCAGAGGAAAAAGGAAAAAAAAAAAAAAGAGTAAAAAAAGAAAAAACAATATTTTGTTTTTCCTCAATTTATAGGGGAAGGAGGGAGGGATTTTGAAAATGAGTATTTTTTCACAGGAAGGAATTTCTGTGATTCAGCCAGCTCTACCTTATGCCTACTATACTAGAAATATACATATACATGTATGTATTATTTTTTTCCACAGTCCATACATTGTTAAAAGTACAGCACGGGAAATCAATGCACCTGTATGGAGAAGGCCAGCAGAAGAGCACCACTGGCCAAACTGCCCTGCCAAGCCCTTGTGCTGCCTTTACCATCAACATTCTATAAAGAGTCCCGGCATCTCTGTGCCTTTGCCCATCACTGAGCAATAACCAAAAAGGAAGCATAACAGGATAGATAAGCTTTAGTCTGATGCCATTTGGAGTGTCTGCCAGATAAATCCTAGAATTCAAGGATTTTATGGTGTTGGTCATAGACCTTTAAGTACAACACAGTGAATGTGCCTTGCTATAACATAGATCATAAACTGGCAGCTGAGCCCATTTCAGGCTGTTTTGCAGGCTGCAAAGCCTCTTCCATTGTGTGTTTGTATGTATTTCTCACCCTTCCTGAGGGTGTTCAAGTCATCCCCTACTTAATCCACCCTGTCTACCAGCAGTAGAGACTGTAGCTACAACGACGGGAGGAAAACATATAGTCACTTCCTGACTCTATAAAAAGTGTTTAGCCCCAGTAATGAGTTCTGGAAGGCTTCCTTTGAGATTTCACACGCAGAAGCACACACAAAAGCACTCCTGCTGTTGCAGGACTCATTATTCTTCAGATCCTATGCAGATTTTTGTAAAAGAAAAAGACTAAGAGTTATGAAATCTTTGAATCATTACGTCCAGAAAATCAGGTAGAAGATATATTTCAACAAGAACCCTTACAGAAAAAAAAAAAAAAAAAAAAAAAAGAAGTTGTTAAATTGTATTTGTCTGCATTCCAATAATCCATCCATGATTATGTTATAGATGTGACACCAGTATTGATGGAACACCAAAATGTAGAGGTATCGGTGCAGAACAACATCAGCAGAGTAAAAGAGTAAATATGACTTCTTTAATAGTAGTCTCTCTTATTATTTTATAGTGTAGGCTTTTCGGATAATTTATTAATACTAACAAAGATGAGTGATTTGGAGGCTGGATATTTTTTATTTCTTAGGAGTTATTTTATTTGATAATGTCATTAAATATTAGAAACTATAACAGCTGGTGTGTTTATCCTTACTTGAGTGTATTAACCTCTTTAGCCCTTTTTTCCAGAAGAAGGATTCAGCATTACAGATTTGACTGTCAGCTGCAGTGCCTGGCGGCCCGTTGGATTGGCATCCTGACAGAATCGAAAGTCCAGTGCTGCAAGTAAACATGGATGACATTGCAGATAGATAGAACTGGCTGACTTGAGGCACCTGCAGCTGTTTGCACCAGAATAAAAGCAAAGGTTGTGGTTGCCGGAGTGGAAAAACACTGAATTTACCTCTAGTTATTTTGCTTGGGAATTTTGCAGCCCCCCCCCTCCCTCCTCACCTTTTTTTCCTGGTTATACATTTTGGAACCTTTCCACTAAAAGCACATTAGGCTGAAATACCTCAGTGAAAAAATCCACCAGACACCAGAGGGCTTTGCAGCCCACATTGCCCCCTTTTCTCCTTTACATTCATTCAGCAGTTTCCCCACTACTCCCTGGTAACAACCAGCCCTCCACCGGTGCGAACACTGAGTTGCAGCAAAGGATGCAAACCCTAAATAGCCGCAAACAATTCTTAGCAGCTGATTTTTTCAATCTTGAATAGCCAGATACACTTCTCAGCAGCTGATTTTTTTTTAACTTGGCATTCACAGACTGCTACAAGTGACAGAACGACAGCAACCTAAACCATTTTGTTCTGCAGAAAAGCTCTTGATCTCTTAAGTGTTCCTGCTTCCTGGGACAGCTCCCCAAAGTCCTTGGAAACAAGGAAGGCAGCACAGGATCAGAATAGCTGCTCTCCCTGGTACCCTGCGATCACTTGGCACGGCAAATTCTGAGCCAGAATATTCATTTCTGTAACATCGCAGATCTCAGCGTGCTTTACAAACAGCAATTAATTGCCATAATCCTCGGTAAAGGTATTAGACCTAGTTCACCAGTAGATAAACTGACGCACAAAGCGCTTAGGGGACTTGCCCAAGGTCACCGAGGCCCCACAGCCGGGCAGCAGCGGGGTGATGCAGAGCCGTGCCTGGCCTGGGGAGCAGCAGCCGAGCGGGAGAGGTGCACAGGACAAACAGACAGGAGGTGTTTGATGGCTGGTCTTTTCCCCTACGCCACCTGCATCCCTTCACAACATCGGATCATTTACATTTTGAAAGAAAGTGTATTCTTTTTCATCGCGGGCCATTGGTGAGCCTCACGCTACCTTTTGTGCGGCACCCCCGCTAGCAGAGGTGGCGGAGTATCAATCACAGCTCTCCCCGGGGTCATACCTTACTATGCTGGCTCTTGATCAGAAAGAAGCAGATGGTTATTTACAAATAAAATAACCAAGACCTCAAGAAGGTTGGTGGTTGTTGCTTTTTTTTCCCCCCAAATCCTCCTGCAGATGAGGCCAGAATAAGGTAAAGTTGCTCGAGTCCCCTTCTGCCAGCTCTCAAGGTCACCGCCTGTCCTACCAGCACACTTAAACACGTTATCAGTTAAATTTGCCAAAGAAATGTGTGGCACCTGACAGAGTGGAGTTGCCTTAGATTATTCAGCGGCTTTCATGAGAATCTGGCACTTAAACCACAATGTGAATTACCGCTAGATTATTGTGCAGGAATATTGTTATCTGCCATACACTATGTGTTTGTAATCAGTTCTTTACAAGCAACGCACTGACTGCCTTTGAATCTTTTTCAGTAGCCATGGTCACCCTCCTTCTTTATTTAGTGTTAAGTGTTATTCACTTAGCAGTAAAAAATGAACAAAAGAGAAGAAAGCAGGTGCTCTAAGTTTACTCTGCAGCCAGCTGTCAGGAAGACACACTTTCCTTATTTATTTATTTTTGTGGAACATAAAGAGGATTTATTGAAAGTGTTTGGGAAAAAAATATGAACCATACATTCAATCGGTCTTTTCTGTAATCAATAAGGTTACTGAAGCAGAAAAAACTATAATGAGTTGTCACAGAATCTGAATTCCCATTTGCCTCCATTTATATGTATTCAGGCAGAAAATCATCATGGAAAGCTGAAGTTGGGAAGCAAGGCCAGGCTATGACTTGTGGGTTCGTTTGGAATTTACCAGGTAGCATATGACCAACAGCTCTCTGAGCATCAAGGCAGGTACAAGTCCCTCTTTGGGCCAGGATAAGTTACAGTCACAGATTTCCTTGTATTTCCAAAGGAAAACCTTGGTGAGGTGTGGCTGATCTTTTAGATATACAGCCACATCAGTGTGTCTCTCTGGGATGGCTGCAAATTTCTTCCCTCTCAATTGTTTTATCTAAGGCTCCAAGGTTCCCCAGCTCAAATGCAAAGGAAAGCAGAGTCATGCACACAGACTAAAGATGGCAGTCCCAAAGGCAGCTGGAGAAGACTTGGCCATAAATCTCAGTGATTTTCATGTCCTCCATTCCTTTCTAGTGCACTGTAAGAATGTTATTAAAATAATTGCCAAAGGGGTGCAAAAAAGGGAGGTGCAGATGTGCTGGACCACCTATTCTAGTGCTAGAATCCCACTCGGCAGAGTGGTGAGGCTTTGTCAGATTTGTGCTGGCCTCTACTTGCACCAGAGAGCCAGGCCTTCATGTCAGTAGTACTGGATGTTATGCATGGGCCAAAGGTCCTGTGCTGAATTATGAACAACCTCATCCATGACTTTAAGATCTACAAGTCAAAAGTTCGTGGAAGGATGTACATCAAAATATTTAGCCAGAAAAATCCTGCCCTCACTTACACCAAGGGCCATCACTGAGGAATGCTGGATTTAAGGCACATTCTATCTAAAATCATTTTGATCTCTCAAGTCACTGCATTCAGTTTTTAAAATATCATGGTACTTCATGGGCTTATAGCTCATGTGTTTCCTAACCTGATATTCTGCTAGCTATTTGGTCCCATGATTGTCCAGTCCCATTGGAGACCTGCTGAACAACTACTATTTCTAAGAATATATTTATATTAGATATAGAGATGATCTGATCTCAAATTACAGAGCAACATGGGAAGACAGACAGAAATCTACCCCAAATACAAGATCAAGAAATTAAAGTATCTGAATTTAGATTTCTACCAGCCAACACGGCAGCTTTTAAAGCACACATTCCTAATCGTTTCCAGTTGAAAACTAAAAACTTTTCCCTTGCATGTTTTCACATCTTCAAAGAGAAAATTTGAAAAATTCCATAGCAGACAGTTTTCATGAAATTGGATGACCATTGGGTCATCCAAAACAGTTTAAAATGGAAAGTTTCTGTCCAGATCAAGACATTGTTCAATCTCTCTCATTTTCTGAATGCTTATGAAGGGTACCTTCTCCATCATTCCACCGCATAGTTCTTAGACAATGGGGATTTAGACTTTAATCTAGAAGATTAAGGCAAAGTAAGAAGAAAATTCTTTCCCTGAATGGTTGTAATCTCTTTCCTGTTCCTCTTCTTGGACTTTTATTTATTTATTTATTTATTTATTTGTCTACTTTAATCCAGTCACAGAATTGAAACAGGGAAAATACAGAACACTGCCAAAATCACATAACTTTTAATGGTTTTCCTGTTCACTTAACCCCACATCAACAATGCGACCTTTCTATCCTGAACTATGAACCACTAGGGTGGGGAGACCACGAGCAGGGTAGATCTGGCCTCACTCCAGAGCCTACTGCACAAAGGAAAACGTGGGATGTTTTGTGGGATATTTTTAAAAACACTGGGTGTCTCTTTCAATGTACTTGTAGTCTAATTTTGTGGAAGCTGGCAATAGATTTGATTATCAGTAGGCACCCACCCCCAACAAGACCAACGAACAATTAGCACTTGGGCAACAAATGTTACTCAAACTCTATCTATTATTCTAGTCTACACTTCTTGAACATATCCTAAATTTTTATATGACCTTCGTGATCAGGATATTTACACACTATAAATGTATTTGTCCTGCAAGTTAGGGAATTGTAATTACTGTTAGCAGGAAGGAAATTGAGGAATAGCCAAAAACTTAAGGAAAAAATGGTTAAAGGCATTCTAGCACCACAAGACATAGAGAAATGTATTGTTACTCCAGAAGTGACAAACGTGATGATCTTCTCTGACCTCCTGTACAACTCAGGCCAAATAACTTCCCCAGATCAGTTCATTTTATGTAGATCAAATCTTTTAGAAAAACATTCCATCTTGATTTTAAAATTTCCACTGGTAGAGAAAGTGCCACAACCTGTGGTAATTTTTTGCTCTAAAGGTTAATTATGCTCCCTGAGAAAAATGTGCACCTGCTTTTTATTCTGAATTTGTCTTTATAAAATTTCCAACATTCAGAGTCTTTCACAGATTGAAGAGCCTTTATTTTAAAAATTACATTCCCCATGGAGGCAATTAGTGTGGGATTACTTCATTTAACTTTAAAAACAAAAAAAATGAAGTATCTTGGTCTTACCTAGCATTTGGGGATCCTCTTGTAATCAACTGAGAGGAACGGGCACTACCAGAAGGCAATTCATGGCAGCTATCTCTGTATGGGATTAATTGCCACAGGAGATATCAAACTTCTGCATTGAATGCATAAGTATAGTGAAGCAGCAAGCCTAGATCACATTCCTGTATTTTAGATGTGGAAAATTGGACAAAACAAATCCCATAATCACAATCAGCTTCAGTAGCTATCTGTTTGCTGAGCAATACATTGAATTTGTTAAGCTCTTCATGATAAATCTCCTCTTCCAGCTCCTCAGCACTTCCTGTGGATCTTCTCTCAATGCTCATTAGTTTATCAGCATCCTCTTGGTGTTCAGACCTAATGTCTAGGTGTCACCACCACCACACTGCACTGGGAGTTCCTGATTGGCTGATTATCCACCCATGAGTCCTAAGTCTTTTAAAAAGTCACATCTACCACAGGTAAGGTCATGCAAGGCCTATCTTTGCTGTTTCTAGATAGAAAATATTAGATTTTGGCCAGTTTGCCAAAACATCATTCTTATTCTGTACAGTCAACACATTCACTTTACCATTGTCTACTCTCCTGGTATTCACAAAGTCTTTAAGTATTACCTACAGAGACTGCCATTTTTTCCTTTCAAAATATGGTTAGAAATGTTAAGCAGTTTTGCATCCAAAATGATTCTCTACAGGATTCCAATAGAAACACACCTGCTTAATGACACTTTCCCATTTACAATTACATATTGAGATGTACCAATTAGCTATTTTTTAATCCATTTGATGTTTGCTGCAATGATTTTGTAGCATTCTCATTTCTTAATCAAAAAGTCAGCTGGTACCAAGTCAAATGCCTTACAGAAATCTAAGTACATTACATCAGTGCTATTACCTTTCTCAACCAAGCTTGTAATCTCATAAAAATGATATCAAGCTAGTTTGACAAGATCTATTTTCCACAAACCCATGTTGAAAGGCATTAATTATATTACCTTCCTTTAATTCCTTATTAATCAAGTCTCATATCAGCTGTTCCAGTATTTTGCCTAGGATCAGTGTCAGGTTGACAGGCCTATAATTACTCAAGTCATCCTGTTTAACCTTTTTAAATATTGGCTCTATATAAGCTTTCTTCTTACCTTCTGGAACCTCCCAGGGCACAAAGATTTGTTGAAATCATCATTAATGGTTCAGAGAGCTCCTTTGCTAGTTCTTTTAAAATTCTTGGTTAGCTCCTGCAGCCTCTGTTATGGCCATACATCACTATTGCTGAAAAAGAGGTCTGGAAGTTCCTCAAGATCTTCCAGTATCCAAATATATACTCAAGTCTGTCTGCTAGTGAGTTGCCCCCCCAAAAAAGGGAAAACACCAAAATATGAATTCCCATCTCTGTAGGCTTTCAAGGCCAGGTTGGATCAGGCCCTGGGCAGCCTAATCTGGTGGCTGACAGCCGTGCCCATGGCAAGTGGGTTGAAACTAGGTAATCTTTAAGGTCCCCTCCTCCCTAAGCCATTCTATTGATTCTATATGATTCAATGATTCTTTGAATCTATTTTCCTCACTCTGCCCCAGTTGCTGTAAATACCATTTATTCACAAGAGAGCATCTAAATTCAAATGACCACTTGCCTCAGAGCCCTGTTTTGAATAATGCAATGAGATGACCCCACCCCAGTCTCACAGAGAGTGAGTGGCAGGTACTTCCGAGGAGTGTCACAGATTTCTTCCAAGAAGCACTGCTAATACTGCAGTACATGCCTCACCTTACACTCTGTTGATATTCAGCACCTTTTGCCCTTTGATGGCACAGAGGTTTCCCTTCATACGCATCACTGCACAGCTGAGCCTTATCTGGGCTGTGGATGAACCCTGGCAAACTGACTAGTTCAATTAAGTTGGAAAATTCTTGATTTGGATAATTCCTACTTGGAAGAAAATAGATCGGCTTCCATATATTTTAAATACTGTCTAAGAAAACAACAATTTACAAGGAAATGGAAGAAAAAAAGTTGCAGTGCTTATTATTTTTAATACAAAAATATTCCCCATACACAGTTGTAGGATATGTTTCCAAAATACTACAACTTACAAATGGGGTGCAGAAAAAAAATCAGTTGTTTCTACTATATTATTTCAGTAATGCATTATTCTGCTGTGATTCATAAAAATAACATAAGTGCATCCTGTTTTAATTTTTAAATGGTCTCATTTAAGTCCACTTTTTCTACTCAGAATACTTTGTGTTGTGGATACCCAGCGAGCCAATCTCCTGACCAGCTGAAGAACAGATATGTCTGTGCTCCCACCCCTATGCACTAGCAGCCTCTATACATCAGGCAGAAGGAGTGTTTCTAATTCTAAGTGTGCATGCCTAATTTAACTTTGCTGGTAATTTAGCTAAGTTGTGCACTGAGATTTTTTTGTGAACAAGTAATAAAATGCATGGACAGTTTTCCACATAAACATTTTCAGAGTTACTTGCATACCATCTGAATTCTCTACATGTTCCTTCTAACAGACGAAACCCCCAAAGTTTTTGTTTCTGTTGGTTGTGGTATTTTGTTCAGGTATCCTTGAGATTAGTTAATGAATTAATTATTTCCTAAATTGCCCTGTGCCAATGCAGCTCACAGTCAGGAAGCATGAAGGTAGGGTTGTTTGAAAAGCCGATTGAAATATGCAGAGCCAGCTCAGACATGTCTGTGTATATAACACAGATATAGATCTATCTATCTGTAAATTTATGTATGTGTAGACATATGTCATTCAATAGGATTATTGTTCAATAGAGAGAAAGAAAATCACCCCAAATTTAGAAGGGAAATACTACTATTCAGAAGAAATCTAAACTGATTAACATTTTAAAAATAAATCTTGCCAGATAGAACACTTTTAAATTGTAAAAGTATGTTAAATGAAAGATAATGGCACTGAAAGCATTGTATTATTAAAGAGAAAAAGAGGCATCCTCTTAGTATTTCAGATCTGACTGCCTCACTGCAAAGAGATGCAGCACGGAGAACCATTACAGGAATGGAAACAAAAGTGATCTGATGCACAAGCCTCCTCCCTTCTGTACTTCAGATTCGCTCCCATAAAGATGAGTAGAAGTGTAGGGATTAACAAATAGTGTACATGGGATAAATCTAAGACTCCTAAATAAACTAATGGAGTAAAATTAAAACAAAGCACAACTGATTTACATAGCATACACTTAACCTATGCAACAATAAGCAAGGAGCACCAATGGCGGTAATGGGACTAGTAATGACATGAACTGAATTACCACCAGCAGTTATAAAAATCTGTGTGAATACCAAATATTACAAACTAGGGAATTTTTTCTTTGGAATCCATATGTGACAGCTTACAATTTTTTTTTTTTCAGAGCAGTTTTACACCATCATATCTAACTCAACAAACTTTGTACTCATCCAAAACTATTTCCTACAATTCTCACTGCTCATCCAATGCCACACTACTAAAAGAATGCAGTTACCTGACAGTACCTGTTGTCTGAGCCAAAGTCATGGAGTATCAGCACTCAGCTACTGAAAGAGCATCATTAACACCACTGCAACAATCAGCTCAGGGCACTACCAGTACCTGGAGATGGAGCAGACCACGTCATGTCAATGTTGGCGCTTTCTTGTTTACAAAATGCATCAGTCACAAACAAAAAAGTTGCCATTTTTGAAAGCTTTGTTTTGGCAATTCACACGTGTGGGATAACAGTCACAAATCATAAATGTCATACCTTTGTCGCCAGGATTTGAAGAAATCTGCAGGTTTCCTGTTTGGATGCAAATCCCAGTAGTGAAACCTCCTGTGATTCACATCAAAAAAACATTGAAAAAGGGTTTGATTTTGGCAGCTGCTGTCAGGGCATGATGTTCTTTCAACTCTAGCCATCCTGGTCTGGGGAAGGCTCTGTGTCTTCTGCATTGACATCTTGGCTTCCGTCATCCTGCATCCCGTCTTCATAACTTAGCTGGGAAATTGGAAGTCTGCTAACTGTTTCCTTCCAAGGCAAGCAGGTCACTTTATTGACTTCCAGAAACTGTTAGCACTTTGTGGCAGGCTAACAAAGTTTGTCTTTTCCTGCAAATTCCTTAGAATAATGAGATGTGTCAAACTAAACATTTGCCTTTTATCAAGTACAACCTTTATTTTTTAATATTTAAAGTCTTTCAGGGCTCCTAGAAGAGCCAGGTTGGCAGCCCAGGCTCATTTCCACAAATCAGCAACATTTGGGCTGCTACTAAAGGATAGCTCCTTTGGGGTCCTACACCTGCCCCACATTTGGTGGAGAGAGCAGGGACTGGTGGGCAGTGCTTCTACATCCTTCAGCCCTGGGCCTCTCACAGGCTGGCACCTACCAGCATGCAAAGACAGAAATCCCACTGCACCTCTGAGAATTCTTACATCTGCTGCCCAGAGAGTGGGGGTGCTCCATCCCTGGAGGTGCCCAAGGCCACGAATGGGGCTCTAGGCAGCCTGAGCTGGTGGGGAGCACCCAGCCTGCAGCAGGGTAGTTGGAGCTCACTGATCATTAAGGTCCCTTCCAACTCAACCATTCTATGAGTCTACGATACTTGTGGGTCCCTATCAATTCAGAATATTCTATGGGGAAAAGCAGCAAGACATGGGAGTCTCCATAAAACACCCCTCATCCAACAGATGTCTAGGTGTTTCATGCTGCTTATTCCTTCTCCAAAAGAAAATAAGATGTTAAAGAAAACAAGTTCAGTTCAGCTCAAGTTTCCTCCTCTGCTATTTTCCTTGTCCTTCAGGCTGGCGCTGTTCAGCCTCCACATTCAAGCACTACGCCTTTCCTCTAGAGCACAGTTAAGAAGCACTCACAGGATCATTTAAGTGCACGCTTTACTTATCTATCCTTAAGAACACAAAATAGACCTAGGAAAAAAAGATGATGTCTGTATGCTCATTAAAACACTTCCAGCCCAGGGCAAGGATTTGATCAAAAGGATTCCTGCCAATGGAAGGGCATGCTGGAGCCATTGTAAGAAGTTGTGTGCGAGCGTCCGCGTTTCTTTCCTTTTCTTTCTTGTGCCCTGTCCCTTCCACTGCTTCCTCCGATCCTTTTTCTTCCAGCTGGGGGAACAGAAGAGATTTCACTTCCTTGATGACAATCGTGTCCTTTGAGCAGCCAAAGCAAAAGGCATTTTGAGTTCAAATGAGACTGTGACATAAACCAATATTAGCCAAGACCAACACATGTTTATTGTAATATAAGTAACCTTCATTCTGATCAGCAGGTTTTCCTCACCCCACTGCAGTTTTACTCATTGCCTCTTTTATTCTTCCAAAATGAATAAATGAAATGGCTGCACATTTTTATTCACAGCAGAGGGTTTTAGAACTTCAAATCAGAGAGGCGTTTTGATTTTAGAAATAAACTCCAGAGGAAACAGTTTCAGCCAGAACTTTCATATATTTTTTTTTTTAAACCAGTTTAAGGTAACATCAAAACTCACCTTTCCAAAAAAATGAAACCTCACAGCATTCTTTCAATCCAAATTAAATAAAGTGTAAGCCCCGTGTCCTCTTCCTTCATATTTAGAGGGAAAGAAAACTATCCTGCCCATACTTTAATGGTTTTGTCTGCAAATCCTAAATGCTCTGCTGCTGCAAATTTCAAATGATCTTATACAGCCAAAGTCTCTTTGGTGTCAGCAGCTGCCCAGGTAGCAACACAACCACGAGAACGCTGCTGATCAGAACAATGAATGCCTGATCTACAGATGTCATATCAAGGCAGAAATCTTGATGAGCATTGTAGTGACATTACAAAGTGGATTACACATGCTGTATCTGGGTCAGAGAAGGAGTTATTTCAGTAAGGTCAACAAAGTGCTTCTGACCAAACTTACTTTTCCACATTTAGAGAGAGACGCTTTTGTTTGTTATTTCACATTACATTTAATAACAGTATTCTCTCTGCATTTCTGCAGCAGTTTGCAAGCAAAGCTAAAAGGAAGGCAAAATAACCCTGTGGCGGGGGCTGCATGATTTCAGGGGCTAGGTACAGCTCCCTGCTCTATTCCCCTGTTTGACTGGGGGCCCAGCCACTGCATCCCAGGATCTCAGGTGTGTTTATGTGTTCAGCACCACTTCAGAGAAGTTTCTGAGCTATGTGCCTAAAGCTTCTGTCCCTCAGTTTCTCCCTGCCTCTATTCCCAGCCTGAGCTAGTGCTTGGCAGCCCTGCCCATGGTAGGGGTGTTGGAACTAGACGACCTTTAAGGTCCCCTCCAACCTAAGCCATTCTATGATTCTGTGATTCCCCACCCAGAAAGAGGATACAGTTAGGACTTTCTTGCTTTCCAGATATGTTAGGTGTTCGGGAAGAAAATACAGCCAGGCTCTAGGATCCTCAGGTACTTCAGCTCAAGTCCCAGAACACCTAACTTTGGATGTGTGGGGCTCTGTGTGGTGAAGATCTCACTGAACAGCACAAAAGCTGCCTCACCTTGATCATCTTCCCTAGAAATGAACAGTAATCCAAAGGCTAAGGTAACTTATCTATGTGGCGGACAGGAGATAGAGTTGTCCTGTTCTGGGAATGCAGCATTTCAAAGCTGTTGGCTTACGACGCTATGGATGCAAGATATGGATACCTGTTAGGGATTAGATTTTTTTCTTAATCTCAACTTTTTCCCTCCTTTTAATTTTAAATAGATAAAGAAGTACTTGCTAGAGGTATTGGGAATCCTAACACCACAGGTCTGCTCAACAAATCTATAACTGACAGCTACAATTAACAAGATTGAGGAATTTAAAAAACAACTTATCAAAATGAGAAGACCTGTTTGCAGGTTTAAATAATTGAAAATAAATAACATAGTTTATTTTACCTCTTCTATCCTATATACAAAACCTGTAAGATCTTATGCAGGCAATAAGAATTCTACAGTATGCTCATTTCTCTGTGATGACAGTAGACTTCATTCCAGAGTAGCAGTACATATGAGACACATCAGACTCCTGAGGGGATGATCCTACACATGTGAAGGACAACTAGGATTAGGCTGTTGCCTTCTGCAGGCATTCTCTCAAGCTAAAACCCTCCTGGTGCTGCACTGCTTTCTTTAATGGATAATTCTGAGCAAACATCTTTGTTTGAAATCATTGCTAGGGTTACGTAAAGAATGAGTACATTACTTTTATTGTATGGTTCTTATTCTATCAATCCAGGTGATCCATGGTTTAAGTGGGAAAGTAAAGCACCCCCTGCTTTGTTTTAATAAAGCTTTACCACACACATAAATAACAGGCACAATTTGTTTCCATTAGGAAGATAAGCTTTCTTCAAAGCAGTTCACTATTTAAGGCTTTAAATTTTCCCAGCACTTGCACGAGGTTGCAACAAACCTTGACTTATTTACAGAGAGATGTTGAGTGGAGATAAAACCACTTAATAATCCACCAGTTCTTGCTAAATACATATTCCTTCCATGCCCTCTCTGAAGGCAGGTAGGATAGCACTCTCATTTAGCATATTCTTAAAGTACTTGGCCATCCCTTTATATTACTGAAAGCAATTTGAACCAACAGTTCTGAAAAATGGGCTTTATGGCCTTTCTTAACAAAACAATCCTGAAAGTGTTTAGGGTTAAAAACAAAACAAAACAAAACAAAAAGCCCTTAGGCTTTCATTTGAAAATAATTACACAATAACAATAGAAAAGGGAACAACAACAGCATAAACAGACCAAAATGTGCCTCTTTCAAGAAAAGCTGACCAGGTGGCCTCGGTGAGAGAAAAAACTTCCGATTTTTGGAACTTCTGTCAGATTTGCAGCAGGAACAACAACAACCAACTGCCCCAACTGCCGAGAAGAAAATATTCCCAATCAATAGGAACACCTGACATTGGCACGTCTGAGTGCATTCCAGCTTTTTGCTGTGTTTGCTGACAAGGACTGCACTTCAGCAGATACCCACTCACAGTGAGGCCTGACCTAGTGAAGCTGATACGTTGCCAGAGGGACCCTACACGTATTTATCAGATTTTTCTCTTTCTTTGCATTCAGCTGTCACTTGAATGACATAAGGTTTCAGGGTTTAATTATTATTTATTTATTTATTTACTAAAGTGCTCGTTCTTTTTATCACTGCATTTGGTGCAGTTCTCAAGAAGCCTTGCAGTATCTCTGCTCACATTTCCTCAGAAACACGCCACTACAAGTTGTCTTTTCAGCCCCATGCTGGTGCTCAGAAGGCAAATTGAAGTCTCCACCACACTTCTGTCAAGCTTTTGTTCCAGCACTTAGTACCCTATTCCTAGTTCCACATCCTTCCCTCGGGCACTGTTTTATTTCAGCCATAGCACACTTTTGTCATAGAATAGAATCCTTAGAGTTGGAAGGGACCCTTAAATGCCACCTAGTAGAATAGAATCCTTAGAGTTGGAAGGGACCCTTAAATGCCACCTACTCCAACTCCCCTGCAGTGAACAAGGACACCTACAGCTCAGTGGTCCCCCAGGCTGACCTTGGATGTCTCCAGGGATGGGGCATCTACCACCTCTCTGGGCAACCTGTGCCAGTGCCTCACCACCTTGATTATAAAATATTCTGTATATCCAATCTATACCTCCTTTCTTTTAGTACGAAACCATTTCCTCTCTCTCTCCTTCCCACCAGAGTACTCAGCCCCTATCCCTGCCCCCAGGACACTACTGCTTCCCATGAAGAAAGAAATCTCCCTAACATTTGCTGTCTTTCCTTCTTCTCTCCCTGTAGGATTAGTAGTGGTGACACCTCTGTGTGCCAAACCTGACATGCTGGAGGTGAAATGGTCAGCGGGGCACTGTGGGGGTCTGAAAGTTCAGAAGTGAGGGAGAGTTTTGACTTTGACTAACTTCAGGACTCTCACATTAATTAAGAGGTATGTTCCTCAGGTGTCACTGCTGGAGACCACAGCAGGTGAGGCAGACCTCTGACCCTAAAGGAGTTTGTGCCTCTCTATTAATGCCACAGGGAACATGGTGAACACCTGGAGCGTTAGTCATCGAACACCTTGCACAGCTCCCTCCCCTCCGTTATTGCCCTTGCCATTTCCCTGAAGAGAAGTGCATCTGTCCCTCCGTGAAGTGAGTCTAAGCTCCACGCCTTCCCCTCTGAGCAGCCGGCAGTGAAAGGAGAGCAATCAGCAGGCTCTATTTGCAGAAAAGGTTTGAGAAAATCCCTCTCTGTCCCTTCCTGCAGGCTCTGCACACAAGAGCGCTATGCGGCAAACAACAAATACAGCGTTAGTCATTTCCTCCTCGCTGCCAGCTGCTGATGGTTTGCATAAGAAGAACCCTTGGACTTCAGATTATTTCTTAAAACACCTCTTGCCCCAAATCTCTCAGCAAACGCTGGCTGGAAGGGTGCCTGCTAGGCTACACACTGCTTCCTGCACTGTCGAACCACCTTCTCTACATCCACCAGCCCCATCTGGCCCAGCAAGCACATATCATTTTCCCCTACAGCATACAACACCTGAGCGTCCTATTGATATTAGATTTTGAAAGCCTCACTCCTACATTGTGGTAGTGTAGATTCAGGGCAGAAGTCAGAATTAGCTGCTTGTTTTGCAATTAATACTTGGGTTGCACTGGCATCTAAAAATTTCAGTTATGGATCAGGGCCTGTGTGACACTGTAAGGCTAAGTGACAAAGGAGACAGACTTTGCCCTCAGGAAATAGCGAGTCAAGTCAGTCAAGTCAGATGTCTGATTTGGAGCTCATTTGCTTTGGCATGAACGTGTTTCCTCAAGCCTTTCTTTGTCTTCCTCAGAGAAACATGTTCCTGAAGAGGCTTGGCATTGACTTCCTTGACATGAAAGCCAAAACCTCAATCCTATGCTATAGCACATAGTATCTCTTTGGTAGGATGAAAGGGAATGACTTCAGTTGCACCAGGGGAAGTTCAGGTTGGATATTAGGAAGAATTTCTACTCAGAAAGTGAGGCTGGGCACTGGGCACAGGCTTCTCAGTGAGGTGGTTAAGTCACCATCCCTGGAGATGACCAAGAAGTGTGGAGATGTGGCACTGAGGGACATGGTTAGTGGGCATGGGGGCACTGGGTTGATGGTTGGACTAGATGATCTTAGAGTGCTCTTCCAACCTTAATGATTCTATGATTCTTATACCTTGAGAAGATCATCTGTCCAAAGTTTAACACTTCTTTCATCTCTTCACAGCCAGGTGAAACATCTCCCACAGGTGTGTGTGAGGATGCGCAGCACAGCCTACTGGGCATTTCCTTGAGGTGATTCCCCACTGTGGAGTGGGAATAGTCACAGTGGAGGCCTAAGGTGTCAGGATGAGAAGGGAGATCTGATCCTGGAAACTTGTCTGGGAAGAGAAGCACAGTCAGCAGAGTCAGCACAGTCCCAGGCCTCCAAGCAGGCAAAGAGCAAAAAGGAGAGTCAAAAAAAAAAAAAAAAAAAGGAAGTACCAAAATTTTCTGTAGCTGATACCATCACATAACAAGATTCTTAAAAGACAGTGAGGGTACAGCACAAGTCACCCTTATTTGTTTCTTAACCACGGGATTTCTAGGACCATCACCAGAAGAGCAAATGTATGTTAGTGGGGAAATGAGACCCAAATCTCAGACGTAGAATTTGTTCTGCCTTTGGCATGGGTTGTCTCTGAAAGACATCCCCAGACACTTCATGTGAGATCCATGTCCTCCACCATTGCTCATTTTAAGGCTTTGAACTTTCCACTTCTTCACACTTTCCACACACTTCTGTACTGGATACCTCTTCCTTCAATTGCTTTGCTTTCTCCCTTCTTAGGGGATCCACATAAGTTTTCCCTTCCTGGTGAGTTTATTTCTGGGATTGTAGGCACTACTCTCATTTAATCTACGCTAAATACATATGTTTCCTCTCTGTCACCACTTTCTGCATTACTTACCTTTACAGGAAAGACAAGACTAGCTTACACCCTGCTTGTAAATCAGTTACTTTTTGAAAAATCTATTCTGATATGGAGCTAGCTAGTGGGAGCTTTCTGATTCTCGTTAGCATTTCATTTTCTTCCCCCTCCCCCCAGTACCACAGTCCCAGGAAATTATCATCTGCCTCTGAATCTGCTCCCTATCCTCTAATGTGAGCACACTGAGGCAGTGAATCTATTAATGTTTCTGGCTATGTCTACCTGTGCTGTCAATAAATCATAGTCACCATATCTCCTTCAGTGACCCCTTGTTCCTTACATACTTGAGTACTTTCTTATTATTTATGTTAACCTCCTCTGCAATCTTATTGCATTTTTTACCTGTTCGTGCCTTGTCACTGTTTTACTGTCTCATTTTGCAGTCATGCTCAGAACCTCTTTTTAATATCTCACATGCAGCACTTCTCACATATTTGTTATATATTTGTTCATTAATCATTGAGCTTGGACGAAAAATGATCTTCTCTTGTTTCCCTTTCAGAGCTAAATCACAGATCTCTCCGTCTTTGCTTCCCTCTAAAATACTCTATCACTGTTAATACCGGAATATAATTTGCATCTGAATTTGAGCTGATCATGGGCTTATAGTCCTTACCCAACAGAAAATTAGCTTGCCAGGAACAAGAGAAGTTAAAATAAAGAATGAAGATAAATGAATATGTGTTTCCATGCTGAAACCTGCCTGCCAGACTCCTCTATTCAGTGGATATTGCCTCAGGACAGTTTTCTAGGTCTAAAACAATGAATTCTACTTCTAGAGTCTACAGCTTAACTTCTTGTTTGTTTGTTTGCTTAATTTGAGGCTTAGCCTGTGCTTTCTCAAGGAATCATAAAATCATTAAGGTTGGAAAAGACTACCAGGATCATTTAGCCCAACTACTGACCCTTCTCCCCCATACCCACTAACTATGCCCCTCAGTGCTACATTTCCATGTTGCCGGAACACTTCAAGGGACAGTGACTCCACCATCTCCCTTGTTGCAATGCCTCATCACTCTTTCTGAGAAGATTTTCCTAATATCTAACTTCCTCACTGCAGTTCTTTCTGTACCTCCTCATCTCTACATGCAAGTAGAAAGAGTAGGTAGAATTTTACGTGCAAGTAGAGATACAGGCACATGGAAACAAACAGAATGAGCTACCTCATATATTCTGATGGATGATTCTGACAGTGTTGTACTAGACCTAGAATGTCTAATATATCAGAAGAAAGGCTATTTTCACAGTATTCACACCAAATTTGCAGATGCTAGCCTTTGTAACTACCCATGCTGCTGAAGGCAAATGAGAAGTAAACGCATATTCCAAAGCATGAGGAAGTATCCTAAATATAACTCCTCTGACAGCATTATAGGCTGATATGTGTTTTGATACCCACAGAAAAGGGCAGCTGCTCAGTGGCAAGCTAACACTGCTTATGTGCGAATGAACTTTCTATACTGTATATTCTAACTCTTTTATTCTGATATTCTTGTGAATTTGGGAAATAGTCTTTGGCTGCATTACAAGCACAGCTGTGCTAGGGACCACTATTTTAAATGGCTTTTGCCTGTGTGGACTATAATATATTATCAGCTTCTGATACATTTTCAAGTATTATTGTACATTCTTGACAATACATGATCAGAAAGCAATGGATAATTTTATATTGTATGTTCATTAATATATGTAAGTTTCAACTGACATTTGTTACTGATAGGTACTGAAATTGAGTGCACAAGACAGCCTCATCCCAGACAGCCAGAAGCCCAGTGGATATGGAAGGAGGTAGAAGACACTAGTCTGAGACCCTGCTTTACCTAACATAACCAGGGATGCCATCTAACCTAAACAGTGGCCCTGATATTGCAGGCTGAGTTTAAGTTTCATCTGGCCACTTCTAGATGCCTTCAATGCAGACTTCTACATCTGAATTCATCCAGACTGCCTTGTTGCTGCTGGAGAAAAGCAAGATACTTTAGCACTCGTTATTTAAGCCCTAAGCATGACTGTTGCTCTCCATCAACTATAAATGGAGCCAAAGAGAGTGAATGAGATGGAGAGGTCTAGCCTGCACAACCTGCAGCTAAGGAAGAAGAACCCCACTGACCACTCAGTCAACTTTACAAAAGGAGTCAGCTTGAAAAGGAAGGATAGAAGCTCATTCCATCACCTGTAGGTACAGTCAGCTGCCTGGGCCTGTGGCTGCCCTTCTCTGATCCTTTACGCCCTGTTCCTCCGATGTTATCTGCCCTTCTCTGCTGTGTGTGGACCACATCACACAGAGAATCTGCTGAGCTTGCTTTTATTGCCACTTGCTTTTATTGCCCTAATCCAAGTTCAGTGAGACACCTCACACCTGTCAGCTCATCCTCCAGAAAGTCCTTGCCAGGTCATGTGCTCATATTGTAGTTATCACTGAGTTTTTCATGTTGTCCTTATATATACACTAGTTTCCACATTCTCACAGAAGGCTCCATGGGCTTGGCCTGTGCTTGGAACTATCAGGTAGTTCCCAATGATTTCCTTAAATAGATAGAATATTAGTATTTCTCATGCTAGGGTCATAATCTGTCGCCTGTGAGATGTAGTAGTTTAGCCTGTTCCTTTTTACCACAAAGTTAGGCATTTTTTTCCTCACTTTCCACAAAAAGAGAAGGGATGGATCCTCTCTTCCTTACTGCTGTCATTTCCTAGCCCAATTACATCCCCTTTTATTCTTACCTCTTGGGACAGGAACTAGTTTTCTTTTGCATTTCTACTTCTACCACAGAGACACTTCTTTCTTCAGACTGTTCATGCCACAAGAAATGGAAAGCTATGTTTTAGAAGCTCTGGAGCATCAGTTGATATACCTGAGAGGGACAAGGTGTACAGGTATGATTATAGCTGCCAGGAACAGCCAGAGACAGCCACATAATTTAGAAGAGTGTCAGGGCTGCTCTAAAACATGCAGGTGTTCATGACCCCCACCGATCTCTCCATTAGCCAAGGATCATTGCAGCGATTAGCCTCTGCTGCTGTATTCCCTCTTCGGAATGAACCAGGATGAATTTCAATTACTGCTCCACTCCCTTCTTTTCCCTCTTTATGGCTTCTTTCAAGAAATATCTCCTATCATGGTTCAAAATATTCCAGTCAAGTTTCATTAGGAAAACTTTCATTTGCTTATCTCCTTTCTTCTTGTGTCAGGAATGTTTGTGTTGCCACCTCTTGAGCATTTTCTTTCTAATGATAGATGGTGTCACTGGATCCTAAATACTCCTCAGCTTCAACTTAATTGATCAGACTTGGCACTTTTCCTAGAATGAGGATCTGAATAGCCTCAGACTATACATGCTTGGCTGTTCAGCAAGCCACGTGAGATGGCAATCTTGCATTACTTCTGGAAACCCATTCCTCTGCTTCACTTCTGCATTGTGGCTGTCCCAATCAATAGCTGAGTAATTAAAATCCCTCATGATCAATGTTCCAGCTGTTTTACAGATTTCTCTTATCTGTTAAAAGATTTGCCAACCTACTTTCTCAGCCTGCCCTGGGGGTCTGTAGCAACACTCAGGAACAACATGATGGCACTCATTGGCCTTCCTCAGCTTTGGCCCAGACGGCCTCTGCTCTAAAAGGCAAAACATTCATAGTGTTTCCTGCTTGAGATATGGATATATACTGCCGTCTCTGTACCAGCTGAAGAACACAGCCTGTTTCCTTTAATAAACTTTGCATCTCCATACCCCATTTTCAATCCCTTTTAGCTCACACATTCCAGGAATATCACACTTAGCCTTGAAAATGCATATTTCCAATTGGTGACCTTATTAATATGCTCACAGCATTTGTATAGTAGATATTTTCTCCTCCCACCTTTGCTTTACATTCTCATTATCTCCTGCAATGACAACCAGTGGATACATTGCTGTGAGATCCATGCATTCCCTCCTTTAAATTCTTCTCCTCCTACACCACTAATCTAAAAAAATTGCTAGATCATTTCCTTATTAGTGGACAATCTGTTTGCTCCCATAGGGCTGGGAATAAATATGGCCCATCTCTCCTTTGCTATTTTGCTTTTTCTGTGTTATTGTTTATAATTCCCCAAACCTCTCGCATCTCCCCCCACCTCAGAACTATTAATTTATCTGCAGTAAAATGAATCACTTACATACTAGAAAACACCATTATGCTGCTTTTTTGTTCCACTGGCTAGCTGAGGAGCGTAAGGCTTTCTGTTACAATACCTGCATGCCTTCTCTCTATATCATTTGCACAATCACCACCAATTATGTTAGGCTCTTTTTAAAGCTATCTCATCTGCTTAAGCCACTGACTAAAAATCCCCTTCTTCTGGAAGCATTTGACTTTTGCGTGTTTGTGAGAGGATTTGGTATTTTAAACAGCAGTAACTATCCGCAACATCAACTCTGCTATCAACGCTTCTCTGATCTGATTTTGCTGCAGATTTCCCCATGCTCATTTCATCATTTTGTGAGATCCTGTCTTCCGAATCGTTAAAACTCTGGAAAATGTACTGGGCACTGGCACAACCTCCCATCTCTTTATTACACTTCTTCCCTCCCTTACTACCTCTTCTCAGCTGCCCAGCCTCTGCCCTTTATATCCTCCTGCTTCTGCTGGAACAGGGCTGCTTCTCCTGCACAAGGCTGTGCTTCCAATGCACTCATCCTGCAACTCGCTCACAGCTGGTTCTCCTCCTCCTCTGTCACTCCTTCAGAGTATGAAACCAGCCATCTGTCATCAGTGAACCTCACATATTCATTGATCTTCCCCAGCACATCAACCTGTCTTTCTAATTCCACTCTCCAGTTTCTTAGTGCTGCAGCTAACTGGCAGTGCGCACAATATGCATGTGAACACACACACACACACACAGACAGTATTTTTCTATCTTTTCCAATTCTCATATTCAAAATACACATAAGCTGAAAAATCACTTTAACTTTCAGTTCCTGAAGCCAGTGCAAGTAGAGGATGATTGCAGTCTGGTTACAGACAAATTGCACACTTAGTGACGTAATGAAGAAACAAGTACCCCCAAATACCATGAAGCATCCCTGGTTATTAAAGAGTTGCATTTATGAGGAGCTGTGCAAAGCCAATCCCTACAGCAACTCCACAGTGAGTTACAGAGCCTCTCTTCCCTTCCAGCATGCAGTGCAAGTGAGGTACAGAAGCAGAGCCGTGCCGTGTCTGTTCCCTCCTACCCTCTCTCTGACTGACAGAGATTCAATCCATTCTGACACCCTCTCCAGCTCTGGCCAGTTCCATGTGGTCCAGTTTCTTGCACTTTGTCAGCTCCTGGCCTGTGTTTGTATAGAGCCCAGCACAACAGCCTCATCAATAGTGCCTATAAGAACATCCAGTCACTGTGAGGCTGTGGCTCCCACAATGTAATTAAAGCCAGGAGGAGATACTACTCTTTTCTGGTTTACAGCATTTTTTGTTTGGAGTTCTCCTAATAGCTAACGCTTGGATCTGAACTATTCTTGTTCCACTAACTCAACCCCAGACTGCTCAATTGGGAAATCAGCCTGGCTAAAAGTTGTGCATGGGCATTTTGGTTTCTTGGATCTGTTTCTCTTAAAGGCTGTGATAAAGTCTCTTGATTTATTTGTACAGCTCTGCTGAAACCAGACACTGGGATGAGAGTGACTTCTGTTCTTGGATAGCACAAAGGCATTTATGTTTTTAAAACAAAATCTATGAAAATGTGATCCATCTTCTTTCACCTGCCACTAAATCACACTGCAGAGTCTATCTGGTGTTTTCCCTACAACAATGGATGACAACAGATTAATAAAGTCTACACAGGCAATGCAGCTCACAGGAAACCTCATGGGCCTGTTTGTAATCACTGCAAAGTTCTGTGTCAGCCTGCTTACTGCATATGAACATTATATATCCCCATGCGAAAAATCCCTGTGACATTTTACTAGAAGATATTTACTGCACATGAACAGTGGATGATTGATTTTTAAGACTTAGATTTCTTATCTGATTTTTTTTCCCCTCAAAATGCCAAAACTGATTAAAACATATGATCATCTAATCTTTGTCAAATTCTGTCATTATGGTAAGAGTTCTTTGCAAAGGAAGAAACTGGAATCTTACACTATACTTGCCTTACACCCTCTTGATTCTTGGCCTTAAATGATATCTACAGAAATTGGTAAGATGTTTATTCGATATAATTCTGTTTATTTAAAAAGTACACAAATAAACCCTTGTTTCCTGAAAGAAGCTGCAAGAAAAAGTACCTTACTATTAAAGAATTCAAGCTTGCCTCTCAGCAAGGCTTTTGGCCAAAGGTCCTTCTCTTCTCTCTTGACTTCCTTCCAGGGCTGCCTCACCCTGCTTCTCCTACTTCCCACTGCACTCACAGCCAACATCCACTCAACACCCTTGTCCTTTCACTTGCAATCATTGGATTATTTGGCCTGCATGGATTCAAGTTGATTGGCTTCCTCTGAAGCCTAATACCTTAGGCAAAGACTTTCTTTGTTTTCCTCTATCTTTCTTCCTAACTAAACCCTTTCCTTTATATAGCACCAATGATATGTGGCTAGCAAGTCCATTTACATTAATGAGGTCAGCAACTGCCTGCAAATGAAAGACAACTTGATTGCAGCCATTAACAAATTCCAGCATGACAAAAACATATTTTAAGTGAATGTTTTAGTAAAAGGTGCTGGATTAATATTTCTGTAAAGTGAAGTTCTCTCTTGACCTACAAAGTTGCTCCTACACATGCATTTTGTGCATTTCATTCTTGTCACCTACTCACATTTTGTCAGCCGTGACAGCCAATGTGAGGCATCCTGACTTCTGCTGTTTGTCTCCACATCCATACAACTTTTTCTGTGATGTGCCCATAGTTGTATCTTGAACTGGGTGAAAGAACTGGTCCGGCTGAAAAGTAACAAGACAAAAAGACTTTTCAAGAAAATCATTTCTATGAGCTGGTTCACCAGACACCCTTGGCTGGGAACTTGGCATTGCAATAGGACTGCAGTCTTGCATAGGGCCCTATGGAAGTTTTAGCTAGTCAAAGTCAAGTTTACTTAGTCATAGCACCCTCTTGGTTGCTGTTGCCTCTCCTTCCCATGTGAGCCAGCATGTGATGGATTCCACTAAAGACACTGACATGAGTTCACCAAGAACTTGAGAGTCTCCACTTATTTCTAAAAGTAGTCTGGTAGTTGGTTTTGGTTTAGGCTGAATTCAGATAGTTTTATTTACGTCTGATTTCTTATTATAAAAAAGTTTGTTTTCAAATTTCTGTCCTTATGTTGAAAATCAAAATTTCTGACATTGTTGCTACAAATTTCCTACCTGAGAAGAGTCTAATTTAATTCCAGTTCCTTCAGGAAGCCTGAGGAGTCGGTTCCTGTGCAGTCACACACTGTACACACCATCACTGACAAAGATTGCTCCACACCTGCAGATGGTAACAAGAGTGAGGATATTTTGCAACAAAATACAAACAAGACAACCAAAATAACAGAGAAGACAACCCTCAGTCATGACCACGATTATCAGAGCCATTTTAAGCAAAGGTAACGCACAGTTACCATGTGTGTTGCTCACAGAAACATCATCCATATCCATACCTCATCTTTTTCCATTGGCCATGTTGAACTTTTTCAGTCAAAATAAATAAGAGTATCAAGGAAGTTACAACCAGCTCTTTTCTCAGCTCTTGCTAAAGTCTGAACTAGATTTTCTGCTGGGGATGAAGACCAAGTGCTCAACTAATTTGCCTAATATGGAAAGCTCATGTCATTGGTGATGCTTTAAGGTATTCTGGCTGATGGGTACTGTTGCTCCAGAAGTGTGTGAGTCTCTGGTAGGTCCATTCTCTGCCACACTCAAGCAAGGCTCTCAGTGTCTTTGAGTGATGATTGAGTGATATTCTAAAGACACTGCAAGGTGCTGTGGCCTTGCAGTTTTAATGCTTCTGGAAATCCGGTACATCAATACACACGTGTATGCAGATGTAAATAGCATGCTCTTTACTAACAATTAATTACAGCACAATAGCTCCTTACCTCTGTCTCTATTTTCCCATACAGTTCTCACTGCATGTTTCAGAAAATCTTATCGTTCACCATCCTGAGCTGATACTGTCCCTTACTTACCGTCTCTTCAAAGCCAGAGACACAACTGAGTTTCATGCAATACAAAGAAACATCATCATTGCAGTGATGTTCACCCTATAGCACACCCATAACTTACAAATACTGCTAGAACTGGCTGCACAGGGAAAAGATAGAAATATGTGGGCTGCGGGTGATGGAAACTGGGAAGAGCTGATGGGCGGAATAGGCTGCTGAACAATTTAATTGCTTTTTCTGTTTTGTTGTGGCGGAATACACAGTGTAGCAACCTCAGCTCAACAACTGTTTTTTTTTTTTTTTTTTGTGGGCAATGACATATGTAATTAAACATAGGTAGTTGCACACTTAGTTCTGCGTTATTTAAAATGCTCCATTGTAGAATATTGTGTCATACTTCATTTCCACGCATAAAGAATAAACCATATAACCCATGTGGGTGTCAGGATCTCAAACGACTAGTCTCTGTAAACCCTGAAGGGAATGCTAAATTGAGCTGAAAACTTCCTTTCCGGCATTATGCATCCACTTTCCCTATTAACCTGTTTTTCCCTCAATCAGAGGTTTTTGGTTTTGCTCCAGGCAATACTTTCTCAGGAAGGAGAAAGTATGTGATGAGATTTGTGTACTGATTTTAAACGCTATCCAAAAAGAGAGTCTGGAAGGACATAGAGTGAATAACAATGAATCAAAATAAAGTGGTGGTGAAACCGTCCCAGTACTGAAGATTTCAGTGACTGAAGAATTTGATCCACTCCAACATCTAGATTAACAAGGGGTTATACACACCTAAGCAGAAGAGTAAGTTAGGTATATGAAAGATGAGACCTCATAACCTCCATCTGTTTGACTTGAAGCGACTTGAACCCTACATGTTCTGGTTTCCAAAAATTTGTGCTAATCAGTGGCCCATAAAGCAGACTAGGACATGGGAATACTCTCTTAAAGCTGTTTCTCTTCATGTGGAAGATATTGATATTCACTTGGCCAGAGAAAGAAAGGAGCATGACTCCGAAATTCCCTGGTCACATTAGACTCTTAGCCAGTGTTTTGGAACAGTTAGAGCAGAGATGGGACTGAGATAACATATATGGATAGAAGTCCACTCAGAGTATATGAATACTCACAGAGGACGAATGAAGTCAGTAACTGGTATCTCATTCTTATAGTCCAACACATTGCTTAAAAGACTTCTATGAACTTGAGATGTTAAAACATCATTTCTAAAAGTGACAGTCTGAAATTCCTGGATGGAGAAAACATCTTTCAACTCCAACCATTGGTCGCCTGCTTTCTGAGAAGACAGTCTAGCTGGTCATACTTTCAAGGCAAGCATCATAGGGATAGAAAGTCTTGTGGGTTAATAATGTGAAATCAGGCCTGGAGGCATCATGCTACTCCAGGGAATGATACGTGGTAGTACTACAAATTCAAGTTATAGGGTAGTAAAACACTCTCGAAGCTCCTTGACGAAGAAATGTTTGTGAGAATGGAGTCTTGGTTGAACAGTTCATAAATCCCTCACAGTCCTATTATTGCTTCTCATTTCTTGTCTCAGTCCAGTCTCAGCCAAGAATGGCTGCAAAGCACTTTCCCAAACCAAGAACTCCAAAATACTTTTCAGTTCTAGTAGCTCATTTCTATTTTTACTTTAGATCAGGCCTGTAGTGTTTGTTTCTATGGGAGTGAAAGAAGAGGAACGGAGGATGAAATGAAAAGTGTGGTAGAACTACAGCTGTGTTAGAGCAGAAGGAACAAGAAAACAGCCAAGAAGTCTTTAATGTTATCTGGATGACAGAGACTGCACAGAGTACTTTCCACAGAAAACTGTATGTGCTGATCTCTTTAGCACTCCTGACTTACAGCTAACATGGGTTGTCAGCAGACAATTCATTTTGGGCAAATCATCATAGATTTCCAAAGCTATGCGTAGGAGGAACAGGACTGAGCAAGGTTTGCCTGTAAATCATCATTCTGACAAGAGGCATCTATTAGATCTTTCAGACTTGGACACAGGCTCCATGTAACACAGTGGACATTACAAAGAGATGATGAGTGTGTATCTTATTTCATTGCCCATGTGTTCTTGTGCAGGGAGAGGCAGCCCATGCAGCCATCTGGTCTCACCACGCAGTCATGCAACAGTTTTTCAGATCTTTGTCTTCTCATTGGTCTCCTTTTGCTCTAATTTTCTGTCTTGTTTGAACTAAGAAGAGCAAATGACCAGAGAGCAATGCTTGCTTTTGTCTGTCAGATCACAGTACCACAGGAATGTATTTATGTTGGCACCAACTACAGATATGTTTGCAAGTATGAAATGGCATGGAACAGCCATAAAGCATCCCCAAAGGGCCCAAAGAGAAGTCTTTTTGTTCACTGTCTTTTTTCATCTGCACTCTACCTTGGCATATATGCTAAAAGAGGAGTCAACAATGGTAAAACCAGGATGTACAAGATCTTATAACCTGCAAAGTGATACGAACACCCAGCAATTCATGTTTTGACTCTAATAATCCATTTTCCATCTTGTCATAATAAGTGTATAACGTCTCTTATCACACTTATTGCCTTTGTTTTACTGTTAAAACCTACTCTCATCCCCACTTCACATATACAAAGGTGCTGGTACAGACGGTAGGCCGAATCCTGCACTCATATAACAAACATCCATGTGCTTTAGGTCATTCTCTGCCAGATGTTGGAACTAATTAGTGCTAATCACAGCTTTCCGGTTTTTATTTTGGCGGCTGCGCTCTTTGTATTAGTCAGTTAAAACAAAGCTGGTTAGCACACTGAAGTCCTCTCTCTGCCTGACGGGGAAAGTGATTCACACTCTGCGTCTGAACATCGTGCAGGTCTTCAGACCTCCAACCAACCCTAGGTTTTTCTTGAATCAAAAGAAAAGGGAATCAAGAAATCTGAGGTGAACACATAGATTTGTCCCAGAAAAACAGCTAGGTGCGGACTCTCCAGGATAGCCATGAGCAGCCTATACTTTTCTCTCTCCATTTACTTTTTGTGCTGAACTGAGAACTCGCTAATGACCAACATACCAATCACTGTAAGGAGAGGAAGGTCTTGGAGATGAAAAGAAACAACTAGGGAATTCTAATTCAGACATTTATCCAGCTCGTAGAGTCAAATGCTCCTGAAATTCATTTATAAAACCATGTGAACTTTCTCACTGAAGGAATATCAGCAGTGATACCATTGTAGGGGAAAGAAAAGATCTCAAGCTTTGAAAATATGACTGTAAGTGCTTTGCTGAATTGTGTTCAAGTGGGTTTGAAACTAGGCAAAATGAGTTTGTCTGTCCCTACTTAAAACTGCAGATTAGATAAGTATGAAAATATTTTCTCTGCTAAGCTATCAGCACTTGGCTTCTCTTTTAATTATAGTCAAATAATGTAACAAAGGGCAATTTCCATAACATTTATTCTAACCATTTTTTACACTTTACATGACAAAATTATTCTAAGAATTTATCAGGGCACGTACAACATCTACTGCCTTGCACTTTACCTTGATGCCTTTTTCTGAAAGAGCAGCAAAGGAGAGATACTTGCTAGTGGCCAAACGTCTTGTCTTCAAAGGGCTATTAAAAAAAATCACCATAATTTTTGGACATTGTATTGTTAGCACACAGCTGCATAGGTCTTTGCTCATAAATCATCTCATAATCTGGAATCACTTGATTTCTGAGAATGTGTTCACCCTATTGTCTCAATTTCCACTTCTCAGCCTGGCACATTTTCCGTTGTACACACACTATTCACTTCATGTTATTCATGATGAGTAGCTAGCTGAATCTTGGAATCATACCAGTTTTCTTAAATAGAAGACCATTATTATATATATGTATATGTATTTAAAAAACTAACCGTTTCCTATTAAAATTGCCACAGCCTCTCAAAGTGGCAACAGATACCTCAATGAACTTGGGTGCCATACCTGAACACAGGTATGGCAGACTCCTTAGATCTATCTAGATACCTTACCAGAGACCATCTGTAAATACGAGTTCAACATCTTGTGCAGTGGTGCTAGTGTATGAGGGGAGTGTCCCCACTCAGGAGTGATGTAAACAAATAAATAATGTGTACTACTGCAGGGAGATCAATTCAGAAGCCCCCACTCCAGCTGCAAGTCCACCTTCAAAAAAAAAACAAAAAACCACCACCACCAACAACAAAAAACCTGAATAAGCAGTGGAAAAACCAACGTACAATTTTTAGATTTAAAGAATTAAGAACATAGAGGATATGGGATTGTCCAATAGAGCAGGTTTGGACAGTCACATGTTTATGTTGTTTCTGGTCCAGAAATTGTATGCCTGAATGTGGTGCCGTCCCTGAGTTGTGTCCCATCTTCTCCCATGCTCCTTCTGAACCTGAGCAAAAGTTAGCTCACATCATACGGGGTGAGTCAAATTCCAGGCATTAGAGAACTTAACAAGGAGTGCTTGTTGAACACACAAGTGGAATCATTTTTAGGGGACAACATTTGAAACCAAAGAATGTATAGCCTTGAAACAGATAGGAGTGAGGGGTCTTTCACATTATTATTTAGTGAAATGAAATAGCAAATCAAAGCACGAAATATTTATAAACTCCACTTTGAAGACCCCTATGACACTGCTACTGAGTTTCTTTAAAATGGTAAACGGCAAAAGGAATGAAAGAAACATTTAAAATGGAGACAACATTTCCTATTACCATGTTTTCAAAGGAAAAGCAATCACTTGCAAGAAAAATCACTTTTCCACAGAAGATAGGGATTTTCTTCACTAAAGGACTCTGAATTAGTGAAATGTCATGCCCCATCTGAAGCCCTGAGCTCCTCCGATGCCAGCACAGTGTCAGAGCAGCAGTAGTTCTTTGTTTAACACAAACAAAATCCTCAGCAAGTTGGGACTGCTCACTCCCCCTTTTTCAGATCTTTCTTGGGAGCTCTAAGATATTTTTCTGCTGCTGATTTTGTTCATTTCCATCTGTGAGGCATCGATATTTTTTTTTCCTGTTTTCTGAAAGGAACTGGAGTGAACATGGCTGTTTATTTTTCTACTTAGATGGTGCCTTACCATGCCAAGACAACTCTGAGTACCAGCCTCATCAATTAATATCAGCACCACTCTGAGAATGGTGTTTGCTAAGAAACTGTTGCTACAGAACAAGCAAAATGAGGACAAAACATTGGGCCAAATGTTTGAAGAGGCAGAGGGGAGCCAGGATCTGTGGATCCTGGCCCAGGGAGCACAGACGGGGGAGTGCTGTCTCCCTGGCACCCTCCATTCCATGCAGAAACTCCCCCCGGGCTCTGGGCTCCGTACCTGGCCCAGAGGAGGGGCTGTGCCATATGGAGCGAGCCAGCAGAGCAGAGTGCTGATTCAGTGAGGGCTGCGAGGCTGTGCATTGAGAGGGAGGGATCTGTGGTCCAGCGGGTGTTCCTGCAGCTAGCCAGGTGTGAGCAGCAGCAAGCCTTGAAACAGTCCCTATGAAATAACTGCCCGCACCAGCTGCCCTCCCTGTGCTGAATAAGAGTGAAGGGAAACAATACACTCACCTTCCCAGGTTACGCATCAGGAACGCTGCAGGTTTTTGATGAAATAATGCTGAATCGAAACCATTTGGACAGAAAATGAATGCTCCGCACAACATTTGCCGCTGTTGTTTTGCTTTACCTGGGTGAAAGAGAAGAGGTTACTCTACAGCCCATCTTTTTCTGCATTAGCACATATGTATTCATGTATGTGTGACTCCATCTATGCCTCCTCTGTGAAAATTCTCCATTTATTTCTTTTCCTTTCTCTGCGGCCACATCTTCTTGCAGAAGTCCCACCAGAAGTGATATGCTGCTGACCTTTGGCAATTGCTTTTCTTGATCTTCGCAAGCAACAACCCAAGGTATCTTTTTCATGCCATCTGCAGTGGTGAATAGCAAAGAGAAAACTATATACTTTGACCAGTGAGGCATAAATGCCTTTTTGGGCCATAATTGTGAGTGCCAGAAGGATGGCAATCAAATGCTCTTGGAGGAGTTTACAGCCTAAACAGCAAGGCAAAAAAAACAGAAGAAGATGATGTATTAAAGACCTATAGAAAGATCCTGAGAGAGCAAGAGATGAGACTAATTTCTTAGCACTCAATTCAATGTACTTTGTATCATAGCACACAGCTTGGCTGCCTTGCTGCTATACCACACTACTCATTGTACAGTTCAAAGTTGACTTTAATACCTTCTGCGCTACTTTACATGATCCCTTAAAAAGGAATCTCTTCTAGAATGTAAAAACTATTATCAGGCATGCAGTTGACCAAACTCTGCCCAGATGTTGCAGTGTGGTTGCAAACTATACGTCAGCTGTTCTTTTTGCTGCTTGCCATGCAGGCAGTCTGTTCATCTGGCCATATGGAAGATCCATGGAAAAAAAAAAAAAAAAGAAAAAAGAAAAGCTATTTGTGCATTGGTATTGAAAGTCGGAATAATAAAGCCTTTAAGATTTAATGGGTACTCAAGCTGGCTTACAAATAACCTGCTTTGTCTGCATTATTTTGTCTGCATCTTTCCTTATGAAAAACAAAGAATAGAGAAGAAAGATCAAAGATTGCAAATGCGGCTTTGTTTTGAAAGACAAGATCCCTTACTTCTTTCAAACGGGGGGGGGGAAGGGGGAGGGGAGAAGACTCCTAAACATGGGTTTCAGACTTGCACTGCACCTTGGCCTCTGCCTGTGCCTCCCAACGCTTCTTATCACCCTTGCTCCTGCACCCCGATGTCCCATGGGACAGGGTCCCTGCAGGATATAATGCACAAATTGTAAGAAACGGACATTTATTGTTAAGCAGGATAAGGCAGGAGTTTGTAATACGATTCCCAGATACAACTGAAGCCAAACAGAGAGCCAAGATGGCAACCTGAGCTTTTTATGGCCGTAGCACTCTGGTACAGCACAAAGTAGCTTGCCCCTTGTGCTGGCAGCTGTTGTCTTGTGGAGGCATTGTCACCAGGGCTGGTGGCACCTACAGCTGTACCACTGATGGGACCTGTGCAGAGAGAATCCATCAGGGGCTTGAACAGACCAAAATTAAACAGCTAACCTGAGTAGGAACCTGAGTAGGAACCAGCTGTCTTGGGCTGAACACTACAGTTTGGAAGACTCTTTTTATCCTTGTTGACCGTTTGGGCATTCTAGACTCATCAGATTGGATATTTGAAAAATTTTCTTCTCATAAAGAGTGAGGCAGTGGCACAGGCTGCCCAGGGAGGTGGTGGAGTCACTGTCCCTGGAGGTGTTCTGGAAACGTGGAAATGTGACACTGAGGGACATGGTCAGTGGGCACAGGAGTGATGTGTTGATAGTTGGACTACATGATCTTAAAGTTCTTTTCCAACCTTAATGATTCTATGATTCTATAATTTAGGCACTAAATTCACAGTCTAAAGTGAAACTGTGCAAAAACCACTTTCTCCTTTATGGCCAATGCCTCACCACACCCAAGCTCTGTGCTTCCAACCTGCAGGCACCAAACTCTCCTAGCTGCACCTCCAGCTTTGTCTGGCTTCGAGATGTCCCGCCAGCAAGGGCACCTGCTGCGTGTAGCTCTGCTCCACACGGAAGGCAGTAGGTCTGTGCATGGCTGCACGGGCGTTACTTCAGACGCTGGATAATTTGGCCCTGGCTGCTCTGTCAGCTGCTGTCACTTTCTGTTTAGCGCAGCGTTCATAAGGCAGCAGCTAATGGGGCGGGAGCATGGGGAGGAATTCTGGCAAAGGCAAGTCACCAGGATATTTACTTGGCCGTCCTTATGTAAAAGAGTGCAAAAATGGAGCAGTAAAATATTGTAAAACTTAAGCTGATACTTCCACTAATTCGAAGTGGCAGTTTTTAAATAGGGTTGCTTCTGTTTGTCACTTTCAATCATAGGATGCCGATAGTGGTACTTAGAAGGACTTAATAGTCTTAAGAAAACAAATGGCCCCCTCCCCCCCGACTGAGACAAACAGAGCCATATTGTCATGCCTTGAGATACATCAAGTGTGCCGCGCAAGGCTGTCCGCGCGCTTCCTCCCTGGCCGACACGAGCAAAAGTGACAACTTGTCAGCTGCCTCGTCTTCTTTGCTTTGCATCCTGCCCAGCTCCTTGCTCTCTGCCTTTTGCTGTCTGCTCTCCCCTCATTTCCACTGCCAGGCTTCCAAAGAAAGGGGCGCTCCCACATCAGTGTCTTCTAGTCATATTTTATTTGTGCACAACCTTTTCTTGAATCAAAAGGAACTCCTTTCCCCTCTTTTTTTTCACAGTAACTTGACTGATGCACGGCACAAGCATGACTTTGGCTTACTCAGGGAGCAGAGGTATTTCTGCAGACAGGCAAAGGCAGAGGAGGAACCAGCAGCAGAGCTGCAGGGATCAGGAGGCTGCTGTGCCACCCTCTTGTTCCCAGCAGCAGGACAAGCCCACGACATTTGTAGTCAATATTTGCAGTGCCAAGCTTTGCAAATTCACCGCAGGTGAGGTCTGCGCTAACAGGGTCAGTCATGTGCTGCCTGCCTGGTCTATGCTATGCAGAGAGCACCGGGAGCATCATCCTCAACACCAGAAGGGCACTTTGCAGGGACCCACTACTTGTTCTTGATTACACACACTGATCTCCTCCCTCCATCCATAGAACCTGAATCCAATGCCTTCTCCCAGCAGCACGTGGAAGGGACAATTGAAACAGCAAACAAAGTTTGCTTTCTTGATGCTGGACAGGCTTCAGTAAAATAAAATTACATTAAAAAAACAAATAAGCAATAAAAAGGCAGTACAATTTAAGAAAATTTCATTAAAATCAGAAGAGAGAGAGGCAGATTCCTATTCCAGAGCGTAACTAGGTCTGAAAGTAAAGGAAAACGTGTACATGCAGCTGCAAATCAGGGGGAGTCAGATAAGAAAGAACAATTCAGTTCGTGCGCAGAAGTAGTTAAGCTGTCATCTTAAGCTCACTCTGTCAGAATTACTGCTGTTTATTCATAAGACCACTCAGTAACAGATGTTCACCTGGCCAAGCAAACCTCCTGAAAGGAAGACGCCATATGTGGCAGTGATCAGAGTGTGCTCTGATTCTTAGAAAAAAGTTTTGTTTCCTGGTATTGGTTGAAGCTTAATAAAAGAGTGGGAGGGAGAAAATAAAAGGTAGGTGGAGGGGGATGGAGTGAGAAAACAAAGGGAGAGAGTGCAGAGACAAAAATGAGAGCCAAGGCGAACTTACAAAAGGTAGGAGGAAGTCAGGGATATTTCTTGAACATCAGTAAAAGCATCAGTAAGAACAATAGCTACACGAGGGATCAGATAATTAAAAGGGCACAAGCAGGAAAAAGGGAGAAGAATTTCTTTTCATAGTTTCTTTCTTCATGTTGTTTCAAGTTCACAGACAAAATGTGCAAGCAGTGTCAGTTCTTCTCTACTTCCAAATGCGCTTTCTTTGCTTAGCCTTTGTTTTATTGATCTAATGGATTTAGAGCATTGGCATCCCTTTGTGCTGAGGTTTCCTGAATCAGCCTGTTTGCTACAGCCAGGGCCGGGCATATCCTCCAGCACAGCCCAGAGCACAGAGCAGAAAAACACGAGGGATGAGAAAGGCTCATGGGTACCTTGGAGGTAACTGTACTTCACCCTGTTTAACACCAATGGGGGGAAGGTGACACAAGTGCTCAGGAATAACACTATGGGAAGACGCAGGGCTGGGTGTGCACTCAGAAAATCCTGAAATGAGAAAGTCCTATTTTATCATGGCATTGAATAATCATCTCTGGAAGAAACTGCTTCTTCAATCATTGCTTTGCAAGAACCCTATGAAAAGGCAAAAAGCCGAAGTGTAAGTTCACTTTGAGGGTTTTTTTTTTACCCAGCCATGTCCTCTTGTGTACAGGGTGACAAAACCATAGCATAAATCATGTCAAGCTGTTCCATGTGCTCTGCAATCAGTCTTACGGTCCTGCTGCTGAGAGATCACTAATTACTTGGTCAGCATTTGCCTGAATAAGGCCTCAAGATTTGGTCCAAAGACAGCAAATGTTCCTTCTTGATTATTTTGCAAATTAAATGAGAAGAATTTAGAAAGGGAGCATATGAAGCTTATTTGTAAGACAGATGTTAAACGGACTAGCAGCTTCCCAGTATCTCTCTAATACTTATCCCCAGTACCAAAAGATATTCCCCAAGTCTTTCTAATGAGATGAGGAAACTCAGGGCTTTATTGGTAGTACCCTGAATAGACTCGTGGGTCAAGAAGCACCGAATCATTTGTGCCACTGATGATATTTTATATTTACTTCAGCTCATTTTGAAGTAGACAGCATTTTCCAATTAATTAATTTGCTTACTGAGATATGTAGTTTTGAGTCAACCAAAAGTATTCATTAATGCAAAGAGTCTGAAATGGAAAAACATATAAAGAACATTTTGGAAAGTCTTTTTTTTTTTTTTTTTTTCTTTTTTATACAATTGGAACTAAAGGAAAAAGCTCTTAACCATTTAAAAATTGATTTCCTTATGAATTCAGAACAATATGTCTCATTTTGAATTTTAAAGCAGTTTTTAAGAAACTTTTTAAGAAGAAAAACAATAGGACAGTGGTGCATGCAGTCCTTTACCCTGTCCAGACCCACTTCACCTGCTCACAGCAGCCCCTGTAAAGTCTGAAACAGAAGGAGCATCAGTGCACATGGTAATGACCACCTACTGCCCAGCCAGTAGAACAGTCAGATCTCAAGATGCAGCATATCAGAATCATAAAGCTGCTATTTGTTAGCCCTGGAGCAGAGTCAAAATATTACTCAGCAATGTTAGGAATAGCAACTGGTATCTGAACAATATTAGGACACTGAAATAGATTTATTAGCTTCTGCTTAATAAATTACATCTAACCTTCTGAAGAGCAGCAATGTAAATAATGAGGAGGCATTCTGTATGCTTTTTTTCATTGTGTACCTTCTACATGATCTTTTGCCTTATTTGCAGACCCAAAAATGTTTTTTTCTCATTGCCAACCCTGCCTTTCCATTCCAGTATCTGAAAATCTCTCTGCCATCAAGAGAACCATCAGTTGTAGAGCTGCTGCTGTATGGACCTTCCTGGGTGCTGATGTGGGGATCCAGGGGAGCCCCGTGTTCTCCTCCACAGCTGTGCTGTGGGCTGGCAGCATCAGCTGGGATTCAAACACATGAAACTTAACTGGTCATCATACAGTTCTGCACAGGCTGCTTGCATTGTGATGAGTAAAGGGACACTGGTTTTACATTAGCTGCTTCATTATGTTCTAAACAAAACCATAATTTTATAGGGAACAGAAAGAATACATCCCTGATCTTTGGCTGCTGTAAAGAAGCACAGCTCTACTAACCTCAACAGCATCCCACCAGTTTACATAAGCTGAGAAACCAATTCAGAAGCCAAGGAAACAGGCACCACAGAGAAGCATAGGAGATCCTTTTTAGACTCCAGCTTTCAAATGCCAAGTGCACAATCTTAAGTGAGTTACTTTTCCAACACACAAAGAGTTCCAAGAAGCCTCAGGACCCTCTATGAACTTCTCTAGCCTCAGAATATTTGACACTGAATCTGTCACAGATCAGATTACGACACTGTCCTACTTTAGAATACATGGGGACATTATCTTAGCATTCTTACATGCCCATCTTGAAGACGATAGCCAGAGCTGTTAGCACACAGAGGCGATGGGTGATGTTTTGCCCCCTGAGGAAGAATTTCTGAGCACCAGAGATATGGGCAACATAAATACATGGTCATTGCAATTGCCAGCAAAACAAGAACCTTCCATTTACTTCCCTTCATATTAGCTCAAATATCTTGCTTTTTAATTCTGTCGCATTACAATGCAAAGAACAGTGTATTCTATCTGTAGCATTATTGTAATATAATGAATAATACTGAAAAAATGAATCATATTTGAATTACGAATATATGAATTGTAGGGATTGGAAGGAACTTCTGGAGATCATCTACGGTTTTTTTCTGTTGGTTTTTTTTTTTCATAAAAAAATATTCAGATTTTGATGGAAAAGTAAACCTGATTCGTGTACACTTGAAAATGTCATTTTTTACATCCACACCAGCTCTTGTTCCACCAAAGTACTTCACATCCAAGACTGCCTACAGACCTAAGGAGCCATCTTTTGAGTGATACCTGATCCAAAAGGTTTCTTGCAAATAAGATCAGTTGTAGCCAGACCTTCCTTCAATCAGTCTTTTGTGACTCTCCCTACAAATTCCAGTAGATGATCTCTGCTGCACACCTATGGATGCTATCCGCAATAATATCAGAAGTCTCGATCTTTTTTCATTCCCCCACTGATTCTGATTTATGATATTATTCTCTTCCAATTACTAAAATTAAACAAGCCCATAGACATGCAATTTTCTGGATCTTTCCTGGATATATATTTGAAATACCAGCTGAATTTCCTGTGATAGTGGTACTGAGAAATATGCCAGAGCATCTTTCCCTTATTGCACAACTGTGCTTCTGAAACAAAACTTTCCCATTATCTTGCTGACTGTCATGCTTGTGAAGATAACCTTGAAAACAGTAACGGACCATAAACCAATATTTATCTGACACTGTAGATCGCTTGAAACCGTAACTTCGTGAGGTGTGGACAGCCCTATTCCCCTCAGCAGTATGTTAATACTGAAAGAAAAATTGACAATTTAAATTCCAGTATTATTAATGATTCCACTGATGATCATTTCAGCAGAAGCTTCCAGCCAATGCATTTACTCCACAATCCCAAACTGCTTCCCATGTCTTCCCAGGTGCCAAAAGCTCCAACTGTCCCCTACCCAACTGCCAAAGACTTCAGCTTCCCCATGGCAACTCCTACAATGCAGTTCTGCATTTTTGTTGCTACATTGAACTGAGTAGGGAGCGAACGTCAGGAAAATAGCATCAGTTAAATTGATCTCGATATCAAAATAAATAATACAATTATTTTATTTATTTAGGTACTTAATTGTATAAACTTTTATATACAGTTAATGTAAACAAATCTGCTATTGAACTGCAAACTGCTTCACCAGAAGGCTACAGGACCAAGGATCCTGCCAAACAATTGAAGTCCTGTTAGATACAGAGTCCATAGATCCCAGAACAGACATGTCATTTTAAGAAGTTGAACTTTAAGAAGTTGATCCTCATTTTCTTAACGTTTCCTACTGAAACAAGACTGAGTCCCATCTGAACAAGTTATTTTGCAAGTCTTCAGATATTTTAATTTCTTAACAACCTATTCTGGCATGATCCTGATTTCCTTCAGTGTTTCTTCTTCCTCCCTAGAGAAATATATGCTTGTTTCCGACACCTGTGTCTGCCACCACTGCCTTCTTTTCAGAACACAAGAGCAAGAAATGCATTGAATATTTTAAGCAATATCTACTTTCCCTTTCAATAATTTTTCTTTGCCATGTCTTAGAGGCCCTTCTGTCTCTTTCAGAGACCTCTTTTTCCTTGTGTGCTTGAAAAAAGTAATTATTTTTCACAGCCTCCCATGCAATCTTCTTTTCATTCTCAACCTTTGCTTTTCTTATCATATATAATACTTCTTGAACTTCACTTTGTAATCTTTCTGGTCTTCCCCTGTACTTGATGTTTAATACCTCACATATGCCTCCTTCTTACCCTTGATTACTTTTGGGGAGGGCTTGTTCATCACAGTGTGAATGCATTTCTTTCAAGCCTGCACATGGGATGGCCCTTGGGCATATATTAATTTCAGTTCCGCACATTTTCAGTTTCTCATCAATGTTCTTGTCCTCTCCATTACTTTTCAGTCAGCTACTCCCGCAGACTTCTGAAAAGCACTCTGAAATTTTGGAAAACTTGCACAAAACTAGTAGCGTGCTCCTCAAAGGGACCTGGTTACAAGGAAAACTTATGATGCCCAACCCCTTTGCGACCAAGTTATTCTGGATACGCCAAGCTCTAACTTGAATTCATGCCTTTCCCGGACTCTGTTTGACCTACAGAGTACAAACCAGAGGCAGAAGCATCTTGCTTTCTTACTCAAAGAGGGGACAGAAGAGAAAGGCACAGTCTGTGCTATGATCACCTTGCTGAGTCAGTACCAATGCTAAGGGCCCCATTCTCATTAGCACCCATTCGTATAATGCAATCACATAATATTCTCATAACAGGTTTATTTTATGTTTTATAGCTGGACACAAAGTACAGGGAGTATCAATATCCTAACTCTTGTAAACACATGCTAAGGCTGTCATCCTGTACAGATATACAGACCTGATTTACTGAGTTCGGGAAAAGAGCAAATAAAGTTCATCCAATACATACATCTTTGTGAGACTAGTAAAGATTTTTTTACCATACAAAATCATTTCTACATTATTTTTATGGAAGATGGAGGGGTATTACCTGACTGTTCAGCTTCAGAACAATGCCTATCCCCTCCCTTCTTAATATCCTTATATTTTCTATGCCTCAGAAAAATTTATGTTAAGAATATTATACTGAAATATTTTTTTAAACTTTGCAAAATCAATTTCTTAGCCTTTAAAGAAATTATAAAACTTTTAAATCTGAGATGTATCCCTGCCCCTTTTGGTTAGTGACTTGAAACGTTCTCATACATCCAGAAATATGCATATCCAATAATATAAGCAGGCAACATTCTGCACAAATTTCTATTCAGATTCATACTGTACCATGAGATAGAGATAACATAAACAGAGGTCCAGTATAGAAGCAGAATGTTACTACCAGCCTTAAAAGTGCACTGAAAAGTAATCCTTAGCTGAAATGGCATCTCACTGCATCCTGAGACTGAGGTAGGAGCCAAGAAGCAAGTGTTGCTGAGAGAGGTACAATATGGGTCACGTTTGACTTGAATGTGGCTAGCAAAGCCCTGCTCCCTGTCACATCTGCTGACTCCCAACAACAAAAGCGGAAGATGACAGTGGACGTTCCTCCAGCCCTCGTGGCATGCAGAAATTCACCACTTTTTCCTAGCTGTTCTTTTTTGTCTCTAACAAGTTCAGATTGAGCCCTAAGGGCACTAACAAAGGAAAAAATGCTTCACAGCAATTTTCCCCTAGCTATTGCTTTGGGGTATGTGTAAGATGAGATCAAGTCAGTGCTACACGAGAAGCATTCCTAATTCACTGTGGGGTCTGGGCAGACTCAGATATGATGATTTACTGCATTTTGAACAGAAGCGTAGCAACACGAATGTAGGAGGCCTTCTCATCACTTCAGTTAGGCTTTTACTTTATATAAGAGGAGGCTCAAGGGAGACTTTACTACTCTCTACATCTACCTGAAAGAAAACTGTAGTGAGGTAGGGGTTGGCCTCTTTTCCCAGGTAACTAGCAATAAGACAAGAGGCAATGGCCTTAAAGTTGTGCCTGGGAATGTTCAGGTTGGATATTAGAAAAAAAATTCTGCTCAGAAAGAGTGGTGAGGTATTGGAGCACGCTGCCCAGGGATGGTGATGGAGGCAATGAAGTCACCGTCCTTGGAGGCGTTGAAGAAAAGTGTAGATGTGGTACTGAGGGATGTGTTTAGTGGGCATAGTGGGAATGGGTTTGCAATTGAACTAGATGATCTTAGAGGTCTTATCTAACCTTGATGAATCTGTGATGGGAGAAAAGCAGGAAGATTTAGTAGTCTGCCTCTGACTTTCCACCTTGAAAACTGAGAAGTGTGGTGTCTTCTCATGAAGAGTAGTTTTCATACTGTTGACTGCCCTCCTTTTCTGGACTGCCCCTGTGGCAGAGGAGATGGCAGTGCAAAGAGGAAAGCATGGCCCTGCTGTCACTGCTGCCCCGGCCCTTTTGGACACGATATCAAAGCTGTGTACTAGTGGAACATCACCGTGAGCTAGTCAACAAAAGCAATACCACAATGTGTGGATGCAGTGAGCCACTGCTGGACTATGGTAAGCATCTTACAATTTCATACTTTAAGTTTGTAGGACAGCGTTCACATTTGCAGTTGACAGTAAGACACCTCTCTCCACAATAAAGAACTCTTAATGCAACTAATACATTGTACATCTCTGGAACAGAAAGGTCCCAGATCAGAGTCACAGACACAGTCTTATCATGTCTTTCAGAACAGAGGAACAGATGTGCACAGTACTTTCCAAATTCATCAAGGATAATTGTGAGGTAGCATGAACTGGACCATGAAAACAGTATCACATTCCCTGCGTTCTGCTGTCAGCATCTGCAGTTTTACAATCAGTTTCCTTTATATTTATTAATTTTTCCCCATTTCTCACCAAACTATTCTCCTTTTGCAAAAGAGCTGGCTAACTGGTGGATTTGTGGATTTTAAGGCCAGAAGAAACTATGAGATGTTAACCTGTCTTTTAGGAAATCAGAGCACTTCTGCCAGCAGTTCCTGCAGAAGATCCATGGCCTCAGCCAGAGTACAACTCTTAAAACAACAAGCACCATTTCCTTAGGTTTGTTCTCACCACGAATTGCTCTCTTGACTGAAAAAAGTAACCCATTTCTGCTCTAAGTGGCCACTGAAAGGAACCCCTGGACATGACTGATCCAAACTGATGTTAAATTGATAATAAATTCAGAATAAATTGTGATGAAGATCTGGCATCCCAGCTCACAGTGTTTACACTAAATATGTCTTTTTGTGGTCAGATTTAGAAATGTAGCAATATTTTAGTACAGTTGCATACAATACTAGCTGGTGCTCCAGTTGTATTAAAAATTTTAGGAGCAGGCTAGTGATACACAACTCTAAAATGAAACTGGATGTTGACATACAGTGAAATTTCTCTAATGGATTTCCTCAGGGAATCAGTTTCTGACCTGCTGTTAGGAACACAGTGGCTTTGGAGATGTCTGCCTCTAAAATCCTGCATGATTATTGCACCTGTCTTGTTGTTAAACAAGTCATTAAATCCATGGTGCTTTAGAAACAACAAAAATTCATATTTCAACATCAACTACCCTGCTCCTGAAATGGGTTGCAGTGTTCATTGTATACAGGGGAGCTATATTAAATAATTGCACAAGGCAAACACGGAATGTGTATAAGTATGCAAGACTCAGAAATGCTTTCACGGTGATGCATCTGTCAAAAGAAAAGTATGAGACTCTCAGAAATGAGATGAAACTACACCCGAACAGACTGTGACATATTCTGTGAAGACCTTCCACCTTGCAGCAGCTAAAAGAGAGATCATTCTCGATAACAGGGCTGACTATTGCAGCCTGAATTCAGATTAATTAGCTCTACATTGATATTATTTAGCATGCTAGTGATTCCTTCCCTTGCTCGGGTATACCTACGCAGTGCTGTGCAGACAAAGTCTAATTGGTTTTGCTGAATAAGGATAAACTTCTGAATTGAAGCCAACACAGTTTAACTCTCACATTTATAGCTATAGCTAAAGTGACTGTGTCCTGTGACTGTCTTGCAGCTGCCTGTGAGAAACAGTTGTCCATTACTGGAAAGTAAGCTCAAAGATACAGGGAAAGCTCATCAAAAAGTCAAAGCATGTTGCATCTGCAGTTAAAACATTTTAAAGGATCACAGTTATTAGAAATTCAAGTTTTCAAGTATTAAAAATAAATCTTTAATTCCTCTGCAGATTCCTGGTATCCAGAGTATTTTGTAGAAACATCTGGATAAAGGAATAAAGGCAAATCCATTGTGTTTCTAGACATTCCTGGAGCACTGATGTTCTTGAGATTATGCTATTGGATTACTGGTATAAAAATAATAAATATTTTCAGTACTTAAAGCTGTAATGCTTTATGTTGGATTTGGATTTTGGTCTCATTTTAGTAAAAGGTGGATGGAGATTCAGACTCTCTTCCTTAGCCAGAAGGATGTAGAGAGTTTATTGCTTAGTGACCTATATTTTTCTCCTCTACAAAATCTGAAAAGTTATTTAGCAACTTCCCTGCCCTTCAGTCAACCTTTTAAAATAGCTGTCACGACAAAAAAATAGTTGAGCTTTCCTTCCTCGTTCCTCTAGCATATGGAAGTGAGAGTTTGTTAATCTATGCTAAGAACGCTGTAAAATATCCCGGTCTGAGCACAAGGCATTAATTTGTGTTTATTGGTTTAAATGGAGAGCAGTAATGCATCAAACAAGCTGGATCTCATACACGAGGGGTGAGAGAGGTACTGAAGTGAGATTTTTGGATGTGCTTTCACAAGGTTTTGCTATATTACAAATATATTTTCTACAGGTCACTAAGCTAACTGGGAACTTAACGATATTACTGGCTCAGGCTTCTGTTTGTTAACAGAAAATGTATACAACACCTGCCAGAGATTCAAGGATTAAACAGTTATAAACTTCAGGCTGTGCCCAGAATGTCACTCCGCCATCAGCATAGGGCATGGTTAAGCATTCGCCCCAAGCCTGTCCATGCGTGGCTTTTTGGGGAGGAAAGCACAAGGTGCAGCAGCAGCACAGAGCAGGCTTTCAGAGCCCCATTTGTGCAAGATCTTCACCTTCCTGTTTACCATCTCTCTAGGGAGCTGCAGTATGTCGTGGAGAGTACTGGTAACCAAAGTCAGCAGTGCAACAGCTAAGCCTGATGGCTCCAGCCCAGTCCTTTCACTTTATCCCCTTTACTGTTCCCTCTCCTGTTGTTGCATTTTTTTTTTTTTTTTTTTTTTTAACATGCAAGTTGCCATGAAAAATTTGTTAATGAAATATTTGCTTAGAAGTCTGCTCTGGGCTAGGCTGATAACCTATCTGTGTTTGAGTTTGGCTTCCCATATTCTAAATACTCATCTTCTCTCTGTTTAGCTTATTGATTGGTTTGGCAGGAAAAGCAGCCTTGTCATCAGTGACCAAGGTCAAACAAAACAAAAAGGGACAGGAGGAAAAAAAAAAAGAAAAAAAAGAAAGAAAAGAAGTTGGATGGATGAGCTCAGTAAGATGGGAGTAGAATACCCAACCTCCAGCAACTTTCCTTCAGGGACAGGCCCTGCCCTGCCCAGGGGCATGCTGGCTTTCGCAAGGTCAGATGAAATTGCCGGCATCATCGCACCCAACGTTTGTAAATCACCCTCCTGTGCTCGGCAGAAACAACAAAGGTAGAAGGTGGACAGCAGCACAGTGCAGCCAGGCCTAAATGCCCATGAGGATATGTCCTGAGAGCTCCAGTGCAGAGCGGATGGGGCACTGAATCAAATAGCTCAGGCTTCTAAAATTAGAAGCCTAAAGCCCATGTCTACATATGCAAGTGAGAGTCACCTGTTCCCAGCGGTGCCTGAGGCCCTGCTTCAGAGAGCACAGCAGCTGCACTGAAAAACAAGAGGGTGTTTTTGTGTGCTGTTTTTTTTTTTCCCTTGAGCATGACTAGGTATGGGTTTTTACAGACCTAATTCTTCAAATACAATTTACAGATTTTAGCCTCAGCCTTTCAGTTCCGCTCCTAATGTCTGGAAAGAGGAATCTGTGTGGAAAATGAGTCAGGAAGTTTACAGAGGGCTAAAATATCCCTCACATTTATAAGGCATAAGCACATGTTCTCATCAAGGCACTGGGTACCTTCCTGTAATGTCAAGTTCGGCCTTATTTTGAAGGAAGCTTTAACTTACCTGGAAGTCTCAGTTCACAAAATGAACATAATGCTCATAGCACATCCTATCTGAAAATGCAGATGAAACCATGGAAGGTGTCTACAGCAGTGTAATAGTCAATGAAAAATCCAAGTGTAAGGTTACCCTGCACTACCTTGCCATCTCAAACCACCCTGAAAAATACACCTGTGTTTATGTAATTCAGTACAAATGGCAGTATTCAATGTCACAGAAAATAGGTGAAACTAAACCAGGGGCAGTTATGTCACAGCTAAGCAAATAGATTGACTGTATCGTACTCTGATACCTTATTGTAAAGAAAATGTACATTCTGCTTGTTGCGTGTGGTACAGCTGAGGTTTTCTGCAAGGAGGCTGCAGCTAAATAAAATACCTGGCAATACTACTATCTGGTACAATATGCTTGTGACAGTGGCTTTACAAATGAAAAAGAGGGTGCCGGAGGCTAATAATTATGTAACGTGAACTAAATATTAAATCCTGCCATCTTTGCTCAATATTTATATAGTTCTGACTTGGAGGGAGTTTAGCTTGGTAAAGGCCAGAATAAAAGAAGTAGCAGAACTACCTCTATTTCCAGGTTTCTCTTTAATCTTGTTACTCTGCTTCCCACTACAGAACTAATTCAGCCATCAGTGTGTTGTTCACAGTATACTGGAAACATTATTTTGGAAACATTATTTTACAAAAAGCATTTCACAGTTTATAGCAGGTGGTTACAGAAGTTGAGAAATGCCGCTTCATAGGCCCAGCTGAACTGACAAGACCCAAGTCCAGTTTCCTACCTGCCAGCATGGTCTTGTAACAAGCAGAATCAACAGGGTCCTCAACATTGCTTAGAAGGCAGATGCAGAAAGATTCTGCTTGTCTGCAGAATGCAGTGCCAATTTGCCAAAGAGAAAAATTGCGTTTCTGTATTCCAACTCACATTTCATAAAAAGGACTGCATTTTTCAGGGAATGCTGAAAGCAGAACCATCTTCCTGCATGCAGTGGTACCGGACACAAGGTTAGCTGACAATTCTGTGATTTGCATAAGCAAAGGCTCTACTAGCACGTAGACCTCTATTTTTAGAAAGAGTAAGTTCCTTTGGTGAACCAACGCTAAAGTACTCTGCAGGTTTTTGAAGACAGGCTGAAAACTAGACCCTGTGAAGATACATGACTGAGAGCTCCCCAGTTGTTCTCAGTCTTTTTTGGAGGAGAATCTGTTGGCACCAAAGGGCTGCAGAAATCAGAGAATCATTAAGGTTGGAAAGACCACTAAGATCATCCAGTCTAGCCATCAATCCATGCCCGTGACTGCTCTAGACCATGTTCCTCAGTGCCACATTTACCCTATTCTTCAACACCTCCAGGGACGGTGACTCCACCAGATCCCTGGGTAGTCTGTGTCAGCGCCTCACCACTCTTTCTGAGAAGAAACACTTCCTACTATCCAACTTGAATGTCCTCTGGCGCAACCTTAAGCCATGTACCTCTTGTCTTATCGCTAGTTACCCAGGAGAAGAGTACCTCATGAGACAACTTCAAAGTCTTCTCTAAAAATCTAGGCCTATGCGTATGGGGCTGATTTCCACTGCAGGAAGATTTACTCAGGATTACCCAGAGAAGATGGAAAACTGGGTAACAAGATCAGAAGAAATGTGATGTCCCTAAATAAACCGAGGCTGTGGTGCCTGACATGTGGATTTAGCAGCACTTCGCCAAGAGTGCTTTAATTTGTATCACTGTAATCGGGTTAAGAATTATTGTAGCCAAAGTAATTAGCAGCGAGCTACCAACCAGCTTCTTGACACAGAAAGCAACGAGGCTTCTCCTCCAAGTGTCTGCCCCCCTGAGGGCTGGGAGGTAAAGAGCAGTAGGAGGGAATTAGGGGTGACCTTGCTTTAACGAACAGGAACATGCTCCTGGATCAATGAGCGAACCTGGCAGAGCTCAGAGAGGAAACATCAACTGTGTCATCGAAGTATCTCTGATATCCATGGGGGTTTTGCAATAGATGCTTATGCAAAAGAGGTAAACACAAATGAGTCTGGTGCTGCAAAAAACAAGAGCTACAGGAAGAGAGAAAGAATGTGTGAGGATGCAAACAAAAAATAAATAGAGAGATTGCTGTGGAATGGTTTATTTAAAGAGCCCCTACATTTGCGTTATTGGATTAAGCATTTTGACCGAAGTTTGTAGAATTTATTTTGGCTAAAAATGACTAATATGAATATTGGCCTCATGCCTGAATAAAGGAATGTAGTTTCTCTGTCTAATCGGGTTGCAACAGATAAAGGCTAAATAGAAATGAGTAATTCACCGTGACTCAATATTACATGGGCTGTGTTTTAAGAGCTGAATTTCAAGTGCATTTCTGTTTTTTCTTTCAGCTGTGCTATCTTTCATTCACGCTCGCTAGGCTCTGTGTCAGCCTAGCCTGGCAAACCAGGAATCCTTTTCTTCTGCAAGCCCGATGTACATTTGAGGAGACTACGTCTTCCTGGATGCAAAATCAATTCAAGTATTCAGGAGGCCTCTAGTGGCTTACAGTTTCAGAGGAAGTTTCCTCTGAAGCCTAGCCTGTGAAGCCGGGAAAATACACATAAGGTCAGGGAAACAAAAGGGACTCCCCACTTGTTGATTAATGCCATTGACAAGAAATAGCAAAGCTCAGTCTCTGACTTCAGTATCTAGAAATCTGCTCTTCTAGGCCTGAGATACATTTACACAAATCTCTCAAAACGTGCAGAAGAGAACAATAGGGTCTCAGCCTTGTTGGTGTTTTACATGTTTCTAAGCATATACTGGGAAAGAATTACAACATGATGAGCTGTTTATTTGAAACAGCTGTCAAAGGAGAGCTATGCCAGTTTCATTTTGATCCACAAATGTAGATGCTTTCTATTATTGACATTACAATATGCAATAGGTTTCCAATGCAGTGCATGGGTACGTAATTCCCCATTTGCAACTCCTTACCCGTTCTCACACCAGGCTGAGCAGCTAGGGCCAGACCCTGACAGGGGTAACTGGCATCAGGCAAGCTATCTCTGTTTCCAACAGCTGAGGCTGCAGCCCATACACAAATATATACCATTACACATCAGGTGAGCACCCAGATCACCTGTACGCTATTTTTGCATGCAGGGTTATTAGAAAGCAAGAGAAGAGAAATCATGAAAGAAGGTGAGGGAAGTGAAGTCCAGTTGTTACTCTGAGGAGTTTTGGCCTAGACAGTCAATATTTCTTCATCACATATGTATTTCCCTTGGCCTATTTTTGTATGTCATAGGATAGTTGAAGAAATGTCCTTAATTCCCAGCACTTTGATTCACCTCCGCAAACTAAGCCTTGTTGTAGGTGACTTAGCAACCATGTGATCCTCCTATTAATAGAACAGAGTTAGCCCTCCAACCCCCCAAACTCATGCCTCCCCTTGTCCTTATATATATCTGTCTCCTAGCAGAAAAGTGGCACATGACCTCCTATCCTCAAGAATACTTGGCACAAGTCCCTGCTTCTCAGCCGAACCTATTGTTCTAGGAGAGAATGACACAGGCATGCAAGAGTCTTGCTGACACTTCTGACTTTAAACACGAAATGCCATTAATCAATCAGCTGCATCTGTTTGGAAAAAATAAGTGGCTGGAATCAAGGCAAACACAATAAATAATCCTTAGGCAAACAGGAAAGAAAATAAAGGAAGATATGTTTTTTACTTCTTGTTACTTCATATTTGTTTGATCTTTTGCATCCTCCTCACAAATATTAGGCTTACCAACTGTACAATATTAAGAAACCAAACTCAAAAGGCTTACGCACAGTACTGCCACCGAATTAAAGGTGCTAAGCTTGCATGATCTAAGTGTCTGCACTGGAATTTACACATGGCATGGCAGCAGAGAGGGGCTGCATTCACAGATGTGAGCCAGACCAGGCTAGCAAGAGGAGCAAGTTATGGCCAGGCATCACTTGAAAGGTTGATTCCTCTCACTATGCAGCAAAACTGCAGATATGATTTATGGTCTCAAGAATGTGTTCATTCCTGCTACAAATGCTTCAGAGACTTAATACTATATGCAATCATTCCTGACAGGTGCTGATATCAGTAAGAATCAGCATCTAATACAGTTTCAGACACCACACTTCCTTGCAATCAGGGCACCCAAACGGCCATGCAGTATTTAGAGGCCTGCTGCTGTCCCCTCCATTTGCAGGAATGAATGGCCAAATACTAAGCTGCAGCAAAGCCCCTTGCAGTGGCCTAGTGGGAGAATATCTCTGATGGAGGGGAAGCAAGGAATAACTGTGGACAAGGCGCTGGGCTCAGTGGGATCACTGACTTTCAGGCAATCTCCAAAATGCACCTTCCCTTCTTCCCACATCTCTCCTGCACAACCTGGAGCCCAGGACTACATTCCAGCTTTATTCACCACTAAAGTTGGTTCCACACACAGGGGCAGAATGATTGCGAAATGCTATTCCCTGCTAAGCAAGCACTGTTTAACGCTTCCCCAAACTACCATGCTCGTGACCACAAAGACTTGAAAGCTGGCTTTAAACAAGCCACAGGGAACCCCCATCCTCCTCCTCCTCTGCTATAATTGAACACTGCTACTCCTGGCCCACAAAACACTGGAAAAGCACAGCTAACGTGTTTCTACTATAGCCAGAAACCAAGAAACCAAGCTGAATCCACCTACCCACTTTACACAGACCATTCAAAGAGAGCCACTTCAATGCAGTCTGATGACATCTCAGCATTTCCACCTCACTACCAGTTACTGCTACAAGATATTTCCTGGAGGGCGTAAAGTCACAGCATCGGCATCAGTGGTGTAAGCACGTCAGAGTGCCACAGGGCAGGGGGTGGAAGGACACACTTGCAGGAGCAAAGCCAGTGTGAAAAGACTCTCATCTTGTCTGTTAAAACACAACTAGAATTATGAATCCGGCCTGCCCAGAACTACCTGACTGGGTTCAACTTGAAATTAATTTTCTTTCACTTAGGACTCTACTGAATCCTTTTAAGAGCAAGTTTTAAAAATGCAAATGTCATTTTGAAATCAATACTTGCTTTGTGTTGGCTGAAATACATGGGGGTAAAATACTTAAACTTTGCAGAAAGACAGAAACCCACCATGAGGAGAGAACTACTGTATAGATATTCTTGCTCCCTTACACAATCTGCATTTCAGAGTGAATTTCCTGTTCACTCAACATCAGAACTTGTGAGACTTGGCATGTTCTTGGAAAGCAGTACAGATCTGTGTCTCTGCTGCTGCCTGAGTCTCCACCAACTTCACTCTGTGCTCTACTAGCGTCCTTACAGAATACACTTTACCTGTGATGCCCTTCTTTCCTCTCTGCCATCATATTTAGGACAGAAACACTATTACTCTCATGTATTTCTATCATACAAACCACCACCACTTTCATATTTCTGGTAACAATTTCTGGATAAGTGAGAGTTTGTAGGAAGAGCTAATATTTTTTTATTAGACTAGGTGATGTAACCAACAGATGTGAACAAGTTGTGGAGTTAAGGGTCCTTCACTTATGCTGGAATGTAAGTGAACACTAGAGAATACAACAAAGCACTCCAGTTCCAACAGCATTGCTACTACTGGATAAATAAATAGATCGAAGCCTCACTATGCAAAATGAAGTACACATTTGAGGTGTCCCCAAACACTTCCTCCAGAAACCACAGAAAAAGGAGTAGAATGACATATACATTTTTGAAGGAAAAAAAAAAAAGGTCAAGAAAGTGTGAAGAGTTGTTTTTATCCCCTAAACCTTTTCTGTATGTAAAATCAGGTCTGCAGTAACAGCTCTACACAGTGTCAAAAAACGAACTGCTGTCAGTCATTCCCCCAGTAGTTGCCTGGGTCAACTGCTTTCACAATTACCAGTGGATTCACTAAATTGTTGCAGTCACCAATGATTTTGGGTTTTTTTCAGTGATCACATTGCGAGGGGAAAAACATTAAGACTTTCTAACCAGCAACACTAAATATATGCCAAGTCCTCTTTTATATCAGATATGTACACATATCATGCCATGCCCTGTCAATTTGATAGATATGTGGCAAAATACGTGGGTCCTGGAAATGAAAACTGGATCTGTCAACACCAGCCAAAGTCACGATTCCAGGATGAGGTTGGTACACATCACATCATGCATTAAAAGCCTTGACAACACTTCTGTGGGTTTCTTTAACTTTGCTGATAAGCTGATGTTAAATAAGCTCTTTTCTGTAGGAATAAGAAGCTCATTTTTCAATTTCTGAAACGTAAAAAATTCCATTCAGGCCTAAGTCTTCTCATATTATGGGTGATGCAACATCCTCAAGGTGAACAAGTTCACTATAGCAAACAGCTAAGACTTGTCATCCAGGCAACCCAGATCCTGAATCCCAACAGAAGGTGCATTCTCATGAACCCATCACTGTTTTGCCACAACTGCTTCACAAACTTCAGAGCTTGTATAGATACAGAAAAACTGAGGCTACACCAGCATGAACTTAAGAAAAGAAACTTCCCTAATGGATACTGAAATCAACTAAAATACTACAGCAATAACCTCCAGTTAACATTTCTGGGGTGTTTCAGTTTTTTGCACTTTGCTGTGGTTTTAAAATCTGAACTTATCAAATCAGTCATTTCTAAATGTCCCATGTTGGACTCGCGAGAGTTTTGAATGAACACAGAGAAACCTGATAGTAAATAAATAGCACAAGCTTTTGCAATACTTGCTAGCTGACATGTCTGCATAAAACTAAATGTCCAGTTAACAACACAGTGCAATCCCTTAAAAATAAAAGGAGCAGCCACCAACTCTGTTGCGGTTATAGTGCTCAGTACGTCAACTTAAGAACATTTCTGACAGACAGAAGAGTTTTTTAAGAGGCCTAATGTACAATAAAAAAGTGAAACCTGAGACAGACCAGTAGCCACTCACCAATAACAAAGTTGTCAGTCATCTCATGAAACCAACATCTAAATGCATTGCCTTTTTCCAAGCCATCCTTCTAGAAACGGCTAGCTTATGATGTGCAGAGTGATAACAAGAACTTTAAAAATAAGTTCCGAGTTCCATTAGAATTGGCCAGAGTACGCCACTTTACAAATAAAGCTGTGTCAGAACATGACAGAGTGTTTTAAAATGATTTAGGGACCAAGTTTCATTTTCATTTACAGCAGCTTTATCTAGAGACATCTTCATCATTTTCTCTGGAATCCCTCCAAAGTTACATGAGATTAATGAGAAGGGAAGTAAAAAAAAAGACAACAGTAGAAACAGTGACATGTAGAAATTTCTATCCCACTTTTGATGAGACTGCAGTGTTTCCAGGAGCGTTGCAGCCCAGGTTGCCTACTGGAAGAGCTGCAGTCACTCAGCGTGTCAGCTACAGATCACGTGGAGAATCTCAAGCACTGACAGGCATGGTTTTTGCCAGCATTGCCTTGCACCAATTGGACCAATTGGAGACTCTCTAAAAAAGATTTCCATCCTACCCAGTTTTTGCTTGAGATATTTCCATTTCTGCTTTGAGTCTCACTATATGTAGAAACGTACTTAGTCTCACCTATTTTATGTGGATTTAATCTTCCCTATTCGGCTTCTGTCTTAAAAACCTTTGAATTTTCATCTTAACTAGACCCAATGCCCTCTTCTGGATCTAAGAGTCTAACAAGGTATGCTCAGGTATTATCAAATCATAGAATATCCTGAGCTGAAAGGGATGCAGAAGGATCGTCAAACCCAACTCCAAATTCCAGAGATGACCAACAAAAATTCAAACTTTATAAGCACCGTCCAAACACTTCTTGAACTCTAGCAGGCTTTGGGCCATCGGGAGCCTGTTCAAAATCCACCGTTCCCTGGTGAAGAACCTTTTCCTAAACCCAACCCGACCCTCCCCTGACACAGTTCCATGCCGTTCCCTCAGGCCCTGTCACTGTCATCAGAGAGCAGAGCTCAGCGCTGCCCCTCTGCTCCCTGTGAGGCATATTAAGTATGGTTTTCACAACACAGAACGTGGCATTTGATGAAGACTTATAAATTCCCAGATGAAAGTTAATTCCTATCTTTATTATTCACAATATGATTTAAACCTGTGATAAACACTGATTTAGGAGGCTGTAAGCCACAGTCAAGCCAGTGGTGACATTTGTCATCTTTTCCCAGACCCAAATCAAAGCCCTGCTGCAGGGCACAGACTGACAGGGAGAAAACACAGAGCCAAAATCTAGGGTGCTACAATTCAGCAAAGCAGAGGGCCTGGCCCTTCTGTGAGGGGAAATAACAACTCAGTCATTTTGCGGTCTGCAGTGTTTTCAAGGATATTAACCCCAAAGGAATGGAATTGATTGCCCCTGCTGCACAGGCATATAGCTAGGAGTCGTAAGAGAAAAGCAGGAGACAAACAGGGAGACAAAACTTTCCAACAAGCACAAGAAAAAGTGTCCATGTTATCCCACTTCTCAGTTGACAGTTGTGATACTATTATTACTATTACAGACTACTTAAAGCTTTTATTCCACCCCTGCCGTGGACAAAATCATGCTAACGTGTGGTATTGAGAAGGTCTCTTCTCATTTTTGTCATCTGTAATTTATGTTCACATGCTGTATTTTGCTGTTGGGGCAAGTTCAAGTGTTTTTGCTCATAATTACAGTGGGCTACTTCATTAAGCCTCGGTAACGTGACTCTATTTGCTTGCAAGTTCACACCCTGAAGCTGAGCAAAAGACCTGTAAGAAGAGCACTGGAGGGCTGCCTGCTTGAGACATTTAACACTAAATTGGAAAGAGCACTGCAAAATGCAAGGTAAGGAGCACTGTACTAGCAAAGATATGGGCTGGGCAAACACTCCTTTCCATCCTACCATCCTATGTCCAGGAACAACCCATTTAATTCCCTGCCAGTCATTTATTTTGACAGAGAAGCAAAGTAGAAGGATGTATATTATACGAAGGAAAACAGTATTTTATTATGCCAACTGAACTCAGAGAACAGGGAGTGAAAACATTCTTTCATTTTGTACCATTAGCTCAGCCGGGCCTCAGCAATGTAACATTCTGTCACTTTCTGTGGATTAGCTCATTTACAAAAACGTGCTGTTTTACTGAAATTAGCACAGAGAATATTGCACTTCTTGAGCTGCTGCAGCATAACTGTTTGTCAGTAGATTTATGTAATGGATTGTTTTCCTGCAATACATAAGAAGGGAAATACTTAAACAATAACTGCCATGGGGAGTGTGGACAAGGCAATAATTACTTTCCATGGTGTTAATAAACCTCAAGGCTACTGGCCAAAGCACATTTACACTGAAGGAGATGCCTATGGAGATTACATAGGAAATTTTAAGATAGACAAGGGTCCGGAAGCCCATCTAGGTCTGCTTCCTTTGTTGCACTAACAGTCATCTCCCACCCACTCATAACTGTTCCCAGCAAGTATTTTTTTTATTCTTATTAAGCACGATCCAGTGATCCATCGCTAGTGTTCTCTGCTGAATGACTTACTTCTCCAGCTAGGAGCATGCAGAAGTTGCTTGTTATCCTTCTGTTTCCTGCTCAACTTTTAGCTAGAGACATTTTAGCTTGAAAAATGGGATTTCTACTCCACAGGAAATGCCTCCTTTTTTTGAAAAATAGAATTGTTTAAGAATAACTGAAACACTTCTAAGTGATCCCTGGAAACTCAAGTTCTGCAGCTCAACACAACTGCCACTTCCACAAGTGCTGTGCTCCCAGATCTCTGCCAAACCTAGCAGGCCATGATGGAGATCTGCACATGATGGAGATCCACACATCCCTAAGACTCAAGCTGCGATTTTTAGGACATTCAGGCTTCCAGTCAGAGCAAAAAAGAGATAACCCTCAGCTAAAATCAGAGCTCCCAGAGCTTTGCAGCAGCAGGGAGCGAAAAGGTGGATCAGTTCCTCAAGGCCTATCGATGACTGTGAGATTCACTGGTACTTCATGCTGTGCTATGCATAAGACAACTCACACCTGATACGGACCTCTCCCATCCCATGGAGCTCCATCCAAGGGGATGCTAACACTCAGACCACTGGTCTGCAGCACATTTCCATAGAAACCCTTATCTTTCTTTCGTAGCAAAACAAACAAGGAATACATTTGTTAAAACCACTGAAGAGATACTTAGTGCAAGTCTGGAATGAAAGAAGGATCAGGTCCTCTACCATCATTTGGAAGTTATGCTATGTGGTTTACTGACAGTTAAAGCCTTGTCTCTGCTGGTAAATTAAAAGTACCTCAGACCACTCTGACACTGAGACCAGCTGGCATGAAGCAGGCCACACCTACACTATTAAATAGGGTGGTTGCATCCAAACCACCTACTGTGACTGCCTCTGGCCTGTGCTAACCCGTAGCCTTGCCAGGGAATTGCCTGAAGAATGGTAGGTGGCCAAATCTTCTGATAAATTAAGCATATAGACAACCAGGTTTCAGTAGCTGGTCCTACAGCCTGGTACCATCTGAGTTATCAGGACAGACTGCCCTATCTGTAACCTACCCAGGCCTCACGCTTGCTAGTATTAAGCACTGTGAAGCTACCGGTTCTTTTTGCTCACGCCATCAATGAGCAGAGCTTTAAAAGGAGATTGTCAAAATGTTCTTAGAGTGCTGGAACTGCTTATTCCCATAGAGATCTCCAAGGAAATGTGCTTCTAATTTAAAAGCCTTGTCAAAGAAATAAGTAGTAATTGACATTGAGAACGGATATTGTGAGCTAGATTCAACTGAGATGACTGGCTTAGACCTTCCCTCACTAAAGAAATGACTAATCACACAACTATCTGTGGGACAGAGCACGTCATCCTTGTTCACATGAGTGAGCACGCACTCATTCACACATCACCCCACAGGAGGCAAGAGAAATATTCCCAGAAAGAAATGCAAAACAAGAGCTGCACAATCTGGTGGTACAGACTCAACCTACCTGCAGGGAACATGAAAAAAAATCCTGCTGCCTTGTCAGCTCTGGACTGGCTTTTTCTTTTGTCTGAGCTACCCCATGTGAAAAGGAGGAGCCGGCTGTGGCTCTCTCTCAATTCTGCTGCCTTCTTGTTGTGCTGGTGAGACTGCCAGAGTGAGTACCTCCACACCAGCAGGTGATTGGGCAGAACAAAGCACATCTGTATCTCCTCCCCAGGAGGCTCCCTGCCTTCTGCTTTATGCAGGAAAGGAAAAGCACATCTGATGCAGGAGACAGATCCAGTAACTCTCATATTTGCGGACCCTCAACTTCAGGAAAAATTCTTCACTAAATACTGTCAGAGAATAGTTGAGAAAGGCCTTAGGAGAAAAAAGATTGTGAATATTGCATCAAACTGCATTTTCCATTCATTGCAGCAATACTGACTTGCACCAGCTAATAATCTAGCCCCAGGCCTTTTCAGAAAAAGATCTTTCCTATGAATACCCAAGAACACCTGTAGAAGGCAAATAGCAAAATACAACATGAATAAGGTAACCTGTCTAGATCTTAGTGTTATATTTCTTACTTTCCTATCACGAGAAAGTTTCCTATGTGTGTTCATAGTCACAGTATTTCTCAATGAGTAGAATAACCTTGGCTTGAAGCCATGGTGGCTACCAGCACCATGGGATGTCATCACTGCCTTATACTCCCCCATAGCAATTAAGTATTTCCCATATTTCAGGGCTGCAGGAAAACAATCCACACATAAATTAAGGAACTTAAGGTTAGTTGCGACTTCAGAAGCATGCAGCAGTCTTTTCACTTCCATTTGGCCAAAACAGAAGTTCTATTTCTAGACAAACTGGGTCCCATTGAGGCCAGGATGCTGCACAGAAGCAGCTCAGATGGGTTAATAGTAGCCTGAAATGACAGACTGTTTTTGCTTTCAGTCCCGTCAGTTCAGCTGGCACAATGATAAGACATTATTTTTCTCAATTAATATCCCATCCTGACACTGTTTGCCAGTCCTCGAAGGTCACAGGGCAGTCCTGTGTCAGCCTGACTCCTTCCCCCCTTCCCCATATTTCTTCATCCTCCCCGGGGAAATTTATGTCCGCCTGTGGCATCTGTCCCCTGTCCTCCTTTTGTGAGTATCAAGCCACAGCATACATTACATTTAGAAATGTTTTCTGACAATAAATTACCTTTGTGATGTGTTAGAGGTCTCATGCTCTCCTTCACTGACCTCCTGGCCCTTACGCTCTGGAAACATTTCTCATTATCTGTCTTACCCTCCCGTACTATCTTCCTTTCATTCTCAGCCTTCGCTTTCCTTATCACTTCTTTGCACTCTTAATTTCGTTCTGTAATCTGTCCAGTTTTCTTCCTTCCCTGATGTTTTATACCTGACGCTCGGTTACTCTTTACACATCCTTGTCTGTCTGTACCGGTCATTTACATTTTGCACAGGCTTCCCTTCCCTGCACACACAGAGCACAGGGAGGCTCCCACTTATTGCACATTTCACTCACTCCTCCCCCTTCACTTCAGGAGGATAGACAGACAGGATAAAGAACTTCAATCTCTATTAACAATGTTAGGGTTTTCCACCCTTTAAATTACTGGGATAGTATTGTGTCTATCGATTACAAGTAAAACTAAGCCAATTCGCACATAAAATCAACTAATAAACTTCCATTTCTCCAATTCAATTTCCCTGGAGATGTTCTCTAGCAGAAAAATCTTCTCTACTGACTGAAGAGGGAAGCAGCCTGCAATTTGCTGTGAAGAAAGTTAGCCTTTCCTGCCTGAACCATCGTTGAACCCTTCAGTAAACACAGTGGGGCATAAATTCCATATGGCTCCCGTTTCCCAAACTCTACAGAAAAGTGATGTGCTACTGGTTTCACCGACAGCAGCAAGATGCTTGGCCTGCTATCACATTCAGACTGCTTTGCTGCCTGAGCTTGCTTCAAACATTGCCTTTTTAGTCACTTTCTAAAAATGTGAATCTGAAGAAAGTTGCAAAATGTATTAGCTCGCATTTAGCTAATGTATAACGAATGCACACAGTCAATTCAGATGAAAAAATTATGTTGCTAGTGGTGTTGCTTTCAATGCTTGATCAGCCATACCCTTCCTCTTCAACTCATCATCAAAATATGACAAATTTTTTCCTATTAAATAATAGACAGTGATCTCTTCTGACTACAGCTGGTGATCAGATTATGCCCCGAAGCATAAAGACTGATAACACTTCTCTCTTTCATCCCAATTACAGCCCTTTCTGCAGTGTACCTACTGCTTTCTTCTGCAACAGGCAAAAAAATAATTTCCAAAAGTATTCTGATAGTGAATCTGAATATATTCTATATTAATAATTACTAAATAATGAATTATGTTGTAAAGATGAGAGGTTTTCCTGCAGATGTGCTGGAAAAAAACAAACAAACAACAGCCACACGTTACCCAAAATAGCAAAGATTACATTTATCAAGAATCAAAACAGATCTTTCCTAAGTGAAAGTACTGAGGATTTTAGATACTTGAAGTGAAATATCAAAATCGATAAAAGACACCCTCAAGGCACTGAAAACCAAACATTTTCAACTGATAAAAAAACTTAATTTCAAATTGATTTTCCCTTTTAGGAGAAGATAAACATTCTAAAAACAGAAAAAGTACTTCTAAGGAAAAACGTAGGGCAGCATCAGTTCTGAGTTGGATTAGGCAAAAAGTAATATCAGGCTGTGGGTACCCACTGTGGAGGTATGAAAACTTTCCATAGGCAAGAACACTGGACTGATCACGGTGCTCCAGACCCCAAATTGACGAGGAGAAGTGTCACCCTGGATTAGATTTGAAGCTCATCTGATTTCAGTACCTTGAACCAGTGAATCTGCATAGCGGATCACATTCAGGAGATCTCAGGTCAGAGGCAGCTATTACGTATACATTTTTTTAACATATTTCTTTTTTTAACCAAATTCATTAGCCAAATAAGAACCTATTCTAATTTTAATCTCACTAAATTATTGCTCTTAATAACATCCTGTTGCAGTGATTGCTACAATTTTTATGCCTTTTCATTTACGTTTTCCTGTTATTGTCTTCTTCCTAAGGAAGACAAATTGAATCCTTTCAGTCACTCTCATTAAAGAGCTCTTTCCATTCTTTCATCCTGTTGCCACTGCCTTCTCTGAACAGCAAACACTACTGAGAAACATCCCCATGTTGAGGAGAAGCTTGTCCCCACCTCATGCAGGTCTTCTGTTTTCCCTTTTTCAGCTCAGAATATACACAGGTGGGTGTATGTATTTTGCAAGAAAAACAAATACAGGACCAGAGGAAAGTACATGCCTGACATACATTATCTTTGGCATTGCTCATGAAGGTGACTTCAGAAAGCACGGGTGTTCAGGGGCAGTCAGTGACTGTTGGGAAGTGGCTGCCACCACCCAGGGAACACCCCACTCAGGACTGCTCCCCACACTCGATGCTTCTCGCAGCACACTGACACCTCTCCTGGTCAGTGGTTTAGGGTTAATTGTTTTCTTTTTTGTGCCTGGCCATTCTCAGCCAACTGAGCTCCAAGACATTAATCTGTTACGCGCCAGCTTCTCAAACGTCTTCAGTTGATAAAAGTCTTGTTTTTGAGATAGTCCAGCAGGTGACCTGACAATGTAAAGATGTTTGCTACCAGCTCATCTCCCCAGTCCACATTTGACTGATCTTTTAGTAAAGCTTTTGATTTATGTAATAACCTTTTTCCTCGTCCTTGTGATCAGTTACGAAATCCCCCATTTCCGATTTACTTTGTTGTTGCCTTCATTTTGAAGACGTAAGAGCCGTGCTTCAAGCCGCAGCCTTCTGGGCCATCCCTCCTAGCCTCAGGAGCTGCCTGATCCTTGCTCTTCCCACCATCCCACCCACCGAACTCCCTTCTTATTTACTAAACCTTTGCTTTCAGTACGATAAGCAAACGCTCTGATCAAACTGCTCGGCACTAAAGATCACAGACAAGGAATTAAATATTGTATGTCCTTCATTCATCTTTAATATCATTACAAGTCTGTTAAAGGATTTGTGTCCATTGAACAAAAAAGCTAGAGGCATCACGGCAGTGGAATTCAGATTGCTAAATGTTTAACAAGGATGCTGACATTACAAAAGCCGGAGTCTCTGATCTCTGCTCTTGAAAGCTATTCAGGTTGGTTACAGGGGAAAACTATGTCATGGGCACCTGGGCACCTGCATTTTTTTCTGTCTCAGTAAGCCCCTCTCAGAGGAAGTGAAGCCATAAGGTCCTGTCCCAGTAACAATGAAGAGAAGCTAATGAAGAGCTGGTTTATAGCCTTTTCCCAATCCTGATGTCCTGTCTGTGTCTGAAGGGCAAATATAAAACATGTTTTTCAGTGCTACAGAAGGAAGTGCAAGTAATTAGTCCCCACCGGGCAATGAACACATGAGGTTAATCAGGCCCCTCGCTGGTTTAAGAGCGGGGAGGACAAGCAGAGTGGGCCAAGCACTCGGGGAGAAGAAGAGGTCAGTGAGAGCGAAGGCCCATGTGTATCAGCAGAACAGGGAGCTGGGAGAATGTTTGTAGAGAGCCTACCTGGCTCTTTCTCCTGCTCCTCATCCTGGTGCTGTCACGTCACCCGAGCGGCATGTCCACCTTCTTCCCCTTGTGGCTGTGTTTGGCCAGGGCTGGAGAAATCCCACTAGGCTCCTTAAGCTTTAGGAACTACTATAAGATACCAAAATTCCTCTGGGCCTGAGAACACATCATGACCCAAAATCGCTTTGCACCTAACAGTTGCCATTTTTTACAGTAGTACAGTGTTCAGTCTGCAGTTATTTTACAACCTCAGCAAGATTTCTTTATCGCTGATATATTTTCCACAGCAGTATGTTTTCACACTGACTTCTGCAACCCTCAGTTTGAACACCCAGGTGTAAAATCTATGTACATAATGTATAATTGTATACACATAATCCTTTCAAATTTCTCAGCAGCAAAAACATTCAAGATGACTTCAAGGCCAGCATGCACAGTCCTGCTAAGAAGCAGAGGAAGAAAAGCTAACCTCAAATGTTTCTGTATTCTGTTAAATGCAAGCTGAGATGTTTTCTCTCCCTCTTTCAGGCATTGTTCATATCGTATCAGGCTTTTCCTCCCTATCTCTTTATTCATACTGAATAGTATTTTACTCCTCAACCCGTCCTATTGACCTCAGGGCTATTCCAGACAGGGATAAGGATATGTCTGTGGGGATCAGATTGCAAGGTCAGGGCCCCAGACTGTAAAATCTTCCTTGCTGGGCATGCCATTGTTAAGTACTGTGAACACTTACCATACTCCGAGATGGATCAGCGGCACAACAGTATCTACAGTGTCAGAAACATTCATAGTGCTTCACAACACTACGCTAGGCAAGGAGGATTTTCAGTCCATGGCCCTCACCCTGCAACCCAATCCCCACAGATAAACCCTCACCCACATACAGAGCACTGCTGAAGACAGTGGGGCCCTAAACAGACGCAGAATACTTCCTGAGTGACACAGAAGGAAAGACCACGGGTTTAAGGAACAAAGGGGCTAAAACTTGACAAAGCCAGTTCTGCTCCATTCCAGTGGCTTCTGGTGTCCAGAACTAGTGCACTTGAAAAGCATGAGGGCTGGTCATAAGGGTTTTGACAGTGACGACGGAGAGAAATTGGAAGGTTAAATGACGGGTGCCCTACAGAAACTACTGCCGTTATGCTCATGGTGCCCAACTACTCTCACCTCTGCCTTTTACTTCACTCTGTAGCTGAGAGCTCAGGCACGCTTCCAAGACCTGATCTTTGCTCTCCATACAGCAGCACGATGCTGATTACTGCACCCATCCCTTAAGCTCCTGTCCAGCGGAGAGCTTGTGCCCATATGTTACTTTAAGCATGTGAATCTGTGCCATTGCCGTTATTAAGTCGGCCTGAGCGTCTGCAGTTCCACACATGCTTAAGTGCTTTGCTGGATGAGTGCTCTTTGTTTCTGGAAGCCAGAGGAGATGCAGGCCTGGAAATGGCAACCAGCACAGTCCCACCTCTCATTTGTCTCACTTTTATAACTTTGAAACTCTTCCTTCACTTTGGTAATAATGTAAAGTATCAACTAAAAATTGCAATGCATGCATTTCATTTGAGTTTTATTGCCTTAACAGACAGCATTAGATTACAAAAGAGGACATTTTTCTTCTCAGTTTTAGCTTATTCTTATGATTTATGATTAGATACAGCAAGAGTTCATAAACTTCCCTGACCTGCTGACAGTTTTTACAGGCTCCTTGATTTATTTCCATCTCAAACTTAACAGCTTTCATGTGACTGATATTCCTAGAGTCCTGGCATGGCTGCAGCACAGCCTGTGAGAGCTCCTCTAATCTCCACGTTACTAATTTAAATGAAGTCTTGGTCTGTTGTTTAAAAAAGACATTCGTCATCTCACAGAGGTTTACAGATCCTCTTGTAATGTAATGTCAGACACTTCTGAGATATGAGTTTTATAAAGCCTCCCGATATTGAGTGTTGTAAGACACACCAAGGTCACTTCAATATGCCAAAGGAAAAAAAAAATGCAAAACAAGAGGAGAGGAATTCCTAAGAAACTGCATTGTACTGAGGACATTTAGAAATGATTTATACCATCTGTGAGTACATTTCAAAGATAAATCTGGTACTGGGGAAGAGGAGGGGGGGAGGATAAATTTGAATCCAGAAAAATCCACAGACATCCAGCCAACAGCTATGAGTTCCTGATAAAAAACAACTCCGAGAGCAGTATTCTCACAGTCATAGAGGTTGCAGCATCAACAGTTTCCCAGTGTGCTCCGAAGCTACTGTGCTAACTAAGGCTGCTCTTTCAGCAAAGATGCAGCTGGCATTCTGTTTTCATTGTACACTTTCCAAACAACAGAAAAGATACATTTTGTAATAACAAAGACCAAACTAGTAAGAGAGAGAAAAGGGAAAGAGAGAGGGGGTGAGATAAGAAGAGTGGCTGTCTCTCTAAGCTCAGATACAGCCCAGCTGAAAACAGAAAGATATCACTATTTTTGTCTCCAGAATGTTTAGAAACTGGCAAAAGGTAAGTGATGTGAAAGCATATGAAGGTGGAAGGAACCTAACTGGAAAACATCAAGTTGGTTTTCTGATACTGATGGGTGCTGCAGAGAGAGAACAACACCCGTAAATATTCGTGGAGCTCTGGATGTTCTCAAGTGAATACGCTTAGGTGTTTGAGGTCAACTGTGATCAAGCCTTAGTCTGACAGAAAATTGCTTTTGTAATATTTGTAGATCAGATAAGAAATGACAAGCAACACTAGGTTATGACACACCGGAGATATAAATACAGGTTGCCCAGATCATATGATTGATCGAATCCTTTTATTTCTGTGGAAGAAATTTAGCTAGTGTTGCTGGCAACACACGCGGAGCACTAAATAAATGTTACATACAGTAGCTTGTCAGAATTTATAAAAGAGCAATCGACATTTGCTTTACTGTCAAAACATCAGCCTACGAGTTTCCGCTCTTTGGAAGGAGAATCTGGAAAATAAAAGAATGCTATACAGTGTAATACCTTCAAATCACAAATGCTGTGCTAAGTCTGAACCAGAAATGTGAGCTGCTCTCAGGCAACAAGCTCCCCGTGTCCTCCAACAGAAACAACCTGGTTGTAAGTCTCACTGCAGCAAGTCACTCGAATCATCTGCTGCGTAGCACAGAACATGAAGACAAATGTGGATTTATCACAGAGCTTCCTATTCTACAGTTGAAACGCAAATACATTCGCAGCTGATAGACACAGAAAAACAGGATCACCAGAGCTATACAGTACCTGGAACTACATAGTAGCAAAGTGGATTACTGGGAACACAAAGGACTTTGTGCTCAGTTTCAGAGTTAGCACATGTGAAAGAACTAAAGTCCAGAGATCTCATTCATAGTTCCCCTGAAGTGCTTCTAAGATTTCTTTCCACTCTCCAAGCAACGTAAAAGATTCACGTTGCACCCAAAATCAGAATTTCCAGCAGTTCATCTTTCTGGGGTTACATGATTACATGGCATTTTCAATGTAAAAATCACATCCTCTGTTGGGCAAAATGATCATTTTACAAACCTGATCCATTGGATCAAAACAAAGACTGCAGTAAATCAGATCTATGGATCTTCACTTGCCTTTCTGTGTCTCAAGAACCACCTTCCAGCCTTTTGTTTGGAAGGAGAAGTTTGTTAATAGTATTTCCCTAGAAGAGGGACACTTTTCTACAGGGAGTAAAAAAAGGAAAAAAGCCCAGCTTCCCGTTAGCTAACTCTTTTCACTCTGGTAAGGGCACAGAACACATCTGCAAGGATCAACTGTCAGCAATACTACTTTCCTGCTGAATTTAAATGCATTGTTTATTCTCAATTAACATGTTGCTAGAGTTCTTTTGTAACTATGTGCACATTTACCCCTTCTTACAAGGTTCTTTTACAAGGAATTTCCCTCATCTCCCCTAGGCGGTACACCTTCCTCCACCAAGCCCCTTGAGAATAAGGAGTTCAATGGGGCTTTGGAGTCCATCAATGCATCTTGCGAATCCATTGCAGATGGATCCAAACAGACAATAGACCTGGCCAGCAGGTTACAGGGAATCATTTTCAAGATCTAGTCCGAGTTTTATCTCACATTAGCCTACTTCTGACTGTTTTGACATGAGCTCTACCAACATTTTTAATGACATTGAACAGATGCTATCTCTGGCTGGAACAGTATCCATGTCCTCCTATAGAAAAGATTTAAAGGCATAAAAAAATCAAGTGTGGTCCACAACACCTGCGTTCACACCCTTTTCCATGATATCCATCCCTTCTTAGAGAAAAAGGAGACTTGACCATGAGCAAGTACTTTATCTTGACATGTTAATGTCTCTCTTTTTACTGCAGGAATATCAAGAGTCCCAGTCTCTTCATTTGAAAAGCTTGTCTTGTTAACTCTGCTAGCCCCTAGGTAAAAAACAAGGTGTTTGGAGCTCATTCCAGGCCAGACAGTTACAACTCAAGACCTGCCAAAACCTACCAACCACTCTGAGTCACATTAAGAACAGCTTCCACATATTTCAGTTCTGCAGTATACATCTCTCTCTGAGGCAACCCATACTATCATTCAGCTCCTTCCCTTACTGGGTGAAGAGTGTATTCTCTTCTGTTGGGGCTAGGAATTGGTACCTGTCTCCCAGATTTCATATCTTCCAAATGGGAAAGGTCAACAGATTGATGGCAAGAGGCAAGGCGTAAAATAGAGCTGAGAACATGACAAAAGAAGAAGAAGAGAAGAAAAAGAATTTCAATGCCACACGCTAAATACCCAGATGTTATTAAAAAATCCTCAATGGTTAATTGTTTTTTCAAGCTTTCCTTCTGTGAGACCCTGTCAATCTCTTCATTGTGAGGTATTTTTCTTTGTAACACAATTGTATCCTTTACATCAGGCTTTCATCCTCCCAACAGCTAACTCAGGGCAAATTTACAATAAAAATAGAAGGTGGATTTGTCACAATTTGTTGAGACTGCAGATTTACAATTAAAGGTGGTGGTACTCCTTCTGTCTGTATAGTTTTTGCTTGGCTACTGAATGTAGTCTGACTGACCCTTTAGAATACCCTTTAAAAAATAACAAACACTGGTCTCCTTAAGAACTTGTGATGAATAAAAGAGGAGGGTTCCTGCTTTGTTATCCAAGATTTGCTCAGTAAAAGGTAGAGAATGTGAGACTTCACTAGTTGTATACTGATTGCACAGCTCTTTTTCCTAGAACAAAGACATTGTTCCTTCAAAGAACACTACTACTAGCACAGGAAAATCATTTTAATATTTGACATCCATAATACTTAACACTGTGGCTGGATTTTGTTCAAGTGAAAGGAATTCATCCATGCCAATTAAATAATTCATTGCATAGTTCAAAAGATCCTGATAAGAGTTACCCCACAGATTATACTGCTTTTCCTGCTTTAATTATGAATTTGTAGTTAAAGCACATGACAGGGCTTCAGGGGTGGGTTCTACTTCTTTCTTTGTGATGGGTTACTGGGGGCAATTTCCTTAATTTTAGTCTCTCTTGGCCACATCCTTAGCTCGTGGTGTAAATCAGCCCACGTTTACCAATTTGAAAGGCATTCTGCCTATTTACACTGGCTCTGAATTTGGCCTCTTGATTAAGGAAAAAAAAATGGGGAATGGAAATACCTCTCTTGTGTCAGAAGAGCTATGGTGTTGATATTGGTAACACTTTTAACAAGTTTCATTCTTTTTAACAAATGAGACCTACATCTCATTTCAAAGACAGGCATACAAAGAAGATGCAGTGAATATTTCTAGAGCCTTTGCCATGACTGTATTGCGTACTACATTTAATTCATGAACAGCAGACAAACACATTCCAAGAACACAATACCTAATTACACTGCAGAATTTTATCTCAGTTTTCTTTACACTCTGTTGAATATTTTCACTCTTATTGGAGAACAGAAATAAAAAAATGCCTAGATCAAGTTGGAAAATATGTTGCTGCTAATGCTATGGCTGTTCCTATTTGTCAAGTATTTCAAATAACATAGGGGGAAATGACTATTTCTTACTGATGGGGCTGTAGTATGAGTAACTGAACTTCAAAGATGCCGGGCCAGATTGGATAGCAAACATCAAAAGCTTTTGACTCGTGCTGAGTAAACTTTGTATTCTGACACACAAGTTCTTATCTGTTCTGTTCCAGACTTGAGAAAGAGAGGGGCTGAATCTAACCAAATCACATTGTTTTTCCTTACAGCTGCCAACTTGGAAAAATATCAGGGCACAAAGGAACCATTAAAAACATAACAAAAAAAGGCATGTTTTTGTTAGTTCCTAAGCAACACAATATTGCCAAGATGGTAGCTCCTATGAAAATTAGAAAATATTAGTTACACATCACACTGTTATTTATACTGCTCTGTGAAGCTTTTTTTTTTCCCTCTTCATGCAAACTGAGTGATATTACAGAAATTCTATTCTTTCGAGCAGTGTGTTTATACCACAACTGTTATGTATGTTTTGTCAGCAGCTTATTCCATTTGTTAATTCTCATTTCTGTTTTAATATTTATTTTGTTAATTACTGGCTGGGGAAAAGGATGGAGAAAGAAACAGAGAAAGAAGGAAAGACAAAGTGAAGGAAAGAGAGAGAGAGTGAAAGAGAGAAATTTTGAAATGACATTTCAATCTTTAAATTCACCAGAACAACGCCTATGACTAAGATTGTGAAAGCCCTTTAAGACAGCTGGAAATCTCATCCAATTTCTTTCAATTACATGCAAATTTAAGGAAAACTTTTTCAAACCTCACCCTCCTTGTTCATAGCACTCAAGGACAGCATAGAACATAGCACACAAGTGTGCTTCCTTCCAATATTTTCATTATTCAGTCATAAAGCATTTGACACATGAATCTTTCTACTCTTAAAAATGCCTTGCTTACATTGATGATGCTTCATGCTGGTGAAGGACTAAAATCACAGCAAGGAGTCAGAGGCAAGGAAGATAACAGCATGTGGGAAATATAACCACTACCTCTGCCTAAGAATAAAATGGCCAGTCTCTACATAAACCAAACTGTTTTTGGGTTTTACTCAAGAATTTAGACTCTGGACATAAAAAGTGTGAATGTTTACCTTGGAAGGTGGAAATCAAGTTATGCATTGTGGAATTATTTTGTCAGAATGCTTTAAAACATAGTTGTGAATGACTGGATGTTAGGGAACCATTTCCAACAACCATGGAGCTCTGTTTCCACAAATATTCCAGAATGGTGGACAGTCTTCCCATTACAACTGAACAGTAACCAATCAAAGAGAGCTATACACCAGAGACAGTGGTAGGCTGACGGTAACAGAAGCTTTTTCAGTGAAGGGAGAGAAGAGAAAATGGATGCTACTCTTACTAAAAAGTTTTCATTTCCTAATTCATGGATCATAGACCTTCTGGGATACTGCAACCTTCTTTATGAAACTCTCACCTTTTAAATTGGTTAAGAGTAACTTCTCCAAGGATAAATGACAACACAGATACAGGAAACTCAGCACATATAAAAACATTTGAAAGTTTCAGATGCACTTGTTATAATGCACTGGGTAAATGCAAATAGAGGCTTTTAAAGAGCAAAAAGCATCACAAGTGCACCCCAAAGACACACCACCCTAATGACACAATTTTGTATGCGAAGCCAGTGCAGTCACTGACACGATTGTTGTGCCAGTGGAGCAAGACCATCTTTGTCTCCATTCATTTGCAGTGTCGCTGTAAGGGGCAGTATCTCCTGGAAGGCTCTCATCTTCCAGACTGGAAAGGCTTATTCAACGCAAAGATTTAAAAACCTGGTTTGGAAATTCTACTACATATGTCTGAGGAAGGACATAATTGCAGAGTTCGTCCATAATCCAGGTTTGACATGAGGGGATGCGTTGCTGTATTTTTCAGCATGCAGTAAATTCACGGGATGCTCATTTTGTGCCCGATGTCCTGCACCAGGAACACTTGAGATAACTGAACAAACAGCAAAATTAAGAATTTTAGATTTCATTTGGCTTTAGGATAATCCTAAATTCCAGTGATAGTCTGGAATTTTAACAAATGTAAATAGACCCATCGTGAGGCTCCTTGCCAATTGAGATATGTTTTTTTGTGGGCTTTGAAAAGCTACCCACAAAATTAATTCAAATCAATATGAAACATTTACTAGCTTGTTCTACAGAGGGCTTCTTTTGGCTTCAGTATTACTCATACTTAGGAAGACCTGAATTTGACTTACTGACCTAACTGAGATTAGGTCAGTGTGATTTTGGAGAGTCATTGTTTCTCAGTGTCTGCCCCCACCCATGTAACCCAGGTACCAATTTTCTGCTTTTCAAACTGGGATATCATGCAAATTAATACAGCCAAGATCATGAGATGCTGCAACAGTAGTACAAGAACAAAACAAAAGCATTTTCAACACATTTTCATGCACTGCTACACAGTCAGGGACTAACTTTAATCTCGGTTCTCTATAACCAAATACTTCAGAGCCGTAGTGTAAATATGTTCCTTCGCTCACCTTGGACATAGACAACTGTGATCAAACAAGCCTAATAAAAAAAACAAGCTTTCAAAAACATAGAAAACATACTTCTTTTTGAAATCAATAATCATTTAAAATATAAGAAAGTAACCCTTGGAAATAGCCAAGATTCAGTCTCATTTTCTTCAGCTAAATTAATTCTATAACGTAGCAGAGAGTCACTTGAAGCCATTCAAAGATACAGCCTTATGCCTTATTCTACTATAACATTAACTTTTGTGGAGATGACACACAAGGTGGTAAAAACTGCACATGAAGGATGCAGACTTTTCCCAATAAAATATCAATTTTCAGAGTAATCCAAACAAGAAAGGTTGCAGATGTATTTCAAGAACTGTTAACAGTGCTTTAGGAACTAAGGACACTACATCTGTCCTCCTTGGACATAGTTGTGCCCTAGTGATACTGGCCCAGTTTTCCTACCTAAACAAAACCACTTCCAACCAAACTAGGAGATTCAGCTTTCTCCTCTGCTGTGTCATCTCATGTAGAATTTGTGATGAGGAATAGAGCTGGCTTCTCTTGAGCCTTCACATCAAGAAAACTACTGCTGGATGTAGAAAAGAACCCTAAAGCGTTCCATGGACTGCTCTGAAACTCTGCAAGTCACCCTTTAATTGTGCCCACACACTCTGCTATCCACTATCAATTTTTATCACTACTATCAATTTCAGGCCATGCAGATATTCCAAGATAGATTATAAGACCCCTACAGACAAGTAAAATAATGGCTTTGAGTTGGCGTGCTATAACACAGCAAACAGTAACCACATCTTGAATTTTCTTCCCGCATCTACTCTTTAACTAGTCAGTTTTAAGCACATTTTCAGACTTTGCTGCTCCAGACACAAAAGCAACTCAATTGTAGTTGGATGAGGAATTTGTAAGCACCCAAACGACCTGAAATGAAGTCATTTTTCCTGCAGTTTGCCTAGATACTTACTTTATGGAGCTCTTCAGACTAGGGTAAAAATCATCAAGAAGAATAAATATTTAGTTTGGTCTGCAAGGGGGGAGTTAGCAAAACTATTTCTGGATTTTGCTGGAACTCAAAGCAGAAATGGCAAGAAACTGCAAAGCAGCATGACTACTCTCTACATCCATGTCAACCACAAGTCATCAATCACTCTTTACATATCTGTTTTATAAAACAGAGAAGTTCAAGAAAATAAAGGTGTCTTTGGAAAGGAGGAGGTCTTCCTCAAGTCAGTTTCTACGTATTTTTTCCTCTCTGCTGACCACGGTCCAAGAACAACTAGGTGAGCAGGTGCTGCCTGGTGAGCAGAAGTGTGTGAAAGGGGATGGGCACATGTGCAAATGTGGCATCTTGTGTACCCTTGGTACTGTTTCATTACCTGAATTCTTTTAATTAAAAACATCTGCCAACTGCTGCACTCTGTCAGAATATATCACTGATGTTCCCTTTGTAGTACCTTTCATAACATATGCCAACAGGCGGAAGAAAAATCTTGCTGCTATTATCTTTCAATTTTATGAGTAGCTGGGGCTGTTTAAACTACAAATTAACTTTTACAGGCCCAGCTCCCTCTCCAGCCTCCTCAGCATTTGAATAGTCAACTTTTCCATGCTGTTGCATCAGATAAAGATCATTTTAGCAGACATTTTAGAAGGAGCGAGGCTTGTTTCACTGACACTAAAATCAAAGCACACATTTCTTGTCCTATGGGCTTTGCCACTTCTCCCCCGCTCCTCAGCAGCCTTGGAGGAGTCCATACTCCTTGGGGTGAGATGCTGGTAGCCTGATAGGTCTCCCATGTGCTACCATGACCACACAGACTGAGGGCAGGAGGTACCCATCACCAGCTCAGAATAATGGGTTTGTTATCACTTTTCCCTTGACAACACATTTTCCAAAGTTAAACTTCTTAAGCTGTACAGCTCCAATTCTCTGACAAAGCAGTGGGCAGGTTGTGTATGAATTGGCTAGCCCAAACATTAATTATGTGTCCACAATTTCTTTCTACGATGCCCAACAACAGCATACCTGGGAACGGTGACAGACAGCAATCTTTCCAGCTGAGTGGTGTTGTGTGAAGACTGTGCTTACAGGTCTGCAGGTAGGATTGCATAGCCAAGCATAGCACAGACTAGTTGCAATGTGTGCATGCTGCTTCTGTAGTCTTGTAGCTCAAAGAATGTTTAATCAGCAGTTTATTGCCCTGCCCAAGCTAAAGTGCTTTTGTTTCCATCCTGCCTGAAAATTGGTGGTGTGTCAAAAGAGTAGAAACAGCGTGCTTTCCCTTCATTCCTATGTCTGCATTATAATCCCTTTGAATCCTTTAAGACTGCCTAAAGAAGTGAGTGCAAAGACACAGCAGTTATCCTTTTTAAGATATCCTTGGTGATTGTCTTCTCTCGCACTTGCTCACACAACAAGCATGTGTTTCCAGTCTTTCATCATAGGTGATGCAAACCAGTAACAAGAGCATAGGGTACAATATACATAGTTTGGAGAATTAAAGTGACTCAGAGTCCTAGTACAGTCATTCCCCTTTAAATACCTCTCCTTTCTCTTGGAACATTAATCTGCAACCTTTGCTTTCTAGTTCTGAACAACTCCTACCTCTGTCATCCCTTTGTGCAACCAACTCTTCCCCTGAGCACTGAAAGGACCCTTAAAATCTACCAGCCCCATCTCTGCTTGCTAACCCCTTTTTTTTCCTCCGTTATATTGCTCTTTCAGCTCCAGTCAGTCCTGCCATTTCCATGATCAGTTCGAGAGGACCTCAAATGAGGTCCCAGGTGAGAGGTGCACTATTCTTTTCCTGGTCACACCATAATAAGTTTCATGTTGTCTCCCAGGCTTTGAAGATTCAAAGCTTTTTCTATCACTCATTAAAAGTGAAGTCAGCGGCTGATGTGGCCGAGCTAGGTTTGGATAAAGAACTGAGGTGTGCAGGAGGCAAACAGAAGGAAGTGCTTGAACAAACATTTCTCCCTTTCAGAAAATATACAGCCAGCACCACCAAAAAAATATATAGGCAAATTTCATCTTCCCCACCAAATTTTCTGCAATTTAATGTTTTAAAATTCAATATACTTACAGCGTCTGCTTGGATTAACAAAGTTAAAGTATCAACATGAGCACTTGTGAAGAAAAGTCAGTCCACAGAGAGATGGCTTTTCTACATCAACCCTTTCTAAAGTGCTTGCAGCCACACAGAACATCTGAAGTGTTTGAACTTGTGCAATTAGAACAAGTTGTCAGGGACACAAAAAGCTTTTCAGAAGAGCACAGAAGCTGCCCGTATGTTATCTACCAGTGTCATATACCTTCAGCCTAGGAATCATCAGAGCCTAGGCAGCAGGATATGAAATAAAAATCTTCTACGCCAACCATATTTCAGCAAGCTGCGATTTTTTTCTCTAATAAACCCTCTTCCCTGCAGCTTTTCCTTCTGTCTCTAAGTTCTTCTTTTTTGCTCTCTGCCCTCTCTACTTTTTCCATTTTCCCCCCGTTTCTTTGTCTTTTCCCTTCTCTTCTCCTATTTCTTTTCTCCTTTCTTTCTCTGCTCCTCTCAAACATGCATTCCTTCCTTATCCCAGTCCTCAATTCCCTTTTTTCTGTTCTTGCCTGTTTCCTTTCCTTTTGACCAGCATCGAATTCTTGCAGGTCTCTATGCCAAGGAGCCCTTATTTCCAGCTTCATATCAAGTTTCAGAACACAAACTTCTTCCCTATCAGAGAAACCACACATTATTCCAAAAAATTTTAACTAAATTTTTTTAAGGAAAAGCACAAAAAAAAAAATTCCCAGTTCTCTTCCTGAACAAGTATTCTCAAAGATCCCGTGCTTAGATCTAGAGCTGTGCCTTATGAAAACTGTGTCCAGTTGTGAGAATCAGATGAATTCTCCCAGATTTTGGGAATGGTTGGCACTTGGCAAAATCTGGTAGAGGCAGACCTCTGGTTCTGGATTTCACACACTGGCTGAGTTCTGAACCTGGATATCAAGTCCAAATTTTGAAAGGGGGAACAGTTTTAAGTTGAAAGAGGGAAGATTTAGGTTGGATGTTAGGGGGAAGTTCTTTACTAGAAGAGTGGTGAGGTGCTGGAACGGGCTGCCCAGAGAGGTTGTGGATGCCCCGTCCCTGGAGGTGTTCAAGGCCAGGTTGGATGGGGCCCTGGGCAGCCTGGTCTAGTAAATGGGGAGGTTGGTGGCCCTGCCTGGCAGGGGGGTTGGAGATTCATGATCCTTGAGGTCCCTTCCAACCCAGGCCATTCTGTGATTCTGTGACATGTACATAAATATAATGAGTGAAAAAATTGAGTTGGCATATATAAGAAAAATAAAAACAAGAGTTGTTTCGAGATGGAAGGAAGGATGCATTTCAAATTCTTAAATGCCAAAATGGAACGCCTTCCTTCAATTTTCATCTGTGCAAAAGTTTCATTCATTCCAGGGCATTTTTCAAACTACTCTCAGGAAAGGGAGGGGAAAACTGTGAGACACTGAAAAATTAGGTTGAGATTTTAAATATCTTACATAAAGTCACACTCTGCCGTTCTGCAATACAACATGGCAAACAGGAACAAATATCATCTTCACCTTGGCACTCTGCAGATATAACCGAGCTAGCTTTAAACTAGGCAACGTGACCTCTACTGTCACTATAATTGTAGCAAAATTACGATCCCCTCTATGTCTCAGCTCCACAGTTTAAAGTTCTTAAAGTTTTGGATGCAACAGCTGGAGTTCCTGGGATGATTCCTACAGGGCTTGAGGAGGTGGGGAGGAACAGTTGTGTTCTAAACTGTCATCAGCCTGAGCAGCAAGAACTGAATTTCACCCGACGTTTACAGTCAGCAGGGGTTGTGTGTAAGCAAACATTACATTTCATCACAGACTGAGCTAATATCTCTCCACAACCAGGGCTCCACTGTTCTGTCTCTGACTCAAGAGGAGCACTGGGACAAGAAGGGCAGTGCCAACAACCTTCCAAGTGCAGTCTGTCGCTGTGACATCAGATAGCATACTCATGACCACAATGATTCTTATTAAGAGAGATGAAAGGTCTGAGCTGCTACATGGATATTTGAAGTACACATTCATCTTCAGCCTGTCTGAATCTACAAGACCCATCCAGCAAGCACAACTGTGGCACAGCTTTTTTGCACAACTAGGGTCATGTGTTCCTACATACCCCAGCCTGAGCTGCAGATGACCACGTGAATTTAAACTTCAACCATTGCACACAATGAACAGAAATGTTAGAGGGTCTTCATAGGCCTGGACAAATGCAGAAATCTGTCATCAGTTGACCCATCTATAGGAATTCACATGGGCAGAGACTTAGGGACAGATTCACATGAGTACCAGTCCAGGCAGGTAAATTCACATGGAAAGACACGTATGCGCCCAGCAAGTCTATTCAGCATATCCACTTAAAGAAAGCAGTGCTGCTTAGGCTCCCCAAACCACTTCCAAGGCTCTTCCCTCTATTGCAAGTTTCTTCCTTCTGTCCTCCTCCCACAGCCTACTTCTAAATATCTGACGGCCCTGAGAATGCTGAGAGTTTTTTAATGTATTCTGAAGGTTAAATTATTACAGATCAAGGAAAAGAAGCAGCGGAGATATTTAAACAGACATCCCTGAAAGAACTCACGGAAGAATGGCTGGAAAGAAAAGACAGACAGGAGTGGAAAAAGATGGAAGCTGACAGAGTCAGGGCAGAGGCAGTCTGGAGAGTGAACGTAGGAGGAGGACAGAAAGGTACAAGTCACAGGAGGAGCAGTGGGGATGTGATCCTTACTAACTGAGCAAACCAGTCAAAAAAGCTGAGTACAACACCCAGTGCCAACTTGCTCCTACAAATGTCCGCATGCACCTACTAGACAAAACTGCTGCCGAATCACAAGCAGCTCCTAGGCTTTCATTGTTAGATAGTAACTAAGGAACACAGTTACTCAAGCTGGAAGTTTTGCAGGTTGATTTCCCTTGATCCCTTTCACGTTGCTGACAAGAGAAAAGAAAAAAAAGTTCAGAAAGCACCACAGACAAAGAAAGCCTGGATGACTGCTTTAAATACATCGATCTCACAGTATTTTATAAGGAAGGGTATTTCTCATCTTACAGTTCGTGAAATAGTGCAGCTGATGGACCAACTGCCTTTACTAAAGATGAGCGCCTGAAAACAGGAGTGAAGCAGCCCTCCTGATTTCCAGCCCAGCATCTCGGCAGCCAGAGTGAAGTAGCTTCAATACAGATATGGTAAATGCTGCAGAAGGATGGGATGACACCATTTGAAAAGGTTTTTCCCTAATTTGCATAATAATAAATACATGTATAAGTGGAATTAACTAGCAGGCATTTTTTTCTTCTGTTTGTTTTAATTATTTCGAACTGTAGTGTTTGTAAATGTGATTGACACTAAACCTTTATTTAGACTATGTTTTGAATAAACGTATCAACATTAAAATGAGTCACCATAACCCATAAATCACAGGATGGGTTTGGTTACGAATGCTAAAAGCACTATATCAAGCTTCCAAACAGAATGAATTTCTTGCTTCAGAAGACCTTGAGCAGCTGTGCACTTCTAGTGTGGAAGAAGACACGCAGCTTGGAACAATTTTTGCAATAGCTTTCATTTCCGAGAATTGAATTTTCTTATTGCAGTCAGTTTAAGGACACACTGCAAGACAGACAAACATAAATTAAATTCCTGATATTGCACATGTGAATTCTGCCACACAAAGGGAGATTTTCACTAGCTAACATGACAATTTGGCATCTCATCCCCCTCAACTGCCTCCTATGTATTTTCAGGCAAAGGACAGAGCTTGATGTCTAAGTACCTAAATCATACAGTGTCCAAAAATCTGTAGATTATCACTTATGCCCCAAAGAGTTCAGTTTATTCATTTTTCCTTCAGTGATTTCATTTCTGATTGAGAACAACAAAAATATCAAGATGACATTCTCTTAAGACTTTGCTTCCTTATATTGATACTGCCTTCATTATCTCAGCAGCTTATTTGTTAGAGAAGATATGACTAGGCTCACATCATTGTAGAACACAGGAAGAATTACAAGGATTGATGAATAAGCAAAGGACAAGTGCTTTAACAAATCCAGTTGACCAAAAGTCAGGGTTGGTGTTAACCAAGAAGCACATTAACACGATTCCATCAGAATGTTCTTTTATTTATTTAACTTTCTCATTTTCATTTTTATTTGGGTAAGATAATTGCCTGTGATAAGCTCTCTCTGCGCAGGTTGGAAGCAAGCAGAAGGCCTGCCTTTAGACTGGAGTATTTATGCTAAGCCTAAGCATTAATGATGTGTAATGGCCAGACCATATTTGCATATTGAAATGATCTCAATTAAAATCCCTTATCAGATGACTTCAAAGAGGAACCTCTCAAAATGCAATGCATTTTTCCATGATACGTGGCCGATTCGAGATGTAATGTGTCTATCCACATTTCTAAAGACAATAATTTTAGCGTTGATTTCATAAGTAATGAAACATTTCTTTCCTGAAACCCTGAACAACAAAATTCTTTCATCTTTCTTCATTATGAACTTACTGAGCCCTGAACATCTTTGAAGGATGAAAACACAAAATAGCCCACTGAATTTGAATTAAATAATGCCTTTCTTTCCCCTCTGTATTGTTTATCATCTTAAGAAACTTAGTACGTCACAAAGATTTACAAAGTCTAAAAGAGACAAGGGACCTAGAGGGCTTTCTACTCCCAACTCTGAGTAGACACAAACATGTAACAAGCAATGGAATGCAAATGAAGAGACTTTGCAAGAGGCAATGAAATGACCCAGGTAACAAGGGTAAAATGCTATCAATTACCTAATCTAAAACAAATTGCCTGTAGGGTTAGTGTCAAACCCATACTCTCTAGTGAGATTATGGGCCAGCCTGTGATATCTTTATTCACTTTGCTCACTCTGATCGGACTAACTTTAATGGAGATGTCTCTGATACTAGGTACATAAATGCCAGTATCAGGGGTTATGGCCTTCCCCTGTTCCAATAACTCCACTCTATACTGCTCCTCCACTACAATGACTTCAAAACACGTCATCTCTGTACAGGAACACAGTCATTCTCTTCAGAATTATTAGTGGTAGTAGTAAGAAAATATCTTAAAAACAAAAGCAAATAATCTATCAACTTCATTTTCCATTTCCTGATAGTTTCTGATTCATTGAAAGAAATCTCCAACCACATGCAAGTCTTTAGAAAATGCATTTAAAGTTTTAAAAGGCTCTATGTGTTTTAATAGTAAAGGATTCCGATAATTGCTCTAAGGAAACTCTGTTATTTTCATAACATTTAAAAAGATCTTTTTGTAGAAATGAAGAAGGACATGGAAAACACAGAATTTCATTTATTAATTGAAAGGCCCAGAGGTCATGAATGAATAAATGAGGGAAAAGCATGCCGTATAATGGAATAGAGTCAAACACTTATTAACTGTCAGAAGACTAGGTTCTGATAACATAGGAAATAATCTATCTGGGATCTGTCATTGAAAACCTCTGTGGCAAATATTTTCTTGATATTTGGTTCTCTGCCATTTTCTGAAACCACATGAGTAATTGCCTGCAAGGTCCTGAGAGACCTCATAAAAACAACCGCAAGTTCCAAAGGTACAAGAATTTCAGCACAAAGACTTTTTCCAGAATTTCCCAAGGGAACTGGTGCTACCTGCAACTCAGACATCCATCAAGAGAGAAGGAACAATGCAGTACGGTGATTTGAGTGACCTACCACCCACTGCAACTAAAAAAAAAAAAAAAAAAACAGTCGAAGAAGGGGATACATTTCCTCAAATCTAATACAACATTTTCTCACACTCCAAGGAGTGATAATGCCAGAATCATCTATTAGGGATAAACTCCCTCAAATTATCTCATATATATCATAAGACGCAGTGTACACAGGGAAGCAGCCAGATATCAGCTGCTCTAGGGTAATTACCAGCATATATTCTCATGGTAAAAGTAAGGACACTTCCTCATCCTCCAATTCACAGTAACTTACCTTGCATTTATGACAGGGTAAGAGTATAGAGAGCCTAGCTGCCATCCAGCAGCTGATTTACAATAGCTTCCTCGCTTGTTACTTGTGTGTACATACTCCATCTCCTCAGCAAATAAGGTGTAAGGTGAATCAGCTCACTTGAACTCAGAAACATTTTCATTACTGAAAGTTATTTTTCATCTCTTAGTCCAAGGGTCCTTCACTAAAAAAGAAAATGAAAGCTATTAAAAAATATATCTTTTCTTTCAAGAAAATGAAGACGAGGGGTTGCTTTTACTTAAGCTTTAAGAGAAAAGAATTTGTAAGACTGGAAAAGAAAAACAAAGAAGAGAGACATTAGTTATAAAATACAAAGTCTTAGATGTGTCCAAACAGCGTATCGTGTGGTTAGAGAATTAGAATCTTCTGCTAGTGCTTTGACTATGAAATTCAAAAATCGCAGAGCCCACAGAAAACCAAAGAACACAACATAGTTGAGTCAAATTAAACATGCCGAATGAGATTTATTCTAACTTTCCTCTTAAACTAAATGTGGGGGTTTATGGGATTAGCCTAGCCTTGCCACTAAGAAAATGGTAAACTATGAAGAATCTACAGTGTGGAGAAGTGTATTTATCTAAACAATTCATTAAAATACCAGATACTATCAGTATACTATACACTAGGCAGAATATACATGTGATGTGTGTTACGCAGCTGAACACAACAGAAGACAATTAACAGAAGTCTGCAAGCCACTCACCATCAGAATCCTGCCACTGAAATGGATGTACAGACACCAGTGTCAGAGAATTTGGGCAACAGGGGGGCAGAAATTGGCCCATTTTTTCAGGCATACGTTCAGAGTACTTCCAGTGCTCTCTCTAGAGCTACTTATCCTGATATGGATAACTAGCTTTCCATTAGTAAAAAAATCTCCATCAGCTGTGGTAGAACAAGAACTTACCACCCTTATTTCAGCAGGTGCAACATTCCCCTCAGGAAATAAGCACAGTGAGAAGGGCTATCTTACCAAGAAATTCACAGGCATTTCAGCAGAATAACAACATTCCGTTTAGCTTAACATTGCTTGTTTTATTTGGAAGCATGAAACGTGTTGCTAGCCTTTGTGCTTTACTGTAATTGGACAGCACGATTAGAACACCTTTTTATATTAAATACACATTTTCCTTTCAATAATATTCATATAAAATGAGAGGAATACCATTCAGCCAGTCAGCTGGGCTTGTAGCAGTGATCTGTTTTACCCCTCATTTTTAAAGCTTTTTCTAATCTGTGGTTTTGTAGAGAAACTGTACGTGAAGACTGTCAACATACAGTGGCATATAAAGCAGAAAAGACAGAAGTTTCTCAGAAGTACTGAAAAAATGGATTACTGCCAAATGAGGTTTCTGCAAGTTTATCATTCAAAGCAAGAGGTCACAAACACTGACAATGACGAGGGAACAGCTGCAAAAAGTACTATGTGGAATTCAGATAGACTATCTTTCTGCAAAGGACTTTAATCACAAAGAATAAAATTGGCTTTGCTGAAGTCAGTAATGGATGCAAACTGAACAGCATTTCATGAGGGAGCTGGACATTTTTGGAGAAGGGAGTGAATGTAGCCATACGGTCATTAGAGAGATAATTCTGCATAAGATGGTGAGCTACCATACCTGGTGATTTGTATTTTCTGTTGCCAGGGACAAGGTTTTGATGGACCGTGTGCTTTTCTCTGAGCTATTATTATTTGTATGTCTCTAAAAAGTGCCCCCTTCTATCAGAGCAGCCACTGTAATAAAATGTAAGTTAATAATATTATTTATCCTGTAACTATCACTCATGTTTACTGTTCAATCACATCTTTTTCCCTTCCCACTACACCTCCCCTCTATTTACATTTGAAGACAAAAATTTCAACAAAAGCCACTCAGTGTTCAGGAATTTTTCCAGATCACATTGTCCCAATACTGTTATGTTTCCACCTGGATGATGCATGTACACATGCAGATACAAGCGTGCTCAGATATGGTCTTCTGATCTTTCTCTTATGTTCTCTATCTGGCCAAGACTGTGTTTGAAATTACTGCAGTAGGCAGGGCCCTTGCTTTGCCTCTAAAGGGACATGATTTGCAGATTTCTACTCAAACAATGGTGTTGCCAAAACAATCAAACTCAACTGGCAAAGCCACCCCCTCCCTCAGATGCTTAAGTGCCTTTGCCACAGCTGCACCTACTACCTTCAAACGAATCATGGTGATTTGGTGAAGTAGTTTAACTGAAAGACACACCGAATACCATCCTATCCTGAGAAACAGCCATCACGACTTCACTTGTGCCTACTGTCTTCTCCATCCTCCGAGGGCAGGAAGAGCTGGCTGAGTGCAAACCAGAGATAAGACACCAATGGGTCTTGCAGGTGTACTGACAATATGATGGTCCTCAGTCATTTTCTTGCAATGAACATCCACATAGTGCCTATTTATTAAATACACAGGAGATGCAGCCAGCAACATTTTCCATGATATAAACTGTATAAGACAGCTAACTTACTGCAAACAGAGCCCAGTAGACTACTAGCTTTTATATCTCTGTGTGCAGAAAAAAAACTCTCTTCTTAAACAGTCTCTTGGCCTTTACATTACTGCTCTTTAGACCCAACCAAATTAATCCCTGCTGTATCAGACACAGTCTTCCACGTGCATCAGAAGAGAGAGGAGTGAGAGATGAAGCCACATCCCTGCACCCACGTGAACTTGGCACCACACCACAGCATCCTCAGTCCTAGCAAGACCTAGGCCTTCTCCCTTCCAAGCCACTCAGGAAACAAAATCCACAGCTTCATTTCAGTCAGCTTGCCAACACTAGCTGTTATCTAGATAAGGTGATTTCTCCCATCTTGTTTTGATACAAAACCTGCACGGGAGACTGCCTAATTTTTGCGTAGTCTGCATACCTGAGGTACTCATTGGAGGTTACTACCACCCAGGGTTCCCCCCCATCTCTGCAAGGCAGATGCATGAGCTCTAGGGAGCAATTTAAACTAGTGAAAAATCTGAACTGCTCTCTGAGATGACTATCGCCCTTCAGTAAATGAGAGGGAAAACCAGGTAGCTGCACCCTTAATAGATGCATGTCAGTTAGGTACTTTCTCTTAGATAGGATGCACCTGGGCCTATCTGTGAATAAACTAGCTTAGTCATACAGAAAATGGATGAAGGTGCTTTGCTTGTGATAACATAGACAGAATAGGCAAAAAGCCATAAATGTGTTCTGTCATACACTGATAGTACCAATTCTCAGCATTTCTACTACAGCCTCTTTCCAACGATCATAAAGCACTTTACCAAACCAGAAACCTTGTCTATCCAGCAGAAGTACACCATCCAGGAGCCACTTTGGCCCACTTAGTGCACTTGTAAGACATCTTCTAACCAGAAACACAAGTACAAAACCACTTCACTTTTCATTTCCCTTAACACCTCAGCCTTAGTTTGCATTGAGGGTTCACAACCCTGCACTAGTTCCCTTTGAAATCCCACTTTAAACACACTTTTTTTCCCCCCCTGAATATTTTACAGTCTCTCTAGACAAGGAAAGATAAGCACTTTTGGTGTTCCACAGAAGAGGAGCTGGGGCCCTGGGAGTGTTCGTTATACTGTTCGCACCAAATACTCAGACAAAGATTCTCCACTAGCAGGCAGAACAACTGTGATCCCAAAGCTTAAATGGAGACCGGTTAAGACAATTTATGGGCATTGGCTTTTTACAGGCACGTGGCTTTTGTGAATGATCACCAGAACCCTACAGGTATGGTTATACACCCCCCAGCAACCACCTGGATCATGGCAGCAAAGCCTAGACTGCATCTTCCCTACCTAGAGCATTTAACTCTGGGAGTACATGAGGTCTCTCACAAACATAGTGGAGAACTAGCAAGACTAGAAAAATATCTGCACCTACACCCAATCAAATGGATGGCTTTTGTTCAGGATAGGCAGATGAAGCTAAACACACACATACCCTCCCAGCAATGTACTTTTCACTGCTGGCTCACCGGTGCTTACACAAGCAGGCAAGATGGTAGGGAAGTCAGGGGAAGGCTGAGCACACACGTTTGCTTTTCTGAAATGGTATTATGTGAAGTTGGGACATGAGAAACAGAAAATTGAATACTGAGAAAATCAGTGAACTCTACAAACATCCATTGTTGTATTGGTATTTTAAATGGAAGAGTTCCTCATGTCCTTAAAGCAAGGTTTTCTGTTTATAATGGGAATTATACTCTCCCTTAAGAACCCCATGCAGAAAGAAACTTCCTCTAAGAGAGTCTGATGGTTTTCCCCATGAGAAGATAAGGGCTCTTCACTTCTACATTACTGTGAGAAAAATAGCTGTTGTCAATTCTTTAACCTTCCTGTAATTATTTAAAATGCAGGAATTCATCTTCAGTCATGTCTTGTTCTTTAAAAATTAATTTCCCTCTTCCACTCTTTTTCTTCAAACCAGGATTCACTTCATTTGTTCAACAGACGAAACCAACCCCGATTCTTAACACATTCAGCAACTAAGAAAATTCCAGCCTATGCCAGTTTTAAAGGCTGATTCTGAAAGACATGAAGCAGTCTTAAAGCAGCCACAGAACACAAGGCCCTTTTCTTTAAAAAGAAATCCCCTTTCCCTTCATCTTTGCCTATTAGAGCTGTAGAGACTCAAATGAAACTATTATTGTGCCTACAGCTAGGCAGAGAAACACGCCCTTCTTCACACTACTAACAAAACCAGGCCAACAACAAAAAAAGAAGTAAAATTTTGTCTTGAAAACAATGAGGCTACAGGTGTGAGGGAGGTCATAATCTAAAGGCAGCGTAGTTCACACACAAAAACGGGGACAGAACTCAGCCTGAGTTCTTTATGGCAATGGCAGATGAGGACTGGCTTTAAATTCCTGGGCAGAATTTTGCAAAACAAGAGAAACAAGAGATCTGGGGGGGGGAAAGAAGTGTCTTTTTATTCATAAACTTTTTTTTTTTTTTTTTTTTTCTGGAAAGCATAAAGATACAAACAAGAGAGCCACGCTGATGTTTCTTAAGTGCCCAGTTTTCAGTAAATCAGCTCATAAAGAAGTAGTATATTAAACAATCACTTCTTTTTCCCATGTTAGGATATTATTAATGTTTCCTTGTTTTAATATTATGGAGGGATATTCCCAGCATGTATGCCAGAGAAGTGTACCATACACTTCCATTTCATCTTCATCTGAAAATTCCTTTTTTGATGAATGTGAGTACTACAAACAGAAGAGGGTAGAGCCACAATATAGTGCTCTTTAATCACTGCATACTTTTATTTTTCTAAATACACCATTACTTCTAAGTGTTGCAGCCTTCTTTGGAAAGACATTTACACTAGAAAGCTAAGAGTACTTTACAGCACCCTGCAAATTTCCATAAATGACAATTGGCCATGAGAGTTTCTTTTCACTTATTCCATAGAGGGGGACTTCCAGAGGAGAGCCAGAAAAGGTGGAGAACACTTTAAAATGCTTCTCACTGTCATTTCCAATACCCCGCCTAATTCAGCTAGGCCAAAATCTCACTTGAAGTGAGCTGAAGTAGAAGCTTTTTGTGTGTGTATGGAACCATATCCAGCTGGGAGTGCGGTTAAATGCTTGCCCATCCCCTTAACTCTGGGCATGTAAATTCAAGACGAAGAGAGCTGTTTTGACGTTCTTGGCTGGAAATCACTCTCCACACCTATACTTTAATGCATCTACTGTACGTGGTAGTTTGGCTGCTTCCTCTCGCTACCATCTGTTCTGATGGCACAGTGCCTGCTCACAAGTTGAATGATATATAGGTGCCAGGCAACAATGTGTTTTGATGGGCAGACTGCACCACACTGCAATTGTCATCTCTTGTGCATGATGGCCACACTCTGCCAGAAATGAAACGTTGGCACTTCGTACCTACATACACTTGTTCACACCTGTTGAGGCTTACGTGCCAGAAAAAAGGGAATACTTTAACAGGGGAGTTTGCAGGCTTGCTTAACTCCCCAGCAGGAAGTACCATTACCTGGAAGTACATTCAGCCTCTGGCTCATCACCACTCCGTGTGTCAGGCACACACTGGGTCACAGCCTGAAATATACTTATATTCAATAGGACAAGAGATAATGGCCTTAAGTTGCACCAAGGGAGGTTCAGGTTGGATATCAGGAAAAATTTATTCTAAAAAAAGTGCAAGACATTGGAACAGGCTGTCCAGGGAGGTAGTGGAGTCACCATCCCTAGAAGTGTTCAAGAAATGTGGAGATGTAGTACTCAAGGACATGGTCTAGGATGGTCACTGGCATGGGTTGGTGGTTGGAGTAGGTGATCTTAAAGGTCTTTTCTGACCTTAATGATTCTATGGTTCTATGATTTCTATGTGTTTTCCCAGAGCATTATGTCTGGGCAGAAGAAGAGACTACTTGCTCATTCAGGGAAAAACTAACTGGGCCGGGCAAGTTTCTTCTCTTCCACACTCCCATCCATTTCAATACAAGTCTATGCATCACTCTTCCTCTCTCCATTTCTATAGTCATGTAGATGACCACCCCAAAGGTCATCTATAGACTCTGGTGTTTCAGAGTTCAGATCCACTCCTCTTCACAGGTAATATATAGGCACTATAGGCACATAGCATTCAGCTCTGTGAGTAAGGCCTCTCCTTGTGGCTTCTGACAAGGCAAAGATTTATAGTAATGGAAATAAACATCAAGAAAGAAAGTGAATGTAAAACATTGCAGATGAGTTTAACATGATTTCAAAAGGGGTATGTTTGAGAGAATAGAAAATTTCCAGTTCCTCCATTGGGTGTATGCAGAAATTCAATGATTTAGGGAAAAAATGAACTTCAACATACTAGCAAATTTCTTGGTGAGTGTGGAAAGACCTGGAAATATGAAATATAGCAATATTCACAAGCACTGGATTGGAGCAGTCTGTTCCGGGGGGCGGGGGGGGGGGGGGGGGGGGGGGAGGGGGGGGAGAAAAAAGAAAAAAAGGAAAGAAAGAAAAAGAATTTAAACCTTAATCTTAATCCTTGCCTTTAGCAGAACAGATAACTAAAATCAGATTTTTTGCATATCCTTGTAGCTAAAAAAAAAACAGCTGTGCTGAGAAGGCGGGGATAGGGTTGATAAAGGACTTTGCTGTTAATATCAGGAAAAAGAAGCTGAGAAAAGAAGAGCAAGGGAGACTCCATCAATAACATACACAAATGCTTTTGTGGTTCCAACTATCTTTAGCAAAGACCAATAGGAATCAGGAAAGCAGGAAAGCTTTTCCCTGCTGCCAAATCTTTGGAGAACTGGCCAGAAGAGGTAGAAATTACTTCAAAATGCTTTTTTTCTTTTCCTAGCATAGTATGCCTAATTCAACTTTTTCAAAATCTTATTGTAAATGGTGCTTAAAATATAAACTTTTGTTTATGAGAAAATGAGCCCAGCTGGGAATGTAGGTAGTGACTGGTCATCACTTCAGCTTGGCATGTCAATGAAAGGCAGGGAGAGACTTTCCAACCATATGTTTCCACATCTACATAACAACTGGATTCAGAGCCCACAGCTGGAGTATTTTCAGTGAGAACCTACATTAGATATTGCACAGTTTGGGAGTAGGTTCTTGTCCCAGATGCTCATGCCCAAGACTCTCTATTCATTTTCATTGGAGTACTATGTATCATAAGATTTTAACTTTTGGCTGCTACAAATGTGGTTTGTAAATACAGGTGAAGAGGATGAAAGGCTGTAGATGCCCTCTCTGGCCTTAATAATGCTTGTAAGCACTTGGTCAGAGGGAGGAAACCTGGCATTCAGGTATTCACCACTAGCTTCTTCATGCCCTGTGCAAGGCTGAGGTTACTGGAAAACTAAGCATCTTGTAAACCTTGTATGCGTATATAGTAGGAAATAAGAGAGATGCAGTCAGGTGAGTTACAGTATATTTGTTGCCAGCCATTACCAGGTAGCTGCTATGTTATTTCTATGAAATACCACAACTACGTAAATAACTCAAGTAATAATTGTAAATGGATGACTGTGTGAAGGGAGGTGGGGGCAGGAGCCATAACTGCGCAGCTGCTATGGCTGTGAAAATTCAACCTTAAGCAGCCTAAACATTCATTTTACAGTGTACACCACTGATTACTTAATTACATCTAAAATATAAGTCAGACACACTAAAAACCCCAGGGAGTAAATTACAAACAGCTATGAAGCAATGTGCATGAATACACTCTGCTTTGACTTTAAAAAATTATTGTTTTCCAATGAGTATGAAGGATTATTCTATTTCTGTCCTGCAAAACATCATTATATTACAAACAGGTAAATATTTCTAAGTAATATTAGATGTGCGTGGGAGCATCCATCTTCAGCCTTTCACTGTGGGCTCTCACTAAAGGTTCTTATCTTTATGTATATTTGAACAAGAAGATCTACATATGCTTGATCTCGGTATGAACCTCTGTATGACCTGATTTTGTTGCCATGGCCACCAATTAGACCAGCCTTGTTGACTGCAGAACAACAGTCAAAGCATCTCTATTAAGTTCTGAAAAAGAATGTCATATTTTATTTGCACACTACAACAGCTTATCCTTGTAGTAGTGTTTGTTTCTTCCATTAGCTCTGTATTTAATATTTAAGCATTTAGCTTAAAAGACAGGAAAAGGGGGGGGAAATTGCAGTAGCCAGAAGCTCCATTTTTATTTTTATTTGTTTAGTATCTCCTTTCATTTTCCAGGTTTTCTCTTCTAGGAAAATAGAGGACAGACAAAAAAAACTGTGGTAGCATCTTTGCTTCAAGAGAACACTGAGATAAGCAGAACATCTTTATTTCAGTCCTGCCTTTTGAGGATCCTATTAGCAATTTCCCAAATGCAGTATTTTGAAAGGTCCTCTCTCTCAGTATGTGACAAACCAGGAAAGACTTCCCTCCAAAGCTCACCTGGCAAACACTGCCTGTTGAACTACCTTTGCTCAGCAGTAGGTGTGTAAAGACAGTGAATACTGTCACACACACAAGAAAGACAGCTCAGTGCCATCAATACTGCGTTTTCTTAACGTCTATCTGAAATAAAAACACCAAAACCACATCAGGTAATGTACTCTGTTTCCATCAAAACAGACAGAGGTTTGAGGATAGCAGACTTTCACGATTAAATCATTTTTTCTCAGGCTTCCTCTTTAGAAAATAATTTTCTTAGCATTGTTTTCATAAAAGCTTTCAAATACCCTAAAATAATGCAGAGAAATTGGCTTTTATTTTGAACAGGATTTCTCAGTATGTACCGCATCTCTTGGCATATCTATTATATTAACTCAAGTCTTAATGATACAATGGTTAAAAACAGAGTACAGATGTGTATAAATGAAAAATGTAATAGATTTCCCTCTTAATGTAATAGAATTGGCACGAGGTATTGGAAGCAGGAGTGAAAGTAGTCACTCAAGCATTGTGTTTGCATGTTATTTAAATACAAGTGGCTGAGGTATAAGTACCTCTAAGTACACCTGAAAGAGATGGTGCCTTGTAATCATTGTTTCAGCAATTGACAGTTGTTTACACAACAGCAGCACATTCGCTACTGATTTGAATAATAAACATGTTTAAACACCAGCTGGATAATAGAAGGATAATTGAAACATAGTTTAAAGCTCTGATTTACAGGCATTGTGGCAACACTTTTATTTGTGGTACAATGCTATACTTCTGTGCAGTCTCTTGAAAAAAATTAAACAGGGATTGTTTCAAACAAGTTTGGGATATATTTAACTCGATTAATCTGTCATGCGTTTGTGTGCCTACACAGACAGACAGACAGAACAGAGATCACACCACCAAAAACTTCAAACAGACGCGTGGTGGTGGCTGTATGCTGCTGAGCTTCACTGCGCTGTAAGGCCGAGCCCTTCCGTTGTGTACATACTTCCCAAGGAAGGACTGTAGTGCTTACAAAGTTTCTATCTATCTAATGCCCACAAACCACAAGAGCCCAGGGGGTTGCATAGTAAAATGGCTAAAAAGAACACCAAACCAACCAACCGTTAGACTGTTCTCTTCCTTAAAAACATCTCTACAAACACTTTCTTAATGCGGTATCTACCAGCTGAGAAGCCTAAGTATGTGGCTGCCAATTGCCATCAGGCCACACGCTTTTTAATTCCAAAGCAACAGATAATCCAAGACAGACCAGCTTTCAATTTTCATCCTGTTTCTGATCTCCTACTCTGGTTACAAACCATAGTAAGTTCACTAACAAGTATGGAGGCGTGGACAGTTTCCATGAATTCACTTAGGCCCAGTTCTCTGACTGTGGCCTTCTATTTAAATGTGGGGACTTCTTTATCCCAGCCGGCACAAAACCCACAATTTAACCAAGATTTCAGGTACCATGACTGGCTTCTTTTACGTAGCAAGTCCCATCAGTTCCTGCTGACTGGCTCACGGGCCACAGGCTTTCTGTAATCACATCTGCTCAGACCCTAGCTGAGAAAAAACCTCAGGAGAAAGAATTTACAGCAGCTCCTGTTTGCAAGTCCTTCACTCTTTATAGCATGAGAATCAAGTATCAGGTACAGACAAGAATATGGAGAGATTCAATTCACTGTTGCAGGACTTGATTACATTTTTGATACCTAAATATGATAGGCAAGACAACTTGTGCCATCTTATAGGAAAGCTGACATTTTCAATGGAAATTTGTTTCCATTGTACTTAAAACATTACTAAAATTAAACAATTCAGTTTGGATTCCTACTATGACTATTGTTACTTTTATTCTCTTATTTTGCCATTTCTGCCTCCGTGTTTTTATCTTTTCTGTCATACTTAAGACAGTGGCTTTCCAGAGCCAGTGTTTTAAAAATGGCCCATTATTTTTCTTACCACTTCATTGATTTCACCTACTAATGGACTGAAAAGGCAGGGCAGGGAGCAGACACCAGGCTTCTGTGTTCATGTTGACCTGTGCTGCTAAACAGATGCTGCTGCCTTTCACTCCAGATGGAGTTCGTTCAGGGCATGTGATTTCATTCCTAGATATCCCAACTTGTTCCTCTCATGAGCTCTCAGAAATCTCAGATTACTGAGATCTTCCAGGGCAAGCCCAACAAGATTGAATCCTATGTATATCACTTTAACAGGATTAAAATTCTGAAGAGACAGGAATGAAAGCATGAAAAAATAAAGATATTTTATAATAAATTCAAAAACTAAAAGCACTGGAAAGTCTTTTCTTTCATGATATCAGTATGTTTGTATCTGAACTTAGATGTTGTAAAAGGTAAAACTACAGCAGACTTAAAAATAAATCATAAATATTATTAAAGCTGACAGCCATTCAATGAACACTCTGCAGAGGCAACCTGATTTTCAAACACTAGTAATCTTGTTGCATCAATGTCCTTAAAGGAGATAGAAATAGTTTTCTATTAAGAAAATTAAGCATTAAGAAGTATTTAAGCAGATACCAATGACCAGCTACACTGCAAGAATGAGGGCATCTACAAGCATCACACATCTTCCCTTCTTCTAAGAGTCTTAGATATCAGGCAATCATATTGCAATTCTTATCACTACTCTGAAGTCTGATGACAACCAACAACCAATGCATACCCAAATGGGGAAGAAGTCATTCAAGCTGACTGGTACTTCAGAGTTGCCAAGTCCTTGAAATACAGCACACTGACTATACCACACAATGGGAATTATCATTCAGTGCCATTCATCACATCAACCTGCAAATGCAAGTCAGTCCCAAATGAGCAGGCACTGAACTAAGAAGCATGGCAACCTCACCGTGGTCTAGGATCCAGGTTAATTTTGTTGAAAGAGACAGCTCTCAGCCCAGGTGCTGGGCCTTTGTATGACCTCTCTGCCTATGGTAGCCAAAAGCAAGAGAACTTCCATGAGATAGTGCCTTTGATACATGAACCTGTTCACATGTTCCCTTTGGGGTCTCTAAGGTGTGTAGTATGCATGTAGATGCAACCAGATCTTCCCTAGCAATACTCTGTTAGCTATACTAAGGCATGCACAAATGCACATTTGACATAGGTCTTCCTGAAAAGGAGTAGAATATAACACAGAGGAGAAGAGGATATATCTATGCATGCCTTTCAGTTAATAATAATGTAGTGTATGGCTGCAATTGGAAATTGTATTGCATTAGCTAAGAGACACTAATAGAAACACTAATCTTTTTAAGATATGGAACAGTCTTGTGCAGTGTTGCTAAATACTATGTATGCCATACATTTTTATTTCAGGAAAAAAAGAATAGTCACAATGAGTATGTCATATCACCAAATGATGGATGGATACTCTGAGATAGTCTTGGATGAGACATAAAAGAAGAAATGCACTACATATGGTGACATCAGAAGAGGCACAATAGCAAAGCGTGGATCAGGCTTAGAGAGGCCTTTATCTAAGGAACTAACCAACAGAAGCTGCACTTGATAACAATGTACAGCTGGATAAGATGCATGGAAAAAATCACCATGAGCTTCCATAAGATACGATGGGCAGACAATGGTTTGTTGTAGCTGTGGGATAGTGTTAAGCAGCTTCAGTAAGCTGTGTGTGTTGTAGTTCTTTGGCCAAACTCTGGCCCCTTTGTGCTAGGGCTCAGGAGTGCCCAATAAAAACTGAGGGATTTTCCTCCAAAAAAGGAGCACTGCCAGGTGGCTGAGTGCCAGGATGACTCACTCTGCACTACCCATTCCTTACAGGAAGACAGAAGTTCCTGAATAGGAAAGGATGAGGCCAGGAGTCCACTGAAATCCAGCTGCCCTGGACCCCAGAGAGTAGGGGTTGCCTCACCAGCCCTGTTTGGAATTTTGCTCTTTGAGTGTCTGAAGAAACTGGGCCAGTCTCTTCCATTCTCTTCACTGGCACAAATTCTCTGTATTCCTAGACCTAGTAGCACAGTGGAAAATAAAGACAAGGGCCATGAAGGAATCTGTATTAATTAATTCTAACACATATACAGAAAGGGGCCTATTCAGTGGCTTTATGAAACACTAAAGAAATAGAGTAATAAAATTCACCTTCCTTCACCTGATGTACAGCAAAAGTTCAGAGAAAAGCTGTGTTTGCAGCAGTGAAGTCTAATGCTAGAAAACATATTTTGTGACTCTGGGCTATGCATATATATTCTCTGTAAAGAACAAAAGGGATTCAGGGATTTTTTTTTTTCCAGTATGTTTCATTTTTGAAAAGTAGTGGTGAATGTGTGTCCTCTCTAAATGTGCACAAGCAGTTGCTTGACATCTGAATGGTGAATTCTTCATCTAAACTACCTTTAAGCCAGGGGACCCCTGCAGCAAGATGTTTAAGGGAGCCAGAAGCTCCCTGAAAAAGGGTGCTATATACTGCATAGTTTGGATGTCAACTCCAGCTCTGGAAATCTCTAAATAACTGTTTGCCAAAAACTTGGTAATGAGAGAGTAAACGTGCATGCATATACCTACAATATAAAATCTAAATCTAACAATGGTTCATACAACTGTGTCATAGAATAACCTGAGTTGGAAGGGACCCACAAGCATCGTGGATCTCAACTCCTAGCTCCGCAAAGGACTACCCAAAATTCAAAACCTATCTCTGAGAGTGTTGTCCAAATGCTTCCTGAACTCCAGCAGCCCTGGGGCAGTGACCACTGCCCCAGGGAGCTTATATATAGACAGAAGCCTGTACATACAGTCTGCACAGATGTGTATGTAAAATATTGGCAAGGCCAGAACTTCTGCAACCTATATGCCTTGCATAGAAGACACTTCACCAACACCAATGGCTCTTAGCGGGCTAGAGGGATCTTCAGTTTGACTCAGTATACCACTTGCTGTTTTAATAACAGCCCAGCTGTCCTATCTCTGGATCCTCAGATGTTTAGTAACTTAGGGGGAAATCATCACACTGAATTCACTGAAAGTAGAACTACATTTTATCTTCTCCAACAAATTCTTGATGTTATTTTATATGTATTTATCCAGACAAACACTTTGTGTCAAAACATCTTGTTTTTGAGAACGTCTCAAGAGATATTAGCAACAGAGGGAAAATGACATTTCTTTATCAGCTATAATACACATAACATGACATTCAAACACAACAAGTGCTACTCAGTAGCTTGTAAGTCACAGAAGGTGAATGAAAACACTTATCTCTTTTGTAAAAAAAGAAAAGAAGAAGGTAGAGAATCCTCAACAGAACGATCCACTTTGACTTAAAATATATGGTAAGCAGCATTACAAATTCATAAGCACAAAGCCCATCTATTAAGATTCTGAAAAAATAATAAGTCTAGGTAGGAAGAAGTGTTCCTGCAAATGTATGGTTAGTTAAGTCAAGGACAGTAAATGAAACTGCTTTTCATATGCCACGTTGATCTGTCTAAATTGGGGCAAGATGTGCCACCAAAACTGCATTTTCATCATGTGTTACAGAAGGTCAAATGTTAACAAATACAAAAGAAAATTAATAAACAAAAACTTCCCACTCTAGAAGTAGTTGTTAAACTCACACATGCTGTTACGTGATATTCATCTCAAATGACTGCTATAGTAAACAAATAGTAGAACTGCTCTAGTAAACAAACTGTACTACAGCGCTAGTAAACAGATTGAATGTGTAATGCTACAAACCTCCAGAGAAGCCAAACCAAAAGACATCTGCAGTTTTTAAGAAATGTTTGATTTAAAAAACTACTCACACACAACTGCTATAATGCGACTGCATCTACTCTGCGAGACCATGCTCCTACCAACTGCAAATGAAAGCCAGAGAAATTCATCTGAGAAGTACAGCACATAATTTAACGTGAGTGTAAATAACCAGATAAAATGGTGGATTCATCTTTTAGATCCTTTAAATGAAAACAAGATGACTTTCTGACTGATATGTTCTAGCAAAACACAAATTTGTATGGCTCTATATAGAGAAGTGACTGGATGAAATTAAATGGTTTCCTCTGACATTACAATGCACTATTTTAGGTCAGCATTCAATAAGGTGTTCAGGAATTCCCTCACAGAGCTACAGCTATATTTGCACTACAGAGGATGTCCCGAAGGATATCTGTCTTTTCTTGTACTGGCCACCTGGGCATCTCTGCTTAAAGCTGTTCAGGATTTAGGAAAGGCATAACCTAGCATTTAAGTTCCTGGAGAAGCTAGGTATATTTCAAACACTCTCACTGTTCTTGGTGCCCACTTCTTGCCAAACAGTCAGGCAGCTATCAGATTTATCTAAGTGTGAAGTCAAAATATTACGTTTCACTTTATCCTGCGGCTTACGAACTCCAAAACCCATGTGCCAAACCATGAGAGTACAGAAAGCTTCGTAACTGCTGTGCATCCAGGCATGGAGGAACCATGCAGCCAGAAAGACCTGGTTCTCCTCTAGTGGTTAAGCTACTCAGCTCGGAGAGTAAAGCCTCAAGGCTTTCCTTCTGAAAAGTTTTTCAATTCGAGTCAATAATTAGTCACCACAAAGCAACACAGAAATTAGCTAGCAAGTGATTCCCTCTTTAGGGTCCTAGCTCTCTCTCTCATGCTATTCCTGGATCCTAGGTACCAAACTCAGTTCTGTGGCCACTCCTGGGATTGACCACTTAATTCTTTGATGCTGCACCTCCACATCTGGGTACCTCCACATTTTTCTTGAGTAAGAGCCCTAGTTCTTGAATGAAGACTCCAGTCAGTTGTGTTATGGCCATAAATGCACACCAGATCAATCAGTTTTATGATTAACAATACCACCATCAAAAGCCTCAGGGACATTCCGTATCAGTTTTGGTTTCTTCATCATTTCGAGTCTTACTCTCTTTGATGAGAATTCTCCACAGTCTCAAACAAAACATAACATTCTCCCACAGCTAAATAAAATATGTCCCCGCAAGAGAACCATCATGCCATGGTACCAGCTGACTGAAAACAAAGTGTCATCTGGGTCAGCAGCGATATATTCTTGCTAAGTATATCCAGCAAGTCCATGAGACCATACAGATTCTTAAGCATCCAGTTAAGTACTCCACGGGGTTATAGCTTTAATTACATATTTCATAACTACAAAAGGGTTCATTTAAAATTCGGTTCAGAACAGAAGTGTTAAGTGTGCATTTTTCTTTGCTCATAGCAAAATGCACACAGATTGTGGAAGGTGGTTTAAATGAATAGCTGAGAAAAATATGTATACAATGTCTACTGTAATGAGCCTACTCAAAGGTTAAATGCAACAGAAAACAGAATTAAAATAGATTGATTAACATTTGCATTCAGACCCAAAGTAGTGTTAATTGCCATAGCTCCAGTGAAATTCCATAGTCCTGTTCTAGTTTGCATCAGACAATGATCTTGTCCATAACAGAAGATATTCTGCGTAGTTCAGACAAAGGCACTGTATATTTAAGTAGAGATGTCTAAAAAGAATATTACAAAAAGATAAATTAGCTTTGCATTCTGGCAGAATCTGAGATAATGTTTCTGATGATCTGTTGAGAAAATAAAAGTAGAATGTTGCCATTCCCAGCCATCATTTATCTACTGAACCAGAATTTACTTTCCAGGAGCTGGTTCTCAGGATTCCTAATGCGGTTTCCTCTTATTTATACCACCAGGGGAAACCTGGGTTGTAAAAAAACAACTGGAAAATTAATATTATCTCTGGTGTTTTCACAAGTGTTTGCAAGTAGCAAACACTGCTGTGCCTGCTGGAGGCTGTGAAGCACTGAGCATAATCTACTGCAGCTTGAACAAGGCCTGCATGGGCTTTGTGTACGCACAAGTCACCTCATAAAGCTCCAACAGTGCTAGACCGTGGATCTGTGCCATCAAAGTCCAGGACTGAGGTTTTGCCTGTGTAAGCTGGGGACTCAACTTGTCCTCTTGACAGATTTGCAGGCTTCCAAGTGATCATTATTAGTGTTTGTGTACCTTCACCTAGACATTTCTCATCGAGCTGTACAAAGGGAATATCAGTTTCAGGGGTGAAGTGAGGGTAAACTAGGAGCATGAGTGAACTGACAGAGCAAAAATGTCCATAAAGTAACATGAAAGCATCTGTAAATTACATATAAATGTCTATATTAATTATACATGAATCTAAAATAAAAATATATTTTATATTACTAAAAATCATTAATGAGAAATGCAGCAGCTTTTGAAAATGTCACTCTGCTTATGCAGTTTCCATATTTCTTTCTTTTCTTTTGCTGCCAAATGCTTAATTTTTATTTATTTATTTATTTTTGTAAAAGCCAAGCACTTTTCCATAAAATGAACCTTCCAGGTGAGTCTTTCCTTTAGATGATTACTATTACTATTATTATTTTACATTTAAATTGTGCTACTAATGGAAAAAAGATCAATTTTGACTATTACCTAGGAGGCACTTACGTGGTCATGATCACTATACAATCCAGAAATATCATCACCAATGACCAGCTCATCTGGAAGCCACCTGCCCTGACTTGCAGTGAGGAAATTGAAACACAGGAAGACTAATGCCAATATTTTCAAAACTTCCTAGTGATTTGCAGGATCTTCCTAGTGATTTGCAGGAACTCTTCAACATCGTTATCAATGGGACTGACTAACATGGACAATGAGACTGAGCGCACCCTCAGAACGTTTGCAGATGACACCAAGCTGATGACACCTCTCCTGTGAAGAAAGGTTGAGGGGGTTAAGTTTGTCCAGCCTGGAGAAGGTTCCAAGGAGACCTCATTGTAGCGTTCCAGTACTTAAGGGGAGGTTATAAACAGGAGGGATACCAAATGTTTACACAGTCTGATAGTGGGGGCAAGGAGGAATGGTTTAAACTAAAAGAGGGAAGATATAGGTTAGATGTTAGGAGGAAATTCTTTCCTCAGAGGGTGGCGAGGCAGTGGCACAGCTGTGCAGAGAAGCTGTGGTGCCCCATCCCTGCAGGCACTCAAGGCCAGGTTGGATGGGGCCCTGGGCAGCCTGAGCTCGGGGGGGCAGCCCTGCCCATGGCTGGGGGTTGGGGCTGCGTGGGCTTTAAGGTCTCTTCCAACCCAAACCACTCTATGATTCTACGAATGCTTGGTGCAATACACCTACATATTTTTAATCCAAAGTCTGGTAAATCTGAATCCAGACCTCCTGAGTCTCAATCCAGTACCCTCACTGAAAACACTGCCACAGATTCTTCCCAGGATGGCTTGCTGTCACTGCAGTATTGGCTGCATTCATTAAAACTCCTCTGAATTGCACTGACAAAGTTCCTGGTTGCACTAGGAAAGACAAAAAGTGGAGAACACACATAGTTGTACCCTCAGCCTTTTTATGAGGCAGATCTCATACCTTCCTGAAAAATGAGGTGAAATATCTCAAAGTAGGCTTCCTTTACAAAATACATTTTTTATAGCCTGCATACCAAGATGGTTTTTAACCACTGAGTTGCTGTGCTGTTTCAACCTTCAGATGCTGTTTTCAGATATTCCTATAATCAGTCAATTCTGTCAGTGTTAGGAATACGGCCCATTTGAGTGTCATGTAACATTTTTAGAAGTCTTGCGAAGACTTAATAAATTCTGCAAATATTTAGAAAGAGAATTAATGTAATATGTGTAAAGATCTGCACTTATTTGATAATCTTGAACCAATTTAATAAATCCTGTCCAGTTTTAATAAACATTGGATTAGGGTTAGACTTACTACAAACAATAAATTAATAATGAAAATATTTAATGTTGGGTGTATATACAGCACTTTTTTATTTTAATTGTTTTTCTAAGATAGGGAAAATACATGTAAGCAAAGTTTCAGTTTTAAAAAACTTTGTTATCCAAGAAAATATTAGTAACATGACCTCTTTGAACACACTATTGAAAAATATGTTTCTGCTTACCCTTATGGAAACAAACCCTTGTAAAATCCTGACTGCATTGCAAGAATGTTAAATCAACGTGATCATAATTTGGGTGACAATTTGGGACAATTCAGGGGAAAACAGTGTTTAATGAATTTGTGAATGTAGGAATTAACAGAAGGGAGTGCAACTAGAAGCATATTCCTAAATCTGTTTACATATATAGGTACTTCTCAAGGGCAACATATCTGACATTATTAATTTGTTGTGAAACACAGCACATGCATAACCTTGTGCCGGGCCATTCCAAAGATTCTCCATCACATTCACCCTGGGGTATGTGAGTTTTCCAAGCAAATGGGCAACTGAGAAGTTTACTCCTACAGGAAAAAAATGGTCAGTCATCTTTCTCACAGAAACATATGAGTTTCAACAAAACTTTAACTGATAAAAGTTTTCCACATCCCCAGTGGAATGACAAGCTCATACTAGAAAGAGCCACCAAACCAACACAGTACATTCCATTAAAAAAATAACAAAACTAACTGAAATGAGGCATAGTGATGATTTGAGAGTTTTGAACAAGGATTTTTGAAATCAGATTCACCTTGATGCAAAAGTTTTTGGATTGTTTTTTTAAATGACGTTTGAGTCTCCTGGGACTCTGAGCTCAGGATGCTTGGTTATGGGCCTGTGTATCTGAGAGGGGCTTGTGAAATAAAAATTATGGGAGATCTGGTTCAAACATCAGGGGATGCTTGAGGTACATGAGGGGATGAGCGGGTGATCTGACATAGCCAGCATGGCTTCACCAAGGGAAGGTCTGACCAATCTGATGGCTTTCTATAATAGACTGACGGCATCAGTGGACAAAGGGAAGTCAACTGATGTCAGCTACTTGGACTTCTCCAAGGCCTTTGACATCGTCCCCCACCACATTCTTATCTCTAAATTGGAGAGATTCCAATTTGAAGGGTAGAATATTCAGTGGAGAAGGAATTGGTTGAAAGATTGCAGCCAGAGGGTTGTGGTCAGTGGCTCTATGTTAAGGTGGAGGCCAGTAACAAGCAGTGTCCCCCAGAGGCCCATCTTGGGTCTGGTACTCTTTAACAACTTTATCAGTGACGGATGATGAGATTTAGTGCACCCTCAGCAAGTTTGCTGATGACACCAAGCTGAGCGGTGAGGTTGAGAAAGCAGAAGGGAGGGATGCCATCCAGAGGGATCTTGATAAACCTGAAAGCTGGGCCCTTGTGAACCTAGTGAGGTTCAACAAAGTAAAGTGCAACATTTTGCATTCGGGTCAAGGTAATCTCAGGTATGTATACAAACCTTGAGAGTAGCCCTGCTGAGAAGGACTTAGGGGTCCTGGTTAATGACAAACTTAACATGAGCCAGGTATGTGCGCTTCCAGCCCAGAAGGCAAATGGTATCCAGGGTTCCATCAGAAGAGGGGGGGCCAGCACAGTGAGGAAGGTGATTGTCCCCCTCTACTTTGCCCTGGTGAGGCCCCGTCTGGAGTACTGTATCCAGCTCTAGGGTTCCAAACACAGGAAAGACATGAAACTTCTAGGGAGGGTCCAGAGGAGGGCCAAGAGTATGATCGAAGGGCTGGAGCACCTCTCCTAAGAAGATAGCCTGAAGGAACTGGATTTGCTCAGCTTGGAAAAGGGAAGGCTGTGGGCAGATCTCATTGTAGCCTTCCAATACTTAAAGGGAGTTTATAGACATGAGGGAAAACAACTTTTTACACAGGTAGCTAATGACAGGACAAGGTGTAATGGTTTTAAACTAAAGGAAGGGAAATTTAGATTAGATGTGAGAAGGAAGTTTCTACTGAGAGAGTGGTGAGATGCTGGAACAGGCTGCCCAGAGAGGTTGTGTATGCCCTGTCCCTAGAGGTGTTCAGGACTAGGTTGGATGGGGCCCTGGACAAGCTGATCTAGTACTTGATCTAGTGGCTGGCAATTCTGCCTGTGGCAGGGGGGTTGGAACTTGATGATCCTTGAGGTCCTTTCCAACACAAGCCATTTTACGATTCTATGATTCCATGATGAAGAAGTAGACTATAAAGCGATAATAGACAAGATAAGATAAACAAATAAGAAGGTAAGGATCCAGACAGGATTAAATAAAACAGTTGATCTATAAAACAGCAAAATAAAGATCCTATATGTTAGGATATCTGTGGCACTAGACACCAGAAGTCTTGGAGGGATACCTGACAACACGGGAAGATAAGGTGAGATACCAGACAGGACACTGTCACCGTAAGAGGACTTTTGTTCACCACATTTTTTTCCCTAAATAATATATTCACTATGGTATGTGAAATACTATCCCTGCTCTAATGAGATACATATCTTCTGCAGAGAGGACATAAGGGATGAGCTTCATGTCAGACCAGGACAGCTGTGGGGCAAAGTCTATGCTGGTCTTGCAATCTGATTTCCATTTCACACTGTCACAGATAATTTTTGTGCCTTTGGAAACCAAAGGCTTTTTCTGTAAATGCATCCTATTCTAAAATGCAGTGACTGTCCTGTGAGCAGCAATCTGGTTCCTTGAGATGTTCAGGAGGCAACCAACAAACTCAGTCACTCCTTCCACTGCTTTTCACAGTGGAAGCTGTCCTGCAGTTTAAGAGAGTGAACAGGCAGTTCATCAGAACTGAGACTTAACCACCTACTATTAAATAACTATAGGAACCAAGCTGAGGAAATCATGTTGTTCATCTTTGTGCTTTTCCAGTACCTAAACAATTAAATCATATCATGAATACAAAAATAGAGCAGAATGAAATATTCATCTTAATTACACAGAAAGATGGAGCAATATTGTTTCTGCTTATCTAATTTTTCATTGGGTAATATTCACCTTTCTTATGGCAAAACTAAGTGTCTAGAACAGTTCATTATGAGTCTTGGTTTATGAAAGCTAAGAATTATTCTGAGGAATAGACAGCAGATTAAGTAAAGAAATGGCTATTAGAGAAATGAAGAGAAAGACTACTACTAACCTCAAATTGCTGTAATTGAGTCCTTTACTGCCAGAGATTTGAAAGCCCACAAGCTATAGCATCTCAGTGTAGGCAGAGCGAACAATGTTTATGAAAACTTTCCATTGCCTTCCTCCAACAGCGATTTATCTGATTTCTTTGCTTTAAGTTGTTTCCAGGCTTCTTTAGTCTCAGTAAATTGGTATTCTAACAGTTGTTTCAGGCACTTAGGCCTGCAATAAAGTTATATTGATTTTTAACAATCCCTCAGTAGACCTTTACAAGGGATTCTGTTATACTCCATGCAGTGAAATAGCCCTTGTCCATCTTCAGGTGTAAAGCAGCAAAGTCTGCATTTAATAAAGCTGCTAATTTGGGTACTGGCCTCACTGAAGGGAAGGTTTCTGCAACAGTATAACGAAGTTTGCCCTGTGTTTCTCCATACAGATGTGGATCAGTGTCTAATAAAATCTTTCCTGAGTAAATAATGGCAATGAGAGGAAGTCCTGAACAGACTGCTGTAATCCGTAAGCTAGAATTCTCTACAGAACAGGCATTCATTCCTCACCTTTCCTTTAAGCACTTTGGTTCTCCCTGTACAAATGAACTAGAATTGTACGATGCCATTTGCTTGGCACGAATAGGGTTAACACCATGATACACCTTGATCACCAGCAGGTATCAAACTTTGTCAGGAAAGGAGATATCCTCCAAACAGGAAGAGACAAAGCAGTGTTAAGAATTCCTCATCAAATACAATAGAATATGAAGGTACAGCTCAGTTTTTCAGCTCTGGCATCCAATAACAAGTCAGAACCCTGAGGACATTGTCTTACTCAGAGATGTGAAATGCAAATGAATAGTAACGTTGACAACTCAAGACCAAGCACAAAACAAAGGACTTGAAAGCTACCTGGAAAGGTCTTGCATGAACACACAGCCTTTTTTTTTTTTTTTTTTTTTGTATTTTTGTGGGGCAGAAACACATTCATTTATGTGAAGAAGGTAGATAGGTAATTTTACTGATCATTGGAGTCCCTGAGAATGTTGATGCAAAGAGAAAACCTTGAGATGGTAACAGACAGAAATTGTTTAACAATGAAAGTCACCAGAAGCTCAGAAAAACTGGTTCAACTCAGAAAGTCACAGTGTGTATAACAGAATGGATGAATTCACTTTCCTAAAACTCAGTCGTGGGAAATTCCAAAATCCCTTCATTCTTGAAGATTTAGTCTTTAAAGTGAGAATAATCTAAGCTAAATCTTCCTGCCTGCCTCTAGTGCCCTGTCCTTAACTAAGAAAGCCAGAGTAACACCGTTTCTGCCTAATTTTCCTTCAGATCATGTGTTTGTACTTTTCTACAGTAGAACTAAATATCTGGGGGAAAAAAAAAAAAGTCAATATGAATTTTGGTTTATGGAGGCCAAGTATTCTCAGCAAGCAGAGAAACATTACCAAAAAGTCATGTAGATAGAGACAGAAGTATTTTTGATGACGCCTTGGTGGGACCCTGGGGGATGCCATGCAGATGCTTCATCAGTGGGGTAGGCGAGCGTGCTGCTCACATGCCTCACCCCCCGCCACACCGTTGGCAAAGCTGAGCCAGGAGGGGGGACAGCCCCCAGCCCCGAGTCGTGATCCAGCCTGAAGAGACTAGTGCTGATTCCCCTCTCCAACCCTCAGGCGCAGAGCAGTTTCTCAACAGCCCTCCTTGTCACCACCACATAAAGAAACCAGAGCACAGAGGGAATTGTGGCACTCTTGGCACCCACCCTACAGTGGCCTTTCACAGAGCCACTAACCCACTGTGCAGTCAGTGGCCAAGAGGAGAAAGCAAGAGGATCACAGAATGATAGAATCATTTGAGTTGGAAGTGACCCTTAAAGGTCACCTTGTCCAATTCCCCAGGGACACCTACAGCTCAATCAGATTGCTCAGAGCACCTCCCAGCCTGACCTTGAGTGTCTCCAGTGAAGAGGCATCTGACATCTCTGAGCAATCTATGCCAGTTCCTCACCACCCTGATTGTAAAAAACTTCTTTCTTATAACCAGGCTCCCCTCCTTTAGTTTGAAACCAATTCCCCTTGTCCTATCACAACAGACTCTACTGAAGATGACCAACAGTCTCCTGTTTAGCACACTACTGAACTGTAGTAGTGAACTTCTACCCACATCACTACTGAAACCTGTGAGAAGTTTGCTACAGACCTAGTAACAGGCAACTCTGGGATGGAGGTTTGTTGCAGAATGAAAAGATTGGTCACGCTTATAAACCTTCCATCAAAGAGGGGCCAAATTTCAGTAATGAAATGTCAAGGCTGAGTTTAGCCTTCTCAGGGTAGGCTAGAGGGCAACTGGTGGCTTCGGACAGAAACAGGATTAAACTCCTCATGAGTCAATATTGTCTGATCTAAGGTGAAGGACATGCAAAAATGAGTGCAGTGCACATGATTTCACCCCACATATGACTTTTTCCAGCACTTTGGGGAAAAAGGTATTTTATTAGAAACTGAGGCCAGGGTCATCCAAGCTTGGCCCATGTTATCTGAAACATGAAGAACACAAAATCTTACAGCAAAACTCAGGAGACCTAAGGCTAATAAAAGATACAGTCAAATCTTTTGTGAACCAAAGACAGGAGAGTGTGAGGAACAATAGCTTCAAAGCCGAGCGAAGGGTAATTGTTTGCTGTTAAACTGGTAGAAAATCTAGTGGGGGAAAGATGTCAAAGAGCAGTGAACTAATAAACACATGGAACAGAAATACCGAGCCCTTCCTGGACTGCAAGCACTCTCCTCTTTTCTTTTTCTTTTTTTCTCTGCAGCAGCTGGTACATTTCCTGCTTTCTTGTCCTTGCGTGCTTGTGCAGTAATATCTCTCAGGGGTTTCTTTCTTAGCTAGACCGCTCGGAGGTAAATTGGGAGGTTCAAACAAAGTGTCTCTTTGCTGAATGATGTAGGGACAAAAGAAAACAGAAAGTAGTTTTATGGCACAGCAGACAATTCAGCAGGGTAGAACACCTGGCATTTGGCATACCAAATAGCTGCCTTGCATATGTCCTAACACAAGCATATGCTTATTCCATCAAAAGTTTTCTTGAAGTTTTTTTGTCTCTCTTGCTCCCTCCATCTTCTTCCTGTTCAAATTGAGGAAACATCTTTGCTGGGACACAGGCTCTCACATGAAGGCCAGAGACCCTCTCAGATGCCCACTCATGTACCTGCAAGCAGCTATTCATTTTGCACTAACGTCCTCCTTCCCACAACAGGAGGGCTGAGTTGTGAGCCACTGAAACTTTCACAGCTCAAGCAGTGTTCAGTTTGCACTTGAAGCCTACTGCTTCCTGCTGTTCGCACAGTGTGCAAAGAAAGTTGGCTGACCAGACAAGTCAGACACGTGAAGAACTTCGTCCTGGATACCTTGCCCCAAAAGCAATTATTAGAAGTGTCTGAGCGATGCCACACAATGAATTGCTCTCTTCTGGCTGTGTTGATTAGGGAGGGAGCCTAGACACTTGGCTTAAGCGCTCCACATCTCTTTGCGAGGGCCAGACGCTTACCTGCCTTGTTACAGCAGTGGAAGAGTCAGACTCTAAACAGGGCAGTTTGAATCCAGCATTGACAGACAAGGAAATCTCCAAAAACGATATGTGTTCCTAGAGCTCTCTTAGGACCTGACTCTCAGAAAAGCTTCCCACTGCTCAAACAATACATCTGAGCAATTCCATGTGTTCTGCCCACAGAACGTGCCTGTGAGTCCCTTGAGAACTGCGTGGGCAAAAGCACACACCGTTTAGCAGATACATCACTACACACAAATGTATTTCATTCCTTTCCCAATAAGGCCTTTTGAATTTGTTAAAAAGTATTTGCAGAGAAAATGAAAGGAGCCCCTGGCATCAGAAGTCCTTGGAGAGAGTGCTGTGCACTGGCTAAAGGCTCTGCTGATCACAGTTGGAAGGACAGCCTGACTTTATCAGGAGGATCAAGGAGAAGAAGAGATGGAATATGGGAAAGGTTGGAGGAAGATAAAAAGGAGGAATTTATCCATCAAGGTCAGCTAATTGGAAAAAAGTTTCTGCATTGGGGTGGCTGGAAGCAGTATTAATCCAAGCCAAAATTTTACCCTTTGGAACCTTGCACATTCCTCATGTAAGGCTTTTTACATTGCCATAGAAAAGAAGGGTCTATTTTGGTACAGAATCATTCTGGGGCAGGTTTTACTCTCCATATGTTTGCATAAATCTACAGAGGGCAATGGAGTTACACCACTGCGTGTTGGTGTGAGATCAGAGGAAAGCTTAGTATCTCTCACCTTGTCTGACAGACTCTTTGACCCATTTCACTCTTTTTTACTCTGTCAGCGTTCCAAGGTCAAAGACCATGCCCAAATCTAAAGCAGATCATAACTCGGATGCTGTATTTTAAAGACATAGGCTCCCTTTTTTAAAATAAGAAGATTTAAAATATACTTTCCTTTGTGTTAGCTTTTTTACCACATTCAAATGATCTTGACTTGGGCTAGGGGGCACACATGTTTCCGGGAGGAGGGATCCCATTTCCTTCACACCAGTTTCCGTGGCATCATCATCATCATCATCCGCTTGTTTCTGCCCTTGATCACATCCTCTGAAAAGCTGGCAGATGTGAAACCTGAGCTACCCATGGGCCTCCGAACATCCCATAGCAGTAGGTATCCAAAATGGTTCAGATCATCTCTAATTTCTCTGTGGATCACGTGTCTCCTTCAGAAAAAGGGTGGGGAGCAGATGTGCAAAACAGAGAGACAGAGACTATGGTAATCATATTTCTCCTTCACGGAAGGGAGGGGTGGGAGGGAGAAAGAGATATTACATGCAGAAGGACTGCAGAAATTTAAAACGCTGGTCAGACTGGATATGTTAACTGTGTGCAAAAGTCTCCTAGTGAGAATATTTCCTTTTGGATGATTTAACAAATGTAAGCTGGATCAAGTCTACATTATGCAAGAAATATGTTAGATTTCTTCTTCTGCACAAATGGCTGGGAAAAGCTGGATATAGCCCCATCCTATAACTGGAATCAGAAATAAATTGAAAGATTTATAAATTGGAGGTGCAATTCTTCAGCTACATTGGTTTAAAGATGGTGAAATGAATGACTAAAACGTTCCCTCACAGTGTTTTATGAAGCAGATCTAATGTGCAGGTTTTGTGACCTGCAGTGACTTTAACTTCTCAGTAAATCAAAAAGCTTAACAAATATTAAGATGGCAAAGATTACCTGTGTGTGCCAGATTTTATCTTTTATCCGTTATCATTTAGGAAATGAAAAGCTTGAGTCGGAAATCAGACAGCCGGTCACGTGGCTGTGGCGGTCTGGCAGCCCCACAAGACAAGAACCTGCAGGAGACACAGAAACTACACATTCCCTGATTGGTTTTTAGTCCTTAAGAAACAGCTCTTTTATTGTTATTATTATTAGCAACCAATGAGCTTTAGAATCAGAGCAATTCCTTTCTAAATTCCACTGCAATGAAAATTCATTATCACAAGCTCGAAGAAGCAGCTGGGTATACAGCTCAGCTCGTGGCCAGGCTTAGGGGCAGCTCCATGCATATGTGTGCTTTGGAGGTGTGGAGATCTGGGATATGGAAAACCAGCATCCACTTGACAATGCAGAGGCCAAAGAAATCAGCTTTTGCAAATCAGCCTAGAGTAGCAGGAAACCTGTGGCCAGACAGGATCCTGGCTAAGCCACGGGTGAGAGGTCCACAGAGCATGGGGAGATCAGCCCTTCTTCAGATGGAGTGTGCCCTTGATGCCAGCAGAGACTTGCAGTTCATTCCTGAGTGTGTGGGAGTTAGTTGCTGTGGTACAGGAGCTTGCATTTCACGGCTATAGAGCTCCAAATATGTCAAGGACCTTGAGGGTGAAACAGATCTCTGTATTTTACCCCAGTTCCTAACATTCTCCAAACTCATGGCTGAGGAAATATAAGATTATATCTAGTGCCTACACAGATGCGGACTTCATCAAAACATCTTAAAAACATGTGAGATTTATTAAATTAACATTGTGTGTACAGGTGGGATACTGAGGTGGAGTGGAGGTCTGCTTCAAAGTCATGAAATATAGCAAAGATCAAATCACAACAAAAGTTTGAGCCTCTCTAAATTCAAGCTACAAACCCAGACACTTCATCAGTTCTATTAGCTTGCCAAACACACATGAAACTTTTCTTCCTTTCTTTGAAGAAATCAAGGTAATCCCAAAGGTTAGACAACCTCCATAACAAAATCAGGTCTGGAACACATTAACTGTAGGTGAAACCCTGTGCTCTGGGTTCACAAACTCCTCTTTGCTCCAAGAAGGTCATAGAATCATAGTATCATTAAGGTTGCAAAAGACCACTAAGACCCAAACCCAACCCATCCGCACCATGCTCACTAACCATGTCACTCAGTGCCACATCTGTATGTTTCTTGAAAACCCCCAGGAATGATGACTCCACCACTTCCCTGATGGCCTTCACTCTTCTCGCCCCTGCAGTCCCTTTACCCAACTACCAAAAACATTTGTGGCAATCCTCTCTCTCCTCTTCCATCTCACAGTTATAATTGAATACATGTTGAACATATATTATAGTGCAATAAGAAAGAGAATGGAAAAGTGAAAGTTTCATAAAATGGGAGTTCCTTTCCTCCTCAAATTGAGCAATACCAATTTGAAAATGGCAGTGCTTTTCTTCAGTTTTGAACCAATACTGTAGCTATTTAACAGCAGAGAGGTGTTGATTTAAAACAAAGCAAAGAATAAACTATTTCTAAACTATTAAAGGGACACTGGCCAGAAGCTGATGAAGTCCAAGTGCACCATTGCCACTTCTCCATGTGCATGATCAGAAAAAAAAAAAAAAAAAAAAGTCACCAAGAAACCCTGCAGCTGTTGTGAATCAGCTTCCTTCCAAAGGCTTAAGCAGAACATTATCAACCAACATTAGGTCCAACATGTAACGCAAAAATAATACCGTGTCAAAAATAAATTACCGAGTAGTTTATAGGTGAACCAAGAGAGAAGTTTATATATTAATGAATAAAGGTGAGCAATTAGAACAACAAAGCAGTTCAGGTGTGAATAGAATCAGATTTAATATAAACAAACTGCAGGACCATCTATGTTAAGACAACAGCTTTGGTGCAAGTTTGAATATGTATTTTTCCTCCATTCCACCACATCTGTGTTAAACCTGGAGTGAAAATTAAGCATTAAAGACTAATATTCATCCTGAAAGTCAGGCCACCTCCTCTGGAAAACATGCAAATGAAAGTTTCCAGGACTGTACAGAGACATATGTATTATAGTATCTTCTCATTTTATATTATATAATGGATACTTTTGATATAATTAATGAATAATAATAATATATTGATGAAATCCTTGCATCTGCCTCCTAATTTAAAACTTCTGGATTTAACATTAAAGGAAGTCATGAGCTAACATCCCCATATTGCAGTGTGAACAGAATAAACTCTGTCAACAACTAGCAAAGGGCTAAAAGGTAACTGTACAATCTGCTCTGAGCAAGGGGTGCTGTGTATCACTTTTCTGCCAAAAGCAGATTGCGACTCAGCAAGTCAGTTTTCTACCCTGCTCTCCCTGACTTTGGGAAGTAAGTTATTTGACTGCTTTTCACAGCATGCAGTCACCCCTGCCACATGCCAAGCCTGACACTTCTGGCCAATGGAAGGAGTATGGGGATGAGGGCATCTTGTTTTCTATGTCCTGCTGCCTTCCATCTCAAACCTACCTTGACTGCTATGGGAGAAACCCTTGCTCTTGCCATCAGGAACATGGCATTTGCATCAAATTAAGACCACAGGCATTACCAACACGTCTTACTGCACTTAAGAGATCTGTACTCCAAGGAAAGTAAAAAAAAAACAACAAAAAAAAACCAATACAGTGCCCAGCCTCACTATCACTGCCTGCTCAACTTAATCCAAAGCCTAGAATTGTTCATGAAGGTAAGCTCACTATTAAGACACTGGTGTGAGTCTGTGAACATAGCAGGATGGGGTGAAATTCTCTGGGTGGGACAGCATTCCTTCAAGAAGCACAGCTGTTTGCATCAGTACATATATCAAGAGCCCTTATTTTCACAGCCCTCATTTCAACTCATCCAAAAAAAAGGACACCACCACATTGCTCTTCGTTCCCACTCATCACCAGTATCAGTTTTAAATGGAGTTTACTCACTCACTGCTGGCCTTGTAGAAGCTAGGGAATTGCTGAGCAAAATCAGAAGCTGTGGCATGAAAGCAGAGAACCTGAAGAAACAGAGGAAAAGAAGAAAATGGACAAGACTTAGTAAAGAGTACAACATATCCAAGAAGATATGTATACAAACTGCATGTAGCAGGACTGTGTTCTTTCTAGCTGTGATATGAATCACTTTTATTATGAAAGTTCCCCTATTAAATGGGCTTTAATACCTAATGCATAGCTATGTCTTCAGTTCTTATTAAGATTCAATTTACCTATTCATTTTTCTGTTCTTTGAGTTCTTAATAAAAGGAAGAGCTGGCATCCCCTAGGCCTGCTCCCTTTTGTATTCTTGCCAATAGAATAACATCACAGCATTTTGCAGTAATATTGTTTGGGTCATTTATAGATAGAAAATGTCAAGTACCTTTTATATGCAATTTTAATATTTGTTTTACTCTCCATTGTTTCCAATATCCCTTGAGAACCTTGAAAATAATGTTATTTCCTTAACAAGTTTGGCCTTTCTTCCTTCTACTTCATAAATTGTTTTCTTGTGGCCTTATTACTTGCCATTATAGACTATAAGCAACTTCCACAATGCTCCATTAACATGACTGGTCATATATGTCTGGGTTAGAGAAAAGAATCAATCAATAAATAAATAAGTGTATATCTTGTTGTCTTCCTAGTTCATGGATGCTCTGCAAAGAAGAACAGTGGAGAAAATTTCCCTGTATCCTGAGCTGTTTCCCGCCTGGTTAAACTTTCATTACATGGGAGCAACTCCCATGTAACAACTTGATTCTGCAGCTATAAATATAGGCCTGTGATGATAATCCCATCCCCCTTATTATTTAAAATAAGAGGAGCAATAGCATTTACTGGAAAGTTTCATGAAAACCTCTTCAAGTTTTGAGAAATGTTGCTAAACTGGAACATGGGAGCTCAGTTTGTGAGCTGGAACCAGGGGGGACTACAGGGGTATAACTTGGGTTGATTGAATGGATCGAGTGGACTCCTAAGCTTTTGTTTTTTAGGTTGCAAAGCTCAGTTTTTTAGCTTCCTTTTCTTCTGTAGTTTTTTATTGCTGTCCTTTCGGTTTTGGTGGGTTTCGTTTTGTTTTTTAAGAATATGAAGATTTTCACTTAGAAATATCTTTGTAGATGGCAAATGTATTTTAGTTGTTGAGTGCCAGGGCTTACATTCGTCAGAGTGGAACAAAACAGAAAGTCCCTAGGCAATGTCCCCTCGTATGTAGTATGTGGGGTTTAGAATCTTTCCACGGAGCCATGTGGGCTTAAAGTCTAATCATTAGGCCCATGAGATATTACAGAGCTAGCGATAAGGGAGCCTGGCTTCCAGAGTACCAGCCTTTCCTTTCCTTTTAAACCTATTTGCAAAGCATTTGGGGGACTCGAATCCCCTGGATTCCCTCTGTCTATTCCCTGCTTTGTTTTCCAGCCTGCCAAACAGAAGCTGTTTTCAAGCTTTCTCCTCTGCAATGTCAGTGACAAAACAGGCAAAGGTAGTTAAAGGCAAGAATTTACTTGCGACAGCAAATCTGCACGAGTGCACTCCTGGACAATATTTTTTTTAGCACATGGTGATTTTTAGGACTGGCATATATTTAAAACCTGCACAGACTGGAAGCTCCCAGCAATTCCCTAATTCAAGGTTGTGGTGAGAGGAGGGAGGAAGAAAGCTGAGCTGAAGTGCTTATGAGAGGTAACGCATGTAATTGAATCTCACTGGAGTGCACATGAACTGTCCAGGATGCTACTTGCATAGAGGGACAACAAAGAACAGCACACCCTGTTCACATTTCAGAGGCTTTTGTGGGTTTGCTTCGAATGCTGCGTTCTAAAGACAGGACATGGGATAAGTAACTCATCCAACAGGCCAAAGGAGTCACAATGGCTACTTAATTATGAAACTCTTCTAGGCACTTATATATTAATTCATGGTCTAATGTGGTGTCAAGCTGAGGCGAATAAAGGTTAACATATTCTATTAGTCCCAATTGTCACAAGAATTTCATTGAACAATATGGTTCATTAAATGCTGAATCTAATAATTATGTTCACCATAATAGAAATTATTCATATGAACATGATCTGAATAGTTGTGATTTATTAATTTAGACATAAATTTAATTAGCAATTGATTTCAATTGAATCTCACTCTGAACAATAAGTTGTGTTGTAAGCCACGTACTGGAAACAATATCTGAAAAGAAATAAGGAACACTGAGGCAGGAAGCTTGTCAATATCCTTCATTCCTACTGCTGCTTCCCACTGTGTACAAACAGCACTCCTGTCAAGCACACAATTCACACACACATACACACCTCAATAAAGAAAAAAAAGGGGGAAAATGTGTCTGTCGCCAAATACCAATGGTTCAAGATCTCTTTTTGAGAGTATTTCTGGGTAGAAGTTAGAAGTGCTCCCTCAGGACAGAGTAGCATGAAGCAGCTCAACCTCTGTGGATGGGAAATGCCATACAAAGTCCACGTTGAGAAGCTTCAGTACAACACAAGGCAAGATAATGAGACAAAACTGCTAACTCCTAGCCACAAAAGATAAGCACCAGGCCATCGAATCTCCTTGTCACCTGCTCCCAAATAACACCAGCAGTATGTGCTGCTTCTACAGGTATGCCCAGGCATCCCACAGAGCTGTACCACACATCGTGCCACCATGTGTTGGCCCAGCAGGGCCACCGGAACTCTTCCTGACTCAGTTTTCCCCCTCCATAAAACAGGGATAAAACTGCAGTCTTGGCAGAGATCTGAGAACCTTAATTCACTAATGTCTCTAAACCCCTCTGAGGTTCTTATTCAGAAGGCGCTGTAAAAATGCAAAGTATTATCACTGATTCAAACTGACCTTCCCCTTGAAATATCACCATTTGAGCTATAATTCCAAATCCTGACTCTAACCAAGTGCTACGCCGTGGGATTAACCACATTAATGCTTAAAGCTGTTGCTCTTTTTTTTCCCCCAATGTTCACAAGCTAATGCTTGTAGGAGTCTAATCTTGGACAATTCCTTAATGATACAGATTTTCAGATGAAAATTACTGCTGCATTTTCCTGACTTCTAACAGATTTTAATCTTGTTGCCTCTACAATTTGTAACATTCTTTAATTATAAATACAGCATTCTCTGGATACTCCTTCCTAATTTGAGAGTATATCTCTGTTGTCTGCATACAAACTGTAAATCATTGTATTAAGAGTGATTACACACCCACTGACACAGAAAATTCATGATCGGGTTGTGAGACATAAGAGGTTTACCAGATTGAATGTGGCATGGCCACATATTCTACAGAATTTATTATTATTTCTAATCAATCCTCCTCCCCTAAACCAAGATCCCTTAACTCAGGCTCCCGCTATACTTCAGAAGGGCATTTCAAATGGACGTGTTTTTAAAATACAGCTGAATACCTACCTAGAGGAATGCCACGATGACATTTTAAAGCACAGGGTTATAAGTGAATAGCTGGATTTCCATAGTTAGGCCAAATCCAGTTTCACTTGTACAGGGCTAGGATCTGGTCTGATTATATGTTAGCTGTTTTATATAAGCAAAATATGCCAAATCTTGGGATGCAAGGTAGAAGCAGTGTCAACTCTACTTTTGCAATGTGTTGATCTGTTGAAGGACTCTGCCCAGGCAGTCAGGCTTCTCCAACAAGTCGTCTTGAGTGTGCACAATTGAACAGCACTCCTGATCTCTGCCTGAAATGTGAGACTTTTCTGATTTAGCTAGTTGCCTGAAAAGTGGCACAGGGAGATCATTATTATGATGATGTTTAAAGGATTAAAGAGTTGTGAATCTTGTTAAGCTGTGAATCTTGACAAAGAAGCAGCTTAGACACCCGTGGTAAAAGACATAATGCTGATTTTAGCAGTGGCACACATAGGTGAGGCAGAAGGTGCTCCACAGCCCCGTCAGATGCCATAACAGCAATAACATTGCTAAAAACAGTCCGCTTACGTTATTTTACCACACAAAATGTTGGTCTGGCCAACCACACTCATCTCTGGGATGGACAGTCTTGTGGAAAGCAGGCTTGTGTCCTTGCCTACATCCTGGTGAGCCAATGGTGTAATATGCTCTTCTCACCACTGCCTGTGTGGCTGCCGTGAGTGACTGAAGACTGGCTGTTCCCAAGGGTCCTTGGAGACCCCTGCAGTGCACAGCAGCACTGCCAAGTGAAGTTCTGTGTTATGCCATCCTGCCCCAGGCATGATTCCAACTTTAGGGCAGAAGAGGCAATTTGGAATCTCAGTAGCTCACTATGTTGAGCTTTGGGGCATACCAAAAAACCCACAATACCTCACAAGACAGAATTTCTTCTCCTGAACTACACTCTCTCTTTTTCACTCACCTACTAAGCTTGCATCTTTCAGAACACCCAGAAATACAGCATTTCAAGGAACGGCCAAAGGGCACAGACATCTACATGTTTTGTTGCAGAATCTTGGACTACAAAAGTCTGACAAAGGACAGACAGAGGATGAGTGAGATTAAACAGGCCAAGTAGGTCAGGACCAGTACAATTCTCAGGCCAGTACAACACAGCACATTGAGAAAGCTTCCAGAAAGCATACAGAAATGGATGTTTGAGACAATGAATGCCCTAATTGGAAGCCCATTCTCACCGCTTCCCTCAATTAAGGAGAATCATGGATAATTCTGCCAAGATATTGATGGACAATGTAAGCATTGGCTTGAAAACTTTTGCTATTTAATGAACCAAACTCTACCCAGTTGTGAATTACAAGTGATCCAAAAATACATCCAGTTGAATACAGTCTAGTGATGATTAAGTCAAAAAGTTACAAAATGATCAATCACTGAATCCTAGTAACTTCTCATAGGAGGTACTAGAATACGGAGCTTTTGATTTCATGTCTTGGCTTAATCAAGTTTTCTCAAATGTTGAAACACTGGTAATGTTCCAGAAGACAGAATAAGCAGCTGCATTCTCCCTTTAAATTAAGAAAAAGGAGAGCCAACATTTGCTCAAACTGTAGAGTAGTAATTCCACTGACAGTCACACAAAATGGCTTACAACTCAAACACTGAGCCAGTTCTAATCACATCTTAGCCCTGAAGTAAGAGCTAACTAATATGACTTCTCTACAAAGTAATCCACAGTAATGAGTACATACACTTTGTGAAATAATAGCCCAAGGCCCCTTGGAAGAACAAGGAATATGGAATCAACACAGGTTTTAGATGCTGTATCAGTCAGCTTGGTGTCCTGCTACACCATTACAGTGTAGAATCATAGAATCATTTGAGTTGGAAGGAACCTTAAAGGTCACTTAGCTCAACTCCCCTTCAACAAATGGGGATACCTACAGCAGATCAGGCTGCTCAGAGATCCCCCAGCCTGACCTTGAGTGTCTCCAGGGATGGGGCATCCACCGCCTCTCTGGGCAATCTGTGCCAATGCCTTACCACTCTGACTGTAAAAAACATATTCCTTATATCCAATCTAAATCTCTCTTCTTTTAGTCTGAAACCATTTCCCCTTGTCCGATCACAACAGACCCTGCTAAAGTGTCTGCCCCTTTCTCTCTTATAGCTCCCTTTCATCATCATAAAATCAGCCCAGGCTTAGGTGTTACCTCCAAATCCTATCTTCTTCTTGCAGCAGGAAATGGCAAGGGCAACTGTGAGCACAGTACCAGGGTTTGGTGCAACTAATTTATTTAGCACCAAGACAGAGACAACCCAGGAGCAGAATAGACACAGGTCGTATGTTTAGTGGAAAAACTTCAATGTGAAGTTATCTAGAGCATCTGCATTGTGCACTGGATATCAGCAGAATCAGCAGTGCACAGAGGGATGTTCTTCCACTAGTGTTACTCAGTATTTCACGTTCTAAGGCCGAATGAGAAAGAAATATACTTAAAATATAAATTGTCATCTTCAGAGGAGCTCAAATATATTAAAAGAGGCAAAAGAAATTAGAGAGGTTCCAGTGTCAAAAATGACGGCACACAGTTAACTCAAAAATCTGCTGCTCTGATTTCATTGCAGACCAGGTGGTATTTGGCTGTTCCCAGTGCAGAGTGGTTTTATGCTAGTTGAGAGCAGTCAAACCCCTTGCTTCATAAAAGAAATGGGAAGATTGGCTCAGCAACATCATTTAAACTTGCTCTCAAATGTTTGCAGATAGACCTTGAGAAAAAGGATGCATAAATACATGACCTTGGATAACAGTCCCGTTCCTCTGGCTTCTCTGCATATACACGCAGGCTCTCTCAGCTTTATCAGTATTATATTAAATACAGTTTTGAAAAGATTCTTTTTAGTCTACAGCAGCCTTTGACTTCCAAAACTTGGTGCACAGTACGTCAGCACGAGATCAAAATGACAAGAAATGGAACGGAGGGTCTGGGTTTTCCAAAGGGCAATAGTAACACTCCAACACCTGATACTCTCAATTGCACCACTGTTTTATCTGATGCACACATAGGAGCATTTAAAAAATACTGGAAAGTCATGACTGGCCCGGCGCCTGGGAAACCTGACAAAACAGCAATGATAGGATTACAGACTGCTGACAGCTGCACTGAGAGATGCATTTTACTGAGTACACCAGGGTGATCAGACCCATGCGATTAGAAGAACTGACCAGGAACGTGGAGAGGGGGCACAATCATCGACCTAGAGAGCCCTTGCTCAAACAAGAACATCCAGAGAGCATTAATTAGTGAGTGAGCTAAAGGGCAGTAGGCGAGAGAATCTTCAAGGTGGGGCGCCGGCTGGGTGCACCAGTGGGCCTGGCCAGCAGCACAGCAGTCAGAACGAATTGCAGAAGACAAAGCTAGAGGACTCCCCAGGAACCACAGCTCAGGCAGCTGGTGCAAGGTCTAGGTCCATCTTTGCCCTGGGTGATGGAAGGAAGGAGATATCACACCGAGAGCGCCAGCACTGCAGAGGCACAAACTGAATAGTCTGTAAACAAAGAGGAGGACAAAACAAGATGAGCTGCCTGACAAAAGATGCCACGAGGTATCAAAAAATAAGTAAATAAATAAATAAAAATAAAGGGCTTGTACCTTTTCTGACATTTGCCTTGGTGCAAACATAGCCTTTTGAAACGAAGGGCTGTGTAATTAGTGCCTGAATTCTGCTAGTATGAACGACTTGAAATGTATATTTTCACTTCATACAGCTACATACTTATGACAGAACTGAGCACCATCAAGCATTTTAAACCACAAAAATCATGTGTATATGATTTAAAAAACTTTCTGAGAGAACTCAGAAAATAAACCAGTTGTGGTAGTCATTTCACCCACATTTTCCTCTGATTGCCAGCACTCATGTTCATAAATTGGGAGGTGTGATGTAGAATCATTAAGGTTGGAAAAGACCCTCAAGATCATCAAGTCCAACCACCAAGCTGACCTACTGAGTCCCATCACTAAGCCATGTTCCTTAATGTCTCATCCACGCATCTCTTGAATACCTCCAGGGCTGAAGGCTCTACCACCTCCCTGGATAGCCTGTTCATATGCCCCACTACCTTTTCTGTGAAAAAAGTCTTCCTGACATCCAATGTAAACCTCCCCTGGAACAATTTGAGGTTGTTTCCTTCAGTCCTATCCCTTATCACTTGTGAAAAGATATCAATCCCCTCCTGGCTGCAGCCCCCTTTCAGGCAGTTGTAGAGCAACAAGGTCTCCCTTCAGACTCCCCTTCTCCAAGCCAAACAGCCTCTGTTCCCTCAGCCTTTCCTGACAACTTGTCTTCTAATTCCTGCACCAGCTCAGTTGCTCTGCTCTGCATACCGTGTGTCAGTACACAGGTATTTGTGTGCATACATACTCTGAGTCACCACTGTAATTATTTTGTGAGGTCATTTTTTATTAAAAAAAAAAAAAAAGTAAAAACTAGCCCGGTGTTTCCACAAAATAAAAATGGTTATAGATAGCAAAAGCTATTTTCATATTTTTAATGCAAATGAATACTCTCTATTCTTTCCTTGCCTAGCTCTGATGCAGCGTCCTTATCACGTGATCACAGAAATGTTCTTGCTACTCATCACTGCTTTAAATGTCTTGTATATCTCCACTGGTTTGTTTCAGTGCCTTACAAATTTTACAAGGCTGCGTACACGTAGCAGGGCTCCCTTTTCACGTGTCTCTCTTCCATAAAAGCTGCTCACTTATTTTAAATGTAACTACAAGCCAAGAGAAAATGATTACAAAGAGCACTATCATTAGTTTTGTACCATCAGGACAATGTTTATATGAGTTTATACGACAGAGGAACTCATATTTGAATAACACATGCATATTGTCCTCAGACAAGGAAAAAATGTCCAACCAACCATGTAAGCCAAGGCAAGAAATTTAATTAGGAAGATAAGAGTTGGGTTTTTGTTTTTTGGGTTTTTTTTTTAGGTTACGGAAAAAAGATAATTTTAAGCATGGAATTAGCATCTTCTAATAATCTTAGACAAAAAAATGATTTTGTTTTGCTTTGGTTTGTAAATTAGCTCATGATTAAAGTATCTCTCTAGTTGAGCTTCATTGTCTTTTTGTGCCTATTTTCTGAATGCAACCCTGACCTGAATACTCTTGTAGCTGAAGTACAAGATTTGAGAGCATGAGAGGAACAATTACTATAAAGTGAAGTACTTACAGTTTTACTGCAAAATCAATGAACTTTCAAGTGATTTTTGTCATATTTTGCAGCTGTTCTGTTTGCTTTGAATGATGTTTATCACATCAAAAACCATAGCACTTTTAAAGGATGCTTTCTCTGGAAACTTCCTCCACCTCTATTTCCTTGCATCGCCCAGCGCTGTAAATCTCCTTCCCAAGGATATATTTTTACCCTGCAATTCTCCCATGCCTGAGAAATGATCTTTCTCAATACTTAGGCTGCGACTTTGCTCGGTCCCTGCCCTGTTCTCTCTCACAGTTGCTTCAAATGAGGAAAAGTTTCAGGTTCCCAAGTGCCTGGCTTAACTCACAGCTTTGCAGCAGTTCAGCTGTATGTCACCATTCAAGGCTTCCTCTCTGACACTTTTACTGTCCGAAGGAACAGTCCCATGTGACCTAGGTGTGCAGGAGCTCAGACTGTCCCACTGGTGAGAAGCAGGGAGGTGACACTCTCCCATGGCACCCGGTCCATGAGGTCATTTGTAGACAGTAGAGGTAAACATTACACTGACTTCACTGTTACAGGGTTAGTGCCAGGCAATATTTACTGTATGCTGCTGCTCCTTCTCAGCAGCTGTGGGTTGTGCTGGATATCAACAAGCTAATGCCACAAACCTTCCTCCCTGGGCAGAGCTCCATTAGCAGTCCCTTGGACTCCAACACGAGTGATATAATTACTGCGGTACTCCACTGTATCAGTCACTGCACACACACTTACTAAGCGGATGGCCTCTTACTTCAGATAATTTACAATCCAGGTTACAACCAGATGCAACGGGGGCAAAGCAAACATGCTGCGAGAGGAGAGCTGAGAGAATGAGATGACAATAAAAGGCAAACAAACAAAATAAACCCAAAACATATCTATCAACTGGCATGTTCTTGTGGGCATTGCAGTGAGAGAGGGTTTATTCACGGCGTTACACCCAGCAGCACTGTATAATGAAATTATATTTTGTACATTTACCAGTACATAAAATTAATGCAGCCGTGTAATTCCTATTATTCTTCCTTATGTAATTCATATCACTCCTATCTCCTTTCTGTTTAAACCAACAGAAATTTAATTTTACTTAAATGCTTACTTATCAGCAGCAAAACCTTTGCTTTTTTTCTTTTTAACCGGAATTATTTGTTTTATCAGAACTAATACAAAGACGTACTCGTGCTGCTTCACAGGGCAAGCAAGTGGCACTCACACCTACTTCTAAATTACATTTGCTGACCTTCTAGACAATATTCTTTGATACTACTGACTAAAACAGACTACAGAAGTTTTCAAGTGCACCACTGTGCTGCTCAACGCAGCTTAGAATAGGAGCAGTGAAGCCTAAGTGTTGCTGTACTGCGGTACCTGAGCAGGTAGGTAGTTTCTTTGTGCTCAGTGAGGTAAAAACACATCAACTAAGAACAAAATGAAGGCACTGAGCACACAACTAATACGTGGCAAGTTGATCACACATCTGAGCCCAAAGGGGAGGACAACACTGAGGGACTTCATAATCAAAAAGCATGAGGCCCCCTGTAAGTTACATACACAGTTAAAAGTCAAAATGGTGAAAATACCCCTTTGAGGGAGTGTACCAGCAGTGACACCGCTACAGGGGCAGCCACATGATGGGTCAGACCCTGGAGCACTTGAGCCATCTATTGCATGTCTTCCCATCGAGGAGGATGATATCTCCATTACAGCCCTCCCCTAGGGCTGCCTAACAGGCCTGCATTTAAATTTAGCTGGTTATAGCCTTGTAACAACCGTTTCCAGCCTTTTGTCTTCTTTCATCTTTGTTTTTTCCTTCTTTTACAAAACTGCTGTTAATTAAATCTAATTGACAAAGCCAGACATGAATATGAGACACCCAAGTGTGCTTATGCCTATGGTGTAAGTGATTTCAAGTGAGAAACAATTTTTGAAACCTGGGAGTGTGGATCTCACTCTTCCAAGTGCAAAAAAAGTCACAATTACAGCTCTTCCAAATTGCATTGATATGAAAAAAAAATAGAAAAAAAAATGGTGAAAATTTTATCAGAAAACAAAAAGTAAAATAAAAATTCAACTTAGAATAGTTTTAATTAAGTTTTAATTTAGGATTTGTTTAATTTCAGGATGGTATTTCATATCCTATTTATGTTACCTTGATCTATTAGTATTTACTCTAATATGTCAATATTTATAGCGCACTTCACATATTAAATATGGAGTTATATTTGGTGTTTGTGTACTGTACTACAAAAAGGCTGAGAGAGTTGTTACTTAATCCTCCCCAAACAGAATCTTACTCACTCCAGTTTGGGTGTCTTAAAACTGTGTGGCACTAAAGCAGGCCAGCTCTTCAATAGTACTTTTTGTAAAAGTTCTGTTATTTCAGACTTGCAGAAACACCGCGTGTGTCACAAAATTAAATAGAAGGATATAATGAAGAATGAAACATTGCTACTGACAAGAATTCTACAGGCAACAAATAAAGATAATGCAAATCCAACGTGGTAGGACTTGATAAACATCATAGATTTCAACACTAGGCATGCACCAGGGTTATCGCTGATTTTCATTTCTTCCATACCATCTGAATGCCTATTATTTCCCATTTTGTATCCAAAAGCCATCATTAAACTGAAGCACATCTTACAGCACAACATGCAATATTTTCCAGTGACAGAGAAACCACTTCAGCCCTTAAGTTGTTGGAACAGTTAATTATCCTCCCTGGTAAAAATGTGCCTTATATCTAGTCTAAATTAGCCAAGCTTCACCTTCTAGCCCTGGGCTCTTATATATCTTTTTACTAATGTTACAGCTTGTATTTTTTCTCCTGTAGATATTTTTATCACACTTTAACCTTCTCTTTGATGAACAAAATGTATTGAGATCCTTGACTTGCGCATTCCAAAACAGGTTTCCATTCAGATAATTGTTTCTGTCACTCTTTCCTGAACTACAACCTTTTAACTTCATTTTGAAGTGCGGCCTTTCAGAGTGGACAGCACAACCGCTGCTCTCAAGAAAGCCTTTCCCTCTCTCCAAGTCCAAGGATTTGTTCTTCTGGCCACAGCCAGCTACCCACCCACCCATAATCCAAAATTTCTTTGCTGGGACATCAGCACATCCCAGTATCGTGCAACATGATTTCAGAGACAGGCAAAAAGAAATAGAAGGACAGTTGGTTTGTTTCTGCTGCTGTCCTGAACTCAGCTGTGCACAGGTATGCACAGGTGCGCCTCGTAAGCTGCTTTCTACAGCTCTGAGGGTTATTTGATTGGCATTATCAATGTTACAGGGGAGCCATGTCATGAAAATACCAAAACGTGAGCATAGGCAGCATCTCCTTAAGTAGGCCAGCATCTCAGTTGGTCTCCACAAACCATTTTAGGGTTGTTTAGAACAAAATCTGCAGGAAATCATTAGATACAGGTAGCGTGTGAGTCCTCTAACAAGAGCACTAAGTTTGGGAAAACCTGTTATCTGGCACAACTTCTAGAATGAAGGGCTTATCTGAGCTAGTTACAATACAGAAAGTTTACAGAACATTAAGGAGGAAAATGACAATGAAAACAGTTCCCTTTGCACCATTGCCTGCGCTCAGCTGAGCTAACATCCCCTGTGGTTTTGCAAAATATTAGTCAAAAACAAAATTAAAAATAAAAACAGTAAAAAAAAAAAAAAAAAGAAGAAGATGACCTATAGCAAGTAAAGAGCCCTCAGGGTCTGGGCCAGAAATTCATACTGAAATGGCATTAGTGGTGACTCTAAGTCACTTACAGAAGCTTGCAGAAAACAGGAAGGTATTCACACTGCTTCCAGTTTTTAATGGATTGTTTGTCTTTCCCAAGAAATGACTTGCAGGGATGAAAGCGAGCACTGCCAAAGCTGCTTTCACAGGTCTCGCTGCCTGGCTGCTTCACGCAGTCCCCACAGACTCTCCTTAGTTTGTGTAAACTCAAAGCCGTCGCGCGGTGCCAGGGGATGCTGCAACACAGCCTTCACAAGGAGTTTTTGAAATCTACCTCTCTTCCAAACCATTCGTGTATAGTGAAGTATTAACAAGTCCTTTTTCTGAATAAGTGCCCTCGTATAGATCAATGCTGTCAGTCATGAACTTTCAGATACCTTGAATTAGGTTCCCTACAATTATCAGGTTGCCTTAAAAAGCTTTTACAGTTGACATACTTGAAGCTGAAGTAACATATTTGATGTATTTAGATGATACATTCTCAGGTGCTGTATAACATCTTGCTCATTGCAGCAGAGTTGCATTAGATGACCTTTAAGGGTCCCTGCCAGCTCAAATAATTCTACAATTCTGTGATCTTTATTGAAGTGTACCATGTAAACCTAAACTATTCTGGGCCATAGAGACAGCATATAAAGGAGCAGGGTCTCCATTACTCCATGAAGAAGATGGCGGTGGGCTGTGAGAGTGGCTATTTGAGACATTAGGGAAGGTAGATTCCAGGTAATTGATAAATTTCTTCTGTATGTATTGCCTTCAGAGCAGGTTAGAAATTTCCCTTTTTCACTGGCATTTACAGCCCACACAAAGGACAATACTTCTGGAAGCACAAACTTTGACACAGTAACAAAATCACATCTTAAAACCCAAACCCCTGAGCTTCAGCACTTAAAAAAGGTGGCAGCTTGACAGACCTGGAGACTGACAGCGGCAGTGTCAGCTTTCCTCACACTTCCCTGCCAAAGCACCTCAACCTTGACCTGAGGAGAAAACCATGGAGGGTTTGAGCGGGATTTCATGCCCATTCACTCTGGCATCTCTGCTGAGATTGCCAACAAGGGGGCCAATTAGTGCCTACTTTGGAGGGCTGTTTTTTCTCACTGCGTGGAAATGACACCTGGCTGCTGGAACTGGGCAGAGGACCACCAGTTCCCTGGATGCTGGTGACGGCACGGCCACTGCAAAGGTTGCCACTCTTGGTTACCCCACACACACTGACACACAGCGACACACTGACATACAGCGATTCCGAGTCACCGTCCAAGCAAAAGCAAACCTGTTTTCCTTTCCCAAGAAGTAGCTTTGTCTTGATTGGAGATAGCAGCCTCTTGTTAAAGACTAACGCTGTGGGGGAATTCTTAATATTCAAGGTCCTGCAAGATCTCATTGCAGATGTAAAAGCTGGGTTTGCCACGCAGCCAAGTAAAATCCCATCAAGAAATTGCAGGAGGAGATGAAGAAAGAAGGTTCAACCTTTGTTTATTAAAGAGAGAAAACACATCTCTCCTACTGGATTACTCCCATCTTATTTGTTCTCAGTTTCACAAGTCTTAATTGACAAATATCTTGGGTATTTCTTTGCCCCTTAATACAATAGCAGCTGCCTTATCTGCATACAGAATAAAGTATTAGAGGAAAGCTGCCCCCTCAGCACGAGTCAGACAAGCTCAAGCACACTGATACAAAATGAGAGGATGTATCACAGACCCATCAGTTGGTCTAGCAATCAAGAGGGGAATAGTTGCTACTGTAATATGTATAGACATAGGTCTCTTGAACTTAGACACTATAGAAGTCACCACACTTTAATTAATGACCTATCAGTGAAGTTTGAATAAGAGCCCATTTGTAATGTAAGCTGTTAAAGTACTGCTTAATGGAATGGATAACTTCATTACTAATTAAAATAACGTTCTAAACATATTTGTCATGAATTCCAATTCATTCGACTTCATTTTGTCAAGAGGAAAAAACTACGAGTCATTCTCTTTGAAATCAGACATCACCCTTCAGTTCATCTGTCACCAAGTCAGGCTTGCTAACATCTCTAAGGATGTCATCTGACTGGAGTTTTCTATCACTCTGTCATTCCAGGTGCACTTCTTGACAATTTTTTTAGATCCCGGTCCAGAGTCTCCTTCAGAAATCTAGAAGGACCATGAAGATTGCATCAAGGACTTGATTAAACAACAGATAACATGCATAACCAGCACACTAACCTCATTTGCAAGCTCTCACAGTAGATGATTGACAGCTGATGCCCTAAGCAAAACTGCTGTTTATAAAGTCCTTTTCAGTCTAGCTACATTAGTCTCTCAGCATAGCAGCAGTCAGTACACTGCTATCAAAACCAAGACTGTGACTGATAATATTGAACTCTTCATTACCCCAAGTGTTGCTGCAAGTAATACCAGGAGTTTGGACACCACCGTTCAATAAAAGCTCATTATTATAAATATTCAGCTTATGTCATGATGAGAACAAACAGCTTTGCAGCCAAGGTGAAAGGGGTGAACTGCAAATGGGCCAAGGTTATGGTAGAGACAGCGCCCTATTTTTATGATGTGACCTTGGAGTCTAGCAATGGAATGCAAGTTCAGTGGAATACACTGAATCCTGTGTATTCAAACAGAACTGCTTGGTTGTTACCAGCTTCTAGAAGAAATAAATCATAGAAGGAAGAAGTACTGTCAAATGATGCAGAAGGGGGTTCTTCTGCTGATTAAGCCTGATATTTTAATACTTCGTAAGGTTCAAATCTTAGCTAAGTTTTTGTTTGTTTGTTTGTTTCGTTTTTTTAATCCTGTAATAGTTTCTTGAATTAGATAAGACACCACAGATAAATTGTGTCTGGCATTACAGTTCATGTGACTCGTAAGAACAGAGATTTGTCCTGGCCTCCTCTCCTAAATTCACTTTCCCTCCACTCCAAAGGTGGCTGCATGTGGCAGAGGCTGTTTAGAGCTGGCTCAGCACCAATATCTCTCACCAAGAGAGCTGCTAATCTCCCCCTGGGAACAGCACCTAGATTGCTCTGCCTAAAGTCACAACACACCCTTCTGCTTCCTTTGTCCACTTGGTATTTCAGCCTAATTAACAACAAATTTCCAATGATAAAAGAATGAAATTACTTCCCAGCACTATGAATATATTGATTCACATGAGCCGAGAAGTTGCCCTGACAGCTTTATTGCAGAAGGAAAGAGGAATAATGAAAGAGTTTTATTTGACCGAGTTTCTTATTGCACTTGCATGCTGTGTGAGTCAAACTAATCAAGAACCTCCATTGGATCTGCTGCTGGCTTGTTCCTTGAAAATTCAGAGTCAATACAGATACTTGATCTTCTGTACTGGTTAATGCTGTACTACTACAATGTTTACAGAAGTGCTGAAATCCCACAGAGCCTTTCAGAACACAGCAGAGACGAGTGACTCCAGGAATACACACACCACACTCCCATTCCTTTCAGATTGCCCTTTACATTAATTACTTCATAAGAGAGCACACTTACCCCTGCCACAGGCATTTCTAAGGCCCCTCTCACCTCAGCAGCTGAAATGCTCACAACAATACGAATCATGTCCAGCCTAACAAAGTACAAAAGTGTTGTCATGATGCACGAAGAGTTATGTGGGGAACCAAAACAACACTGAAACACTGTGGTCAAACAGGGAACTGAATCATACCACCAATGGTCCGTGTTTGCAGAGCCATAAGAACAGCTTGTACATACATACCTGAAATACTGGTAGCCAACAGGACCAGAACTAATATGGAATTCAGTGCAGGAGCAGAGGATGAGCCTATGCCTCGCCTTGCTAAGAAACAATTAGAAAAGCCAGTCCACACCTTATTCATCCATATTAAAAAAAAAATAGTATCCTCAAGGCAAGAAAAAAAAGGAGAAATAATCACTTACTTATTAAGGAACAGTAAACTCGTGAATAGGACAGCAATGAATATCCACTAATAACCAGACAGAGTGACTCAATCTTACTCTAGGAAGAAAATCTCATTTAAAAAATCCCAATATTTCTGAGGTAATGAAACTGAAAACTGCTTAGGCAACTCTTCAAAAAACCTCAGAACATCTTTCGCATTAAGAAGGAAAGAAAGTGTGTGCAGAGGGTCTTTCAATACTCTTTTTAGGAATTAAATCACTAGAATATTTTCTTTTCTATGTCATCAGCCATTCTGCCGTTAAAAATCTGCAACACAGTTTCTTAGATAGTGAGGTCATAGTGAGAGTGCACTGTTGAAATCATAGTGCCCTCATCACTCACAGCTGGTCTGGCACATGGTTTGCAAAGTCAAGCCAGCTGTGCAAACTGTCCTTCTGGTCTGAAATCAGGCTAATTTTCCTTTAGGTATTAGATGTCTTCAGATAGGCTCATGACAAACAGAAGTGACTTCTGGAAGATCCATGTAGTTTAGACAAGAGCTGGGATTGGTTATATCAAACTGTTATGTCAACATAAATCTGACTGAAGAGAGTTGCTGAAATTAACCCCAAGATGTAGTTAAATTAGCAGCAAGGGCTCAAAAAATGTCACTGTCCCCTGTTCTCCCTGACTGACTCCTTCCACCAAAGTTAGTGATCTCACATGAGACATCAGAATAACCTAATTGCCACACTTTTGTGGCTGAAATTCAGTATGGCATCTCAGAAGGAAAGAGGTGCTCATATGCTCAGTGGCAGATGAAAGACTGATATATGCTTTAAGTGAGCTACAACACAGGTATGGACTTGAAGAATTATAGTTCCAACTTTTTAACCCAGTACAACTTAATTGACCCAAGCTGAGTCAGAACCCAAAGTCAACAGTCATTTAAAACTAATTAGTTTAGTCTGACAAACATACAACTCCTGGGTAAATACAAAGCCTGATATCACAAGACTTTTATTTTGTGATACGTTTTCCAAGCCAGAGGGGAACCTAAAAGGGAGGGGAGCTTTCCCATCAGGTTATTAGAATAAACCATGGACTCAAGAGCTGTTTTCCTCAGCCCAATTCAGTACAGCTTCTGAAGTCCTGCATAACCACTAGTCTGCTTTGACCACCTTACATTTCCCAGTTCAGAACCCTCTGGTCTGACAGACATTGTGAAAAGATATGGTGTGTCCACTCCAGAAAGTTTACCTCCTTATTTACATACCAAGTTCACTTCCCCTCAGCACAGGGGCACAAGTCAGAGCTCAGCAATAACATGGGTCATTCCTGCAGCTCAAGCCACCTGAGAGAGCTTTCCCACCAAATTAGTGCCAATTAATGTGCACATATTCATGAAGAGGAGAGTCATATTCAGCAGCAATACCTAAGGAGTAACTTAGAAAAAAACTTTTCAGACCAGCACTGTGGTTTTGCGTCATTCTCAACTCACTTTTGGGCCTTTCCAAACAACAGGCCCACACGTGGCCAGCACAAATCCCCACTGTAGCTGGCAGAGGCTTAGCACAGCCCTGCAGCACCAGGCAAAGCAATCCTTGAATGGCATTTGCTGATCCTGTCAGCTGGGGTGGCAGTAATTCCTGTGTAGGATACCTTGCCTCTTGGTCCAGGATTACCCAGTCTGAGTCTGGGAATAATAATCTCAGTGCAGAGGAGGACCAGCTCTTGAACTACTGCAATTTTCAGGCCAACACATGAAAGAAAACCAGAGCCAATGCCAGTTTACTGTAATATGCTGGGCTATAAATGGTAACAGTTCAAGAGCTGCTCAGCCATTCCTCCTCTGAAGTCAGCAATCTCGGGAGAAGGAAGCGTAGGGGCGGGTGGGTGGTGGGCAGCAATTACACTTCAGCCATACAAGTTTAATCTGAAGCCATAAGTGAGTCAACACCTCTGCTGAAGTGATGTGTCTGGCCAGAGATTGCACAGCCGTTCCCCCAAAGAGGTCACTAGAGAGAAGGTGAAGATAAAACACACGGAACGCAGGCATGTGAAATAACAGCCTCGCAGTCCTTATTCATTCAAGCCATACCCTGAAGAATGCCACTTGAGTGAGGACAGCATGCATGAGTAGAGAGCCTGAGTTATTTAAGGCCCTGTACTCATTTTAATAAACAGGTAAACATTCAGACAGTTGACAGGACTACATTACTATACAGCATTGCCTAAAATCTTGCCTCAGTTCTGCAGTCAGTAAAATGGAGGCACAATTTTAGAAATGCAGCTGAGAATCCATTGCAGGTATCTGGTGAAGAATTTGGATAACCTAAAATGCTAGGTGCCATTAGGCTGCAGAATACTGTTTAATAACACTGAGCAAGAAGCAAAAAATACAAGACCTTTCTGTGCAAAGGCAACACAGGAAATTGCCAGTATCAACAAAACGCCACGGTCAGCTAAACAGCCAAACAAGGGTAAAACAGGCTTGGCTGTGTCCATCCTCCAGCAGCATAGGGCTCATAGCTGCAACCTGCACTGATGCTTCTCCTGCCTCCCTCCCCCTGGGACAGGGTGGCCTCTTCTGGCTGTTCACACGATGAGCGTCAGCATTCAGCATTGCCTACACTGCAGAGAAACCTCCAACCCAGCCTGTATGTAATCATTTCCTATGTTAAGAATAATTCACATGACAAGGAGCCACTACCTTGAGTAAGCCATAAAGGACCAGGTTCACAGCTTATCTGTTATGTCCAAAATAGCATTTACACTGTACCAGAAATGAGCATGAGAAGAATCTGCAAGTTGGGGCCTTTGTCCAGCAATCCATGCTGGCAGACCTGTAAAAAGGTTTGGACATAGTACAGAGAGTGATATCAGTAAACACTGGGAGAGAAGAGAGTGAGGGTCATAACTGCAAGACCATCTGGTTGCTTCCATTTGCTGTGTACACATCTCGTTAGTCCTGCAAGCTGGTAAGACAGAGAGGGTTGTTGGAGTATCGAGTTACTAATGAATAACTGTACTTGCATCTTCTACACTGTAACTGACATCAATAGTTGTGGTAGCATTTAAAATACTGGTTTCTGAAGAAGGTCAAGGTGTTAATATTCCTGACTAGAAATACATCAGTATGCAAAAAACATTTGGTTCATGGACAGTTCTGTTATAAGAATTCTTATTTCGTGGTGGATGTTTTTCCTCATCCATTAATGTTTTCTTTAAAAGTCCTTAATTCTTTTGCTGGGATTATTTGCACTCGGATGGTCAAGCCTATGAGCAGTGTTCTAGGTACTGGGACAAAAGAATAAACTACAATAAAATGAAGAATGCTGTATGGTGTTTGGTAGGATGCATGAAGGAAACTAGTTTATTTGTAATTAGTTAACGTAGATCAATATTAGATTTATCTTTAATGAATCTCTTCTAAGCTTCCAAATCGATGAAAAGAAAAGAGATTGTGCAGCTGCATCTTGCTCTGTTCTCTACCTGCAGCCAGATGTGGGCTTTACTAAACCACATGTGGGAGCGAAAACAGAGCCAAGGGCCCTTCTCAGAGAATCACCTGCCACTTGACCATATGGTTTCAACCTTGGAGCCAGGTAGCAAGGGCATTCCAGCAATCTGCAAGAATCAGAGAGATTGCGAACTATCCAGGAAGGGCAGAACCAGACCCGGAAGCAGAGAATGGCACCTCTCACTGCTGAAGAGGAAATCTTAGATTTGAGTGCCTCCTCTCTTAAATTAGAGTAGTTTGGCAATAGCTCCATAAAGGCCAAGAGCATAAACTTACAGGAAATAAAAGATTCAAGCCTGAGGTTTCGTTTGAACATCCTCCATCTGATTTTTGACAAGGATGTTCCTCATCTTAGATATCCAGAAAACTCCTTCCAATCTGGAAAAAGAAGGAGAAACTTTGAGCTGCTCAGGAGATAAATCCCACTTTCCACGCCACTATTTTAATAGATAGGATGATGTAAAGCAGACTGCCGGGGGGCTTAGAGGGCTTTCTTTCCTTCCGCTCATTTTTCCTCACCAATCCTGAACAGACCCCAAAACTCAGACTAATTAAAGACAAATAATTAAGCACATTCAGACTGGGAAGGTTGGCAGACTCCCACTGTATTGTGAGACCACCTTGGCACTTAAATGGTTAGGGACTATATCCCACAACATCATGCTCATCTCATTGTGGTAGAGAGCTCTTGAGAATGTTATTAGCTGGGTGTTCGCCTTGCCGTTTTTCCACATGAGGCAGATGGGTAATTACGAAGCTAATAGTCTGATTGAGAGAAATCAGATGCAGTGGTTTGCCCAATTAGATGATACATTAGCTTCCTTCTTTGTAAGCAGCTAATGTGTGAAGCAAAGTGGTATTTTTGAGGGTCAGAATCCTTAAACAAGTGCCGAGTTGCAGATTATTGTGTCTCTCTTTTTTTTTCTAATGGAGGAAAAGTGCTAAGTCTTCATTACTAAAAGCATAGAAAATGCAAATCAGGCTCTGAAACAAAAGAGTGAAGGGACAGGCGAGAATATTTGGTGTCCAATGTGTCAACCTACAACATCAATTACATTGAAATGCAATGCATGGGAGCCTAATCAAGGATAGTATAATTGTAATAATTGCATGCTTTTGTTGGAGAGCTGCTGCCATTGTTATTGTCAACCATTTGTTTTTCGCTATTGTTTAAAGGGGAGAGTATTTAAAATATATATGTGTGTGTGCATATATAACTGTGTATAAATGACTGAAGAACATCACAGGTAAAAGGTTGTGTCTTCCCAAGGAAGACTTTTCAACACCACTCTTCAGATGGTATGAGACCAAGAGGCTGAACTCTGTGAAGGCCGGTAATGCTCAAAACTGAGAAAAAGACATTGACTTACAATCTGTGCCAAACACTGAGAGTTACCCTTCTTTTTGTTGACATGTCCCCTGATCCAGGGAAGCGAGTTACTCCTGGTGACTGGCAAGTCATGAAGCAAGCCACTAGTAAATCATCCAAGCAATCCCCAAGACACCTCCAGTCTGCCTTCATACTTAAGGAAAAAAGGGAAGAGGTCAAAATAAACAGTTTCTGCCTTGTTATATTTCTTCCAGAGCTGCGATCTGTTTCTGCCATTTGAAAAGATTTTTAAAAATCTACAATCTTGACAAAAAATATTCAAGACAAATGAACACAAACGGGAGTACTGCACAGGAAATAAAAAAGAAAAAAAAAAAAGGACAGCGTGAGTTTTCATCAAGATCTTATTAAGGAAGAAAAAAGGAGCAAGAGCTCCCCATAAATAAATAGGTGGTACTTTCTGTATCCTGAAGTTGAGCTGGAAATTCTTATGGCAAAGTGCTCAGCATTCAGATCAAATGAAAGGTTTATTTTCTCTTATCACTTGGGCTTGCCAATAGGTTGAAATGGAGGCACAATAGAAATGGGCTAAAACATTTAACATAGCTGTTAAATCTCATTCTCCGCAGCTAAAAAAGAACAATGCTGTACTGTCTTTACTGAGAATACACTCTCCTGCCATAGGAGGCTTTTCATGTATCTCTAACAATCCTGTACATACTCCAAAACTCACACTAATTAAAAGCAAATAATCAAATACATTCAATTTGAAAAGTTGGCAAACTCGCTTGTATTATTGTGTTAGCACCTTGGCACCAAAATGATCACATTGTGCTAATCTCATTGTGCAGGAGAGCTCTTGAGCATGTTATTCAGTAGGTCTGCTTCCCACCCCCCACCCCCAGACCCATCCCATCATCCTCCACCACCAGTACTCCCTTTCTTTAACTGGATAAAGAAATGAAAACATAAGCAGAGATAAGCAAACCCAAACTACATTTTCATTGTATTACACTCAGGCAACCAGAACTTGTGCTACCTTTTGCAAAGATTTCCTGGTTTCAGTTCATCTCTACTGATACAGCTGGTAAACCCGAAAGCTGCTTTAAAATTAACTAAGCAACTAACTGCATTTCTTTCTCATTAGCTCTCAGTTATAATATTATATCATTGTACATTGTGCTTAGCTACTACAGCAATGTGTAGAGTATAAATGAAATAAATAAGAGATTTTACAAGAGTTGGCAGCATACGACTGACCAGATGAAGAAACACAGAAGTGAGTATCTTGGGATTCCCTTCTCTTTGGAAGCCTTATTTTACAGGTAAGATTTCTTTTCATTTGCTCTGGGATAACAGCGAAGCTCTCCCTGCTAACAGTGAAATACAAGTTGAAAAATAATGTTTGTTGGTTTGTTGTTGTTTTTTTTTTTCATATATTGTGCAGAAGAAAACTTTTTCTTGGCAGGTCTGATTTATACAGAGAAAGCTCTGTAGTGAGGCTTATAAAATCATGCCTAGCCTCTTGGTAAGAGGCCACCACTTGTATGTTTAGAATGGATTATATTATTGAAAGGCTGCTAGTTTTATGGCTGAAAAGAGTTGCACAGGACAGCTTATGCAGCATCACAGAATGGATGAGGCTGGCAGGGACCTCTGGAGTGCATCTGTTCCAACCTCTGCTCACACAGGGACACTCATAGCAGGCTGCCCAGGTCCACATCAAGGTAGCTTCTGAAGATCCCCAAGGAGGAGATCCCACAGCCTCTGGGCAGCCTGAGCCAGTGCTCTGTCACTTGCAGAGCACATAGGTGCTGCCTGATGGTCAGAGGGAACTTTCTGTGTTCCAGTTTGTGGCCATCACCTCTTAACTTGGCACTGGGTACCACTGAAAATAGCTCAGCATTTGTGAAGCTTTAGATCTCTGTTAGGCTGTGAAGTCTTGTGCATGCAGGCCTGACTGTGCATGCACCTGAAGCTCACAACTGACCTCCTACAGATGCATATTTGTGTGCTATGAAGTAGGATCAGTCCAATTTTCTGCAAGTGTCTGGGAGGAATTTTCCCCAAAAAGTCCAACAAATCAAGACTGAACAAATGTTCACAAATAAAGATGGACTCACGCCAGTGTTTCTAGCTGCCATGTCTTTTACAAATGCAATGTTCATGAAAGTAACTATGAACAAAGGCTGGGTATTGACCACGAGCCAGAGAAGGTATGACTATTCAGCACTATATTTTCTTCTTTGATGGAAAGACAGACTGATTTTTTCTCCAAACATAGTCCTGTTCTGGGCTAAGAAGAGTGTAATCCTTTAACATGATTTTTTTAAGTGAGGTCTTGTACTTCAGTATGTACTTGGGTATTAAACATATGGCCTGCATCTACCATCCACAGCTTGCTATAGCCTTGTCTGTGTTCCAGAACTTCTCCTGAAAAACTACTCTATGTAAAGAACAGCAAGTTGAAGATGTTCTTTCTTAATTTTTTCTTAATTTTTTAAAATTTATTAGGTAAAAGAATAACAAAATAAAGCATGTTTCATGGTGCAGAACTGCAGACCACAATATTTCATAAAAAAAGATGTGAAGGTGTCACTGAAGGATTCTCCTGAAAAGACTAGGAAGGGTACCACTCAGCTTTTAGCACAAAGACTCTAGTACTTCCTTAAACTGTGAAGGAGCTACATAGGAGAGTCCAAGCAATCTGTTACCTCCAAGCCAGTTAGCTCCTAGCTGCACATTTGCCCTTCAGGATAGAATAATAACAGGAACCAACATGCCAGAGCCTCTTATAAAACAAAACAATTTTTTTTTTTAATCAGTCCCACTGAATAGTCCCACTGAACTTCCCCTGAAGTTCATAGAGGTGATTCTGTCCTGCATTGTACCACCTAACATGTTCCATTCCTGCTCACAGAGACCGAGGGCTGCCCAAGAGCCCGCAGACAGACCCATGTCTGGTAGGGCCACGCAATTAAAACCAGAGTGTACAAAGTGCCCAAACTGCCCCAGGGTAACACTATAAAGAAACACGCCTCCCATATGTCCACCTCTAACTAGAGGTTTTAAGTAACTACAAGCCTGACATCTTAAAATGTGCATGAATCTTTCTATTGACTTCAACAGACACCATGCAGACAGGCCAAAAGACATGTGTTGGCGATACTTACGTCAACTGCTATTACATATTCAATATGTACATAGTACAATGCTTCAATCATAATGTTTGCAGTTAAAGCTTGCTTAAAAGGAAAACCATGATTCTCAACAAATAAATAGTTATTGGATTAAGCAAGTTTTTAGTTTGCTGTTGAATTTCTATGTCATAAAGAAAAATTGATCAGCCAGCACAGTAAGTATCAACAGCAGTACCCAAGCTTGAAAAGTCTTCAGTCTCCACAGGGAGTACTCCCATTGATACTACCAGGAGAAATGCTTGTAGACACCAGGATAGCATATGGCCTCTGAAATCAATATTGGTTTGCAGCGTGACATATGGATGGATAGATACCACAGAGAGATTGAAATAAATATGACAAACTAAGTCATACAAAGAAAAACATGTATACACAATCACACTCTAACAGATGCTTTGGCTGAAATAGGTGATTTAGAGGAACACATTGTAGATCTGAGAAATGGAAAATTTCATCTAAAACATACAGTAGCATAATGCAGTTTTGCAAGTGAAAGCTGAAGGATGTAGGGGAATTCCTCAGGGACAGGGCTAAGGGAAGATGCTGGTGAATAACTTGTTGATGAACCTGCTGTAGATTTAACAGCAAATCTAACAGCTACTTTCCCCCTCCAGCTTCCATAGAAAGAGGTTTTTAAAAAGAGCCCCATATCATAAAAGAGAAGGAGAAGATGGATTTCTCCCAGGCATTGAAACAGACTGATGCAAACACTTCAGTCTTGTTTGTGGTTTAACGCATTACCCCAGAGATCTGAATGTGAAATCTGGACTTCAGGAAGAAAATCCTCATTTAGCAGACAGCACTGCGATAGCTATGTGTGAAAGCTCTTCCAACACTGTTTTCTGCTTGCCATATGGCCAACTTCACCCACATTAATAGCAACTACTGAGCACAGGCTCAGCAGTTTGAAAGAAAGAGACAGTGAGAAATGCAGAAGTCTCATCAGCAAGCATGGTGTAAAGAACATCCAGTTGCATATTTATACTGATACTTTAACTTTGCCTGATGCTACTAAGGTATAGATTTAGGGTATTCATTTTACCCCTCCAAATAAAAACATCAGAAGTATCAGTTCCCAAATGTTTGCGACTTATCTACTTAAAAATTTATGCCCCCTTCATTCTTTGTTTCAAACCACTTCAGCCATTCCGTTGTCTGGTGTTCCAGGTTTAGTGACTGTTAGAAATCCTTTCATCTTTCCACAGGCTCATAAGGCTCAAGAACTAGTGGAAACATCCTCTTTTTGTTACATACACGCACAAACAGCCATAAGGAAGAGAATCCCTCCATCCTTCCATCCCTCAAAAAACACTCCACACTCATGCATAGCCTTGAAATGCAATTGACAAGAAGTAAGTTTCTGGTTTTCAGGGGAAACAGATAAGCACTATTCACAGAGCCTCAGAATGCTGTGAATTTACCCGAGTGTAAATCAGTTGACTCCTTGAATAATTTTTTTTCACCTTTCTTGTTTCCAGAGCACAGCCCTGTGCAACACAGGAAGGCATGTACCCAGTGCTGGCAGAAGCAGGGATATGGACCTTCCCTGCTGCAGATGGAAGTCCCAGATCTCAGGTTCACCTGCTCAGCAGCATCTGAGACTACCCTGGCTCCTATGTCTTGGCTATCTTACATGCCATCTTTTAGCTGAAAGGCTCCATGGCCAGAGTTTTCCCAGGACTTAGCTTTCACGTTGCAACAAGTCCCAGAACAGAAATTTCTGAAACAAAAGACCCGATGTGGGATCTGTTGTTTTATAGCGCTTTCTTTTTTCCTGTCCTCTAAACATTGAGGCTTTCCTTCACCAGTCTGCCTCTACCTCCTCTAGATGCCACAATGACAGCCAGACTCCTGCACATGCTGCAGTATAGGCTGTTGGCAAAGGGACACCTCAAACATCATAGCCAGAGAACACTGGAAGTTCATCAGCAGATCAGTAGGAAGAGAGGGCATACATCTCTTAGTAGACAACTTTATATTGCTTATAAACAAATGCTGTACTCATAAATGGAAGTCAGAGGAAAGAAAACCAAAATCTAATTTATCCAGAGGGTACGTACTCTGGGAATAATGCAGTCGTGTCTGAAATTGCCCTGCAGAAACATATCTCAGTCCTGAGCTACAGGAACCAACTGTAATGCTTCCGTTTTACTGAGATTTTCCTAAAAACTTCCCACTGTTGTTACTGCCAATGGGAGCTCTCGTATAAGCAAGGTGTTCATCACTGACAATATTTTTATGATTATGTCTTCTAATCTTTCTGGTTTCCAGGTCGGATGACATTGCTTTGATGATTCATCACTTTTACTTTTGAGGTCTGTGCTTGGACCTATTTAGTAACAATACAAAATTTTAATGCAGAAAAAAGGCTGTTCTGCTGTAATACCTGCTTAGCCCTTGCCCTCTCTGTTGGGAGAAAAGACAGCAGCTAAAGTAACGTAAAGCTTAAAAAACAGAGCAGAACGCACCCATTCATTCACCTGCTTCAAAGAATAACTTTCATTCAGTGTAACTAATGTCAGGCGTGCAAGAAGGTTAGAGCATCTATGGTTTCACAATCCATTCCCTAACTGTCCATGTCCTGAGAAAAGTGAACAAAATTTCTTTGCATATGGGTGAATATTCCCTTTTGAACATTAAGCAAAAATATTAAACTCGTGATGAAAATCAACAGGAACCAGCACTGGTGCCATTCAAGTCCAGACTGTAATTATATTTTGTGTAGAATTTGAGGATTTTTTCCAGTTTGGCAAAAAAAATGACCAAGGTAAAGAACAGCTATGTTCAGTGAGTATTGAAGCCCGTAAATATTCAGTTTTTAATGGCATCCACTTCTATTTTGTGCACTGAATTACTGTGCTGACCTTAAATTAGAGATCTGGATGGAGCTGAATTGAATATTCTGAAGATAAGTGTAATTACTTTGCTTCCCTTTATTCTAATTCATTTTTATTTTTTAAAATTCTTTGTTTGTGTGACAAACTGAATGTCAGAACACTCGTGGGTTTATACTTACAGTAGCAGGGAGCAGAAATGACAGGTCAGATAGTGGCACAAGGAAAGATATATCTGCACTGCTGTCAGAGGTGTGACTGCAGAGCCTTCTTACCTTCCTCCCTGTGAAATAACTGTAGTTACACATACTGTCCAGATCTCATCATACATCAAACAAGGGTTCTGGCACCTGCAAACAGAGCCCCTGCCTTCCCAGTGAATCTGAAGGCTAGCTCAGGTGTATCTGCCCACCTCAGCCCACATCCTGGGCACAGCCCCAGGCAGCTTTTGGTCTGAGGACCCTTCAGTGGCTGCGGAGGGAATACTTGGAAGCAAACAAATAGGCTCTGTCATCCATTGCTGCCTTGAGCCAACCTGGCCTGCAGCCTCTGTAAGGAGGAAGCCACCTATGCTCAGGTTTGCAGGAGTCATACCAGAGGCCACATTAGTTCTGCCACCGGTTTGGTAGGCAGAACTAATGGATTCAGATATCAGGCCAAATAATTCCATAACAGACCTCAGTGTTCTCATCACTCTGCCCTTGAGCCTCCCTTTCATTATTTATTGTCAGCATCTCTTTACATCTTCTACTTTACTTCCAAAACTTAACAAGTTATAGCTCTCCTAAGCCCCTCTTACAATTTAATACTCCTTGGCTTCTACACAATGTTTTGTAACATCTTTCACAAATGCTTGTCTTCAGCCCACCTCATTTCGTGGAGCTATTCCTCAATATCCTCTGGTAGGTCATCAAGTAATAGTAACTTTCTCCACTTAGTCAGGGAAGCTGAGATTCCCCATCAGATATACAAAAGCCTAGCAGAAGGATATGTAGAAGCAGAGAGACTCCAACTGGTTCTTGAGAATCGATGCAGCAGGCAAAGGGGAAGAAACCCAGCAACATGAGCTTTTGATAGCCCTAAGAATGTGTGCAATAGCCCTCTCTGGGTTTGATGATAAATGTCACATCTCATGTCAGAGATTTATCCATGCCTGGATAAATAACCCCTGAAGACCATATTGCCTCAGAAGCTAAGTATTAGCAGCTGCATGCATGCCATTAACCCCTCACCTGCCACACAACTTTGAACTTGCCCAGGGCCAAATACTTTAAAGAAGGGTTGACTGATTTCAGAGTGTGGGGGGGTAAGAAAGCTGCAGGACATATAATGTATGACAAAGAGTGCCCGTGCACATGTGCCCTTTTGTAGGACATTTGTGATGAGGGCACTGACTACTCCAGCAGTTTTAGCTGATTTGAAGGACAGTACTATTCATCTGCTCAGCTGAGATACAGGCTGTATTCCATGTTCTCTCAACTATTTTGCAATTATATTTATATATATTTCTTTAATATAATATTACAGGTACAGGGAGGTGCCTAAACTCTCTAAATTCTTTCCTGGCTATGTGTATTTCATGTTAAGTAAACCTGAAAAAAATATCTTGACCTGTAGTATTGAGGTAAGCATATAGAGACAGCACTAATAGGAAGGCTCAGTTATAATACAAAGGGCAAATCTGCAAACTCTATTGTACTGTCCACAAAGATCCACCCGGAAAACAAAAGGCATCATCATCCTAACTCTCAGCACGAAGACAGACTTAGTCCACAGATTGCAAATGCAGTGGCAAAAGCAGCCTGGAGAAGGGCATCACGATGCCTAATAAAAAGCATGGAAATAAAAAAATTTAAAAAATGGAAATATCCATGTCAAATCTAACCTGGGAAAATGTTCTCATAATTTCATGCTGGCATAACAGACGGTGCCCAGGATTTTGTTTTTAACTTTCCCATGATGTGCGACACTTCACAATAATATTTTCAAAAGCATAATATTCTCTCTTTTGCCTCCAGAAATTTTTAAAACTTTTTGCTAGCAAAGGTATTTGGCCATAAACTTCAACCCACAAATGAATTCACCATAAATGTGAAACAGTAGGGGGGGAATTTACACTGTCTAACTTAAAAAATCCAGCTTACTGTACTCACAACCAAAACCATTTATAATCAAGAGAGAGGTTCTTCCAGAAGATCATTCAAAGGAGTGAACTTCAATGTCCCACAATTTCCTCTATTTGTTTTTTTTTTTTTTTTTAAATCTTGGTTCCATTTTTTCTTTTGCCTTTTGAAACGTTTCGAAAATGAAAAATTCAGAAATAGAGAAAAACAGATCAAATGATGAACATCAAAGAGTAATGACAATTAACACTAATAAATAATTCTTTAATAGTATTTTCCTATAAGGAATGTCACACTTCTGTAAAAATATAAATACATGCGTGTGTATACATATACACACAGTTAAGACTTAAAACAGCTTCAAGTAACACAGAAGAACTTCAAGGAATTGATTAAAATTCCCAAAGTCTCATCACATGAAACAATTGGGACAGCTGATCTCATACTCCAAAAGGGAAATCTGTCAATAAGAATAACACAGATTTTTCAGCTGCCTTAAAAAGAAAAATAATGGAAAACCCCAAATCATGTTGTAATGGAACAACAAAAAAAGGCAAAAAGCCAAAGGTCATTATAACTATGCAACAAAGCAGAAGTTGTATCTGACAACACTAATAACATCAGTACTTCATTTCTGAAATGCTACCAAAGCTTAACTTTCCACAAATCCTACCAGGTTGTCTATACCTGACAGCACAGGTCCAAGTGCGTGCTATGCAATACATAACATTTAATAACTCCCAACTCATATGAGTAATCACAAAGGTTTAGGTTGATACTTCGAGAGTTCATGTTTTCCAAACAGCGGTTTCAGGCTCCCCATTTCACACATAACTTTCTTTTATACTCATACAAAGTCTGTGTCATTTCTTCTAAGTTAAACAGCCTAGCACAGAACCATTTTGTCATAATGCAACAGTACAGTTAGGTAAAGGTGAGTTCAGTATGTTAATGTGTTTCATTCCTTCCTAGTACTCCATTTAAATAACACCACAGCCTGATCTAGGCAAGGAAAGATAAGCCACTAGGGACAGAATAAATTCTACTGTCAGAGGAGAAAGAAAATAAGTGGATCTCTGTCAATTCCAGAACACCCAAGACAGCAGCGAGCTTCAGGACACTGTTGCAGACAGGAGGTGGAGGAACTGTCTGCATAAACTCTAGGCATAGAGTTGGGCCCCACTGTTACAGTGTGAAGCTAATTGCTGAAACACTCTGTCATTACCCAAGATAGAAATACACCTGCTAGCAAAATGTCTAGAGAACACACTGTGCAAGACAATACAGACAGCACAGACTGAGCCATGGTGGAAAGGGAAAGAGCAGAGGAGAAAGGAAAGGACAAGGAAAGTAGTATGAGCCAACCTATTTTTGAAAACCCTTCACATGCACAGCCCCAAAAAGCAATTTGTTTACCAAAACCAGAGAGCTGTGTTCACATTCAGCAGACATAGGGCCTCTCTTCAGGGATATATGTGCATATCCCCTCTCTTCAGGGATATATATGTATCTGCTGAGGCATGGGAAGTAGTAGGTCCCAATGGGCCCGGTGGGAGGGTTAGAGGTGCAGGGGAGTTTGGAAAATGCAACGCACAGAAGTGTCTCCCTAGGCAGAGGCAGTATCTGAGTCAAAGCTTTGGTTCATAGGGAAGTAGCCCCAGGTCCAACAGGAGAAAGCTTGGCAACAGCACTATAAACCTACAACCCTTTATCACTTGTGAAACAGGTTGGCGTGGTGAGCTCTGGGAGATTACATCAGCACCAACATTCTTTGTGCATCTGTAGTACATCCCAGTATGGCATGGCAACAAAAGATTGACCGAAAGACTACGGCCTTCATTTTCCATATTCTACTTCGTAGGCAGGCACAGAAAGGAGTATGGAGGTGCTTCCTTACTCTGCTCTGTTTTGGAAACACTTGGAACCTGGAATTCTTCTTGGGCTGTCTTTGCTGCATGGATCTTGCAAAGGGCTCGTGGAACAGAAGGGTCAAAGCAAACCCAACCAACAGCAAATACTCAGAATTCATGTCAGAATGTCAGAGGCAAAGGCAACTCAAAGAACATGAATGAAAATCATGCATAAAGCCTTGTCATTTTGCACCATTATTTCCTTCAAAATCTACTACAAGCTTTCAAAACATAAGATTACTCCATTTAACATAATAAAACTGCTCCATACTCAATGCTATTATTCTTAATGGATCTGAACATGCTCAGCTATGGCAGGTCTCTGAGCACTCAGTGGAGAAATACTCATTTTCAGCAAGCCCCACAAACAAGAAAATAGTGTCAGATCTAATTCCTCTATCTCAAAGAAGCAATTGCAGCTTACCATCTTTTCTAATTCCCATTTAGAAGTTAATGGAGAGGCTTTTAATAGATTCTTTTTTTGCTCTTTCTAGAGCAAAACAGGAAATGACTAATAAACTAGGATTGATTAACAAAACCATGAAGGAAAATACTAGAAAAGCTGTATTTCATATTCTTCATATTTCTTGAATGGTAGACTCAAGTATAAGGAAAAGAACTAGTCCTTTCCGGATGAACAGCATTCACCAAAACAGAAAGAAACTATTACCTACAGTTTGACCACAAGATGATGATTTGCAAACCTGCAGTCTTGAAGTGTTCTGATATTCAAAGTCAGAAATGTACCTTAAGTATCTGAACCAAAGTGGACATTCCATAATGCCAGATCCTACCTGAGCACAGGATCCAGGTTTTATAGCTAAAATGCATTCGCAGAAATTTGTGAAAGGCTGAAGATGCAGTCTTGGCTGAAAAGTCTGCCTTCTGAATCCAGGGCACAGCAGTCTTCTCCAAGACAGTACATTGTCCATCTGAGCCCTTCCCAGACAGTATGTCTGGCTCATCAATAACTTCATTTAAAGATTCCTCAGAGAAGGTTTTTGTAGATATGGGCTTAAACTGCAAAGTCTGGATTCTCAATCAAGAGGGCTGGTTTGTAACCGTGAAAGCAATGGAAGAGACAAACTGTAATGAAGTTTGTTCTGCAAGTCCCTATGAAAGCGCAGCCACGCTCTGTTGTGTCTGTAGCTACCCCCACTTCATGCTGCTAGTAAACTCTGACAAAGGAGATGATTCTTCAAAGGAGCTGGCTCATTTAGACAGTGCCAGTGCATCAGTTTGTGTCACTAACCTCAGGACTTCCCTCTGCCTAGCAGTTAGGTAAAGGTGACTAAAGGTGACTTTATTAGCAAGCAGCAGGTTTTGGTTTTGGTTTTTAAATAAAAGGAAAGAAGGGGGGGAAAGGTAGTAAGTGATACTTTGCTAGCAGATTTTAATTGCAGTAGCTAAAAGGTGGTTGTCTGCTAAACAAATTGGACAACTTAGAGTGTTTCTAATACTCTAGTATATGTACCCACTTACACCTCTGTCACACAGCTGTGCCTGTGTTGCAAACATCTAAGCCAGATATCCTGTGGCCCCTGAAATGTCCCAAAAAGACTCACAGTTCCTCCCCAAAGCCAAACTGAAACTTTGCAGTATGAAATACGAGCATTTGCAAAGCTGGCTACAGCCTTTATTTCCCTTCTCTCTTCTACTGCCAGTTACACTGAACATACAGTAACATAGGTGGAGGATTTGTACGAGAATCTCTGACTTGTCAATGGGACAGATTTCTGTTGCAGCTACAGATTAAGGGGTATTTTTCTGACTTCTTAAAATACACCGTGATAAACTGAAATGCCTGTAAAACACCTGCTATAGTCTGGTAGATTCATATAGTGACCTGAATTATTTTCAGCATTAACCTGTGTTATAACTGTGGAATTATTGGGGTGAGAGTGAGTTCACACTTCTCGTTGCCTTTGTTTCCAATGGTCATTGATATCAAAAGCCATCCTACCCCTGCTGTGAAAATAAATAGTGTCATCATTGTAGTAGCCATTTTAAAGATATCTAAATACATATTTTCCCTAATAGACTGAATCAAAGCCCAAGTTCTAAAGACAGCTTTTCAGTGATTTGGTCAAATAGCAACTTCTATGTGCCTGAAACCTCACCTATTATTTTCTATTATATCAGCTCATCTAATAAAGGCAAGACCTCCCCCCACCAATCTCTCAGTCCTCCTCTCGAATATTCTTAGATTATCACAGCTTCAACACTACACTTCATGTCTTTTGAACTAATATATTCCTTCCATTTCAAATAAAAACAATTCATTTCAAACAAATAATAGAAAACAAGTACACTTGTGGTACTAATTGACCACATTCTGAGCTGTTAACAGTTCAGTATAAATTAAGCTGCAGAAAAGTTGGATCAGAGCAAAAGAGTGCGGAATCCACTGTTCTCAACCATACTCAAGAAAGCAAAACCAGTAAATACATAAATCTGATGAACAGCATGGATAAATAAAAGGGTCGGCTTTAACTTCCTGATGTTAATGGAAAGATGACTTTCGTATCTAGTGATGGTAACAGCAATGGGAAGAGGGGCAGTACATTAGAGATGCCTCACTAGAATCCATTACATTTGAGGGTAGAAAGCTGATGCTGATAAGCGAAATGTATCACGTAAAAGCCAGGTATTTCCACTAATGGATTTGCACCACTATAAACTTGGAATTAGGGATTCATTTTGCTTGTAAATATACATCTAAATCTAAATTTAGCCATTCTGCTTCTCTGATTTGTAAAGTTATTAGAGAAATAGTTGAATCTCTACCTCTGTGAAAAAGACTTTACTAACGCTTCAAGACATTTCTTTCTGCTAAGGTGACAGGACTGTCTGTATAGGGCTGAACTCCAGGTTCTCTCAGTCACATCTCCTTGTACATCAGATTATTTCTGCCAAGCTGGCCATATTTTTTCCAAGCAAACCCTAACTATCAGGGAGGTCTAACACACTGTTTCTTTACCATCAGCTTTGTTTTCAAACACACAATGGTTTGGCATGACTCCAGTCACCACCAGGTGATTTTTGGCCCTTGCCCTTTTTATTATCTGGTATCTCTTAGGGAACCACAGATGAAACCAATAGAAAAGGGGAGAAAAAGGAAAAGCAGGAAAAAAGAAAGGGCTTCTTCTCTGCTTTCCTGGTAACGTGACATCTTGCCCTCTTTGCATTATATATTTTTGTCCAGCTGATGCTTTGTCCTAGTGGAATCGTGGTCCTAGTATTAGCTCCAAATGGTAGGCAGGCATTTTCATTAAAAACAATTACTATTTCCAAACAGGAGCCGGTTCCTCAGTTCCAGCCATTCTTGCTGTAAAACGTTCAGCTGAGAGGAGCAGATTGTTCCTGCTGAAAATGAATGGAATCTGGCAGGAAAACCTCATGTTTTTCCAATCCCAGTTTTTTACAAAGAAAACACTGGGATCTTGTTGAAAAATTACAATTGTTTTGGTGGGCACATTATTTTTCTCAGCTGATCTGTTTCCAGCTACAGAAGACAAGTTTTGTGCATATATGTTTGAGCCTATATGAATATATATGTGTACATCTACAGACAGGCTCAAGTTTTTATGTATAATTGCTATGCAGAAAATTATTAATCAGTCAAGGAAGAGTAAACACATTTTTGTTATTAAAAAGCATTTATGTAAATTGATTTTTTAAAAACAGCTTCCACATTATGAACCTTCAAAAGGAAGTCAATGAGTAAAATACTATATCATAATAACAGCTAGCTTAACTTTTAATACCAGGAAAAGAAAGAGGCCAAGGTGACTGAACTGTTTATCCTTTGGTTGTTCTCACTAACTTACAAACATTGTCAGACTAAATTATTCTGATAAAAATATCAAAGGAGAGAAAACAGAAGACACTATTACAGACATCAAAGGAACAAGCCACAGAGGTCCCCATATTGATTACCCACATGGATGCTGCCATTTTGTAACAAGCGATTTTGTTTACCTAGGATAGAAATAGATAATGGCTCAGGGTGACCTTGCCTTCACATGCAGGTAGATTGACCTCCTATTAGTTGTGTTTCCCTTCCACGTGAAGTCCTCACTCCAGGGCAAGCAATCAGTGAGTGGTGTGGGATGCTGGCAGGCCTCATTCCTGCTGCACCTTTAGCACTTAGGGTGCTCCCCAAGCAAAGTGTAGGCACACGTTAACAGCAATGCATTGCCACCTTCAAGTCCATCTCCTTTGTCAGGTCCCAAACCCCAGGGCCAACAAAGAGGTGAGATCCAGGCACTGTGCTATCTCCACTCATAGTCTTCAAGGTGATACAACTGCCTTGACTTCTACCTGTCAACCATAGCCAGAGTGGGGCAGAGAAGAACAGGAATTAGCCTCAGGTTGTACCAGAGGAAGTTCAGGTTGGCTATTAGGAAAAACAGCTCCAGATGACAGGCTGCCCAGGGAGGTGGTGGAGTTACCCTCCCTGGAGGAGTTCAAGAAACATACAAAAGTGGTACTTCAGGACATGGTTTAGTGTACAATATTGTTGGTAGGCAGACAGTTGGACTAGATGATCTTAAAGGTCTTTTCCAGCATTCATGATTCTATAATTCTAGGAATAAAACTTCCTCTTCTAGAAGCATTCAGTAACCTCGTATTGGAAGTGTAGATCAGCTGAAAAGCTGATAACCTCAAGAATGTGCCACCCAACTCTCTACCACATCTGCACAAATGTAATAAGCAATGCAAAACCCCCTTTAATTTCTTGAGGCTGAAGAACTGAGACCTCAATGAAGCCAGTTGCAAGTCATTGATTTTCAGTGGCCCTTTGGGGTCATCATCTAAACCAACATTAATATGGAACAGAGGAAACTTTAATAGAAAGAATGACAAGTATTAAGATAACTGCTTATTTTAAGAGTGACCACCTGATAGAAAAAGAGAAATGAGAAGCATTTCCCTTTTCTGATGTTGCCCAGCTAAAACAATTTCTTGTCTCCCTTTCAGTTGTAATCATTATAATTATTATTATAAAACTAAAGTTTACAGCCATAAAGAACCTCAAGAGAACTGCTAGCCTAGCTCCTTGCAGCCAGGCAGGATCAGCTAACAACACCTAGACCTTCTCTGATGGATAGCTGTTTGACTTGGACTTGAAAGCCTCCACAGAAGTGCCCAAAACTGTTCGGATTGTTGGACCTGAAGATTAGCTTGAAGATCTATACACACAGCACAACAACCACAAGAAAAACAAGCATACCATCACTTCTGCCCTCAGCACACCGCTCAGCCTAAATCCCAGGACCTCTCCATATGCACAATACTCTGCCACTGTCCCAGCCTTAAGAACCCAGCCGCTTTGCATTACGCAAGGGTCACACTCAGAATTCGAACGGCCCAAAATACTTCTAACAAGTTTACTCTTCTCATTTCTTAACATAATTTAAAATTAGACATTAAATGAGGTGTCAGCAGGCTTCCCTCCAGGACCCAGCTGTTAAGTCTTTATTGTTGTGTTTGCTTTGAAGTTGAGTGGAAAAAAAAGTCTTTGTTTGCCAGTTTGCAATTCAAAAAATGCCAGAAAAACCCTCTCACAAACAAACAAGTTGCAAAAGAAATGCTGGATCCAAAGTGGCACAGTCTGAATTATGAAATTCTGGAATAATTTTGAAGTTTAAAGTGTAAGATACATAAATGTTCATAGAATTCTTTCTGTAAATAAGATCAGATTTCTCCCACAGACATGGAGACAGATCAGAGGTTCAAAATGACATTTTGTGGTCAGCTACAAGGACTGTTCATTTTGTACACAGGTATGCAGCGTCGAAGAATGAGGACATTCTAGTGTTGAAGAACCACACTGTAATTTCAGGGGAACCTTCTCTTTTCATAAAATACAGTTGAGCCCAGAGTCTTGCAGTAGACTACTTCAGTCACTCACAAGTTAAGAAGCCTGTGTCTGCCAGGCACTTGCACACAGCACATAGCACAGATACATCGCTCAAGCAAGAAAGTAGTATTTTTCTGAAATAAATTCAGGCTCTGATCTTTGTTGAAGGAGCTCTCATGTTCCAACAACTTGTTTATATTTTCTGTTTGTTTCAAGTTTGCCCAATTTGTATCATTCTCCAATTATTTACCCCAGCAGTGCCCATTTCACAGAAAAACGAAATACGGCAGGGACAGTAAAATAGCAGCCACCAGATATCAGCCCAGCAGTTTAGCTACATGCACCGCAGCATTAACCAGCACCTGAACCCAGCTACATCCACTACAGCCTTGCTCTCACATGTGGAAAACACCTCACTTGCACTGTTTCTGTTTTTGGGTGCAAGTACACACATTTTTCTGTAGGCATGTAGCAGGGCTGACGGTAGCTCTTAAACATACATGGGGAAAGCCTCCTCTCAGGTTGCTGTTTTAAATGTCCTTTTGGAACACTGCTGAAAACAAGCAGAAGGCACAATGAAGGTAATCTGTTGTATCATTGAGTGACCAGACGGAAAGGAACACAAGGAAGTGCTTTTCCAACATGAACCTTGGAAACAGAGATCAAATATTCTCAGTTAGACTCAGGACAAAGATTTCGTTCAGGCATGCTTTCACAGCCCACACAGCACTCTGTCCTTGTAAGGTTCATCCTAAGAAGGAATTAGACCACCACACTTCCACACACGCACACAGCCCTGGTGAGTAATGTCCACACTGATCACACAGAGAAGACATGAGGTGAAGGCACTCTTCCAATTACCTAAACATGGGCATAATACTGTTTTCCTGACCCAGAGTTTAATGCTTACAGCAACCCTGCATCTCCAAGTTTTCACCTTATCTTGATCTTCAAGCTACGCAGCTCATGTGAGCACCCCCTATTTCACTCCACATCAAATATCCCAGCTAAAGTCACAATCTCTAGTTCTATATACTAACCTAGATAATTTATCCTTAAAACAACTTAAGAAGTCAGAAGCACTGACCTCTGAGGAGGGCAGTAGTTTCTCCTATAGGCACATCTGGATCCAGAAGAGGATAAGCCCTCTTTGGTCATAAAGGTGAAAGAGCTACAAATCCATTGAGCTATTCCATCCCCTGGGCAAAAAGTCAGATTTGTTTTCCTGCAAGATATCTCAAAGCCTAAGCTCAAACGGAAGTCAGACTTCACCAATTCTGACTCTATTGAAGTCAAAGGCAGTTTTGTCATTGACTTAAACAAAACTAGGATTCACCCTACGGTAAGGGGCATTGTGTTTTTCAGCAGCCACCCATGTGGAAATTTTGCTTAGATGACTAACTGCCTGGAAGGTAGCAGTGCTAGGCCACGACGTACCAGAAATGTTTGTTAACCCATGTACTCCAGCATTTGAAACTGAAGAGATCTGAGTACGGTTGTGTCCTTTAGAAAAAGGATGTTCCTATACCCTTGGCTTCTTTACTCTACCTGAAGCTGGTTATGCACCTGATGTACCTAGCCTGTTGTTCAGCTGTGCTACTGGGTCTGACTGTTTATCAGGAGACATCAGAGAGGTTTTATATGCACACATTGTAAATAATGTGACAGACCTTGAAAATATAATATGTCTTTTTATAGCTACTGTATGCATTGTGAACTCAAAAGAAAACATCTCCTGAAAGAAGAATTGAAAATAGGTTATTACATTCGTGTTTCATGTTCACTCACATTCTGATTTTAAAAAAAATCCACTCAGTGTATGTTCAGACTGTAGAGAAATAGATAAAAATATAGGAAGCAGGAAGCTAAAGAAGAATTCAAAAGCATACCTAGGAAATTCCTAAACTCATCCCAGGAATTCATCTGGTACTCAGAACCTGGGCAGAATACTTTCGTGAGTTCAAATGAACTAACATACATATGCAGAGGTATTCTAAAAATGCATCTTTGAACTGTGAGTCTGAACCAAAGTTCCTGTTATTACAAAAATGCAACAAGACCTCTTGGCAATACTGCTTGCTTATGCATTGGCTTTTCAGTATAAGGAATCCTATATTTGGCAACAGATGCATTTAAATTTATACATACGCAGATTTAGTGTGCTATTAAAACTGCAATGCAAAGCATGCTGTGAAACGTATTAAATATACTGCAATACAGTTAAGCTTGTGCTTAGCTGAGCTGTTTTCACCTGCTCTCATTAGAGAAGGCCTCACACAAAACCATCAAATCAGAGATGGAAGCAAAGCATCAGAAAATGTAGAAAGGCTGTAAAAAAAAAGGAGGAAAGACATAGAGAGATCAAATTTCAGCCTTTGCATCTTGGGCTTCTTTCTAGTTCAGAAGCCTCCACAAAGGCTTTCCCGAGGTGGGTTGCTTCTTTCAGTTTCTTCAGTCTAGAAATTAAAGCAGGTATGTATCCACAGGCATCTTTTCACCACTCCTGTTTCTCCCATCTGCAATGAGCTTCTTAACAGTACTTCTGTACTTCCGCTTTTGGACCAAGCTGCAATGAGGTACCTCAGCCATCTAAAAGACTAATGTTACTGTAGCAGCTAGAGGTGAACAGCCCTCGCCTTATAAGATGAAGTAGGTGCTAAATTTTATGGTTCTGAAGTGAGGCAAAAGGAAAAATTGGGAACAGAAAATGAGTCAGCCTCCTATGCTGCATCTGCCTGCAGGCACTGTTCTGAGGGACAGAATTTATGACCGTGAATGCCCCTGTGCAATTTGCACAAAAAGGAAGACAAACTTTCCACGGCTACATGCAGGCCAGTCACGATCTCGCTCTGTGGAACTATCACTGGCACCAATAGTACCAACACCTTGCATTCCTCCAGCATCATCCATCAATGGGTCTCCGAGAGCATTAGTGATCCCAGAGGATGAAGGGATGGAGAATGACTTAATGCCTTTCCAAACAGCAGACTGTTATTTTCATTTTGCAGATGGGACGCTGAGGGTAAAGGAACCGAAGTGACTTTGGCCCATATGACAAGGCCAGAAGTAACCTCAAATTTCCTGAACACCATTTCTGAAATGCAGAAAGAGCCACTTGGCACTTTCACTTTCTTCACCCCAACAAAGACTTTTTCCATCGCTACACAAATCAGGGAAGGTACTCTCATATGTCCCTAACCCCACCTTGAAACTGCTTCTCCTTGAGGTATATTTTATTTCCATCCTCCTCTCACTGCCAGAGGTCTTTCTACCTCAGTACTCGAGCATTACAGAGCAACTGCAAAATCTTGCAGTACAGCAGAGCAGAGGTTATATGGCCAAGACAACTGCTATTTTCATCAATTCTTCAGCAATCCAGCTGATCATAACAGCTATTCTTGACTAGCCTGCCTTCCTAATACCAGTCGCCAGGAGAACACAGCACATACTATTGGCTGTGGCCCTCACTAAAAATACAGTGCATTCTTGCACAACAACAAAAGCTCCCAGTAGAGCCAATGGACAGCGGACTAAAAACAGTAACCAAAGGCTTTAAATTGCACAAATTACAAAGGTAGAAGAACTGAAAGCAGCATGCCACTAAAAGCCATCTGCCATCTTGGCCCGCCCATGTGTCCCTTCTCCCCAGCAGTGTTTTATATTAGTAATGATGTCTCTGTATTATGTATGACAGAGTCTCTGCTGCTTTGAGCAAGCAATAATATAGATGCTCCTACAGTCCAGTGCTTTGCATATCCACACTAGCTGGGGGAGCAGAGGATCTGCCTCCCAGTCTCTCTTTCTGGACATAGTTCAATTGGAAGGCAGTATGCACATGCAGATATTCTCCAATACATGTACATGTTGTATTATCAGGACTCTCATGCACATTAATAATACACAGAAATACATAGAAATAAGCATGGATTCAGACATGGTGTGGATTAGATGAGATAAGAATGGATCAGCAAATGGTTAGTCTGATTCTGGGCCCATCTCCAGGATATAAAAACATCGGTATATTTTTAAATTTGTTTTAGCTACTTCACTAGTAGGTTAATAATTTTACCTGTCATTGAATCTGCCACGTACGTGAGTCTTTGAAGTGAAGTCTCAGAAGATTTTTTGAAGGAAGATGAAGACAACCATCGGGCTGCTCTGAAAGATGCTGCAGAGACGGGTGTGGAGTCACGGCTGAGGCACAGCAGTTCTGTGCAGAGAAATAGCTGAGAACTCTCTGTGATCAAGCTCAGGTACTAGAAACAGCCTTCCCAGGTTAACATGCACTGTGAGTAAAAAAAAATAAAAAATACAGGAGAATTAGCCTGAGGAAGGTAACCTGCTGATTTGTAAGACTGCTTGCACTACTAGAGCTAATGGGCTAACTCATGTGGTCTTCACACAGTCCTGCCAATAACACCTGAGCCAACAGCCTATACTAAGAAAAGAGAATGAACAGAAATGAGACAGAAGATGGAGGAAAAGGTGAAAACAAAGCATGTGAATTCACATTGGCAGATCCTGTTATGAATCAGAAAGAAGAGCTTAACAGTAGCTGGTTCAAGTGAAATGACTACCTTCTGCAGCTGACCTCAGAAACTTCGGTGGGTTATTGGAAAGTTGGTGGAAAAATTCATTACAAGCTCATTTATTCAGAGCATTTTGCAGAATACTCTGTGTAACCCACTTTCAGCTGATGCACATTGAAAGTCCATGAATACAAAATATTTGTGTAAGGGAACCTCATGACCACAGTTCAGCCCACCTCAGGAATTAGATGGAAGGCAAAGGATATAGAGGCACATACACAGGGTGAAGGCAGGGAGGACCGAAGAGGTGAAAAGATATAAAAACAAGGGAAGGAGGAGACAAGGGAACAGTGCGGGGAGAAAGATGGAGGGAGAAAAACTAGCAGAGAAGAAGGAAAACTAGGAGAAAAAAGACAGGTAAGTCAGAAGTAATTGTGGATAGCCAGCAGGGTGGGGAAGAACAGAGTCTGCCAATAACTGGAGGAAGAGATGGCAGCTTGAGGCAGCTGAGCCTATAAGAAACAGGAAAGTGAAATGTGCTGTCCAGGTTCGGAAGGACAGCAGCAAAGGACATGTAGCAAATGTATTTTTCTTTCTCCCTTTTAGAGCATTTATCACTGTTAGAGCAGAGAGATGGTAGCACGTGTGAATCATTCCACAGCTGAGTTGTGGATCCCAAGCCAGCACATTCTGTATTTCAGCACAGGATGTTATGTATTAGCAGAGGTTCTGATTTCCAGAGGTCCTGAGCTCCCAATCTGAAGTCTCACAGCTATCAAAGGCAGCTGCGTTCCCCTGAAAAGCTGCAACACTGCACCTGAAAGTTATTTTGCTGGACTTCTACTCATGATTTTGACAAATCAGGCCTCAGCACTAAGCACCACAGTCCAAGAACAGCCATTTGGCTAGCACATACAATGGGAATAAGGAGGGGTGAATCTGTTCTTGGAGGTAATGTGTTTCAGGTATGCTTCCAGTCAAGCTCCTCAACTGTGTGATGCTTCATACATGTGGGATGAGAGCATCTGATTCCATAATTCCTAGGAATAGTCGCCTGGATTTGTAACATGCACTGAGATGCTCGGAAGAAAGGTCTAATTTTAAGTCCAGAGAGTTGACATTTACTTGATTTTTCCCAATCTGCTGTTTCTTAGAACTCCAAATCTAAAGGGATGGGATGGTGCAGGCAACTGGCGATATCACTGTCATAATAGCTACATCATGGCACAGAGAGCCCCAGCTCATAAGGCGGTAGGAAGCACACGAGTTGGTATATAAAAAAGGACTGGCAGCACAATGCAGTTTGTGGATGCCAGATTCATTGCTCACTGAAAGCTGCATTTTTAAATCCAGCATTTGGTTCATATCTGAGCTGTAGCTGATTGTTACAAAGAAAAAATACTAAAAAAGAATTTTAGCCCTGAGACTTTGTGTTGCTCTTGGTTCTTACAACTCCAGGAAGAAAGTAGGGTTTCTGTACTGAAATACTAGTGAAGTCTTTGTCTGAGCTGAGCTTTCTGTTGGCATTCTGGCTGCTCCTGTCTTTGTAAAAACTATAAGGTAAGAGTTTTTTCTTTGTGAAAGATTTAGCAAAGCTGCAGACATCCATTTTAGCCAAAGTGATTTCATCTATTTTTCCTCCAAGGCTGCCCAACTGAAGAGTTATCAGATTTTTTTTCTACTTCTCATTGCAATCACTAATGCCACTGGTTTGTACCAACCTTCTAATCATTTCTACCAGCCCCTCCCCAGACGAGTAATCATTAAACAGTTCAGATGTTGACTAGGAAGAAAACCAGTACAACTTAAAAATAGCAGAGAAAATAAAAACATAGTTATTCTTCAGGGATCTGAATACATTCTGCTTCACACTGAATGTGTTTAAGAAAGAACAGACAACCTACTTCCCAACATCTGGGAACGCAAGATTCAGATTCATGCTTTGGCCTCATTTTGGGCTAAGATAGCACAACTACAGGACAGAAAAAGAATTGCGTAAGGATCTGATTACAGGACTGAGAGCCAGGAAACCATGAGCATTGGTGCTGTTACAGAATTTTCCTGTGTAAATCACTTAATTTCAATTCCTCCGTCTGCATGAAGACAGGCATATTTGCCTACTCTTAAATAAGTCTTAGAGTTACTGGCAGGTTATTGGCAGAGAAATCCTAAGGCCCAAGTGCATATCTGATGCTTGAGCACTCATCAGGAGCTCCATCTGGAAACACTGAGATTGAAAAGAGGGCTTGCAGGCAAAAGGGGCACATCCTCTGTTTCTGAAGATGGCAGCCTGCACAAGTTCAGATTTGATCTTGTAGACAGGGCAGTCCTTCTCTTTCCAGCTTCACATTTATGTTCTTTTCTTGTATCGCTGGCACAAAGCCAGAAGCATTTATTTTCTGCCACCTGGTTTTGCAAAAAAGGTTCACGGAAAATCGTTCACTCAACAATCACAACATTTTTTCTTGCTCTTAAAAAACATTAAAACAGCTTTTGTAAAAAAGTTCTAGAGAAACAAAGACACTTCACTTCTTTGCACAGAACTTAACAGATAATCTAAAGGAATTAATATCCCCCCTTGAACAATATACTCTTATTCCATACATCTCATGGTGTTTTACAAAGGAGTTGGTACACAGATTGTGAAAGCTTAATTTGAGATTGAAAACCTGCAGAATAAAACAAACACACACACAGAAAAGAAGCTTCTGCAAAGTTCGTCAGCCATCTTCTTCATCTCACCAAAGACTGGCTCAACAGATGTTTATTTTGTCTGGCATTCTAAGTGCAGACTTCTTTAATAATCAAATTAAGTTAAAATTAGAGGGAATCTATATAAATTAATCATAGCATGAACTATTTGTGAAGATTCATCACTTTTTAAGGATATGCTACAAATTAATTTTGTCTAATACGTGGCACAACTATAAGTAGATATTTGAATGGTATTACAACATGGATCATCAATCCACCAGGTACAGAAACATCATGCCAAAAAAGGGTCTTCAAAATGCAGATTATTAGGTTCTGTCCATATAGATGAGAACCACCCAGCTGTAATTTCTGTAAGATCCCTAAATAAAGTGGGAAGACTGAGCTCAAGTGTTTAGATAGCAGACAAAACATCCCTTGGTGGTACACATGATTGCTTCTGAAAAGCATAAGCAGAAGATGAGGTTATGAAATCCCCCCAGAAATACAGAAAGTCACTAAGGTGAGACTTTGCTGAGTAGTAGTTACTGCAAATACTTCATTGTACTCTTAGGGCATTGATGTCCAGAAGTATGTTCCATGTGTCTTCAATGAGCATATGGCCTAGGATGCTCTCTAGCCAATACAGCATAAGAAATCCCTCTTTGCACTGAATTAAACATTCATAGAACAAGAAGTTGATAGTAGGAAACAAACTGTACTATCAGTTTTCCTAATGGAAAAAGGTGTTGAATATGTTTACAACCACTGTAACCACTATATCTACGACCAATCTGGGAAAGCACTACAAGTGAGGTGACAAAGTTTGCTGATGATACAGCACTGCTCAGAACGGGCGAAATTGTAGCTAATTGTGAAGAGCTGCAGAAGAACGTAATGAACTTAGAAGAAATTCAGTGGTGGTGGATACCAAAAAAATACTGTTTACAGACATGCAGTGATCAGCACCACTCTTGGGAAAGAAATCTTAGACTCACTTTGAATAATTAGAAAAGGTCACCTCAGTGTTCAGCTGCTGTCAGAAATGCCCAGAGTAACTTTTAGGAGCTACTGGGAAAGAAGTTGAGGGAACAGCAGAATGAATAAATAAATAAATACATAAATACATAAATTCCATCTTGCTGGATAAATCCAGCATCTTGAACGCTCCTGGTCTCTATTTTAGATCTCATAATTTCTTGAAACGTTTTAAGGAAGCATGGAAAAGCAGGCAAAGAAGAGCTTTTTTTCTTCAGTGAGGAAAGAAACAGACTGTAACTCATCAGGACAACAGGAGGAAAAGGACAACAGGAGAGGGATGTGGTAGAAGTTTGCAAAAGCATAAATGTGATTAAGAAGGCGAGCAGGGAATCATACGCAGAGTTGGTGGCACTCAATGAAGTCATCGGGAAGCATATTTAAATAAAAAAAGAAAATTATTTTTCATGCAACACAATTTTTGATATTTGCATTGACGTCACAGGACATTGTGAAATCCAGAACTATGAGGGATGCTCCAAAAGTTATGCCTCCTATTGTACTATGTTGGACAATGCTGTCAGAGGCAGATGTTGGTAGCATGGCAGAAGAGGTTGAACCTTCCCACCAATATTCCATTATGTGTTGTCGTATCACAGATGGCAGCAGAGGGGCAGTCAGACAAAATGGCACGTGACACAGAAGCACATAGGCATAGGGTATGAGGGCAGGAGCAGGCGCTCTTTCCTAGGTAGAGATTGGAGCCACCCTGAACTTACCCCAAGAGAGCAGGGCCACTGGCACTAGCTGCCTCAGGACTGCAGGTATGATAAGATGCAGGGGAAATGAGGAAGAGGCCTGGTGTTGGGACCTATCTTACTGGCAGCTTGTCATGGGAGGAGAGTGACCCATAGTACTTAAGACCACCACATCTGAGAGTTTTACTCCTCATTCATGGAGACAGTTGGTGCACATCTAGAGGATGCTCTGTTCCTCTCTACAATAGAGGACTCTCTGGCTTTGTAGACAGGAGTGAGAACATCAGCATGTTGCAAACAGAGCACGGGTATTGCATGGAGAAACAGGCAACTTAGGAACTATCTGAAAGGAATCTAAACTATGTAAGTCGTCCAGTGACAGATGGGAAAATAGAAGAAGGACCCTCCTGTTTTGTCACATCTTGTCACCTCTTGCCCTCCCCTATTAATCATTTCCCATGCATGTCATCTTCTTACTTCCCTGCTCAGTATCTGATATCACTTCTCCTTTTCTGACAGGTAAACACTCACCACCTTAGATTTTCCAGGGTGGATTCCTAATGACCCACAGAAAAAAATTTCTAAGGCTATTAAAAACGTCCTAACCTACAATGCCCTTTCTCTATTTAACTGATTGGCACTGAAGAGCAGTACTTGCTCTATTCTCAAACACAAGGATCATTAAAGGCAGCAAACATAAGTCATTATAAAAGCATATGGAGAATTCAAATTCTTCAGTCTCAGAACCATTTCATTTTTCAATGGAAACTTGAGCTCTCTGTAGATATAAACAATACTTTGAGATAAATCTAAAATAGAGGAATGAGCAGGAGGAGTTGTACTGAACTTGACTGGGAGGTACTGTACTGCGCACCTTTACTGTGCATGAACACAGCATTTCAAAAACATCCATACAGAACCAATCTGGGACTACTCAGAATATAGCTTGAAGTACGGGCATAGATACTGTTATGCATTTTAGAAGAGATTCGTCTGGATGGGCACTGTAAACACCTGAAGGTTTTGGTTGGCAGCAGCATTTTGGAAGTGTACACTGGAGTTGCAGAAGTGTGTAGCCAAATCACAGACACAGCAGGTACATCACAGCAGAGAACAGGCAAGAGTCCCAGCTGCAGGAAGAGAGCAACTAGAGATGGATGAGAGAATATGTCTTACTGCAAGCAGTGATGGAGATCCAGGTATAAAAGGAACAGCCTTAGGTATTTCCACCATAAGATTTTTGACCCTTGCATTTTTTGCACCCCCCGGATTCAGCACCCCCATGAAATGTACTGAAAAAGTGACATTTTGGCAAAGAAAAATTAGTCAGATTTTGAGCATTCTGTTTCAAAACCACATTTCATATCAGAATAAGTCTGCTCCTATTAGGGAAAAGGAACCCGTTTTACAAGAAAAAGCTCCAAGCCATGCTGGTACATGCAGTAGGAATAAAAGGAGGCCTATTTTCAAGTTTCAAGTTCAAAACATCATATGAAAGCAAAGTCACATCTCCAGCAGTTTTCTGAGGTTTGGGTTACCTCCAGTTTCAACAATGCTATACAAGGCGTATCAGCCATTACTGCGATACCTCACTTGATCTTACACGATAGAAAAGGCAGATTGCATAAAACAGGTGCTATGCAGTAATGCAGCTTCCTCAGTTATCTGCTTCACAAACAGGAAACTCTTTAGCCCTATTACTGTTTCTCTCATTTGCCACATTCCAGCTCCAAAAGCAACTCCAGTTCTCTAAATTGTTAGCAGCTTTTATAGCCAAAGATAAGTATCCATCACTTTTAATTTTCATCGTTGCATCTGTTTTGTCATTTAGCTGCAGCAGGTTGTATCACAATGAGACGATTAATGAGAAAATGGATACAAACATTTTTATTTCAAATAGCAGCTCCTGGACAAGATCTGTAGAACAGAACCAAGCCATATGACTGTAAAAAAAAAAATTAAAATAATTAAAATAAAAATTGAAAAACCCATCCATATATATGTATGCACACAAACCTGAGCAAGTGGGAGTTGTGCCAACGTCTGTGAACACCTTAGAAATGCAACAAAGAAGATAAAGGCATGTTTTTCGCATTTGCCTGGTTGGGTTTTTTGTTTGTCTTTTACAATTAATTTGGCCTTTTTTATTTCACATAAGTGTCCAGCTCAAGTGTGATACATCAACAAATGGCATCATTTATTTTCCAGGGAAAAGCCAAACGTGCTTCCATTCAGAAAAGGCAGCATATATAAAACGTACTGCTAATATCAAAGGTTTGGGGAATGAGAAACAGTAACTTCTATTGCTCTCTCTAGTAGATTTATAATTATATTGGAACAAGAATATTGTTTACTCTAATTGTCACCTATAAACATAGAACTCCTCAAAAATATTTTACACTTTCTGCTGAATGGGAAGAAGAGTGTGAACACTATCCACAGAAAGCAGAAAAGCTTTTCAGATTACTCCCCCCACCCCCCGCCTAGAACAATCCTTCAGTTTGAAAGACTTAGTTAAATTTCATTAATATTAACATTATAGTCAGTTAAGATTTTTCTTAACAAAAAATATTCACAAAAATACAATCACATGAAACAACTATTTATCTTACAAACAGCATGTTAAAAGTGAAGACTGTAATATTAGACTGAGATAAATAATCTAGCTGGAGACCTATTAGATTCTACACTTTCATGTCAATGAAACATTTGGCCTACCGATGCATTTTTGCCTACTCTGCCAGGCAGGGCTCAGGCTCTGCAGGAAGATACAGCCGCAGATCTCTGCAGGAAGAGAAGACCTTTTTTTCCCCAAGTAAAATGTTCCCTAACTCTGCAAGGGAGGTTGGCAGTAGATCTCAAACTCCGGCCTGTCTTTTTAATACCCCTACAATAGCTCAGTTGGATTGGGACCAGCTGTTGGTGCATTACCATTTGTAAATGCTTAAAGCAACTACTCCTTGTTTTCTTGGCAACATATACTGTGGAAGGGAGAAAAAAAAAAAAAAGCAAGCACTTTCATTCAGACATTAAGAATTACTGGATGCCAGCTTTGGCTTACACAAGCTATTGTTTGCACAGCTCTCTTCAACAAGTTTTCACAAAAAAAAAAAAATCCTGTAGGGATAAATTAAGCCCCTAAAATTCGGATTTACACCATCCACTCAGCCTTCATTGGAAACAAGATTTCTTTTCTAACCCAACCATTTCAGGCCACAGGTCTTTCTGAGTTTCAATTTCTGCAACATCCCCACAAAATCACCCAGATTGTCTTAGGAATGATAATTGTAACTTCCTTACTCACTGTTTTAAGATAACAGTGATTTTTTTGCCTGTTAATATGAGCATAAGAAAGAGATCTGAGCTGTCATTACCCATGTTCTCAAATCAGATTCAGCACTGAAAGCTTGGGGGAAAAAAAAAAGAAAACAAAATGACATTAGGATTATACTTAAGCATTTGAGAAATACTGAAAGAGTCAAAATACCATAAAGATCCTTGATTTGGTTGCCACGGCAAAAAGAGCCCAGTCATAGTAGGGAACATACACCAACATTTTTGTTATTCAGATGAAAACAGCTCCAGTGACCTTTCACTGCCTCATCCTTTCCAACCACCCCTACTAGAGCTTGGTGTACTGGAAGTGTCTAAGCACGAATGCTAGCATCTCGGTGGTTGCAGCTGCTAGTACAATAGGATTAATTTGCCATCTACCAACTCTAATGCCCTTCTGTTTCATCTTCTTTCCCCACCAGGGGCAGTGGTGACAGCATCTGTTCCACTGTTATTTTAGTGGCGCCTTTCGTGCTGTTATAGTTAAGGGTCTGTCAGCATTTCCATTACACACACGCATGCACACATTTCTTGAGGGAAGGGACAGCTCAAATCCCCCTCTGGGAAAAAAGGAAAAGAAAAGAAAAAAAAAAGTAAGAATACTTTGGGGCTGAAAACAGTATGAGAGCCTTAGAAGAAACCATTTATCTATTTTATTTTATTGCTAGAGTGAAAAAGAAATGGAGATACAAGAGGTTCCTAGTAAAGTATTTTGCATTTATTAATAAAAAACAACGGTGAAAATTTTATATGCATTGTTATATGGATTGGTCTTAGAGAAAGCTACCATGCCAAAAAGAAAACAAAAAAGAAAAAGACAACAAAGCAGATAATTTCTTCCCACCAACCACACTCTTTTGTTAGTTTTTAGGTGACTAATTTAGATGATAGGATATTACATTAAAAATATCGCAGACAAGATTTGATGAATGAGCTGTTGATTGTGGCTGACCAGCTCTTAATAAATAACAGGTGCCCAGATCTCTGAGCTGAGAGGGATAATGGGAGAGAAGCATTGTTTTCTGCGGGTGGTCAAATGCACCAAGAGGTAAGGAATCACTCTGATGGGGTCTGGGAGCCTACAGGTGGGGCATTCCCAGCCCCACTGATATATGTGGGAGTGATGGTTGCTGTATCCTACAGGACAAGGGCTCATTCCATCATCATTTTGTGGCAGCTGTTACCCATGAACAAGTCTGACTCACAAGCATTGCTTTCCATCCAGTAGAGCAGATAAGAAAGAAAGGCAAGTGCTGAGGCAATTAGAGGACAGGTCAACTTATCTCAGCAAAGAAAATCGTCTGGAAAAGCAACAGGTAGCAGGTTAACCAGCTCAGGACTGTTTCACAGACCCCACAGGTGTTTTCACTCACTGAGCTATGCCAGCCTTTCCATGCAAAATTGCTGGGTATGTGCAGGTTCCCCCTGGTGAAAGAGAACTTTGAAACAGAATAACTTACCTAAAATCTTAAAACCCCTTTCACTTGGCATGCTTTAGTACTGCAGAGAGGTATGGCTTCTACAATAGAAGGGGGGAATTCTTATTTTACAGAAATCTCTTCTTACAGAGAGAAATTCATTGGCAATTGAGAGGGTTAGCACGGGTCTTTCTTAGCAGTACAGTACTTGCCATAGGATGACTGACATAACCTGAGTTTTCTAAGGGTGAGTTCAAATTTGCCTCCAGTCTGACCAACACACTACCATCATTTACAACACTTTCAGTAAATCTCATCCTCTTCCAAGTAATGAAATAATAGCGAGGCACTTATCTTCCTGAAAAATACACTAACTAAACAAAGAAATAGGGGAGTTTTAAATTCTTAGCACCCTAAGGAAAAATAAAATCTCACAAGAAATGGCTAAGCAATATAGTTGGAGGAAAGGCTCCAAAGCCATACAAATTTCTTTAGTCACATTGATTACCATCACAGTCCAGTCGCTGTGATGGGAAACATTAATAACATGCTGTTTCTTTTACAAGTTACATGATCAAATACCTGGGTGTCCTTTGTCATATCACTTAACTGCTCTGCATTTCAGCATCCTCATCTGTGAAATGGAATAGGTAATTAAACACTCATGAATGCTTTGGGACTCTTTGGTGGAAAGAATTATGGTGTCTTATTACTGTGAGACAACATGCAATTGTCTCAGGTCTCTGTAACAGCTGAGCCTAAATGGTAAAGGAAAAAAAATCCAAAAGCTCAACTGAGATCTTCTGCCCTATCCTCTGCAAGATGCTGCTACTACTTCAGTCTGATTTCCATGTTGGGGAAATCACTCTGAGGCTGAATCACAATTAAAAATATTATCAGGTTACATGCAACCAGGTTGGGTTGGAAATGAGGAAGAGAAAGGAGAAAAAGAAACGTATCTCCCAGAAATATTACATTCATGAACTGTAGGAATTATTTGGAAGCTCAAAAGAAGAGCACGGAGTATACAGCCTTCCTCTCACAAAAAAAAAAAAAAGCACCCTAAAACCAGCAGAAATCTACCCCCGCTGTGTAGACAATTTCCCAAAAGCACATGGCAATGAAAAACATTTTATATTGCCCCAAATTTGCCAGCAGTGAGATCTAGGTGGCTACTGCCCACCTCACAGCACTGCAGAAGCAAGTGCCCAATGGGTATCGTTCTCCATTATCGCTCAAACCTTTGCCACCAGTGTACAGATAGAAGCGGCGGAAAAATGAAAAGTGTGTATATTGTAAGCGTTGGTTAAACAACCCCACAGTAATTCTTATTTGCTGGAGGTTTTAGAGAGCAGATGTAGGATTGGCAGGGGCCAGGAGCTGGCTATATTGTTCTAGCACATTTAGAGCCAACACGGAAAGAACACGGAAAGCTGCATTTTTGTGTGTGTGTGTGCATGCGAGTGTGCGCGTGTACGTGCGTGTGTGTGTTTGCCTTTTGCCATCGACTCAGCTAAGGTTTCTTGGATTCACACTGACACATACAGGGAACAAAAAAAAAAAAAACACTGGGTTGGTTCTCTTCCAAAAGAAATATGACTTATATCAGCTGCTGCATGAGAGTCTCTCAATTGCCACTACTAAGCTGCCTATTTTGCAGTAGCAAGTGGCCATGTGCTGTAACACACTGATTGCCTGCTTTGGTGGTATCGGTTGCTAGAATAAGGGCAAACAAATGGGGAACCAAATATAAAAAGCAGCCAGCAGCACTGAAGAAGCATTACAGCTGCCAGGCAATAACTTAGATAGTTACAGCTGCCATCACCTAGTTCACGCAAGCTTTTTAATATCTTTTGGCAGCGCTTGGTGTCACAGCACAAAAGGAAAGTTGGCACTTCCTAGCATACTTTGTTTGACATAACTGTAGGCAGAACCCAGCTGATACCTTCATCAATGTGTATGTGTTTGCTCTTAAGGTACATTTTAGCAGATCAAACATTGTTTTTCTCTTTCAGTTGCACAAACCGCTGCTAAATCATAGGTTGGGAACCACACCAGATAAATGGGAAGCAAGCTGGAGCACACGGCCAGTCCCAGCAGCACCTCCGATAAGGAACACAAAAAAAAATCCTACAAAAATATAGTACGGCAGGAGGGGCTGGGAAGGGAGGTTTAAAAAAATAAATATACTGCTTTGCCAAAATGTTCTCCCGCCTCGCCAGTAGCAGCAGCAGCCTCAGAGCCAGGCCAGATTCTCTCCTCCATTTACCGTACTTATAAAAAACCCACAAGCACAAACACATAGACCATCACATACACATAATTAAAGCATCGACATCCCTTACTGTGATTTACAATCCACACCACCAGAAGTACACAGGCGCTCCCAGGATTTCATCAATGTCTCATCTGGTGCTCTTGGCAAACCCAACCTCTTCCTTAGACACAGCGCATGCTGCACCTCATTCTCTCAGAAACGGGGATGCAGAGCTCTTCCCCTTATGTGAACTAGGGAAGACAAGCACTAAATGTGTCAGCGCTGTGTGATTTGCTGCCGTGGGACCTCATTTTGCAGGAGATTAATAAAAGACTAGCCTGCAGCATTGACTCTTGAGACTGCTTTCTATCATCATGAGCTTTCTATGTGGCCCACAGATTTGGGTTATAATATTGTACAAGGAACTGGACAGCCTCTGCATAATGATACTATTTTACAGCACTTACAAGCAAATATACAGAGAGAGAGAAGGCTCTGCCCCCAGGAGCCTCCACTGGCTTCAAACACAGCAAGCCAGTAAACCTCCACTTGAAATCATCCTGGGGTTCTAATAATGCATTGAGTTGATTTATTTGTATTTCATCCCATAAAACAAATGAATCCCTCTCTTTGGCCTCTGTTGCTTTAACAGGCATTAATAAACTACAGCACTGAGATGAACAGCATTACACGACTTTTCAGGTGTAACACTATGAGGAAGGCTAGAAATTAAATTTGACAGGAGGAAAAAAAAGGAGGCAGAAAATATCATTATTTTAATTTTAAAACAGGAAACTGAGGCACGTGAAAGCAGTGAGATTTCTCCAAACCTAATCCGGAGCTGAGAACCAAAAGGCAGATCTTCCTGGTTTCTCATTCAGCATCTCACCCCAGCCCTGGGTCAAGCAGGCTCCTCTTTGGGGAGCACAAATGGCCCTGAATCCAGCCTGCCTACTGCCGCACAAGAGCTAAAAACTCCAGCTGATCGTGGGTGGAAGAACCCAGCTCCAGAAGCACCACAGGGACGTGAGGGAGGTGCTGTATGTTTTCCTAACACTTTCACAGTGGCAGAAAAGGATCCCCAGAACATCCATGTGTGTCCCAATTTGGTCCAGACTGTGAACACATTTTGGAAGCTCCTCATATGTTGTACCAAGAGGCAATCATTTAGGCACGTGTGCAAAAGGACAGTCCCAGATTTACGGTCACACACCAAGGTAGAACAGGTGGCTGTAACGCAGTAAAAATGTATTGTAAGGAACTTGTCATGAATTTTAAAAACAAAGATGCCTACGGACGTAATAAAATTGATGTGTCATTCTGTTAAAGCTAAAGCTTTTGCCTATCTTAAAATGACGATGCAGGGGAATTCAAGGAAAGAGACTGCTCCTGCATTACTCATACCACAGCATTTTACTCCATTCATGCAGGTCACCTCCTTGATCTCAACAGGACAACGCACAGTGTCATGGCTTACATCTGCCACACAGATAGGAAACCAGGACCAAAGACACCCAACAATGTCAACCCCAGAGAATTTCTGTGGAAAAAAATGTTTCAAGGTCCTGGCAAAGAAGCCCAAGCCCTTTCCTTTCTCTACCACCAGACATGACATCTTCTTTTCTTTGATTATTTTAAACATTTCAGGGAGCTGATGCCATCTGTTAGCCAAGAATTGCTTCCTCTTTCCCTGATTGTGTTTTTAGTGGCAGTATACAAATTTGGAAATACTACAGATCAAAGTCGCTTTTCAATAGTATGGGAGCAATAAAATAAACTGATATAGTCCTCTGCTAGCCCCAAAAGCTAAGGAAAGAGAAGAGCGAGCATCTAGATTTAACTTTGCAGGCAAGATACATCCACCTCTATTGAGATGCAGATTAACAAGACAGTCAGCCTTACAGCATTTCACCAAACATTTTAACTGGGAAAATAAATAAATAAATAAGCTCAGGTGCAGTGGGATACTGAACAGAAAGAAACAGGGATAAATTGTCAATTATGATAAACTGGTTTCCTCGGTAACTATATTTATAGCTGTAATGACATTGTTATTCTTTTAGTGATGAACAGGAAGGTTTGCTACAATGCTATATAATTGGGGCATATAACCAGCATCTGTTCCATTGGTAAAGCTGAATCTGTGTCTTAATGGGACATGGCAAACCTCTAAAGATTTTTAAATGCTTTAACATTTCTTCAAAATGTTTGTAGATTTCCTCCCAAGGAGGGGAGAGCTCACAGTGCTGAATTTCTCCCCCCACATCTGTGCCTGGCTTTATGAGGTTACCTCATGGTCTTTGCTGGGCTATTACTCCAGCTCCAAGAGACAGTGGGCAAAGGCACAAATGAGAGGACAAAAATAACAAATGAGAACAACTTGAGAGTGGTGGAGCGGTATTTGAGTTGTTGAGCATACATGTAACCTTTACCATATGTACGCGCACAGTTGCTGTAATTGGACGTTGCCTCCTGCCTGCTTCCAAAAATGATTTCATCAGTAAACAGACCCTTCTTTTTGAAAAGGTGCTTAATTTCCACCACTGATATCAGAAAATCAGTTCTATCGATACCATTTTAACTGTTCTGGCAAGTCAATTGAAATCCAGGCATAAATCACACTCCAGCCCACAACCTAGCCTTCAGCTGCCCAGAGAAGCTGTGGCGTCCCCCACCCCTGCAGGCAAGCACTCAAGGCCAGGTTGGATGGGGCCTTGGGCAGTCTGAGCTGGGGGGAAGCAGCCCTGACCATGGCTGGGGGTAGGTTTGGGTGAGATATAAGGTCTCCTCCAACCCAAACCATTTTTTAGTTCTACAGCCTGTCATCACAGGTCTCTGGTCCTGAGAGCAAGTCACAGGTTGAAGCAGCATCTGCCTTCTTCCCACATCTTCCCCCGGTTAACACCAGCATTTAGGGATAAGAGAGGGTAAAGCCCTCTGGGTTTCATCCAGACTTACCATCAGGAGGCAGTTGGATGACATGTGTAGGTCCCCCAGTTAGACACGCTGTTAGTACCACAACTGGGCCTCATCAGTAACAATCCCCGCAGGGGCTTATGATGGTGACAGGCCTGCTTCAGCATCACAGTACCCTTTCTCTCCAACATGCCCCAGACCAGCTTATAGTATAGTCAGTCATCTGTAGTCTGCCCACTTCTGCAATACCCTTAATCAGACACTTGGGCAGTTGGTGTTTTTACTGCCCTCCACTCACAAGGAAGAGGAATGGAAATAGCAAAGCAAACCAAATCCTTTGGCAAAACAAAGACGCTGTTCAGTTGCATTTGGAAGTCAATAAGCCTCCTGATGAACTATACAGGCCAGGGGCTGCCTGTGTGTCTGATTGTGTGAAATATAAGCTTCCCCTGCCTAACTATGCAGGCTTTTCAGTTAGATGCTCAGTACTGATTAATGGAAGTGCTAGAGCTAAAGCACTATAATGCTCACAGATTTTACCCTCCGCTGTGTCTTTAGGCCATTGCCCCAAAGGCTTTCATGTTCCTAAAGCTGTCATTTAAAACATTTGTGAATCAGGATGTGTGGACAATGGAAGAAGCTGGTAGAGCCAGGGAGTGCAGATGTGAAATAATTCAATCAACGGCAATTTTTCCATTTACTTCAATGGGTTTTGGATCACCCGCCTCATGAGTGGAACACGTATTGAGGAGGAAGCAGCCTGAGCCAGATGAACAGCCAAGATACCAAAGTAACAGAGTTCCACCAAACAAGAGGATCCACAGCAGCTGCAGCTTGAGATGTATGATGCAAATACAGACCTCGACTCAGCTAGCAGAATGGGAAAAGCACACAAGAGAAAACTGAAAATAATCAAGGATTTAGGCATTTGAAATGCCATAGGAGTTGCTGAACAGAAAATTTTTGTAGGAGGAAACATATTACATAAAGGAATAATAATACTTGAAGAGCTGCGCAGGATTTTTCTGAGGATGAAATGAAGGCACAAAGAAACAAAGTGAAAACTTCAGAACACAGAATTTATAATCAAATAAAAAACAACCAAAGAAAGGAAAAAAAGAAAAGAAAGCCTGAAAGCTTTTTATTCCCTATATGGCATAAGCATCAGTCTGCGATGCTTGCTGTAATAGTCATATCACACTGTGGTGCTGAGATCATTGTGTGCTAGATGACAAAGCTTGCCTTAATTGATGTCATTAAGTAATAAAATAATTATTGTACCTCAGATCATTGGCACTTCAGAAATGACCATTTCCAAGCACAAGCAGTGATGTGTTCCTGGCACATGGCTTGGTGCTGAAATGGTTAACACCATATAATATATGTCAGTAATGAAAACTAGCACTCAAGCAACGAAATTCAAAGCTAAGGCTGACACACCATCGTTAACGCAGCCCTTTGTGCTTAGCTACCACGGGAGTCTTGGAGCAGCACATGGTGTTGTACCCCACACAATATGTGCTACTACAATACTGCATTCACAACACAATGAATCGAGGTCAAGTGAGTGACCTTAAAAAGAGCTTTCTTTTAATTCTTTAAAAAAACACCCCATGATATGTTGGAGCCCATTAAACAAAGCTGCAAGAAGATACGGTAAACTTTAATTAGCAGTGAAGGCAATAACCTCACTTTATACTTCATAATTTCTCCCACCATGTTTTATTACACGGAACAGTCATTTTAGTACCTTTGTACCTAAGGCAGCATCTGTGTGGTGTGGTAAGGGATGTGTTGTTGGATATTTATTGTAATGGGGCTTCATGTGGTTGGAGGTCAAAGTGTAGGACTTTCATTTGTACATCACTGCTCTACTATCTGCTCATGTCTCTGGGTAACCTGATGTTCAAACCTTTTGTAAGGCAATTGCTGAGGAGGTTGTTCTTATTGTTACAAGAACTTGGGGAAGGGATGCTGGGCCCTGGCTTCGGAACAAGCCTACTGTGTGACACAAGGTAGTCTGCCAAAATTTTTCTCACACTAACCCCAGATGCTTCCATTTTTAGGGGACTCAAGTGCAGCTCCTACATTCTGGTCTCAGATAACCTGAGAATCAGCAACTGTTACGGGCTTCTCTGAAACACTCAGAAGCAACTTTGGAAAAAACACAAATTTTTATGCCCTTGAATCACCTGTGATTTTGAAATGTTGGCCTCTTACTTCTCTGACCTTTGAAATATCCCACTTTAAATTGGGGCGGTATTCATCTACCTCTTAGAGCAGACTGCAAACTGCAAGGGACACTTAACTTTTCTTTGTCATTTTTGTATTAGATATTTACCCAATAATGGGGCATAATATCTGAACTTCTTGGATATACAAGGGCACTATCTGCATTTTACTGGTGGAAAACTTCAATACAAAGGGGTTCTGGACCAGATCCACAGCAGGGCTCGAGCAGCTGTATCCAGCCTGTGTGGAAAAGATATAATCCTCAGAACACCCAGGAGTCTTTTGGCACATCAATCAATTGCATTACATATTCCTCAGTTTGTACAATTTTGCTTCTGTGCATGCTTAGAAAATGCTGTCTTGAAAAGACTCAGTCACTCTGTGGTGATCAAGTATTTATGCCCCAGCAGGCATCCACACACCTCCATCTATCTCAGCATAACAGCCTGGTCTTACAGGTGCCTTTGGAACACGTCTGCTGAAAGGGACTCTATACAAAAACATCATTGCTCTCAATTTCCCAGGCACCATGGCTAGAAGAGGAAGGCATGCCTAGTGGTAATGGCAGCACTTGATTTCCATTACATGCTTCACAGTTTCTGCCACAAAACCTTCCTTTCCCAAACAAGCACAGCTAACCACTCTGCTAGAGCTGGACTATTTTTACATCCTTTTTCTGCCCCAATTAACCTTGAATTTCATGACAAGAACCACTTCCAGAAGAAGCATGAAGAAGATTTGTTCTGTCATTCTACCCAAGACTAGCTGATAGTTTGATGTGCAGGATCCAGTTCCACCAGAAAACAGAATTATAGAACCACAGAAGAACCTGAGTTGGAAGGAACTCGTAAGAATCAAGTCCAACTCCTAGGCAGGAATTAAGGCAGGAGAAAAGGAAAGTGAACTCAAACATCAGAGGAAATAGCAAACAGTGCTGATTAAGAGTCTATGCCTGGGGGAAACACCTTGCAATGTTCTTCCACCAACCAGTTTCCAAAGTGCATATAGATTTCACAACGAATCTCTGCACCTAACTCCAGGTTGCTGTTTTCACTGTGATGTGAGGCCACTGAAGATAGCTGTTGGGACACCTGCTGTTGCAACTGTCAGTGTTGTCATATCTCCACAGTAGTACCAAAAGAACTTGCCAGCACTGGAACAGAAAACATGCACAAGGGATCTAGCTCTTCTATACACTTGTATAAGATAAGAACTTGTTCTGTCCAGGGTTGCAAAAATCAAGTAGAACACCTCTTTTGGATCTGAGCCTACAGTCACAGAATCACAGGGGTTGGAAGGGACCTCAAGAAACCGAGTCCAACCCCCCCAGCTGAAGCAGGTACCCTACAAGAGGTTGCACATGTAGGCATCCAGACAAGTCTTGAGTATCTACACAGAAAGAGACTCCACAACCCTTCTGGGCAACCTGTTCCAGGGCTCCATCACCCTCACTGTAAATATGTTCTTCCGTGTGTTATCATGGAATTTCCTATGTTCAAGTTTTGGGCCATTATTCCTTGTACTACTGCTACACACCACCAAGAAGAGCCTGGCCTCATCCATTTGTCTCCCACATCCAGATATTTATTAGATCCCCTCTCAGTCTTTGCCCCAGACTGAACAGACCCAAGTTATTCAGCCTTTCCTCGTATGGGAGATGTTCCAGGCCCTTAATCATCTTTGTGGCCCTCTGCTGGACTCCTTCTAGGAGATCCCTGTCTTTTTTTGAATCAAGGAGCCCAGAACTAGACACAGTGCTCCAGATGTGGCCTCACCAGGGCAGAGCAGAGGGTGAGGTTAACCTTCAGGAGGAGTTTAGCAGAACACAACCCTCATGAAACAACAGAAGACGGATGGATATACCTGTGCATTTAATACCATCAGAGATCTTCACCAGCAGCTGCATCTACAGTGTCTGAAGGCCAGATTTTTCAGAATTCAGGGTATACAGTTCTGCACAGGAACATGTTAGGAGCATCAGCCTGCTGGTAGGCAAGCACGTAGCCAGCCTGAAGAATATCCAGAGATACAATGCAGATGGCTGGGAGTGGGACGCAGAGGCTGCTGGATTTGTAGACCTAAAAGCTGCTTGCTCTTAGCAGGGCTGGAATAATCACTGAATCCACTCATGGGTCCACCCTGGTACAAATGCTTGAGAGATACTTTGCAATCTCAGGTGTCTGAATAGGACAATATTGTAATTTGACTTAAAAATGCAATGCGCAAGAAAAGCAGGAGTTTTAAAAATGTGCTAATCACAAGGGCTGCACTGGTGTTTGGCTTTACCAGAAACACTGCAAGCAGCACTTCAAACACAGCTAGAGGATTTATACAATCACTCTCAACCCAGTCCTTCGAGAGTAGGCATCCTCACCTTCCTTCACCTTAGGAAAAAAAAAGAAGTTCTGAGCGCATGGAAGGCTACACACTGCAGCAAGCATGTCAACAGCATGCGGACCTGCATTGAGAGCAAGGGCAGAATACAGGAGCTGCATGCTCTTAGCAGCAAGTCCTCAGTGAACACCGGGCAGGATGCTCTGCTCCAGCACAGGCTGCTAAATTGCCTTTAGAAGTAGTTCTTGATTGAGCACATTGCAGCACTCTCTCTACATGGGGACAAATGTAGAAATAATTGTCACCAGAGGAAAGGGTAGAATATAGACAACTCAATACAGACAGAACAGGCACTTCGATAGGGAAGCGAATGAGAAAATTCAAGACAATTAATAGAAGATGGTTTAATCCTTTTTTTTCTTCAAAGGTCTGACAAATGGGGCAGTAATGACTACTGGTAATTAATTTCTCCATTTTGTGAAAGCACAGCAATGACTCACTAGGCACCAAGCAAGGATCATATCATGAAGGCCTTCTGAAAACCTGCATTACAGACATAAATCTTTGCCAGGACCCCACCTGGCCAAGTACCCTCTCAGCACCTTTATGTCTGAAAAGCTTCTGTAGAACTGCAAGAATTCCTAAAACACCAAATTCCACAAGAAAACAGCACTGTCAGCAATCCCCTTTCACACAACGCATGTATTCCTAGAAGTTATTAAAATGTATTCATTTAGATTCACCCTTGATGCAATGCTACCAAATTTAGCTGTGGCAAATTTGCATCAGGTGTGATTTTGCCTAGATTTGAGAAACTTCCAGTGCACTGAGGCTAAAACACAGCAAGAAAAGAAACAACTAATCAGCTTCAGAAGTTCCAGGGATGCCTTCATCTCCGTGTTTTCCCTGTGTTTTTATAGTATGTTGTTGCGTATGAGTTAAAATTTGTGAAAACATTAAAGCTGAGCCAACTACAAAATAAGCTAATATCTTGTGTTTTCTGAAAAATGCAAGTCTAATTAGAGTTTAGGTAATTAAAGCTTTCACAGTTATAAAAAATACAATACATTCATTTATGCAAATCTGCCACAGAGTGTGATTTCAGTAAAATACCATGTAATGCGCGTAACATCAGAAATTTGCTTACAATTGAAACGTCTGCAAAGCAAGTTCCCTTCCTAAATTTCAGGCACACGCACTGTAATTCTCTTGCATTATGGATTTAAAACTCAGATTGCTTTGTCTTCATTTAAAAATGATTAGCAGTTTACATCGGATTTATGTGCTGGCATAGCCTTTGTATCATTGAACAACTACAAGCTGATTTACAAAAGCCCAGATACACTATGTGTATATCTATGTAACTACAAAGTAATATGCGATGGCAGGCATAACCAGCACATAATTTATAATTATGTGATTAGCAATATAAGCCACTATTATTAATTAACGTGTAATGCTGACATTGTGCTTGGGGCTGTATAAACTACAGGTGTAAGGCAATTCCTGCCTTGGAGTGGCAAGGGGCTGAAATGACAGGCACGTCTCCCAGTCCTGCAGCTTCTGAGGACCCCGGGGGAGAAAGCACACAGCGGGAGCCCTGCAGCCGGCTCTGCGCAGCCAGAGCAGCACGGGCTGCTGCAGCTGCCAACCCCTCTGAAATAGCAGCAGCAGGGAAAGCTAAGAACTCTTTTCTATAAGAAAGCAATGAAGAAGACTCAAGTCTTAACAAATGAAAGTTCTCCAGCCTCTGTAACCCTGAGGCAGACCCAACAAATCTATTTAATACAGAGAAACGTCGACTTAGAACCTTACCCCTTTCTCGCTAGGAAGCAAGGAGGGACAGACAACTTTGGGGGCTGCACAGATGACTTTTGGTCCATTCTGTCAGTGAAGAGCTGAGAACTGCTTTTCAGCAGCTCCCAAGAGCCCTGACACAAAACCTCACTGAGCAGCCCTAGACTATAGGATACAACGTGCCCAACACTGTAAGAGCAAGTTGTCATGAAACAGCACCCAAGGCACATTTGAACAGCAAAACACGAGTGAGAATGGTGGTTCAGAAACGTTCACCTGGAACTGAGACACCAAAACCAAATTTAGGTAATCAAGATATGCAGAACTGCAAGAACAGCCGCTATATGTTTGAGGGAAAGGATACCTTCCAGATAGCGCGCACATTTGAGTTTGTGATTTAGATTAAGATGTTAACAAAAGCCACGTGTAAAAGAGGCGGTGCTGGTTCATAGCACTCAAGCGTTGCTCTATCAGTAGACACATTTCTATGCAGAAGGATAAAGAGATATGAAACGTGTTGCCATGAAACCACCATATCTCCATCAGCTCCCAAGAAGGAATAACTATCTACTATCCGATAAAGAGGAGTGGGGAGAACTTCTAGTACCCTATGAATTGGCCAGGTGGAGTTAGCAGTAACTAAAACTGGGTTTAAAACCTCTTTTTTTTTTCCTTTAAGTGATGAGTGAGCACTGAAAAACACCCCTAACAGATATTGTCGGTTTTGAAAATCCTCTGCTTCTTTCATGCTCAGTAGTCTAAATGGGAAATAATCCAACCTGGAAGTGTCCTTCATTATTATTTACATAGAGCCTTACCTGCTCTTTTGTTGATAAATTGAAAAGCTGTACTTGCAGCAAAATAATGATAATATACAGCTGCACGGACAGATTACGAAAAGCAAAGCAATCAGACAATTATTTACTGTGCTACTATAAGGCAGGTACAAACTTTCTTTACATCAAGTTTTAAAACTGTCACACAGCTTTTAATTGCCATTAATAAGGTGGAGATAAAGCCCTCTGGGTCTTAATCCCATCATCATGGTGTTGCAAGTTAATGATACGTTAGCCAGTGCTGTATATCACTAGCTTACAGAAGGGTCAGAAGGAACATTTCATCCTAGGCCATCAAGGCTGTATTCCATGGGTAACCTCTAACCTATTGGGACTGTCAATCAACAAGCAGTATGCATGAATACCATGGTTCTGGTCTGTCATCATCCATTATTAACATTTCTTTCTGTTGTTACAACTAAACTGAGTTGTCAGATCTTTTCACGATAGAGAAGGATGATTTGCTATTGATCTTATCTCAGAGAATTAGTGATCTACTGCATGACTTCAGCAAGCACTGATAGCACTGTGAGTGGCAAAAGATTGTTTGGCTTGCTGTAAAGGACCTCTGAAGATTACAAGAATACAGAAACTGTAAGAATCCTATAAAATTAAAGAAGCTATCAAGGAAACAGCTTCAGATGGATTTAGCTGAGAGATGAACTGAGATCACAAAAGTCAAGTAATGGAAAGTAGCTGGGCCCCGGTAATGAGCAGGACCTCAGAGGGGTATTGTCATAAGATTCCATTGGCACTTTGATCAGATTAATGCCACCAGTATAGATAAGGGCAAAAAAAAAAAAGAATCCAAAGCAAAGGACTTTTTCCCCTTCCTTGCTATTGAAGTCTTTTTACAGAAAAGGTACTCTGGAGACCAGGGGTTCTATTGAATAGTTTTACATAGGAAATATGACTAGAAGTGTCCTCCCAGGTCATCCCCTGCTATGTCTGACACATCATATCTCATTGATATCACAACATCACAATCTCATTGATAGATTTCTCAAGTTTCTTCTTGAAACCAGGTAGTATTCTTGTCCCTGTGACTCCTACCGGAAGGCTGCCCCAAAACTTCATATTATTCAAAATCTTTATTCAATTTCCAAAGAACATGTGTTCAGAATTGGCTCCTATCAGTCATTCCTACAGCATCCAGTGTATATTTAATTTAAAGAGTTCTCTCTCATCATTTATCCCGATTATATATTTATAGGAGCAATATACCCCTACTCAGTTTTAGTTTAACAGAATTAAAGACAATTTCTATCTCAATTTAATAGCATTTTTTCTGAATCGCAACATAACAGACTGGCTGAGGCTACCAGAGACCTCAGGGTCTATCTGGCCCAACTCCTACTCACACAGGGACACCCAGAGCAGGCTAACCAGGGCCACGTCCAGGCGGCTTCTGAAGATCTCCAAGGAGGAGACCCCACAACCTCTGGGCAACCTGTACTAGTGCACCCAGGCAGCACCAAAGCACTTCATGATGGAAACACCTTCCATGTTCCAGTTTGTGCCCACTGCCTCTTGTCCTGACACTAGGCACCACCAAAAAGAGCCTGGCTTCATCCTCTTTGCTCCCTCCCTTCAGGTACATACCCTGTTAAGATCTCTCCTGAGCCTTCTTTTCTCCAGGCTTACCAGTCCAAACTGTCTAAGCCTTATCACATAGGAGAGATGCTCCAATCCCTTAATCATTTGTGTGACCTTGTATTGGACTCTCCAGCATCTGTTTCTCTCTTACACTAGGAAGCACAGAACTGAACGCAGTTCTCTTCAACAATGCTGAGTAGAGAATAAGGATCAGCTCTCTTGACTTAATGCAATGCTTTGCCTAATGCAATCTGAGATACATTTAGCTGTTGTGGTTTTCTTTGCAGCAAGGGCACACTGCTGGCTTGTATTCAACTCGTTGTCCACAAGGACCTCCAGGTCCTTTACTGCCAGGCTGCTTTCCAGCTGCATATCCCCCGGCATGTCCTGGTACACGAGGCTGTTCCTCTCCAGGTGCAGGACTTTGTACTTCTCCTTGTTGAACTTGATGAGGATCTCCCCAGTGCCTTGTACAAAAGTGTTTAGGAATCCCACATGTTTCCTGGATATGCTTCCCCTCATGCAACATCCAGGGGAACATCTCAGGGAATATTTCCCTTCCCTGCTGTTGCAGAGCTCCAGCAGTTGTCAGTGATTGTGAGATTCAGCAGTACTCTCTGCTGTTACTTCCAGCTGATGAGCCTCCTGCTCAGAGCAAAAAAGAAAAACATCTGCATGACCTTGTGCTTTATTAGTACTTAATTTTATCCGTTTTCCATTTCTGCTGTTGTCAGGGTCAGTCCTCTGAACTGTCAAGGCCTTTCAGCTTTCCGTCACTTACAAACTTTTTATGCGCTCACTTTTTCTGCTGTGGCCACAAATAAAAATGTTAAGACAGGTTACAAGACTGATCATTAATAAGCTGCTAGTTGTTGTTCTTGTCCCTTGGCAGTTCTTTCAACAAGGTTCTCAGCAATCATCCTATAGCCATTTCTTTGCACACTCCTAGCACAACTCACGTTTTCCAGCCCAGATTATTTTCTTTCACACAGCACTGCATTAAATGTTTGACAGAAGCCTTGATGAATTAGAGCTACCGTAGCTCTTGGTCACAAACTCAGAGAAAGATACCAAAGGAATGGGACAATTTATCCATGGTGACCCATGTACTATTACAGTATTTGCAAATTATTTTTATTTCCAACAGATAAACACACCGCCCCCAGTCTCACTCCACTAGAAATAAAGAGTTTTAAAAGTTACTGGAATTACTGCAGTACAAATAATTGTAAAAAAAACTATTTGAGACCTCACATGACTTGGAACAGGATAGAGTGTAAACCCCTAACTGTAAGATCATACAAAACTATGGAAAGGAATAATTATCTCAAAATTATGACAGCTATCAAGGATGAAAATTATTTGAAAGGTCCTACTGGCCTCTGACAGGTTTTAAAGCTTATGGCAGACAGCTTCATTGGTCGCTGTTGCTGAGCTGAGAAAATATGGATCGGTTGCAGAGAGCTACTTGCTCTGGAGTCCACAGTGAGAGTACAGTATGTTTTGCTCCAGCATTAATACCTTAGCATTGGTATCATCATAGGAACTTTTGGAAGGAAATAGAAGGAAATAATTGCCATCACTGTTTCTTTAGCAAGCCTGATGAACTCCCAGGTGCCAGCCCAGCTCTAACTACGACCTTGTTCTGCATGATGGCGACTTCAATATTAAAAACATGCACAGAGCTCACGCTGCTGTGGGCCCTTTCAGGCAGCTACTCACCATGCCTGATGGAAACATAACAATATGTACAAATTGCTGAAAATAACATTCCTTTGTGAACTCCACTGCCTCACCAGGTCAATTTAATTACCCAGAGAAGATTAACAAAGTGAGAAAAGAGTAGCATCACTAGACCCTAAACCATGTGCCACGTCCTTGCTGCAGAAGAAAGGATGACTTTGTGACTAAAACACAGCTGAGAGACTTACGGTAGGTCTCTCAATGTTCTTTATAACATTGCAGAAGTCACTTGATAACTTGACTCATGACAGTTAATGAAGTCATGACACCAATGAAGTCTCCATCAAAATAGTTCACACACAAAAAAAAAAATCCCAGACTCATTTTGAGATCTTACTTATTAGAGCTTTTGAGACACCTTTAATTCTTTAGTTGCTAGAAACTGTCATTTCAGTAAGTGCATTTGGATGCAACAATTTCTCTATTTCAACTGAATCAGTAGGACTGCTCCTCATAAAAAGCTCTTAGCTTAGAAGCTGTTCATATGGGTTTAGAGGGCCTGAATTTCAATCTTGTTGAGGTAGCATGAGGAAAGGGTGGCAGCAGTGTGCATAGCACATGGAATGTTGCCACATTCACTTGCCTTTGGAAGCTGATAGATTTAGAAAAAGATGCAAGCGATTGCAGACAGATGCACCAAACCCCTGCAGAAGTAAATGGAAAGAAAATTTGTAGCCAGGTTCAGGCATTTGTTCATTGGTCTAACACAATGAAGTACAGAGCCTAGTTTCTACAAGAGCCATTCGCCTAACCCTCATTATTGAATTACTCAAAGCTGATTAAACAGTCTAAATCATCATCTTTACAATTACACAATTTTTTTACTAAGCTTGTCAGACCTGGGCTTGTGTGAGATTCAAGGGCAGTCACCAAAAACTCTGTATGTATCTGCAATATTCTTAACTGTCTTCCTGCTAGGTGAGCATAACTCCAGTTGCTTGGACTTCTCTAGAGAAAGAGAACAAGAGGAAAGTTCATTGTCTCCCCGACAATTTGCAAGAATATGTGAATTAAAAATGGAAGTTTTGTCATTTGCATGGCAAAGAGAGCAAGGAAAGAGAGGAAGTATTGTTAGGTATTGGTAATGTAAAAACATAAGTATGCTGTTATTTATGTAATTAGTTATTGCTTTCATTACGGGTGCAGTCTTAATGGTTATAGTATTTATGTATAATTACCTTAATATTCACTGAAATTTCCAAGTAGCTCCCTAATTAACTGTCTCAAATATATAATTACATTGCATCTTTACGCAAGACTTGCCTAATTAATGTAGTTACACCACTTCTTTGTGAATGTGCATTATTAAATGCTCTTCGCATCATTCTTCTGACTTCTTGTAATTCACGCTTTACAAAAATTAAGACCCTGAATTAGAAACCTTCATGAGCAACCAGCTCCAAAAGCAAGCACCAGATGATCTTTTCTTAACAAAAAAACGAATCTTACTGAGCCTCATTACCATCCCCTCTAACAAAAGCTTTCCATCTGGATCTCAAAGAAATCTCAGGTACCATTGTTTTTTAAGAGGGCATAGAAAACACATTACAGATGTAAAGAGAAGAAGATTTTGCTGCCATCAAGGGAACAAACTCCAGACTCCCTAACTCATCTACCAACAAACACATCTAGCAAAGGAATCAGATGACTGCATGAGAGCACCCCAACCACTTGGCAGCGTCAGGTGGCATTTTCAAAATGCAGGAGGTAACAAGAAGTTTAAGATGACTGTCCTCCAAAATCACATGGGCTGTGGTTTGAAATCAGGAGCTTTGACACTTTTTTTTTTTGCCAATACCCTCACCAGCTTCTACACTTTAACACACTGCCTGCTGCTCTGAAGTCCCTACCAGGACACTGCTTGCCAGTATCACAGCTTGGAGGTCTTTCCTTAGCCCTTAGCTCCATGGGATTGGTTATACACTGGCTCCATGGGGAAAGGACTGCATTCCACCACTGGTCAGCAACACATGTGAAGTTACAGGCCTGTTACAGTTCAGAAGAATTTAAATGCATTTATAGACTGAATTCTTCTGATCCCCAGCATCCTAGACTGCTCTCTTAGGGACTTGAGAAGAAAGAGACAAGAGAGAAGTTCTAGGATACTGTCCAGTGGCAAAGGTTTTCTGAAGAAACACACTTCCAGGACTTTTACTGAGCACACATCACTTGGAGAACGGAGGTAAAGACCCCTGACAGAGCTGTAATGAAGACAGTCACTGTCTGTTCCAAACAGCCTGGGCCTTACATTAATTTGCCATTTCCAGTGTGAAATTTCACTTGACATTTTTGCATGGCAACCAGATCTCAGAGGTAAAAGGACAAAACCTTTGGAGCTTGGAACTCAGGTTTGTTTGTATTTACCACTGCAAAGTTTCCATCAACCAGCTGTCACAGGTAGGCAATGCAGGTACATAGAACTAAGTAGACCATTCCATTTCGGCTCCCATAGTAATCACTAAATACTGCGTAGTATTTAGTGTATACAGCATAAAAACCACACTATACAAGAAAAGAACATACCCTTGATAAATCTGCGTGGATACACACAGAACTACTTTGGTAGGCAAAGAGTTGGCATTGCTGAGCTTTACAATGCAGGCCAAAATGTACAGTTAGGCACAGAAATAAACAGCTTGTCTTTCAGAAGAGCCAAACATCAGGAAGCCAGAATAAGAGCTACTGCATACATCTTCAGATATTCTGCCCTACATCCATATGTTCTGGCCATTTCATAAGTACATCATGTGTTGTTTTTTTTCCCCCATGGAAGTCCATAGTTCTAAACTGGTTCAAGCACTGAAAAAAAAATCTTAAACCCCTCGTTGCTAGCAAATCACTGCTATTTTAAATGAGCCTCTTTCTTTTTGAAATAACATACCAACTCATATACTGAATGGATACTCTAATTATAAACACGATGTACTACAGTATTTAGATAGATGTCCAACCTGTCAGTTGAGCACGTTTCAGTCGACATGTGACATGCACGTGGAAAACAGAGTATCATTCCATCCTGGGTTTTTTCCATTTCTACTTTTTTTCAAGTTTGTAGTACGCAAAGAGTTACTGAAATAGCCAGTCATACAACATCTGGGAGACAAAAAACACACACAGGAAAATACAGCAGAAGGGGAAGATTCATGAAAACAGGAAACATTAAGAGGAGAGTGAAAATATGTCAAAACAAAGGAGGTAATAGACCATCAGGACGAATGAGTTCACTGATCAGCAGAAGTTCCTCAAGAGCCTTTGGAGACCAGCAAGGTAACATAGGCCCCTCCTGACACAAAAGGCCAGCAACCTTTTTAACCTCCATTTTGCACACACTTGAAGTCTGGTGGTCTGCTCACAGACATGCTCACTGAGCAAACAGTTCCATTTTCAAAGCCTGTGCCTCATTCTAATGGGAAACATAGAATCATAGAATGGCCTGGGTTGAAAAGGACCACAACGATCATTGAGTTTCAACCCCCCTGCTATGTGCAGGGTCACCAGCCACTAGAGCAGGCTGCCCAGAGCCACATCCAGCGTGGCCTTGAATGCCTCCAGGGATGAGGCATCGGCATTTAAAGAACACCACTAATAGCAAATGCAGATGTTTACGGCCACAGGTGCCCAGAGTAGGTGCTTGAACCTAGTTAAAGCATCACTGGCAAGTGTGCATATTCAGAGGACTTTTTGCTCCAACTGTGACTAGAGCCTTTTCACCAGTGCTTGCACAAACAGCCTTTTACTTGCCCAACGCTTTGCCAGCGCTCCTGTATTTTCAGCCATAAAATAGGATTAATTTGCATCACCTGTCCTCCCTCACATTTCCACTCTGAACAGTTTAGTCACCCAGTCTGATGCTATCAATACTATTCTGAGCACTGGAATAGCTAGTTTCATAGCAGAATAAAAAAAAAATCATAAGCACCTGAAGTGAGCAGCCCTCAGATCGAGCTCTGCTCAGGCAATGTTCCAGTGACAAATGTGAGTGCAGAAACCAGGACGTGGTGCAACATGAGGAGCTGTGAAAGCAAAGGCCATTCTGCAAGAGATTAGACGGACTTTAAAGCCAGCCTGTCAAAGTAGCCTTCCCTCTGCCTTTCTGAGGGAAGCCTGAGATAGAGAGAGCCTTTGTAAGACATCATCAGCTCTTGAATCACTCTAACTTTAGACAGAAAAGCAGCCAGGTATCATCTGCACAAAGAGAAGTTCCTTGTATGGACTTTCTCAGTCTTCTTATCACAGAACAGTCTAGGAGGATTTTGACTGAGGAGATGAGGTATCAACAATTCTTTGCAACAAAACAAACCCCAGTCTGTAAGAAATGATCTGAGGACAACTTAATAATCAAAATTAAAAGAATGAAAACCACAAACAAAACCAGGCTTCAGTGTAGCCTCACCCACTGGCTTTTAGCACTTGCACCAGATATGCGGGCTCTTCCCATTTCACAGCACATATTTTCCTCAGACACAAAAGCCATTTAGATACACAACTCCTATTGACTTTCAGAGGAAAGGTAAGCACTTAAATGCACTTGTGCCTTCACAAATCTCCCCCTAGTGACACAGCAGTAAAATTAATTCTCCAATAGTTGCAGTAAAATGTATTCACTGATGCCCTACGAAACATCCCAAATAAAAATCAGGCTTATGGGAACAAAAAAAATGCACAGGGTAAAGGCACAATGCTCCTCTCCCTCCCACCTGGAGGGAGAAGTGGAGAAACCTTTAGGGCCAAGGTCAAAGGGGCTGTGAACCCCACACAGGGGCTGAGGGGAGGCAAGAACTGAAGGCTGTGCATTGGGTTCATAGCCAAAAAAAAAAGCCAAATCAGCTTCAGTTCCAAAAGTAAAGATGACACCTGAAGGACACACCTTCTTCATGAATCCATACCAACATGTGACCTCTAAAAAAACCTCTATTGGAGGCATCTCAAGCTCTCTGAAATGGCTGCCCTAAAGGTGAGAATGCAAATGGTTGTTAGATGCCAGCCTTGGTGAGAGGTGGGTTCCAGCATTTCTCCTCATCTCACTAGTCTCTGAAAGACAGGGTGCTCTGGGCTTTGCAGCTATGGTGCTGGAAACGATGAGCTTGAGCTCTCTGTCTGGGGTTGTGACTGAGCTACCACACCCATGGTATTGGGGTTTTGTTTTACTTTGAAAATATATGAAAGCCTTTTACAAACCCCAGTTTAGGCTGAAACATACCCAAAAAGTCCACATTGTTAACTCAAGACCTAAACACCATCACAGAATAAAGCAGCACGTTGGGTATTCAGACTACAGATGTTAGGCCAAATCAGAAACTAATACAGACCCTAGAAGTCCATTGCAACCCCGTAACATATCACATGGTATACCAACCTGCCCATCACAAACGCAGACCCCCACAGTTACCAGGCACGCAAGCAACACCCCATCTCCCCCAGCTGTAAATACACACACAGCAACACGCACTCCGGATCCAGCAATCAGAAGTGCATGTGCCCGCTCCAGTCCCAGCAAGCGCACAGCACTGCGCTCAGCGGGGCTCCCACAAAGTGAACCCCCAACCACACGTCTCAGTTTGACAAAGTTAATTTTAACTATTACCTGAAAGGGAGCTCATCCACAAAGTGTAGATCATTCGCAACAACAACATCAGGAGAGATAGAGGAGTTTGGAGGGGAAGGGGGGGGGGGGGGAAGCCTCTTAATTACATACAGTGCTGCATGACTTCACAGAGCAAAGCTTTTCTTTAAGATCTTAAGACCACCCACAAGCATAACACATGGCCTGGAACCTGAAGAGAATATCTGAACAGGGGTCTCAGCATAAGGATGGGAGGCGGGCAGTTTTGCCTGGGCATATGCAAATGTTTGTTTCTAAGAGATCAAATAAAAAATTAACTATTTGTTGTGTCTGGTTATCATTTGTCTGAGCTGGGGGCTGCTGGGTAAAACAGGGAGAAATAAACCTCTAAAACCTGAGACACGGGCGGATTATTTGTCTGTGCAAGGCTTTAGTCACGGTTTTTGGTGTTTTATGTATGGATGTTGTGCAGGAATAGGACAACAAGGGCTTTGTTCAACTTGATCATCTCATCAAACAAGGCTAAAAGAATAAAAGTTGGGATGCAAGACTAAATGGATATGATCTGAATGCATATTTGTGTTACATCTAATACAACCAGCATCATAGATGAACAAGATCAAATAAATGGTAAAACCTGACAAAGAGAAGAATAGATGGTGTGTGGAGCCATCTGTTTTGGAGGACACCCAAATCTGTCTGAATCAGGAAGGCCAAACTACCAGCTATTCTAAGATCCTCCATTCCAAGAGTGGCCTAATACGCAACTACACAATCAGCTTCTCTCACCATCACTTTGGCTGCAACTTTTTTGTGCAATTAAGTAATTTATTCCTTTCTTCATCCTCCTGATTCTAATGAATCCAAGCCACAAACAAGCCCCAGTTGCTCCTATTCAAGGAGTCTGATTGCATCTGGCAGTAATTGCTGAAAATCCTGAAGAGGAAACAGGGAAGGAAAGCATATTGTTTGTGGGGGTAATAGGTGAAGACCTGCCTCTCTTGACCTATAATACATTAGTGTCAGTGAACATTTGGCAGCCTTCAGATGATTAGCAATGAAGATGAATCAAGCAAAAAAAGAGGTAGAAATCTGCCTCATCTGAATCGCCAGAACTGCATAAATTTGCATGTTGATTAGCTGTTCTTTTGTCTGTGTTCCTAATTATTATGACACATTATGTCTTCATCATGCAAGATTCTGATCTGTCTTGTTCAAAATGCATGTAGAAAAAAGTGCTGTTTATTGATTCAACATGTAACTTTAATTTTTATGTTTGCTTTAATTAAATACATATTTGATTGCTTTTGACTGGTGTCTCAGATTTTTTTTAACTCTTATTTACTTCATCCTGTTGACAAACAAACAGGTAACCTTTCTTAAATTCTCAGATCACTTGCTGATTAAAATCCTCCCTACCCCCATCCTCTTCTTCACACGCAACAACCTTTGCCTCCATGTTAGAGCAAAGATTATTAAAAAAAAAACAAAAACAAGTACTTAGGTAACAAATGAGTGGTATCCACAGTTCCGAGCAGGACTGCAAGGACTTCAACAATATTAACAGTAGCAAAGAAGTTCATCTACAATGTGGTCAAGGCAACTTTCTTACACCATAAACTTATTAGCATTAAGACCCATAAAGCGTCTGAAAAGGCAGACCTTCTGATCCACAGCAGTAGTTACAACAGGCTAGATAGTACCCATGAATTCTTCCATTGACTTTCACAGTAGCAAGACTAAACTGTAGAGTTCCTGACATTGGAGGAAGTGAAATCCCCACCATCCCACTGACCCTTGCACTATTCCAACAGTCACAACACTGTACCCGCTTCTGGTAACTGGGAAACTCTATATTGCTGTTTCTTCTTAAAGACTTTCTTCACTAAGCAGCCAATAAATCAAAGCCAAATAATAAAAAAAATAAAGTAAACATCCATTGCTTTGACCTAAAACAAGTTTCCAGAAGGTTTTCTTAGTATTAAAAAAGGCAACAAAATATTAAATTTCAGTGAAAGATTTCATAATATTATTTATATTTTCTCTCTTTCATGTTTTTTGAGATAAAATTGAAGTCACTTTGAAAATTAAACAGCATATAAACAGGAAATGCATTTCATTGTAGAGCACACTCAAATGTATAGAAATGTTAAAATGAAACATGAGTGGTTTTTGGCTTTTTTTTTATTTTATTTTTCCCCAAATTGAAACAACTCCCTGAAAGTGGCACAAATTCATATTTCGTTTTGTTTGACAGAAGTCTGCGTGTTTTTAACCAGAACCTCAGTTTCAGATTAAACATTTGACCTTCTTCTCTGCCTACTAATATTAGTTTACCTTCACGACACGTGCATTCATTATGGAAACTGACCTGCCTGTAGTGAGGTAAAAAATATTTCTCTGGATTTTGTGTTCCCAATAAAGAAATATAAACATAATCACTATTGTAATTTGGAAAACTAAATAGCCCACTGAACTTGGCAACAATTCCTCACATTGTAGGTCAAACATGAGTACCAAGACTTTGGGTAACTTCACTTAAGCATAAGAATTATGTGTTCTATTATTATTATTTTCTAAAATCCACTCTTTCAAGGAGAGCAGCAAACAGCCTATTACATTTTCTCTAACAGCAATAGGAATATGCTAGTCTGTGTACAGATATTAATCAAAACTGTACTTATAAAGATGCCTGTGGGTGATAAAAGCTGTATATACAAACAGTTGATTTAGCTGTTATTTAATTTTTTATTTTTTACTGTTGTATCTCTGTCAAACCAAACAAGATTTAAAACAATAACGTTTACCATTTTTCACTGTTAATGGCACGTGATTGGCTGCAAGTGTAATCAGTTGCTTCGTACCCAAAAATCATCGTGAAACACAGGTAAATACAAATCCGTATTTTTAAGAATATAAACACAGAATTAACACATTGTTACAGAATAATGACTTAAAAGACTTTGACATCAACCCACAAGGCAAGGACAAAAAAGTTGTTGCATTTTCAGGCTATCCATGTTCATTTTCCTTAAGTGCCAAGAGTATCTGATCCTAATCTAGAGGCAAGCAGTAACCACCACGCTGGACCTCCATTACAGTACCCAGAAGTAACAGAGGGGCCAAAAGAAATCTTACATGTGGACAATAAATAATAACATAGATAAATCGAGTCAGCTCACAGACTCTCTTTTCTGAACTTCCCTTCCCAAAACACGTCAGCACACATCAGCCCACACAGAGGCACAAGAGCTCTGGGCTCACCCACCCTCCGTAGCAGCCAAGCACAGCCAGAGACAGGCAAGTGTGCTGCAAACTGGGACAGAGTGCAATGGAGAAGGGGGTCCTGCTGGCATGACTGCCATGGGGCAAGTCAGTACGCCTCAACCCTGCCCTTACAGCATTGATCTGAAGACAAAGTGGCCGCGTGGTTACCAGCACTACCCTACATCCAAGACCACCACCACACACTGCCAGCACAACCACCAGTAAACCAAGACATTGCAGGTATCAAAGAAGACACGTAGCTTTCATTCACCATGCAAGAGATCAGGCTGATGAACAGATGCAGTGCCCTCTCTATACTTTATAGTACCTTGGGAAACGCTAGACATCCTCCAGCTCTCCCTTCCCAGTAGCATCTTCAGCAGAGGAGGGAGGCAGACCACAAGGAGCTTGGCAAGCAGAAGCCTGTTCCTCTAATACAGTCTCATTTCTTCCAGCAAAGCTGCCCACACTCTCCACTAACTGCCATCCTCTCCCATAATCCTTTCCTACAACTTAATTAACAGGAAGGACCCAGCCCTTCCTCACACCTGGAAATCAACCCAGCTGCATTACAGGATCCAAAGACCAAATACTTACATCTTTTGCAAAAGCTTCCCACTCCCTCTCCTCAGCCCATGAGAAAGTAAGAGCCTTATTTTGTATCTGGCCAAATTTATCTTAATTTTAAAATCCCAGATAACGCACAGCTGGACAGGGCTTCTGGATACAGTGAATGCACCAAAAAGCTCCCTCCATTTCAGTATCTGATTGTCTTGGATTTCACCTCACAATACTGCCTTCTGTCTAGGATTGCTGCAGAGCCCAACCCAGAAGGCTGAAGTCTTGAAGGAGGGGAGCTGGAGACACCAACCAAGAATTACCAACACACTGGAAATCAACCGTCCTCAGCCTTGAGGAAACGCATTCTGCAGAGATGAGTTCTTCCTAACTAACATCCAAAAAGCTTCCCAGTTCCCAAGAAAGCTCCTACAGCTACTAGCCAAAGAGTGGCTGAGACTAAACCTGCTAAAAACAAATCTTTTACATCTGGCATGGTTTGGATTCAAGCTAGGACATGGAAATGAAACAGCTTGAGTTGCATTGATGGATGAGGGTCTCCTGTCAGTGGAGAGAGGGTATACATCCATCCTCATCCTCCTTGACTTCAGTATTAACCATGAGATATTGCTGTCTCACCTGACAGGTGGCAGAAGTCCAGGGTAAGGTACTAAAATTATTTTCAGTCCTTTCTGCTGAGACGCACCCCATGACTCATGAAAAAAAAAACCATTATCTTCAGCACTAAAATCCTCTCTCCTGTGGACTTCTGATCTGTATTCTTTGCAGCATTTCCCCATGTCTACACAGAGCCACTATGTGACATGACATGGATTGAACTGTCAGAAGTACGCAGATGAAATATAGCTATATCTATGTCTTGGTGAATATAAACACCCTGCTACCTCCAACATGACAGTAGAAGAAAAGCAGCTGGTTACATTCAAGCAAGACAGAGGTAAGACAGATGGGAGACAGGAAAGCATCTTTAAGAGCTTGTCACTTGTGTGCAGTATGCCTGGCATGAGGTTGCATTTCCACAATCAGGGTGTTTGTTTCATAATTTAGGAGTGCTCTTGGATTTGCTACTGATGCTAAGATTTCCCACAGCAACCTCTGCAAGTAACATTTCTGTTCTCTTCCATTGGCTAGCAGGCTCTCTCCCATCCTGGCAGGTGATGACCTTGTCTTGGTTATTCATGGCTGTGTCACTTCTCAGCTGGACTGTAGTCATTTGAAATATGCAAGTGCGCAGCATTCACGCTTAGAAAACTTCATTTACTGCTGCAATGCATCTCTTCAGTGACAATGGCATATCAAACCTGGCATTGGGCCTGGCATCAGCTTCCCATGGAATTCCTAATTGAGTTCATGGTCTTCATTCTTATCATCCTCGTCACATCTAACAAGCTGTACAAAGCTGCAGTGAAGGGGCCGTTTGACAGATTTGCTCCTCTAGGCCTATGAGTTCGCTGCAGAAACACATCTGTCCAGACCCTTCAGCCTGTGGATCAAACATCTTCACCTCTATCATAAGGCATATACTCTGACTTGCATAAATAATAACAGCAGAAACACAAAAACAGGGTGCTCCGTTACACCTTCTTCTCCCTTGTCAGGAAGGTGGGAGAGGCAATCCCATCAGAAAGCCCTGATAAATTGTGTAGGGCCCTTTCCTATACAACCTTTCCCACAATACTTGTTCCCCAGGACAGAACCTCACTCCACAGCACCAGTGTCACTAGCAAAGCTAAAGCCTCCATCCACACAGCACAGTTGTGTTAGCATGGCCCTGGCACCAGTTGCACTTTGCTTGTGAGGTGCAGGGGCTGCCTGCAGGGAGCTGAGATGCCAAGAACTCACTAAGGTCAGGGACCCACACTGGACCCACCATGCCTGGGAGTTAGCTTGGAACCAACTGGAAAGAAACCAAATACTTTGCACCCAGGTAATAAAGTGCATTAATTGTATCTATTTTTATTGTATACATTGTTCCTGAACAGATAATGAATTTGCAGGAATTCTGTACCGTGCCAGCTCTTAAGCATGAATATTATTTTAATTATTTAAATTGTGAGTTTATACATTTCCCTCAGCTTAGTAAACACAGTTTTAGAGGATGCTGACAGGTCACTTGGCCTTTAAAATCACATGTTCTCCACTAGAATATGAATCTTAATCCAAATAAGACTTTTTTTTTAATTGATTTTTCAAGTGCTGCGGTATTTTTAAAGAAGCGCTGTTGTAAATCCCATCTTCCAAGTCTTGCAAGCTCAAAAGATCACAGCTGATGATGGTAGGAGGGCAGGTCACATTACTAGCAAGCACGTGAAAATTATTTATCGTATAAAGGCTAGGAAATATAATGAAGATCTGCATAAAGGATGAAAACACTTTGCCTAAGAGCAGTGTTTGCTGAAATTCACACTGATTAAACTACTGCAGCAAGAGCTGCTTTCTAGAGGCTTCCTTTCCCATAGCTTACTTACAAGTCACTGATAGTGGAGCTATTACTAGGTATGTTTATATCTATGGAATTGTATGCTGCATTGCACTTTTCTTGGGGGGAGTGAAGGGAGGCTGTAATTACTGTTTGTTCTCAGGAAAGAGTGAAGCTTGGCTTATACTCAGATTTCTAACGTATTCAGACAGGTACAATTCCTCAGTGTCCATCAAAATACAAGTATTTTCATTACAATACATGTATTTACACTGTACAGCTCTACTTGCTTTGACTCTATACTTGCAATAAGAAATTACTAACGTAGCAAATTTCTATCAGCAGAATTACACCCAATCAATGCAAGTTTTGTTAATTTAACCGAGCCTGCGTGGTCTAAGACCAAGATTAGATAAAGCCTGCTTAAACTGATGGCAGCTACATGCTTGTGACCTTCCCAGTGGAGAGGGATTGCCAAAGCCACCAGTGTGACCAGTGGTACAGGTCTCTGCTGTGAAAACTGAAGCAGCAGCACATACACTTTGAACAGGCCCAGCAAAATGAGCTGGTGGAGAAGCTAGCAGGCACAACAGGTTTGATTCTAACACATATATTTTCCAACCAAGGGGCAGTAGTATACACCAATAAGCGGTCGTCCAGTTCCTTCAAAATGGAGGATTTGTGGGTGCTTCAGCTCCTCTCCTGTGGTGGGCCCCGTGTCCCCAGCAGGAGGGTTACCTGAGGCCCACACAGGCAGGAGAGGCACGGCCGTGCCCTGCTGCTGCCATCAGCACTGGGCTGCCACTGAGAGAACGGCGCTTTTCGGCACGGATTATTGTTCCTCATATTCCTTTGTTTGCCATTGTAATCTCCGTAGTCATTCTCGTTGATAAACAAACAAGTGAAAAGATGCAATGAGGTGTAAGAATAGATTTGCACAGGGCAGACAACTGAACATTTAATTTATTTACCTCTCCTAACAGATACCTGGGGTGACATTTATTAATAAACGGCATTATCAGGTGTCTGATATGTAGCTCACAGAAATTAATTACCCAGCCCATGGTAAAACCATAACAAGCCTGCAGTGCTGTAACATTTGTGCTAATTGAAAATGAGATAAGTGCTGTGGGTGCAATTTGCATTCAATGCAGTGTATTAATTATCTTCAGTTCTCTTCATGATAAATATACCTGACTGAACCGCTCTGCTAATTTACTGGGTAATAGAGTCATAAGTGGATTCCCTTAGGTGACCAACTACCGGCACCGGGCTCTCCACAACATCAAGGCCTTCGTCTCTTCCAAGTGCTGATGCTGGTTAGCAGGCATTATATGATTTTCTTGCAGACTGAGTTGAAAGTACACAGCAGCAAACTCCTTTTGTGACCTCTCTGCTGCTCCGTACGAAATTAGAAAACACATCTCCACACACCAGACTTTGTACTTCATCATAAAGCAAAACAGGACATATTTCATTTCCATTAATGACACGCCGCGAAGTTTGATGGCAGCTCTGTGAGGAAAGGCCTTTCCCTCCACGCTCCCCGTCCCTCCCCAAGCATTTCACAGCCACGTTGTTGTGGGATTTAATTAGATTTCTGTGTGAAATATAAATGAATTAACTCTTGTAATCCCTGTAATGATCGGGACAATTCAGATTTAAAGGTACTATGCGGTTCCAGCAGATTAAGGCACTAATTGTTGCGCTCTCACAGACTATGATTTATATGGGGATCAGGTTACAAAACCAATATGTGCTCCAGTTAAAACTCTGTGGCACCATACAATTAGGACTAAAGGTTTTTCTAAATGGGCCCAATAATGCAAAAAGCTCTTTGCTAATCCCGGTCGTTCTACTTCAGAGGTCACACACTGTCTAAGGCAACTGCTAGTACTGTACGCAGCTACCGTCCTTTATTCACCCTCCTCCTCTGTGACTTGGGCATCTGAATTTGCCGCTAACCTTGGACGCGCTGTTACTAATTTCAGGGTAGGTGATGGCAATGCAAGGAGATCAGGGCCAGCGCCTCGCTGCGCTGCCCCTGGAGCAGCCCGGGCATGCTGTGACTGAGCGGTGATATCTGCCTCCCCCAGCTCCCCTTCGGTTTGCAGGCTGCAGATGGGGTCAGCTTTTGGGCTCGGCTGTCAGATAAGCAGACATGCGGGGCAGCAGACGGATGGAGGTGACAGTCACACTCGCAGCTGAAGGTGCCAGAGGTGGTGAGCACAAATCTCAGCCCCAGGAACACATAACTGAGGCCTGACTGCCTAGAGGCAGCCCTGCAGGCAGGGAGACGGCAGCAGAGCAAGGAGGACAGGTTCTGCTTCCCTTCATCCCAATACACCACTGTCTTAGCAACAACTGAAGGGTGAGAAATATCAGTTCAATGCCAGAAGGATCAGTTGGCTATCTCAGAAGAGCATCCTAGTGCAAAAGAGCTGGTGAGACAATACACTTCTGCCTGACACATGTTCACATGTTCCCTTTTTAAACAGAGGAGGCTCTCTAAACTCTTACCTATCTGTTTCTAAACACGTTCACTACAAATACAAGTTTGTTTCCCAAAATATTTTGTGTGGTTGCCCAAATACTCTTTGCTTCTTGAGCTTGTGTGGCTCATTAAAAAAGTCAATTTAATACAAAAGTATAACAGTAAAATTAATAGAATTATTATTAATTATTATATCTACTAATAGAATTATCCTACCCAGACCCATTTACAAGCTGAAAACAAGCAGGCCTGAGCCTTAATGCACTGGGAAATGCATTCTAAAGGGGGAAAAAGCCCAGTGTGGCAGGGGAGTCCTGACATATTCATAGTGCTCAAGGATTCCAGGTGTAGACAGACAGCTGTGTTGCTGCCCCACAGAAAGGTGCCTCACTCCTCACCTCTTGCCACCACACAGCCCACCAACAGCTTCAGCCATGCTGCAGTCCACCCTGGTTTGAACAGACATCTGCCACAGGGTGCTGCAGGCACATTGGTATCCCCATCTTGTGGGCAAGCAGGACAAATAGAATCGAAGAATTATAGAATGGCTGAGGTTGAAAGGGACCTTAAAGACCATCGAGCTCCAACCCACAGCTGTGGGCAAGACTGTCCTCCCACAGCTCAGGCTGCCCAAGGCCCCATCCAACCTGGCCTTGAGTGCCTGCAGGGATGGGGTACCACAGCTTCTCTGGGCAGCTGTGCCAGGGCCTCACCGCCTGGTGAAAAAACCTCTGAAAAAAGATTTTTTTCAGAAGGTCAATAGAACGCAGACATGCAGCTTGTCTGGGATGCTGCAGCAGGACTAAAATGAAGCCCAGGTCTCCTGCATCCTACTTGTCACGCCAGTGTGCCAGGCCTCACCGCCTTTGCATGCACACAGTGGCCAAAGCACTTCCCTGCTCTTGCAGGAGAGCTGGAGCTGCATAGAGAAGTACGTGAGGTGCAACAGAAAGAGGTGGGGGGAAAAACATGAACAAAAAGTCTTAACTTTTCACATGAAGCACACATTTGCTAAATAGAATCCTAATGGCATTATTGTAGCTAAAAACAGAGACTTGAAAATGCTGTATACATTATTATGCTCATTATCTACCAACTGCAAGAATGCTGTGCTAAAACTAACTCAAAACACCTCAGGTAAGGTAATTGCTACTAATGGATTTGAAGTGTGTAAAATTGAGCGTTATTACACAGACATCACATCCTCGACTTGGTGAAGCTGTTGGATATTGTAGTTACCAGCTCACTCGTCTCTCAATCAGGGAGGGATTTGAGGAAAAGGGCAAGCTCTCTTTCAGTCAGTGCTGGAAGAAAAATTCAACAACACGGTATTAAGGGCAGCCTGTGCGCACTTCTGCAGCTCAGATGGGTCAGTGCTTGTTTTATAAACCACTGCCTCGGAAAAACATCTACAAAAGTTTGCTCCAGAAATAAATCTCTCAGGGGAGATCTGAGAGTAAACTTTGCCTTTTGTTTATACTTGCAGGTCTAGAGGAAAGAATGGGAGAGCAGCCTGCAAAATTAGATCTGAAAAAGGAACCACGAGTCCACATGATGTATTCTGATGCAAATGAAGGGCTGGCTCCTCAAGATATCCTAAGCTGCTATAAAGCCCTGTTGTCTAAAGACATAAAACTATCTTAATAGACCCCCTCCTACTTAAGGGGATGTCCGCAGGCCAAGGACTGTGAACCTGAACCTTGCCAAAACCCAGGTGCGTTTGAAACATTTGATTCACCTGTTTGAAAAACCCCATATAGCAAAATGTGTTTAATAAATGTACTTAAGTAACTTTGCACTGAGGGAAGGCAGGATTTATTTTCTTAAATGAACGATTCTGGATGAATACATGAAATTCCAAACACCAGTTTAGCTCTTTGCAGTCACATCGCCAGTCCACAAATTAACCTCAAAACAGCAGATTTTCTTCTCTTTCATAAACATAAAAAATAAACTTTGGGAGGACAAATGCTTTTTTTAATCTTTGAGAAGTTAGGTTAAGTCCATTTCTTATTTTAGTTACAGCACCAGAGCTGCAAAGTGGCGTTTGGACAAAACGATGTGGAGTATTGCCATTTCAGTCAATATGCAGAAAGAGCGTGCGGCTGGTACTACTAAGTTTCAGTTCTTTCTGATTGTTGTGGAGGAAAGAAATTAAAAAGGCCGTGTACGAATGGGATTAAAGCAGTCTCTATCCAAGTAAAGAACGCACAAAGAAATCTGAACTCACAGCTGCAACCGACGGCAACGGGAGCTGTGCTTTGAACAGATAACAAGCTGAAGTCCTCTGAAAAATCAGAGCGTGCATCTCAGATTGGGAACTTCTTAAAATTAGTGAATACTTTCCTACTTAATCTCTTTCTGCCTGAGTTCTTCATCATGAAATGGGGATAATACCACCACCCAATGCCTCACTGCAGCGCAGTGAAAATAAGTTCATTAATGTTTATGAAACATTCAGTTACCATAGCGATGAGTTCTATAGAAAAGCCCATGTGGAAATTAATATTTCTGTCTTCAGAGCAGGGTTTGAATAGAACACATTTAATAAGGCCCAGGGCCACACAATGAGGAGAAAAGAAAACCGTAAATAACTTGCCATTGAAAAATAAAAACAATAATCAAATCAAAATAGCTTGTTAAACCAATTTTTATAGGAATTTTTCATTTTGGTAAAAGTTATTTGGTGAGAAATCCAAGATTTTTTTCATGTTGGCTTTCTCTCCTCTGGTTTTCCCCTTTGCCTGGTGTGAGGTTGAGGATTTAAGGAGAGCTTGTGATGGCACAAATTTGAAAAATTGGTGACGTTTTTAGCTATTTGCAAAGTGTTTTGATTTTATAGTACATCTTCTGCCCAGGAAGGTACGACATCAGCCTTGCTCAACCCCAGAAGTTCAAGACTAGCAGGACCTCTGGAAGAGGCACCAGGTGTACATAGCTCCGTTCCATACCTGTCATCAGCAATCACTAAAACCAAATACAGACATCTTAAGGGAATCAATAAGAGGAAATTACTGAGGGAGTGCAAAGTCTTTAAGACAGAAAATGAAAAATCCTTTGCTCTGTGCTCTCTGGAAGCAAGAAATACAAGAGAGTGAAGCTCTGCCACATGTGATTTTTGAAATTCACACTTTCTAAAGTGATGTGTTGCAAACAGAACTTGCATAACCTAAGTAAGGCCATACATGTACGTTGTACGCCGAAATCTTCATACTGAAAACATCCATTACGTAGCAAAAAACGAAATGCGTCCAAAAAATTATTGAAATGCCAAGATGCAATTTGGGTTTCTAACTACAGAGAAGACACTTAACAAATGAAAGCATTCTACTTATTAAGCAGCAAAATAAAAGAATGAAATAGAGAAATTTACCAGAGAAATAAGATATTAACAAAAATCTTCAAGATGTTTCTATACAGCATCACGTACTGCATCTTCATATTCCAAATCCTGAATTCCTCCTTCAGAAACTAACAGGAAACCTTCTGAAGCTCTGAAAGATTTCCTTTTTAGGTTCCTGAACAGTTCTGAACTGTTCCATCCGGCAATCCTTCTCACCGTACGCTCACCAGTCAGTGTGCAGATGGAGTGATATGGTTTTCAGCTTTTGAACGGTAATGCCTGGCGCTTGGTTTGAGCTGGCTGCTTGCATATCAGCTAGAGCTGGAGCTGATACCGCCATGGCAGTCAGCACAACTAATCTCTGAAGTTGAGTCATTAACATCTTGGTAATGAATAAATCACAGGCAAAACCAAATGAGTTGTTTTTAAGTAAAAAATGTGGTCTTTACGGGAGAATTTTTGCCAAAAAGCAAGCAATGAAAAACAAAATCTACATTCTGCATTAGAAGTCACCTACCTTTTGTTGAAAGGGATCATCCGTGTCTTTCTCCTTCTCTGCTTTAGCTCTCCTATGCATTTCTGCCATTTTATCTAATAGAAAACAGTGGTAGAGTCTTTTGAATAACCTTTATTTTCATTTGGCAACCACACTGCTGTCTGAAAAATTTAGTTTTGAAACACTACAGGACAACAGGATTCAGCTGGTGGAGGAAAAAACTGCTGCCTTGTATGCTGGAAGTAAGTTTTATGTTTATTTATTGAATCCAATACCAACTAGGGCACCTTTTGTCTCCGATACATTGCACTGCTGTCCTGTTAATGTAGCAACTATTTACGTAGAATATATCTCTCTATATATATATTTACAGAATGCGTCTCTACTGTCCTTACAACAGGTAGTAGATGAACCTGTTCACTCATGCTGAACGTCCATGGAGCAAGGACTCCCAAGGCATGTGGCTACAAGTGCTGTTAACCTCTAGAGCTGGGTACCTCTACTCATTGCCAGCATGGGCTGCATCTCCTAATGCACGAGGCCACAGCAGGCAAGGGCCCATTATGGAGCTTCAGCCAGGAGCCAACACTCTCAGCAAAAGATAATAATTCTAGTTAAGCGTGGTGTTAAATGGGCTTGTGCAATCCACAGCCAAAAATCCTGTTAAAACTAAGACACTAACAGGATTTTAAAAACAATAATTCAAGCAGATCTAGTGAAAGCAGTTCAACTAAACAAAGATAAAACAGGCAAAATCTTTACATTTCAAAGCAGAATCTGAAGCTAATTAAATTTTGCAGGAAAGTCCACATACAAGAAAATCATTTCACAGTTATTTACTATACAGATGTGATTTTCAGATAGCGAATAATAGAGAATGACAGATACTCAGTTCATAGAATCATTAAGGCTGGAAAGACCACTAAGATCATCTGGTCCAACCCCCAACCCACCCCCACCATGCCCACTGACCGCATCCCTCAGTGCCACATCTCCACGTTCCCTGAGCACCTCCATGGACGGTGCCTCCACCACCTCCCTGGGCAGCTGTGCCACTGCCTCACTGCTATTTCTGAGAAGAAATGTTTCCTAATATCCAACCTGAACCTCTCCTGCTGCAACTTGAGGCATTTCCTTTTGTCCCCTACGCAGGGAGTACTCGTGTTATTTCAGAACTCCTACATTTCCTTATGGTACCACAGACTATGGCAGCACTGCTAGCACTGTGTGCTTGCTGAGGTGTGCTGAGAGAAAAGAGGAGCTGAGCCTTGAGCCTTCAGCATCCTATTGCAGGGACCCACTGCACAGACCCAGCCAGCCCACAGCTATAATTCGCTCTTTTGCAACAGAAAATCGTGCTGGCCTTTTTCACTAACTTTCGGGAAACTTCTTCATTAGGACTTCAGAAGCTTTTACGTTTTCATTTAAGAAAAGCTCTTCTAAGCTAGGGAAGTCTAATTATGAGAGCTGCAGTCTGCTACACAGCGCTCTGGTACCCAGAAATGATGTGAGGGCCAATTGCCAGGACTAAACATTTAACGCATCAACAGGTGTTACATGTTATGCATCAATGAGGTGTACATCACTGAAACATAAAGACCCAGCAAGGCGGCAGCACAACTATCAACCAGAACAACACAGCCATAAAATCCTAATTAGCCTCATACACTTGTTATGGACATTTTTATTTATTGACACGGTCAAATTAACAGGCAGCAGCATTTTATTTTAATGATAGCCTAGAAATCAGCCCAGAAAGAAAGTTAGCATTAATGTCCAGATACTGCCTGCCATTCACATTAAGCCATGTGAACGTATTTTTTTAAATACCTAAATACTGTCACTCTGATGGAGTTACCTTGAGCAGGTATAACCAAGCTTTAAATCAAAGCCTATCTTGTTTATTCTCCTCCCAAGCTGTGCAGAAGAACTGCTCAGCAGCAGACAGGCCGCAAGCTTCATAGCTCCCCATACACATGGCCACAGGCCTGATCCCTCCCTCCTGGATGGAGCAAATTCAGAAAAGATGGAGTGAAGGCACGAGGAACCCACGGTCTTTTATCTGAACACAGCCAGCCAAGGAGCTATGTAAAAAGCACCTATAGGTCGGTTGTCCCTACAGGAGCACTGCACGGCTTCACACACTTCCAAAAAGCAGGTGCTTCACTGAGCACTGCGCTACAGCTATAAAGATTTATGTCCATCAGCACAGTGGCAGATTCCCATAAAGCAGACAAGATGGAACAGACACTAAGTACTGGGGTTAGCTGTCAGCAACAGTTTACAAACCACGAGGGAATACCTCAGCTTATGGTTATTGCAATGGGGAGTTAAGGTGGTCATCCTGATCACTTCTCAAGACACATAAAGGGAAAGGAACCGAACAGCATTACGGTTATCAACTGAGTTAGAGAAGACGAACAGCATAAAGGAGAATGAAGATTATTTTCCAAGGTAATTTAAACAAAATCCTATTTTGCTGATGGTTGTAGAAGTAGCTTGGAGCTGAGCACTTCTGGAAATGAAATCATTTCATAGAGTTCAAATGTACTGAGTACAGCTGCTTTCCCAAACCAGCTTCGCCATTTTCAAGCTCCTGATTTACCCACCTCATCTATGATTATACCAGAAATTGCAAAGGAATACTGGGAAAGTATCTGTGTGCAGTAGTTGAACAAAGCAGACTGCGTATTTTGCATGAATTACAAACTATACCATGCTATGCTTGTTTGTAAATCCTGCTGCATACAAATGATCAATGCTTCAAAAAGTACCAACATCCCACACTCCAAAGTGATTTCAGAGTCTCATTTCATAGTCCGAAGTGCCGATGTCCTTTAAAAACAGCCTGCATTCCTAACTCGCTTCAGCAAACTACAGGCTTTTATGCCGAATCCTGTTCTGTGGCTGAGATGTGGGCAGAAAACTGAAGGAGGAGAAAAGCACTCTTAGAGGTCTTTTGGTTCATTTGACTTGGTGCTTATGAACATGCATGAGGACAAACCCACCCGCATCTATTTTTTTGTTAAAAAAAGAACCAGAAAATCCATTTTCACTTCCATTTTCATGGACAGATTGTGTTGCTTCAAGGAAAAGCAGGCCTGCAAGCTTACCCAAGGAAAAGTTTCACACTGCATTTTTAGCAAAGGTGGTCGTGACGTGCAGAGAAGGTGCAGGACAACAAATCCTGCTTGCTTGGGTGCAAGCTCAGGCTCCAGCTGATGCTACAGGACAAGAGCTCCCAGAGGGGTTGCATTATCCCAGCTGCTCGTATGGGACAAATGCTCCCAGAGGGGTTGCGTTATCATCTCCACACCTCCCAAGTCCAGCCAAATTGGGGTAGATTTTATGGCCTTTCTTCAAGTGAGGGAATATCAAGAGGATGGCCAAAAATGAAGGGGGGAAAAAAAAAGCAGTTTCCAGTATTTGTCATTATTATAGGTTATATATACAGAAAGAAAGTTAATTAAGCTTTAAAAAATCCATCACACATCAATGGCTGCATTTTAATGAGTACAAAAAGTTGAGGTGTTTACTGCCAATTAAAGTGGTTTTTAAATAAGCATTAATTAACACAGAAATTCAGAAGAAAGTTATACCTTGTCAAAGAAAGGCCAGTGCAGGCTATGCCCACTTCTGCTCCCATTCATACTCAGATAGTAATTACCACCAACCCTATATTTTCCATAATAATGAGGAGAGGCTGTCATGGCTGTCAAACAAAAACAAAACAAAACAAAAAAGTAGTGCACAAAAATATCCTTAAATTAAAGTAAACTTTTTTTTTTTTTTTTTTTTTTTTTTTTTTTTTTAAGAGCCAAAACTGAAGGAGACTGCAGTCTGTCCCAGGACAGCAAGTGGGGCTACAGGACCACTGCCTCAGGAGAATCACAGAATCATGGAATAGCCCGCGTTGGAAGGGATCAACAAAGATCATGAAGACCAACTCCAGCTCCACACAGCACCACCCAACATTCAAACTCAATGTCTGAGAGCATTGTCCAAACACTCCTCGAGCTCCAGCAGCTCAGGGCAGCGTCCACAGCCCTGGCCATCCTGTTCCATGCCCACCGCCCTCTGGTGGGGACCCTTTTCCCTCCCCAGCTGCCCCTCCCCTGGCACAGCTCCATGCCGTTCCCTCGGGCCCTGTTGCTGTCACACAGAGCAGAGCTCAGTGCTTCCCCTCTGCTCCCTGTGAGGAGCTGAAGCCCCCACGACAAGGCTCTGCTCCGGGATGAACAAGACAAGGAACCTCACACACTCCTCCTACACTTTGCCTTCTAAACTCTTCCCCATCTTTGTTACCCTCCTTCAGACACTAATAGATTTATGCCACTATAGAAGCATCAGAGATGCTCGAGGCAGAGCAATTTGGGGGCTTTCCAATCCCAAACCAAAGTTATGACCTCCTGTTGAGGGAAGACAAAAGAAAGGCCAAAGGATGAGCAGTTTCATCCTTGGAGCCTCAGGTCCTGGAGGAGCCAATTCCTCATCCTTTAAGGCTTTCTGAACTCTCAGTAGGAGTTTTGCTCCCCCTCAAGTAGTCCCTCAGCAGCAAGCAAGGAAAACAAATTCTCCCATTTTTGTCAGCTATATATTCAAAGATTTTAGGAAAACTTTCCCTACTCCAAAGCATCAATGCCAAGTAAGTCTTTTAAGCTGCCCTACTGAAAATGGTTTATCTTCTGAGCTGTGGCCATACAGGAACGTCACTGCTGCTCCAGCTGACAGGAGAGACAAGTCCAATTTCCAGCACTGTAAGAAATTTTGGACTTCAGTGTAGTAATTTTGAAGATACTAAAAAATAGAGTGGATATAGAGATGCACAGCTCCTGTTCTCTCTGTCCCTTTCCCTTGGCACGCGGCTTGCACAAGTTATGTCGTTTAGACAACACGCAGCCTTGCTATGAAGTGCATTGCTTGCTTCTATCAGGCAGTATCCGGGTGTCTTTTTCCTATACTATATCCTCAGGCAGTATCTGCAGCAAAATAAAAGGAGTACATTAAAGCCTGTGGAAGTTTTGTTTAACTCAGCTGAACCGGGCCTTCAGATCTTTCACTAATCTTTCTAACGTATCTGATGGGGCTAGAGAGGAACATTTTATTGCTAGGAATAGTTGGGCGATTACTTCAGAGAAAGGACGGACGTAACACAAAAGAGTTTCCAAGTACCGACAGGAAAGAGTGTTGCTCATTCTAAATTCCACATTAGGCACTACAATAATAATAAAAAAAAGCCACCGGCCCTTGTGATGTCTGAACTCCCCGACACTGATGTATGGAGAGGGGAACAGGGAGGAAAAAGACAGACAGAGCAAAGCAAATACGCGGGGATGCTTACGAGCAGAATACAGGAGCCAAGTGCCACGAGTTGACCCTTTGTGTTTGCACTGAAATTTGACCACTCCAGGCAGAAGTCCTTTGGCATTTTTATACCTGTTTTGATTTTTGTTGATAAGGGGTATTTCATGCGGCATTACGATATTTAATGTTGATTAATCAAGATTTCAGAGAAGGAACTGATTTTAATTACTAAAAAAAAAATCCATTGTTCACATTTATGTTTTCTTTAGATGTATTTGCCCAAGCTCTGATTAAAGGCCGTAACACATAAGCATTGTGCATACAGGCATGTAACCAGAATACATCTTGCTTCATAAAAAGTGGCCATACACGCCCTAGGAAAATGCTCAGGACAACGCAGCAAAGCCCTGTCCTCTGCTAGAAAACCTCACAGGCCTCCAAATAGCCTGGCAGCAAGTAGCAGCAACCTCGGTGGAGCCCTCTGGGTGCCCTTGGCGTGCAATTGACATGGGGTTTAGCTTGTGGCTGCAGTCACCCATGTGTGAAGCTCCCACCAGAAAGACACCTGAACACCAGCACTTTGGGGTTTTTATCCACAGTTCTTCATCACTGAGGAACAAGGGAAGTAAGTCAGAAAGTTGTGCTGGATATAAATTCTGTTCACCTTACATATTACAGTGCGCGTGGCACTGGGCTTGGAAATACAAACCAAGAGCCTAAAGAAGGTATTGAAGTACCCAGTCCCAGCATGATCAGCACATTAGAAGCATACATAGCGAGAGAGGATGAGGCCATTAATTTTGAAATAACATGGAAGCTCTCCACTCTCCAAAAGCTTCAGCTGCAGTTGGTTGGCCCGGACCATAGACAGAGCTGACCACACTCATTAGAATGCACATTTATATTTATGTCGGTTAAATTAGTGCAAAGAAGTAACTATTTGCTCTGATATCAACAGAGCCTGAATTCATCAGTCATAGAATTGCAGAATATCCTGATTTGGAAGAGACCCTGAAGGGGCACTGAGTCCAATTCCACACAGCTAGATAGCACTGGCTTTCACTATCCTTCACAGGAAACCAATAAAAACTCAAACAGTAGGAGCACCACCAGGCTCTGCTCCATCAGTAGGTACAGCCTTAGGACAGACAGCTTGTCACTTACCAACATCTTCAAGCACTTACATTCTCTCCTGACGGAGACGTCTCTCTCAGGCACTGACACACAAGCATGCACTGACCATCTCTCTAAATCCTGAGGTGACATTTTTGCTTTAAGTCTTTTTCTGACTAAAGAACAAGCTTACATTTCAGCGAAGCATTCTCTTTTGATCAGCCCTCAAAAACAAACCTTTTGATTAAAAAATTATCCACACACCAGAAGCACTTTGAAAGGGCCACTGAGATACTACAGCACGAAGAGGGTCTGCAGGAAGTCTCAGAAGGCATCTCCGCTTTGTTTCCTATTGACAGCGTGAAAGGAGTCCTGACTTGCACCACTTTCTCCCTATGTAAGTGACAAAGGTCACTTCAAAATTTCCAAAACGGAAGCAAATCTTTAATTTTAGATACTATATTTCCAAAGATGAGGCCAACAATGTGACAAGATAGTATGCTGGCATGAAGGCGGATATTGTTGTGAAAAGGGAGGGAGGTCAAAAAGCCACCCTGAGCTACGGACAGGAGGCGACCAGCAGCACGAGTTCCACATCTCGATGCCAGAAAAGCCAGCCCAAAACACACACACACCCTCACGTGCCTCTGTGCACGTGCTGTGTGCGGACCGAGGTGGGACCGTGTATGGGGCCGTGCCGATGTGGGGGGCACATCGCAAGTGGGATCTCAGCTCTGCTAGGAGACCTGAGAGCTGCGTGGTAAAGCCAGGCTGCCAGGGTTTTATTGTGCAAACAACAAATAATACTCTTTCTAGGAAAAAAAAAATAATAAAACAATAATTAAAATAAATAAATAAAAATTAACCATAGTAGTACATCCCTACAAGTCTTTGAATTAAACGGCATCCTGAAAGTCTCACATTTGCATCTTTCGTACGCATCATATTGCGAAGCAGCAGCGTGCTCGTTTCAAAGCCCTGGGTGAAACAGCACCAATGATTAAACAAGCAGGTTTAACTATCTCGCACTGACGAGGCGTTTGTCAACACGGCCCCGGCGTTTGCGCGTGCCGGCTGCACGTACTGTGCGGCTGCAGAGCCGAGCAGCTGCCTGTCAGCACAGCGGTTCCCTGCGAGAACACCGCAGCACAGCCTCCACGCGACCCTCGGAGCCTCTTTCAGCTGCCTCCTCTCTCCCCATCCCTCCGGAGTCCTTCACCGGCATGTTCTGAATTAAAAGGGGGGAAAAAAAAATCCATATCAGAATATTTCTGTGCATCTTCATATTAAAAGAGACTTAACCTTAGGCAAGTATGCCTACACGTGCGAGCCAGAGCTAAAACAAAGTTGGGGAAAGGCGGCTTTGATTCACGGCTCGCGATCAGCTCCTGACAATCCCTTTAATAGAGCTTACCACATTAATGCAGCCCGAGCCGCTTGTGACACCCATTAGGGCTAGGGAGAGCTCCCACACATGTATTTCAAGTAAGCGGCGCATTCCCCGGTCCCAGAAGCTGTCTTCATTACAAAAGTCTAATATATCAGAAGACAGAGGAAAGCTCAGCTTTTAGAATGCATTTTTTATTATTCAGCCTTCAGTGGAAATGTCACCTTTCTAAAGCAAGCTGTTATCATGCGTTTCCCATGCCAAACACATGGCCTCCAAGGAGAGGGTTTTATCTCTACATTTCTAGTGATTTGTATTTCTCTTTCAAAGAGCTCCATGCCTTAAGGCACCCGAAACGCTCTCAGCACAAGGAGGTAAGGTTACACGAGACGCCGCCGAGCAGGACAAAAAGCAGGGCCAGGAGTCCGACGGCAGCCGGATGATCCCGGACCCTTTGGAGGCGTCGCTGCCACCCAAACCCCCACTTGGGGCCCTCATGCCCACAGCGGCCATGGCAGCAGGGCCAGGCCAGGCAGCTGCCCCGTGCCTGCCAAGCAGCCAGATGCTGCCACGCGCTGGCATCTGGGGCCTGGAAAAGCGGCCACCGCCTCCATTTGGCAGCGAATCCCGACCCCGCAACTGGAGACAAAAGGAGGAGAGCAGGAGGGGGAGAGGGGGCCTCTCCTGACAGTCTCACTGGTGACGATTTAGACAAAAACCTATTGTTTAAGGGCTAGCCAAACGAATAACTTTCGGAGGGGGGGAAAAGAACCCCACCAACCCTGTGCGTTCTCAGTGCTGTCAGAGTCTGGGGTGCAAGTACAAGGGATTATTTATGAAAAGAAATAACAAGGAAACCAGACGCCGGCCTTTCTCTGCCCCGCTCTCTTTGGTCCCCTGAAGGGAAGGGAGCAGTACTGTTATGGGAGCGCCTCGTCCTCACAGCTCAGGCCAGACACCGACACCCGGCCTCTTAGAGGGCCCATGGCCGGTCCCAGCTCCTGCCACCCCCACAGGGCTCCACCTGGCTGGGGGAGAAGAGCTCAGCCCAGCCAGGGGCAGCAGCCAAGTGCCATGCTAACTGCACCCTCCAGACCTTCCGCTAATGCTTTGGCTTTAGGCTGTGTATCCCTAAAGCTGGAAAGCAAATATAATCTCTATACCTCTTTTCAAGAACTTGGCTTCTATCTCAAGGGCAAACCCCTGACCCAGTGAAAACTCCCAGCAGTGTGAAGAGGGCTGGGATTCCACATTGTGCACTGCATTACCCTGTGGGAGTGTAACAAAGATAGTGAAGGGCCTGGAGAGCAAGGTGTATGAGGAGCGGCTGAGGTCCCTGGGTTTGCTCAGCCCAGAGCAGAGGAGCTGAGGGGAGGCCTCATGGCGGCTGCAGCTCCTCACGGGGAGCGGAGGGGCAGCGCTGAGCTCTGCTCTGTGTGACAGCGGCAGGGCCCGAGGGAACGGTGTGGAGCTGTGCCAGGGGAGGGGCAGCTGGGGGTTAGGGACAGGGTCTGTGCCAGAGTGGGGTGGGCATGGAACAGGCCCGGGGCAGTGGGCACAGCCCCCGTGCTGCTGGAGTTCAGGGGGCATTTGGACAATGATCTCAGACACAGGGTTTGAAAGTTGAGCAGTACTGTGTGAAGCCCAGCGTTGCATTTGATGATCCTTGTGAGCCCCTTCCAACTCAGGATATTCCACAATTCTATGTGGGGCCAATCTGTTTAGGATTGAGGAACTCACCTTTGCTCGGCTTGCACGACACTCTGAGGGACCACGGTCTGGGCTCAGAGAACTTCTCTTGAGGTCAAACCAGGGCTCAGGCTGGAAATGAAGGAGGCAGAGCAGTAGGGAAGAAAGTTAAAAAAAAAAAAAAAAAGCCTGGAGAAAGGATATATACCACTTGGCTCCTGATCTTCTCCATGCCTGGTTCGTAAAGGAAGATTATGAGCATGCAAATGTGAGAGCACAGTGCTCAAACGGGACCACAGGCGGAGTGCAGCCAGCCAGCAGAAGGCCCTAAATCACAGTGCAGCACTGTCCTCTCTCATGGAGGCTTCTTCTCTGCTGTCCCACCACTGTGCTGGGCGCCATAAAACTCTCATTACTTACATGCTTCTGGGGTAAGCTATTTCCTAGCCCTTTTACAAGCCCAGCACTTTCATTCTGTGGGAGCAATCCTCTCTGTTTTCATCGTTACGTGGGTATACCAGCTGTATCTAATAATCCACCCCTAGGTCCCAGCTCTTTAGGACAGCATTTCAGAAGCAGAGGCACAAAGAGAACAAGAAAACCCGTGGCCAGGGCTGAAGGACACAACACAGGACGTGAACAGAGGCAGCTGGGCAAATCTAGACAATACCCCAGAGAGAAGTGGCTGAGGGGTGTGAGAAACCAGCAGAATAGGGCACAGAGGAGTTTAGCTGGGAAGGAAAAACTACTAAGCAAGTGATCAGAATAAAACCAGAGCTTATTCTTCTTCACCTTACATTGTGCTGGTGAGGCTCCAGGGACACCTCCCACTGTCTCCAGCTGCCCCTTCAGCCTCCATCCCTGCAGCACAGGAGGAACCATCAGGTAATGCAGCCAGCAGAGCCAATCCTTTTGTCCAGCTGCATTGGACCTGTTTTGGTTTGTGGCTTCGCCTTTTGCCACCATGCAGCTCCTGCAGCAAGGTCATACTGAGGCACAACAGCTGTCTCCAAGGCAGAGCAGAACAAGGCTAGCAAGGCTTTGCAGAGGACTGCTGATCAACATCTGCTCCTTCCCTGGCTGGCCCATCTTTATCCCGCTCTGCCACTTGCCAATCAGCTTGCCTACTGTATTGCCCCCGGAAGGACGTTTCCCAGACTTGCCAAACTTGGGATCTCGCAAAGCATCAAGGCACCTGCCTGCAGCCTTCCCAAGAGGTTGCCAGTTCCCTGCTGCCCAGCAGCACGCGCATCCCCAGCCCTCCCGCCTATCATGGTGCCACCACAGCCTTCCGGCAGCAGCTCTAATCCCTCCTGACAGGTCCCTGGGCCAAGAAGATGGAGACAGAGCTGCCTTTGGAGGACGAGAGCCTCTAGTCTGCCAAGAGGCCACGAGTTCCCATTGGGGCAGCATGTGGAGCTATCGCCTGCTGCTGGAAGGCTGGACCATTCTCTGTTGTGCCTGGTTTTGCTTCCGCTGGCCCACGGCAGCAGTGCAGGGGGTTTCACTACATAGCACTAGCAGGTTGGACCAAATCCACCACTTCCTCCGTCCACCAGAATTGAGGTTTTTCTTGGGGATTCCCCACATTTGGGTCTGGGCTCCCCTGCTCCACTCTTGTAGGTGGCCCTGGCAGCAAACGGCCCCACTGTGCAAGAGATGGCTCTGCGCTGCCAGTGTGACAGTAGCAGCCAGTAGCAGCTGCACAGCCCCTCTGAGCAGGCACCGTTCCTCCTCCAGGAGCTGGCTCTGCTCCCCCTTCCCAAAGCTCCCCTCTGCAGCAGAGCTACACCAGGCCCCCCCCCCCGCCCACATTTGGTTGAAGACATGGCCCAAACAACGGCCCAGAAAGGGCTGCATTCACCTCACAGCAAAATCCACGTGGAGAGCACAGACGCCAAGAAATCAACAAGTGCACTTTTTCATTTTATTGCTTAAATCGCTGCCATAAATCTCACCAGAGAGGAAGTTTCTGTTTCTCCGGCTTCCTACTTAGTGTCCTTGAAAAAACAAATGACACCACACTCAAAAAAAGCCCTCAGAGGTTTACTTCGCACTTCCCTGTGCGTTGTTATGCTGAGTGCTTCATTTAGAGCAGGTTGACCTCCCAGCCTTCTTCATCCCGCTGCCCTTCTCTGCGGGGACGCACCAAGGAACAGGTTTAGAAATGGAGAAAAGAGCCGAGTCGATGTTCCAGAGCAGCTAACCCTGCCAACTCAGCATCCCAAAGGGGTGCAGGGAGTCAGCATGACAATAACTGCTGTCTGAGAGGTGATTTTCACAGGAGATAGAGGAGCCGGGCAACAAGCAGAAGCTGTGAATACAGCCATATAAAGCAAACAATGTTACGTCCCCTACATTTCATGAGAGGCAGTTTCTCCCTTAGGTTTTGAGGGGGCTCTGGTGTGCTTCACAGCAACTCAGCTCAATGCCAAAGGTCAAAGATCAGGAGAAGCTCAAAGAATGTTGAAAAAGCTCAAAGAAGGGGGAAAGAAGGTGGAGAGGGGGCCGTGAGCGCTCAGAGGACGTCAAAGCAGGCCAGGGTCTGTCAGAGAAGACAAGAGAAGGGAAGGGAAGAGCAGAGATGAGCAGGGCAGAGATAAAGGGGTTTAAAAATGAAAATGGGAGAAGGGAAGGTCAAAGAAAAGACGGCCATGGGTAACAGAAGTCCGCGAAGAGAACATTGGACAACACAGGGAAAAAGAAGGTCAGAGAAGAGCAGACAACCAGAGAAGGACAGAGAGAAGATCAAGAAGAGGGGGAGAGAAGGAAGCAGCCCGAGAAGACAAGAGAAGGTCAGAGAAGATCCAAGAAAACCAGAGAAGGTCAAGGAGGGTCAAAAAAAGGTGACAGCAGGCCATAGACGGTCAAAAAAAAAGCAGGGAAGAAGAGCAGGGAAGAGATTTAAAAGTGAAGACGGGAGCAGAGGGGAGAGGAAAAAGTCAGAGAAAAGGTGGTCTTAGAAGGTCAAAGAAGGTCAGTGAATGGGAGGCTGGAGATGGAGCGATCAGAAAAAAGGAGGAGGTCGGAGAAGACCAAAAAGAAGGAGAAGCTCACAGAGCCTTCATATATTTTCTCTTTGAGGTTTTTTCAGTAGGAGACAGAAACATAACATAAGAGTGGTTCAATGGGGTGCAATGAATTATCACTTCCAGACATCCGAAGCGTGTTATCTGCTTAGTCTAAATAGATGAGGAAAATCTATATGTGTATTTTACTGTTCTACGTCGTCTCACAGGAATTCCTGTGAACAAACTGGCAGGGTTGCTCTGCCATCGACTGTTAGGTGCAACAGAAGGTGGAATGGGCGCTGCACTCCTCAGCAGTCAGCAAAACAGAGATGTGCACCATGGGGCCTCATAACAGAGAGAAGATAACCCAGAATATTTCCCAAGTCGTTTAAGCCATTCATTAGGTACAAAGGAAATAAAACATGTAAATGTCAACAAAAAATAGAATCCACCATCTATCTATCTATCTATCTATAAAAACAAGATTTTTAATGTGCCATTAACTCCAGACTGTGCTTTCTTTAGCAAAGTCATTACCTGAAGCTGTGGAAAGGTAATGAATAACAGTAGCATCGCAAAGGCGCAGTTACAGCAAACTGTCTTATCAAATGTCCTGTTCCTTCTCATCTAGACTTCCTCGTTACTCAGTGTTGCACATGAAAAAGAAATATTTCACTGTGTCATTACTTAAACCAAATCAGTGGGAGTCACTGGTCGCTTGGTTCCTGCTAGAGCAGCGTTTTCCTTCTGCTGCTTGTCCTGCTGTGCTTGCTCACGCTGCTTTCACCTGTAACCAACACTGGCACAACCTGAACATGAAAATGTTTTAAGGTAACACGGAAAAACCCTTTACGTTTGTTTGTTTGCTTGTATTTTTAACAGTTATTGCCAGGCAAACACAGTGGGACAGCCGAATGGAACCAACAACATGACGAGGTGGTGCCAGCAGGCAGAGCCGCCGGGATGGAGGCAGGTGGCACAGGGATGGAGGCCTCCCCTGAGCAATGAGCCCCCCAGAGTCACAGCCGGGGCAGCGCTGGAAGGAAGCTCTGCATCAGCTCGGATTCTGCATTAGAGATTTCCTACCCTCTCGGCGCAGGAAGTCGTTCCTGTGGCTCACCTGAGGGAGTTCCTGTTATGAAGCCAGAGGGTGGTAGGTTGAAGCACAGTTTCTGAGAGTGATGTAATCTTGGACGGTGCTCCGTAGGCGGTGATACCAGTGACCTGGTTACAACCTGCGGTGTTGTTACAGCCCCTCTGCTGGCCTGGTGATCACAAGAAAGGGAAGAAACAAAAAAAGAGGGGAGTGGAATAATTTTAAAAGGAAAAAAAAAAGTTTCCAGATTTCCTTTGTTTAAGTGAAGCATTTTCCTTTTCCACTTTATTTCAATACACCGACCTGGTGTCTAACAGATGGAGACTGTGCAGATGCACTTTGGGGAATGCTCATAAAATGCGCTGCTAAAATACAAATGGAAGGATACAACTCCCCCCCCCCCAAAAAAAAAAGTCAATTCAAAAATCATTGCTGTCACCTCATTTTCCCAAAGGAGTCTGGTCTTTGTGCTCCGGATAAAGCTGGGGAGAAGTTTTGTTTTTTTAGAAAAGAACACAGATCCATAATCTGTACAACATTACAGTGTGCAGTGTTCGTACATCGGGAACCCGTACAAGCATGGCTGATTAGCAGCAAATGCAGCACACAGCACAATGTTCTGCACCCCTTGTGTTCTTCTCCCATTCTCTGGACCTTACCAACAAACCAACAGGTCAGCTAGCCGGCTCGCTTCCAGGTCTTACCCACCAGGGTCTGCTCAGAGATGACACTTAAGTTACTCAGCGTGAGCAAAGCCCAGGCTCCTTCCTGCTGGAGCGGCAGAGTGGGTGAAGGCTCTCTTTGATTTATTCAGATCACTAACAAACAGAAAGTTCAGAAGCTTCCTCAAGCAGAAGAACACAAGAAGAAAGGGTTTTTCCTGAAGAAATAGTTAAAAATAGGACACTTAGAGGAAGCGAAGTTCATTAAGTGCTAAGTAGTAGCTGCAATGACGAGAGAAGAGCTTCCTTTTGTAATCTACACATTTATTTAGCACTGTGTCTTCTTGCTCCTTATCAAGTTGCAAAAGCAGTGTTTATCTGGCTGAGGGAGAGGTCTCCCTTTCTGTAGTGACGTTAACACGTAGCTCATCAAATATAACAGTCAAGAGTTTTAAACAGACAGTGCCAGCCAACAAAGTACAACATTTGACAGGATTATTTGCCTTTTATATGCTCTTTCCACTGTTTGAAGTGATATGCCATTTTCAAGACACATTCCACAGTATTATGCAACAGCTTTCTTAATTTTTAATGGATATACTATTTTTAATGTGTCAAGTTTTGCAGAAAGCATTTTAGTATTTTATTCAGCATATACCATTAATAAATTATTTGTTCCCCTCCCTCCTCCAGCTGCACTTAGCATAGGGAAATGGTCTACTGACATACAGTATAAAAGATATTTTCAACTGGCACGCTCTACAGACGCTTCCATCACCAGACAAAGCACCAGGAGGGCACTGTCACTCAGCTGACAGTCTGGCAGCGCTAAGCATGCTACGCAGCAGTTTCATCACAAATCACCCTTTGGTGAGAAGACTTACACACACATAGCAGCCAGTTGCCATAAAAATAAGCTAGCACCCTGCACAATCGGTGAGTCCTGTTAAAAGTGTTCGCTTTTGGCATGATTGGTCCAGCGCCCTTCAGTTAGAATGTCCAAGGATTTGGGACACCCGAGGGAAGAAAGTCGGTGTTGTTCTGGGCCAGAGAAACTTGTCCACTTGACCTGAGTTTGTTCAGAGGGCGAGCGCATCTCTCATTTCACCAGATCTGCCCATTCTATGAGGGCAAAAAATGGATGGGATTTGATGTCTTCAACACCAGCAACGCCAGCACCAAGACGCTCCGCAGGATTAAACTGCAAAAGCTTGATATAAAGAGAAAATATATATATATACGATTCAGTGAGTAAGAACAAAAACAACAGCTTAAAAGTTCCGTAAAGGTCTAAGGTAAAGGACATCCCACCGTTTTCCTGCTCTTTGAGTTACTTTCAAGAGTGTGAAGCATACTTGAAATTCCTAAAATGCAGTAAATGGAAGACTCTCTTTTCCTTGAGTCTCAGCGATACAGTCTTCAGAGAGTACTGATCACAGCATGCAATACCCTGAAGCACTGTACACTGGGACTTCATTTTAAGCATAACCTCGTTTTTAAAAAGAGAACAGCAGCCAGAGCCTACATCTGTAGAACTGTGGCCACTGCATTTGCTTCATGTTAACCTTTGCTCACACCACTGCAATAAGGCTACATGAGGGACGCTGGTCTGTAACTTTCCATTTCATAAGTTGCGAGTTGTTCCTAAAATACCAGGACACGGCAGTGAGTTCTCTGTTTCTTTAAAAAAAAAAAAAGTTTTTAATGAGTTCTACAAATGCATTAAGATTGAAAAATCAGAATCCCAGTGGTTAAAGAAACAAAACAAACAAAACAACAGCGTAAGGGCTCCATGGAAATCTCCTAAGATTCAGCACCTCGTTCGCTTTCTAGTTGTACATCACATGCCGAATCCATGTGCAAAGGAAATCACAATATTTACATCTGTTTAAAGATATCAATCCACATAAAAGGGAATGCAAAGGTAATACTCTGAAGAGATTAATAAAGACACACAAAAATATTTTGCACTTCCAGAGAATTGTTTATCCTCTATTCAATTACACTCGGTACAAAGGCACGATTTCTTTCTTGCTCTTTCTGCAATAGCTAATAGGATAACTTCTCCCAGTTGTCTCCTGGAACAATGTGTTCTCATATCTTAATGCACTCAACATCTCAGTGAGTCTACTTCCATAAACATATGAATTTACACGTTCTAAGATAGCTTTGCTATTTGCAATTGTAATGCCACATAGTAAAGGTAACTTGTTGACAGTGAATGGTGCTGCTCTGAGATCTTCCACAAGACAGCACAAGCAGATGCTGCCACTGTCCCTCCGCCTTCTGCTGAGCTGTAACAAGTACCAGCAGGGGGAAAGGAAGCACTGGCACTTACTCTCTGCAGCCTGTCCTTTCAGGAGATCTCTACTCTTAGAAAGCCAATGCATCACAAACTGCAGCAGTTACTTATTTAAAAGTCACGTTGCATATTTTCACAGTAGCGAAGTCTGGTCACACCTGAAAAATATTCTTGGGTGCAAAATACCAAAGCAATATAAAAAATAACTTCACCTTTCAGAAGAGCACCAGAAATACAAAGATCTATTTTCTTAGAAATGGCTAAATGAAAGAGGTGTTTACAATGAAGTCACCTGCACTGGAGGCCATGGCAGGAGACGACTGACAGCTTTCTGTGTAGCTGAACACTGAACCCAGAGAGTTATTCTGTGATGCTTTGACCTTGGCAGTGGAGGGAAGGAAAGTCGCAATGACAAATTGCTATCCATGCCAAGAGAGCTTTCTTCCTTTTCCTGACAAGGCTTCCTCAACAAATGAATGGCAGCTTCCTTGGATAGTCACACAACAAAAATGTGATTTACTAGCTCATAGAGCTGAACCTCCACCTGACACGTCACCAGCCTGCATCAGAAGGCTTAACCTAACAGGCAATAGGGTGACTGTCCTCTGAACAGATTATGGCCTTGCAATATATCTGAAAGTGGCAGACATATCTCTGCCACTTACATTCCAAGTGGCAAAAAAGCCACTCTTTGCATACATGACAACAGGCAATGCATTTGTCTGCACAGAACAATCCTATATTGGCAGGGAAAAGTGAACTGGATGACTTCATTTGTCTTCATTTCCAGTATTAGAAGGGAAGAATTCCCTTCATTGAGCTGATTTTGATTTTCTTTATCCATTCACTATATCCAAGTCACGTCGCACTTGTAGGTGAGGACAACAGTTTGCTACCATCTAACAAAATAAATACAGGTTCAACAAAATTGGGATTTTTCTTTCATGCCTTCCTATCCTTGCCAGAAATACACAGATGCACGTGAAAGCACTTTCAGATCTCGAGGTTCAAACTTCGGTTGCCTCTCCACTCATCATTCAACACTAACAGCACAGAAATCAGTCACTAGGGCTTTTGACTTGCTGAATATTCAAAAGATCCTTCCTTCATTTTCTTCAGAAACTATTTTTCCTTTTTTTTTTTTCTGTTCAGATCCTCATCTAAGAGATGTCATTTTGCACATATTCACTAGCAAGATACTCTTCACTCAAAGCTGAACACGACAGCTCACGTCTATTATTTATTCAGCTCAAATGGAATAGGTCAGATCCAGGCTCCACTTGCATAGTTAGGTCAAAATTAACTATAGGGAGGAAGATAGCGTTACCTGAAATTCAAGACTCTATACAGACAAGTGATTTATTTTCCTCAGTTGTGACAACTTAAATCTAATTAGTTTGAAAATACGTGGTATATCACTCTGGAAGTTTGTCTGTATTTTAAAGTCTCTCATTTGGCTTTTTGTCTAACCTACCAGTTATCTTCTTCTTACAGAAGTCAGACTATTCACATTTGGAAGTCCTTCACCCAGAATTTCCTGAAGCACAGCAACAGATTTTCAACAAGTGGTTGATGCTTCAAATCATTGTCTTCTAGGTTTCATGGCACTTTGAGCCATCTTGTTTGATTGGCTTCAATGTTTTCGAGTTTAATTCACTTTGTCATAAACGTTTCCATTAATAGCTAGGACAGAATTCCTAAAATGGCCATGTATCACCAATAGGTGTTGCCAAAGCACCCAAACTCATTCTTTGGAGAAACAGCAAAGCACTCTGGTTTTCTACAGAAGCACCGGGAAGCAGAAGTCAGTTTCCAGATGCAACAAACCAGTCAGGCAAAAATCATCAGTTGCTGACAAAAGACCCATCCACATTCCTATCAGCAGCTTTTTCTTTTTACAATAATTTGCACAAGAACAGCTCAGGTGCATAAGTATTCATCTAGACTGCACGTGTACCCACAGAAAATGATTTTTCCCCCACAGTCACCTGCTGGATCAGCGATCTGGCCTCCTTTGATACATGGTCTGGTATGCTTAAAGAAGTATGAGTGTTTATTCCTGATGGATGGCACTCGACCAGGGTCTGGAAGAAAAAAAAAAAAAGCAAAGAAAAAACTAATCAGATACATTTATTGACTCAAAAAAATGTAGTGCTGGATTATCTTCTAGTTTACATGTAAATTAACACACACGGCTAAAAATTCAGTGCTTCATAGTTTGAAATACTGGTTCTGGAAGGAACCTCTACAGATACTGAAGTACCCCCAGAGATCTGCCATTAGAACATTTACATCATAATGCTCTTGCTCTACTGCTGAAAGCTGAAAAGTTTTGGAATTTGGTGAACTTTGCTTTCGTCACTTGGAACTGCCAAATATCCACTAGTTCAATTTGGCGGAGCACGCTGTCTTCACATACTGAAATCAGCATTCCTGAGAGGTGGTGGTATCTTCCTGTTTCAATGTGAGATAATTTTGCATCATCACATCACCCTGAGACCTCCCACTGCAGGCAATCCACAAGAGAGTCAGACTTGAATTAACATGCTCAGGCTTGAATTAATGTGTCACTGCAATACACAGCTTTTAAACTATCCCAGAGAATAGTGCTGAAACAAAGATATGTCGGGGCAAAAAAAATACTAAATGTTCAGAAGGGATATTAGAGAGCTTTGATTTTACTGTGGTTGAGAGGACAGCATGGGTTTTGGTTATTTTTTCAGTCCTGAGCTTGATGCAGCTTTATCAAATTATTCTGAAGCTTGAGCACACTTAATTTCTCTGGCCATGAAGACATAGCATATCAAGGATACTCTGCTATGCAAAGCACATCTGCACAAAAGAAGGAAGAAAATCAAAACTGGACAAACCACTTGTGAGAAACTATTGGCCAGCATGCCAGTTTTATAATGTAACTTGTCCCCTACCTTTCCTGTGAGCAGTTCAAAAAGAATGGCGCCCAGGCTCCACCAGTCACAGGCTTCTGTCTCTTCTAGGATAGCTCCAACCTCTAAGCATGAGACATTTCAATTAATATTAAAAAGGTCAGTTACACCTTCAAAATTAACATATATTTACAAGGTGACTGTTTAATGCTGACAGAACATATACTAAATACCACAGAGCTTTCATTACGCCTGCAATTTAGTTAGCCCTTTAGCCACCTACAGATTGCATTGTTCAAACACAGCAACACTACACATTTCATGCATAATTTGCTTTTTCCTTGCACACACAGGCATTTTCAAGACTTTTAGGAATTATGGTTAGGATTCTGCTACACTGAAACTGGACAGTAACAGATGGTAAAGCAAAACACATTTACAGAATTTACTCTGGTTAGAAGAGCTAGACTGGCAAGTTTGACCTGAGGCATCCATAAAAGCTATACAAGAGAGTTTGTAATCATCAACTTCACGCTTCAATTTTGTCTTGGAGGGCAGGATTCATCCCATGGCCAACCCATACTCTGTGCTGTGATCACTATAGCAGGCTGTTCACAATAGCCTCCTGTCTGCTGAGAACTAGATGGAGATGCTAAATCTACTTCACATAGCCTAGACATGGACAGTAAATGCACTGCTAAAGCTCAGCCCAAGCTCACCTTAGCTACCTAGGAATAAAAAGTTTTCCCTAGCAACCAGCAAGAATCCAGTGCCATCTTTTGCTGTCCACAAGCAAGCAGTAGTGGAGAGGTGAGGTGGGACTTTTGTCAGCCATTGTGTGTATAAGAGCACGATGCATGCAGCAAACTTGGCCTTCAGTAACTCAGGCTTTAAACTGCAAAAAATATTAAATACAAACACACCACACAGTCTGCTCTATATCAGTCAGAAAAACAGATTGTAATGAAGATGAAATCTTCGTTTTGACTGTCAAAGATGCAGAAGCTGTACTGAAACAGATTTGGTGGCAAAAGGCACACCAGATTCCCAACAGAGGACACCAATTAGCATACAGTCACACAGCCATCACTGTGAAAAGCATTGTGGCACATTAGAAAAATCTTGCTCATCGCTTTAGGGAGCTTAGTGTGAGCATGGCCAAGGAGAGCTACAGATGAGTCAGACTCCAGCATCAGGGAGAGGAACACCGTCGTCTCAGAGCTTCCCCAGAGGTGTACATGCTGAGCAGGGGGCGTGCAGAAGGATCCCTTTGGGGAAGATGCTCAGGACCTCAAAGGATGAGTCTGAGGTCACTGTTGCAGAAGCACAGAAGGATGGATTACACGTTGCTTCTTTAGGTAGAACATCACTCATAGTGAAAAGCTTTTGCACAGTTAATGGCATTTGACTCTCCAATATATCACTGTAAGGGTGCCATACGTTGGCATATATCCCACTCCTTATAGACTAATACTTCTATCAGTATTGAGGAACACATACAAAGATATAACGGCAGTCACACGACAAACTTACTGGTTTATCTGTACTTCTTACATGTTTTAAGATCCCAGCCATGCATCTAAATAATCTCAATGTAAGTTGAGACAACTTGTATGAAAATCAAAATCTGCTCCTACAACTTGATTTTATTTTAGAAAGAGAAACCTTCGTGACATTTGTCATCCGAAAAAAGAAAGGAAAAGAAAACCCTCAAGCCTTTCTATGTAAAATGGGTGGTAAAAGGTTTTTATAGCATCTCCCAGTAACACCTATTCAGTAGAAATGCCTTTCCAGACTGAGTGTGATTTCCCAGTGCTGAATGATCCAATGCTGTACATTTAAAAATAGCATAATATGAAAACTAAAATCTGAAGACAAACACTTCAGGCATCTTTAGAGTTTTCCCTCCTTTGTGTCTTCCAAACGAATGTTTTTATTATAAGTTCAATTCCGAAATTACTCAAGGATAAGGACAGTAAAGCCAAGAGTTAATTACAACTGATTACTACATTCTCAACTCCCATAATGCCGGTAACTTCCCCATATCGACATTCCTTAAATTTTAATATCAAGTCCCAAAAGGAGATAGTCCATTCCTCCCCAGTGACACTGAAGGAACCTCAGAACTAACATTTAAAGGGGATGGATCTCTTGAATAACAGTCTAAAATAAACAAGTAAATAAATAAATAAGCCACGAGTGAAAAAAAATTGTCCTTCTGTTGACAGAAAAGAAATATTATAGAAAATTCAATTCTGATTTTTGGTCTTATTTCCTTTCATGTTGGCAGTTGCAGGTGTTGATGCAGTTCTCTGAAGTATCAAACTTACAGTGCACTCTTGACAGAAACATGCATCACAAGAAGTTGATGTAACCCTACTTCACTGATCAAGCAAATGGACAGAGAATAAGAGTCAAGAAGTAAACTAGAGTCTGCTTCTCCAAAATCCAAACTCATACTTTTAACCATAGAAGCACTTCCAGCATACACCAAGCCAAAATAAACATCATTGCAGAACTCTTGCAAGAGGAGCACTGAACTCTTCCATCCCTCTTAACTGCGACAAAACAACAGAATTGGGATAAAAAGAGAACGGCCAAACTGTGCAGGCTGGTGTGCACGGAAAGTCTCTGGCTGGGTTCTCATGCACAGAACAGAAACGGCTCTGTGATAAGTCATCTAAACCAACACAGAAGAGAACACGGAAAATTCAGCTGAGAGGAACATCTGAATATCCTTTTTTACAAAAACTAAATGTTAGCTCCACTTTTCTCCCACTATCCACTGCCTGCTGTCCTGCTGCTTTCCCCAGGCCCCACAGTTTCCTTACTTTGGACTAACATGAATGTTTTCCTTAAAAATAAAAACACAAAAATCAATGTGAATACTACAGATAAACATGTGTTGTTTACATTCCCTTACTTTGAACAGGTCACATTACTTCTGATGCAGTACACCGATCGTAAGTTCAGGATATCACATCAATATTACTGCGTTTTATCTCAACTACACATCATGGGAAAATTTAGAAACTATAGATTATGAAGTGCTTTCAAGTGATACAGAGTAGCCAGCTAATGTAATATACCACACAGGGCATATGCTTTTTTTAAAGCTCTAATGTCGCAATAAATCTGAACTACAATATCTGCCTTCACTAAGAAAACATTTTCATCTCAATCCATCAGCAAAGTAATTTAAACAATAAATGGTAGTGACCCATAGGCCTAAGTGAAGAACATGGGGATATTTGTGCCAGTTCTTTACTTCATGAACCTTGAAATCAAGGACCTTGTCCACATTTGTACAAACATAAACATGCGCACGCACACGCACAGTGTTGGTGTTTCTAGGACTGACACTATAACATTTGCAGAAAAAAATGTTCTTATTTTCAAATACAAGATCAGAACAGAATAAACAAAAAGTAGGGTGAAAAACAAAATCAGTAGCTCTTCCAATTTTATTGAACTTCATTAAAAGGAAAAACTTCCTTCTCTTTCCCAGCCTATGCCCGTACAGTAGCTAGCACCAACTTGCACACGTGCTCAATTCCAGCACAGAAACAATAGTAACAGCAGTCGTTTGGGTAAACTGAAGGGAAGGAGATTTGTAAAATGCTAACAGATTCAGACTGAGGCAGATGGTTCAGGTAAACAGCCTCTCTACCCAGCACTGTCCCTCCAGAGCAGCTGGTCTCAACTGAAAGGCCCTTCTTTTTTACCGTTTCCATACTTATCTCAATATTTGCACCTCACTTCCTGATAGGGGATCTGTAGCTGACAATGTGCTGTGCTTTCAAACAGAAGTGCCAATTCCGAAGTAGAAGAGCAGAACTTCACCTCTTTTGAACACACACACACACACACACACCCTTGATAACATTATTAACACTGACACTGATATTCTTTCTACTGGACCTTAACCCAAAAATACACCCTTTCATTCTGAAGGATTTCAAAGGCTTTTACTCCTATCCCTCAAACATATTCTCCTAAGAATTGTTTCTTCCAGGGCTCCTGACCAGCTCACAGAAATGCTAAAATAAAAGAAGCCAGGCTAAAAGCTAGCCAGGTGGACTGGCAAATTCACTGCGCAACTGATCACTTGCAAACGATAAGGAACATAAAGTCAATCAAAGTCTGCAGGATAAATTATAACATTCAAAAATGCATCTGAATTGGGAAGAAGACCTGAAATCAGCTCATGAGAAAACAGAGTCTATACAGAGAAACTGCTTATCCAAACACCTGAGAGTCAGGATTAGCATTGCACTGAGATGGAATTAAAAAGGCAGCATTTGAATCTCAATGGATTGATAAGAATTTCAAAAGCCAAGGGATCCCTTTCCCTTATTCCGCATCTCAAGCAGAAACAGCGTACCTTCAAGTACTGCTTCTGCACTGATAGGAAAACAAGGGCATCCATCTGAACTGCCATCAAGTGTCTAGAACCGTTAAGGAGGAAATGGACTTGTCCAACATCCTGAAAACACCAGACACAACATTTTCCCTTCTGCTGCCATTAAGATAAACAGCGTTGCATGAAAATCCATTAGAGTTGCTTCAGAAATTCTATTTACCTTACACTCATTTAATTTTAAAAGCTTACTATTTTATCTTATTTTAATATCTCTAAATGTAAAGAAGCATTTGCAGAGAACCAAGGAAAATGAATCCAAGCTAATTTACTCCATGTAGATTCAGTCAGCCAAGATGTAAGATACACTCACTAAATAATATATCACGCAAGCAGTCATAATGCTTTGCCTAAAATGCTTTAGCAATTTATAAAGCACAGTACTGAACCATCTACTCTTAAGTATAAAAAGTTTATCATGGTCTTTAAACAATAAAGTAGTGAGGCAAGTCCAATGAACATCTGCTAAGACCAAATGAAGTATGAAAATAGGAAGTTTCAGCTTAAAGGTATTCAATAACATACGAGCTTCTACATTCCTCTTTGGAAGAAATCTCCTCACGTCATTAACAGAAAAAAAAATTAGAAGCAACTCTTTTTTTTTTTTTTTTGGCCCTCTTAGCAACCCAAGATGGAATTAAAACTTCCTTTACAATCTTCAGGTGGCCATAGAGACAAAGAAACCTTCTACCGCTCTGTTAACAAAAGAAAGCAAACAGTATTTAACCCTTCAGCTATCTCCATTTATTTTCGAAAGGCATCTTCTATACTATCTTCAAGTTTCAGCTCCATTATTAAAACATAACAGCAACAGAAAACAATTGCAGGTAAATTATAGTTTCTTCCAGAGTTGTTAGATGCCCTTTACATCAGCCAGATTAAGACACCAGATTCTTACAAATCAACAGCCTCAGTACATCTCACTGCTTACTAGTTAGAGTCTACAACAGCCAAAGGAAAAGGTATTTCACCTACAACATACAGTGTATTTGCAGCACGCCTGAGTGCCAAGCCACATCGTGTTGCTTCCAGAAAATCCCTGCTGCCCCCTCCAAACCTTTGCTTTCAACTACCTTCTCCAGGCTTATGACAGCTTGCTCCCAAAATAGCAAGCTATTTTGTTATTGTTCTCTTTGGGACACTCCGGTGTCTTTGGAGAGCTGTACACCCCCGAAAGGTTGCACAGTTGTTACTGCCAGCTTCACAATCATCATTACTTTTTCTGCAGCTTCAGACTTTTCCTCCTTATTCACAACAGCCATATAGTTGTTAACGTTCAGTCCCATTTCCTATTGTCAGTGCTTTTAAAATCAAGATAGCCTGTCTTTTTACTTGCTGCTCTGAACCCATTCATCTGCCCTGTTCTCCCAACCCTTCTTCTCTTTAGGATCATCCTGAAACATTAACGTCACACAAAAAGCAACAACAGTCAGAGATAACGTCTAGGAAGTCCAGTCTCACACTGTAACCACGAGACCAACCCACCCCTCGACACCTCTCAGGGTCAATGGCACTTTAATCCACCACCGCTATTTTGCTTCTTAAACAATCTACTCCAAATTAAACCACTATCGTAGAGAACAGCAGAATTTAATGAGTGCTTGCAAATTCCTACTGCAAAACACATACACATAACGTGCAGGTTTTCCAACATCAAATATCTGTTTGGTAAATAAAGGCAGACCGTTTTTTGCTTTCTTCAGTAAATAAAAATTATAGCATTCACTCTAATAATAGCACGCCGGCAATTTTTATTTTAATGCCATATGTTTTAGGTTATCAGCTGCGCTTCGCATCTGTATTTTCAACTGTCTACAAGTAGACAATTTGGGACTATGAAAATCGGGTTGAACACGGAAACATATTGGTCTGTTCGGGGCAAAATCATTTACTTGCAAAGCCTTCCTTTTTTCTCTAGGTTTCCCATTGTGTACAATAAGGACCAGGTTAGATCTAACCAAATATACCACAGATTTCTGTGCAGGCTTCTGTGAAGGCTAGCTTGTGTAAATAAGGCTTGATTATAGCACACAGCTTGTGAAAGCATCTGACTAACACGATGCATTACTGATGGCCAGTTTTCTACTTACATTTTCGATGAAACTAAGCTCACTTTGGCTTTACAATTTCAACAAGTCTCCTCCAGTTCTTAGTAAAAGCAATCTGGAGAAAACTCATGGCTTGGGTAAGAAAGAAAAAAAGACTCCAAAGAAAGCTCAGCTCTGAAATCTCATCCTCTATTAACTCTACAGGGATAGGACAGAACTCGCCTCACTGCTGGAAAGAGAACTTAAGAGAGTGCAAATAAAACACCTCGTTCACACGTTGCATTCCCTTGTTAGGTTAGCCCAGCAAGCCGCCGTAACATCCTGCTTTACAGGTTAGATTGAAAAAGTACCTAAAAGATTCCTCTTCATGAGTAAATCCTCAACACAATCTGTTTCAGCTGCAAACAGGCTCGACTAGTCTGTGGCTCTGGGCAATTCTGTCTTTCTCACAGGTATCAAGCATACTAGGAAGGGGCCCTCTGGGAAAAAAAAGAATTTACCAATTTTATTTTAAAACTCACAGCTATCAAAAATGGAATATAATTACTACCCTTTTTAAAAGGTAACGACACTTTATATTTAAGATCACAAAGATGACAAAACCAATACTTAAGTAACAGAAGGTAATCATTTGCATTTCAAAATTCATCTATCTTGCTTTTCCCTCAATTAGACCAAAACATGTTGATTCACAGGTTTGTGTGCGCGTTTGTTTCTTTTTTAAACTTATTTACAGTGCAGAATAATGGCCCCCCTGCTAGGCTGGCATTTGCTCAAGTTTCTGTCCCTGTAAATTGAATCTGTTACTGGAATTTTCCCCCTTCAGAATACCTAGGCACATTAACCAAGAGATAAAGAGATAGGCGCTGCTGATACTATCAGCCACCGGGCAGGTGGGTAATGTGAGGGATTTTCTGTTAGTTTTTGTGGGGCTTTTTTTTTGAACAAATATGCGATAAGAGTTCTCAGGGGGCACAGAGAGCAAAGGGCTGTTTAAACAGAAGTGAATCATTCTCATCTGATCTGCTCATAACTTTGTATTCAGACATCAGCACGCTTTAAAACGTCCAGAAAACAAAATTACTTTAAAGAAGAGGAAGGAAAAAAATAAAAAAGCCAACCAAAAAAACCCAGGTGGATCTCACATTCGTCACCTTAACCACGTTAGTGCAGAACACCTCAGTTACGAGCACTTAATTTCTTCTTTAAAAGCAAATATGTTATTTTTGGCCGACACCCCCTCAGGTTTACTTGAAGCGGTGCTGAGTTTACGGGGATGATTTATAAGCCATCATTTCCCTCGTGGGTTAGAGAAACAACATCTGACTTATCACAGGTGAACAGCAAAGCTTTAGTTTGGCCATCCATCAAAGCAGAGCGCGGGCGCTACTTCCAGGCATCTGCAGATAGCCCTGTTGTCCCGGAGCGGCTCCGGCATCGGCTCTTTGACCGAGTACAACCACGCAGCGGCGAGACGTCTCCCGTCGCACCACGACCGAACAGCAACGTAAGGCAGCACGGCTCTGGGCTCCTAAGCGCAACTCCGGAGGTGCAAGTCGCTGCTAATAAACCTCGCCTGCAGCCCGCAGCCCTCCGCGCGGCTGTGCCGCAGCGCCATCCTCCAATGGCACAATGCCACCTGCCGCCCCCGGACGAGAAGTGCAACTTCTTGCAAGGCAGCCGGCCCGGCTTCTAATTTATGCACGATGTAAACCGACAATTGCTCTTCCGAACAAAATGAAGTACGCTGTCAGCAGGAAATGGAGTGCGGCTATTTAAACTATTTCTTCTCCCATCCTTCTGACACTTCTACGCATACAGTGTTTGCATTTGTTCTGTTAATTTATACCTACATTGCGTAATCTCTTTTATACACACGCCGTTAACGATTCCTCTCTGCTTTTCCTAGGACAACAAGAGCTGAGCGAGCCCCGGCTGCACGCCGCAGAAAGGCTTTGGCCGCTGCCTCTGAACGAAGAGCCCTTCCTTTGCTTTAACAGAGCCCCATCCTTGAGATCTGATAACCACCACCACCGCCTCCAGACCCACCTTGGGGGCCTTCTTCCCTCCTCAAGTCTGAAGAGCTTCAGCATGAACACATTATCATCCCTACCCCCTCCAGAAATTGGATTCTGACATGGAAGTTGTAGGATTTAGGTTCCACGTTTTCCTTCAATCAATACAGCACCTTAAAACCTAAATACGCCCTCAGGAACTTCGCTGCTAAGTACTATTTACCTATCATGTAAAAGAGTAACACCTGAAACCTTAGCAATTAAAAAGATAAAATGATTTCAGATACATTTTTGTGCCTTTCTCATAACTCTGTAATCCAACTTCCTACCTATTTTAAATTGAAGATACCATGTAATCTATTTAACTGCCACATTCATTTTCTGCCTATGAAATTTATTTCTCAACCATTAATGCAGAAAAACAACTGCATCTCAAGAAGGGTCATCATCCGTACTTTGTAACACCAGACCTTAAAGGACAGAGTTTTGACAAAGACTTCATCATTTTCTTGCCTGCTTTTAATGAGAACATTTAAATAACAAAACATCCAAAGTCTGTTAAATACAGCCTTTCCACACCCAAATCCTATCCTGTCCTGCATTCAGATGAAAACAGACACCAAACTAAACACACAGAGGTAAAACTTTACAAGCCGAGTCTCACTGCATCCTTCGTTAGAAGCTAAATGAGAGCTCAGGTACCCATAGGCACAGCACCACAGCCTGCTGTGCTGCCGGACGCATCAAAACGAGATGGAGGTTCACTTGGAGTTATTATTCACCGTGTTGCAATGGTGATAAAAATCATAGGGCCTGGCTAAGTTTTGTGAAGATCACTCGTTCATCTCTGAAGGCTGCAGTCCTTCCTTCAGCAGGAAAAAGCAAGCTATGAGAAACATTTACAAAAAAGAGCAACCGAAGAGGAACAATATAAAATCCAACTTTCTCTATTTATCTAAGCACTCTGAACTGAGGCACAACTAACTTCAAAATGGTCAACCCAAGAAGCAGCTTGAGGGGCAATGCGGTCATGACCAGGGGGAGATGTGGGCTCCAGGGTCATAGGATGTTTCTTAGAAGGAAAAATGACCATCAGAATAAGGCTTATTTTCCTATAACATAGCAGTGGTGCTGAAGAAAGCCCACTAAGGGAAGCTTTCCTGTAACATAGCAGGTGCTGAAGAAAGCCCACTAAGGGAACCTTTTTAATAACAGTTGGATGTTTGGTAGCAGCCGTAAGAAAGCTACTTTGGCCTCAGCTGCACACATTATCTAAGGTGCACATACTAAACCTTAACTCAGAATAGAACGCGTACACTTCAACAGGTAACAATAAGATCAAAGAGTAAGAAAGCCTCACATAGCAATCTCAGTCCTGCCATCCTGCATCTATCTAACACTTGCACTTGCAGATCATCGTCCTGCAGCTCACCAGTTACAGACACAGAACAAACTTAACCAAAAAACCCAGATGGGTATCACAGCTGTGCTGGGACGTGGAAATAAGGATGGCACAGAAAACTTTATTCTTGTATGCGGGGACTTCTAAATATTATTTTGCCTGCTTCCTAAACAATTAATTACAGCAGGAGTTGGCTGGTTGAGGCTTAGGGGGCAAAAAAAACCACCTCTCTTTGGATCCTCATTAAAATACAGAAAAATTAGGCTTTGACTTTTACAGCTCATTAATGGTGACAAGGTGGGAAAAGGCTGTGCTTCCATCTTTAAGGCAGCTCAGCTGGGGAGAGCTTTGTACAGGCCTGGGTTATGGAGGCAGGAAAACACCTCTTTCTAATGCAACAGAGTGCACATTGGCAAGCAGGACATGTTTCTGTTCCACAGCCACAAGAATTGCTGGGGTTCTCAAATCAAGGGTTCCTCAGTTTCGCTGTTCTTGAACTGAAGTGGGGTGAGGGTAGAACAATAATGCTGACTTTGCTTTCATTAAAAAAAGCATTTGTTTTCTGTTTCTCTGTAATACTTGCCACTTCCCTTTTGACTTGCACCTGGAGAGCAAAGATTTTATTCACTGTTAATCTCAAGAGCCGGAATTCATTTTTTGGTTGCCATACAACCACCTGTATTCACAAAGAGCAGTTTCTTACTGTATTTCAGTTGGGGGGAACCAAGTCACAGAACAAACACCTGTCAAACTAAGTTCACAGCTTTTGTCTTGCATCGTTCACTCAGCTTCAGCTAATGGTTTTCAAGCTCATTTGCAGACTCAGCTTGAGGACTACCTGCACACCAAGTTGCAAAGCCTACCTCAGCAGAGAGCATATGTTGGCATTTCAAATTCAGAACCAAAAAGACAAACTGAAAATCTGAATAGCATCACTGCAGTTACTTCAAGTCTAAAAGTCGTTTCTTTAAGCTACCAATAAAATTTTTAAAATGCAAAGTTATAAGTAAAGTATCTGATTATAACTGTCACTACCATTAGACAACTGTAATAGCAGAAAATAAATTGGAAAGAGAAAAAGAGGGAGGGATCAGTTTCAAGTGCCATCCTTGCTATAAAAACCCAAGAGATATTGATTTTATCACCCTCGTGATTGATGAAAGCAGTTCTAAGAAAAGAGCTCTCCAAACTATTTCAAAGCCCAGTGCAGCTCATCAAAAATGTCAGAGGCATCTCTGAGCCTATTAGGGTTGTGTATTTCAAACTGCGATGTTTCCTTCCATGTTCTTTGCATGTATAAATTTTTGTGCTTTTCAAGCTCACGGTGTCATCTTTTCACTCTGCCCTTTCCCCTCTTTGCTCATTCCAGCTATCAGGATGTACCCACACATAACAAACCACTGAAAGAACACACAACATTTTAAAAATTTCCTTAAACAAGACATTCAATGCAATTACACTTTATGGAAATGCTCTAACAACACAGTTCAACAATAAAGCAGTGACAAACTCTCTTGCTTTTTAAGATGTTCAGGAAAAGAAAATTCTATTAGATATTGCATGTTCTCGAGCTCTGTGTTACAAAGGCTCCGTGAGAAAATGAAAGCTGCTTATCCACTTTCCAAGTGAAACATTGTAGGTGATTGTTCTAACCTGGGGCACAGTACATTCTCTCTATGGCATCGTTGTCACAGGAATCTTCAACCTCCCTCCACCTGCTAAAATACGTTAGCTGAATGTGTCCTAAAAACAAAACGACAGGAGAAATCAAAACATTTTTCCCTTCCATTTTCTGCAGAAGTGAACTGTAATTACTCCTTTTGTAGCTAAAAACAGTATCATTAAGAATAATGGCATCATTAAGTACTAGAAGCTATTACTGGGGGTGAATTTGCTGCACTGATAATGAAGCTCTAGACAGGAAATGAAGATACTAATTACAAGATAAAACGCCTACTCAGTTAATTGGAAGCAACAGCGAATAAAAAGAAATGCATTTGCAAAAGTTCCTGACCTCTATCATTCAATAAGATGTTGTTTGGGTTCAAATCGCGGCACACAATTCCTTCTCTATGTAAAGCATCAAGGGCTACAACCATTTCAGCTGCCCATCTTTGAATGCAGTCCTCTGGGATATAAAACCTGGAGGTTATCGCTAATCTTTCATCAAGGTCCTGAAAAATTTGGTGTATATCCTTCTCCCCTGCTACTGCTATTTTGTCTTCCCTCTTTGGTGCTGTCTGTTCACTTTCAGCTGCTGGTAACAAAGACAGATTTGTTTCCTCTTTCCCAAAGTCTTCAGTTTGATCAGAAAACAGCAACACTGCTTCGTTTCTTAATGTGTCTCTGTCCAAGCTAACATCTTGAGCACCTGAGAGCAGGTTGGAAACAAACACACTTTCTTCTTTGCTTGTCATGTTTATGGAGCAGGCTCCAGGCCCTTGAAACAGAGCTCCATCTTCTGAACTACCTACCTCTGGGTCAGAAGTAAAGAGGGTCCCGAGAGCTCCCTGAGTGACACCGCTTTGTCCATTTACTTCCCTGGGGGAAGGATCACCCACTTGTGGTGTCACGTGATTTGGCTCTTGGTTAAATGCTTTGCATTGTTCTGCAGAACTATTTAATTGTAAGACATCAGGTGTTTCTAATAATTTTACTTCCAAGACATCCATATCAGTTTTGGCAGGCCTTGACGCTGCTGCCTCCTCAGTTCCATCAGACATACTGGGTAAGTTTATCAGGAGATCAGGCCTTCCTTCATCAACACTACTCACATCATCAAATGCAGCATCCTTAAATGAGATAACTGGCACAGAGTCGTTTGAACCCCTGCTTACGGTGTCCTGAGCTCTCACGCCCATTTTGCTCTCCAGGGCATCCAAGCTTCTGTCATGACCTGGCACAGAGAACAATGGTTTCAAAGGTTCTGATTTCAGGTTATACAGTTTCTCTCCCAAATCCAGTCCCAGAAGTTCACTAGTGCTATCTTTGCTGTCGATTCTGAAGAGTTCCATGGGGCTGTTCTTTGATTTGGTTAGCGAGTCCAATATCCTAGTAGGACTAGCTATTTCTGATTCAGCATCATCAATGAAAAGCTTTAGCTCTTGAGATGGAACCTGAGAGCTGAAGCTAGCACTGCTAACAACAGCGTGTTTCTGTAAAGAACTTTTCTCTTTAATATTCAGACTTTGACTCTCCCCTTTAACCACAGGCTCCTCATTGAGAGAGCCAGAATCAATTTTTTCTTGCCCGTATTCATTACATAACGTTAAATAACTCGTGGTGCATTCTTCTTCTGAGCTGGATGCTGAGTCCATCCATTTTGAACTCTCTTGTCCATCTTCCTGGTTGCTGCTGTCATCCTGAGAGCTCGGCGTCAGGCTGCTCCTCAGCGGGACCACCTTCAGCATGTTCTCCCCGTAGCTTTCTCTGGAATCCGTGCTGCTACTGATTTCTTTAGGGCTGGGCGTCGGCCGCTCCAGGTGAATTTTAGTCGAACTGAATGTTTTGGGCTCGGGAATTTCAAAGCTCTGTTCGGGACTCGTGTTTAAGAATTTACTGACATATGACCACAGTTTTCCTCCTGCAAGAAAAAAAGAGGTAGAAGTCTCTTAACATCACTCAGAACAGAATCAGTTTAACGGTGACACGGGAAAATATCGACATTGACAGAATGCACTATCTCCTTAAGCCCACAGAGCAAGTTGGATCTACTTCCTCGGGAGGAAGTAATTACAGAGACCACAACTTGCTTTCCAAGTGGATTTGTATTAATACATAAATATTTAAATAGCTGCAGCCGAGATTAAGCTTTTTTAAAAAAATAAAAAAATAAAACCTTCAGTAAAGTCTCATTTCAGAGTCTGTCTCAAGTTGCATGGTGGTGACTGCTCTCTCCATCTGCTGTCTCAAAAGAAAGCAAAAACTAGGAAAGATCAAATGGTTTAGTAGTGCCCGTCACCAGTTCTGCCTGTTCTGAATCACAGCTCCAAGCTCATAAGCAACGTCAGGGAAGACAAGACTGATAACTACTGATTAGTGAGTTTAGTGAGGGGAAGGGGAATACCTCGTATTAGTAGGGTCTTTTAAGGATCTGTTTCTCCTTGAAGAAATTGATTTTTTTAGTTAAATACAGATAAATTTCACCCTTTAATGTCAGGCCTTAAGAAAATTCTTAATGCCTTGCTGCACTAAGCAAACATTTTCCATATTTTAAGCTATATGGGCAAACCAGTTTCTTCATATCCAAAACTCTAAAAAAAAAAAAGATACAGCTCCAAAAGTAATCGTGAAATTGAAAAAAACAAACCACACTACGACTCATTTTCCAAATACCACACATTGATAAGAAAGATTACAGATCACAAAACAGAAGTTGAAAAAAATGACTCAAGAAGTTACTTGAAGTAACAAGAAGTCTCTTGCATATGGCAAAGAATTTGTCTTTGAAAAGCTAGAGAGCCACCTTTACTGACTTAAGGAAAAATGCAAAGTGAAGACATTTCAGTTTAAAAATTTTATAAAAATTCTAGAAAGTACAGTTCAAACAATCTTTGTAGAAGAAAAGAATAAATATTCAGCCCGCTGGGCACCTGCAAAGTTTTTGGTGTGGGTTTTTTTTTGTTTTTTTTTTTTTTTACTTCTTTGGGTAAAACAGAGATGTATATTATGTTTTTCCAAAATAGAGTCTTTAATAGTTATTTTTAAGCACTCTCCTTATCAGGCAAAATTCCTTTAAAAGGGACAATGGAAGAAGAAAGTATTTTTCATTGCTTAGGAACAGGTTTTATATATTTCCAGGTATTTCAAAACTAAGTTATCAAAGGCAGAAAACCCTTGATACTTTAAAAATGGATTTGAATAATATAATGTGGAGTTTTCTTGCTCTCCATCCCCCTGGCTAAGACAAGACCTCTTTTTAAGGGAAAAAAGATATCTCAGTGGTTGTGGTAAAACTAAATATATTAAAAATATTAAGAGAGAATTCTACCAGCTTAAGTATAGTTGTAAATACAACAATTTAAATTTATTAGTCCAGTTTCTGCCTGTAAGCTACAAATGGATGTAGTGGGTCAAAATGACTCTTGCCACTTTCCAAGGCAAGAAAGTATGTCAGGAAGATGAACAGGAACAAATGGAAGTGATGCTCGTAGAGAAGGGAACAAGAGCTGCTGTATTCGCCACTGTATTACATAAGCACTTCAGGTATTCACCCAAAGATGCAGAATCACTGAATGAATCTTGAGTTGGAAGGGACCAACAAGGGTCAGTGAATCCAACTCTGGGCTCCACACAGGCCATCCAGTGTTCAAACCCCATGTCCTGAAAGCACTATCCAAACACTCCTCGAACTCCTGCAGCTTCATACAATTTGCTCAGGTGATGTCGCTGTCACAGAGAGCAGAGCTCAGCGCTGCCCCTCCGCTCCCTGTGAGGAGCTGCAGCCGCCATGAGGCCTCCCCTCAGCTCCTCTGCTCTGGGCTGAGCAAACCCAGGGACCTCAGCCACTCCTCCTCATACCCCTTGTCCTCCAGACCTTTCACCATCTTCACAGATCTCTCTAATAGTTTTATACCCTTCTAGTATTGTGGTGTCCAAACCCGCATACAGTGCTCAAAGTGAGGCCAGATCATGTATTCAAATACCTACAAACGTCATGCTGCAACAGCCAGACAAGGTTCAATGTTGTCTCCCAGCACAGAATCACCTCCTGCCAGTGCCACCAAGCAAGTTGCCTCCTGGGACAGCAATGTACTCCCATCCTGCTTGGGTACAAGCAAAGCAGCTGCATGCATGGGAAAAAGCCGAGCATCCCAGTCCTGCCAGAAGCACCACACAATCAGGACACTGTCTCTGTGAGAGGGTGGGGTCCACGTGGATCCTTGAGATGAAGCCACTTGCCTCAAATATGATAGAACTGCCGTGCCTTCTGAGCCCTGCAATCTCCCTGAGCCTTCTGAATTGCTATTCTTAAAGCCTTTTGGTAAAAATGAAAGCCATTCTTTCCACAGTCACCAATTCTTTTTCTAATCTTACATGTATCCATGCCTTTGCTAAGGACTAACAGAGAAAGAAAATAACAGAAAGGAGATAAAGAAAGGAGAAAACATTTTTATTTTGTCTGAAAGATTTTCTCCTCTTTTTCACAGTTCCAACCAAGACAAAAGCAACAACACAAAAGTTTAATTATACTAGAAGATTCTAATGGAACAGTATTTTTACAACAATTTTTTTTTTTTAATTTCCATTAGATTATTTTAAGTAGACAGTCCTCACAAAATGATTTTTCCCAATGTATTAATTAGGCAAGGAATTACTAAGTGTCTTTTCATGCTGAACAATTAAATCTCATTTGAAACCACCCTCCTGCATTTAATAAAGCATACTATATCTCCCCATCTCACCTGCATTATATTTATTAATAGAAGCAAATACTAACTATTTCCATCTTCATATTACTGGTATTTATTATCCCAGTACTGCTTCATAAATTCTGTAAGAAAGCACAAATCTCAGCTTTCAAAAGGTGCTCACATAACGTGACCAACGAAGACTCACTTTACATTTTCTCAGCATTGCACAGTGCCTGCAACAACAGCATCTCAGCTTCCAGGAATAGCTTTAAATACAAATATTAGCATGATCGGTCCTTCCTCTGTAGTACAAAAATTACTTTTTAATGGAGGTCAGGGTTGAGTTTAGACCCAGGGATTCAGAAAGCTCAATACATTGTTGCTGTGGTCTATCCTCACATTCTTTTCCTGTGTCATTACTGGATACCACGTATGTTTTTGCATGTCACCTCTGAAGGTCTCTCACCAAACTAAACACTTCATACCCTGTGACAAGATAGAAAGGAGCTGGACTGTCTGGCAGCATGAAAAGTGAAAGAATTCTCCTCAGCACTACCTCATTTTTCACCCATAGGTCAAGCTGCTCTTGGTGCAGTTCTTGTCTTCTGCTCCCTTCACCTCACTTCATGCAAAATTTCATTCAGTCTCCACTACATCTTGGCCCCTGCTCAAAGTCTTATTGAAGCTTAAGAAAGGAATCAACTCAAGAAGGACTAAAAGGAAAACAGACATGTTGAGATCAGCCCTTCAAAACCTAACTGAAAACTCAATGGAAGAGTCAAGAAGTTCAAGCTGTTTTTTTAAAAATGTTTGATTTTGAATGCTTTCAGCAAGAATAGGGTTTGCACAAGACAAAAAAAAATCTCTCTTTATCCCCATAGCTTTCAGAAATTCACAACTGTCTACCTGTGAAAACAGAACTACAACAACTCATTTTCCATTAGTAAACATGTTATTATCTTACCTTCTTAAGAAAGAAGTTGCTTATTAATAATCACTTGGGCAGAGAAATCATAGTGAAAATAACTACTTCCCGCAACTCCAATTTGTAGTTAAATGCAAGTAAATACAAAAAAAAATTGTTATGTCCAAATATGTTTACACACAAATATTTCAAGACTGGCCTCCTGGTCAAATGGAACTATGTAAATAAATGCTATTCAATAATTGTGTTCTATAGTGAAAAACAACAATTTTATTCCTTTTTGAAAATGTCCAATCCAGGGTCAAACAAGAGTGATATTTGTATCTGGGTATATAATTATGCCTTTATGAATGACATACTAATAATCTTTCCCCCTCTCCCCATGTGTTGTGTAAGATCAAGAAAACCCATTAGCAAGCCATGCTAATATAGTATCAGGAATCTATAAAGACTAAAATTACAGAAATCAATCCAAACAAGTAAGCTTTGTCACTGTCAAATAGTCTAACATACTAAATAACTATAAAAGCTATGATTTTAAGCTAAAGTTTATTAGTATTTAATACAATTTCATAAGTACAGTATTAACACAATTAAGTTTTTGTTGTTTGGGTTTTATTTTTACCATAAATAGACACTATAACCAGTCTACCTTACTCTTTCTAGTTTTACCAGCACACAAAAATCAAAGCTCCTTCTGCAGGTATTAAACGTAAAATTACTTGTTAGAAATGCCTTGTTTCACCATATTTTCAATACTCTGAAGGTAATATTTGTGCTTCAAGAGGCAGAATCTAAAGTTAGTGTTTAAAAAAAAATCAATAGAATTTCAAAATAAAGTGACCAGGTGATGAAGCTGGATAGGAATATTGTTAGTTCTGTATTTTTTTAATATTCTATCAAACACTTCTACAGTTTTTGTTATTAATAGGACTTTGAAGCAGGCACATCAAAGAGAGGATACAGAGACTATACTGTACACATCACAAGATAAAAGGAAACCTAACAGATCAGCAAATTTAGTCTCCTAACCATGTTTTTGCTCTAGCTGACGTGAACAAAATCATAACCTGTTGGTCTTTTCCTCAACAGGTACTCGGTCACATACTATTTCAGTTCCACACCCTGAAAGACTGGCTAAGTGGATGTAATTCAAAACAATTCACTGGCTTTTGCTATCTTGGCCCATGAGTTTGCTCTGAAGGATAATATTATACATCAATTCCTACAAAATCAGAATGCAGTTCGGTAATCATTGTATTTAGGAAAGTGCAAAAAAAGTGAAAGTGAACAGCCTGAGCTTCCAAATAATTGTGATTTAAAATAAATAAATGAAAACCAACAGCACTGAAAGACATCTGCTTGAATTATTCTGCAAAGTCTGGCTAAATTCTTTATGTCACTGCATAAAAATTTGTTTATGGTCAGTACTACCAATCATACATTATGCACTTCATGTGAAATAGTATTCCTTACTGGAAAAAGAACAACCTGATGGTTTTCTTAGAATCACTGTCCTTCTTTTCAGTAAAGACATGGCTACAGCTAAACTTCATCATATTACTATACAATGACAACGTATAATTATCTTTACATAGTTTGTAGGCCAAAAGGGAGCCAGACATGCAGACATTATCATGATAAAATAACAATATTTCACAGCAGCCACGATATTATTGCAGCATACACAGGAACTGGAAGCTAATCTCAACCTAATCTCTAACACAACAATAGTTACAAACTCCAGAGCCTCATATACACTACTGCTTTCACTGCTGCTGGTGAATCTCTGCTATGAAGTTTGCTAGTTTAGGCAAAATTCCCACTTCCCAAAGCACTTCAAGCAAAAGCTATTATTTCAAAGCAGCCTTCTGAAAAAGTCCCCTGCCAATGACTACATCACCTTTCCTACCCTTTCTGATCTCTGTCAAGTCCTTACAGCTAGAACTGTCTCCTTTCCTAACAACAAATCCAAGTTATGCAAACCACAATGCTACCACCCTGTTGTCTACCAATTCCTGCGTTCAGCAAGCCTCTTCAGTGTGAAGTTTCTTGAGAGCTCTCCAGATTGACAGGAACTCCAGCTTATTTATGCTTAAAGAGATTTGACAGCTTCTAACAGCCACTTAAACTTTGATGTCCCATGGAAGCCCCCCAGCCTATTTTTGAAGCATCTGTTTCTAAAATTTCTGGAGCTCTTAGTGCCAAGAAGAAGTGAGGCCTTGTTAATATCAGATTGGCTCTCTAACACAATAGAACTTGCCAAGTGCCCTCCAACAAAGCTACAAGATAACTTTACTCACTTCTGTGCTTCTAAGGCCCTCTCCAAGCCTCCAACTGCTGTTCTGAGAAGAGCCCGTTAGAGGACCCAAGACCTCATGCACCAATCTGAGAGTGTAACAGCATCGTGACTTACTGAAAAAAAAAGTTTTCATCTTGAGCAAGAGTTTGGGGTCCAGCTTTCAGAACTCCATGCAAAACCCAACAGTGCTGAACTTACTAATGCAGTTAAGGTATACTGTAAGTAAGAGCTAACAAGCTCCTTACCGAATACATAATACCTAACATAACTCCAAAACACCCTCTGAATTAGCTGTAATTCAAGCCACAACCCACTTAAATTTTATCTGTGAACCACTCAGTGATACTGATAGCGTGGCTAACAAAATAAATCACCACAAAACAATATACGTATAAAAATTAGACTGGCAGTATTTTCCACTGCAACAGAACTACTTTGAGTATGAATGTTAAGCACATTCACAAAGTGATGGAATAAGATTTCAGAGATTATCACTTTAAAAGCATTGTCCTAGAAATTTTCATACTTTCTCAAACTTAACTACAAGCACATTCCCTGTTTACACTTGGTCTGACACGGAGATAATTTTATAAGAGAATATCTTTAGGTAATCCTGGTATTTTTATCCTTGTTTATAGGATGAGTGCTACTAACAAAGGACTGACGTGTTCAAGACAATTGTCAGTGGGTTATATATTTTTTTTCATGTTCTCTCCAGAGCTAGGAAAATCTACAAGACAACTTAAGCATTTCTGCTAAATTGCTTTGCAGCATTGGTCTCCTGGGACATGGTGAGGTGCACAGGTCATGCAGTTCCAAAGCAACACAAAATTATTGCTCATTAGGGATTTGGGATCAGGCCCTACATCTGCAATATAATTTTTGTACTTGTTCTTGAGCAATTTACTCATCGATTTGTGTCCCAGTTCTCCCTCTTTAGAACAGAAAACACCACTTATCTTCCTCTCCCTTTGTATGTTCAGAGGCCAGTCAATAATTTCATGAATGCAGGGGACTATCCTTAAAGACATTAACCTCGTTAATTCCCTGGTCATTAGGAAAAAATACTTATAGCACTGGGAAAAAAAAACAGAGGTGAATCCATTTCCAAACAACTTGTTTTATCAGAAAATGAAGGGAAACTCTTTGCAGTTTATTAGCTTATACTCAAAATTGTCCAAGTCAAGTGAACAACACATACCATCAGCAACAGCCCTCACCCACGTGAAATCCCTTTCTGTCAGCTCACCCATTCTTCCCCAGCACAGTCTGACAGTCCTGCATCCCCCTGCAATGCCCCCTGGTTCTTCCCATGTTTCCTTCTCACCATTCCTCTTTCAGAGCTCTCCTATGTCCCTGCTTGCATGCATGACCCACAGCCAGAGAAAGGCATTGTGAGCTCTGGCTGCTTCCAAGTATTTGTTTGCTGACTGCCCAGGCAAAATGACAATGCCTGACAGACACCACCTTCACCCCTGGCAGACCAAGCAGGTATCAGGGTGCCACACAAGACTCTAAGCTGCACAAATCTGATTTAGCAGGCACTTGGTGGATTAAAGACCCTCCCACCACAGAACTCCAAACCTTTGTTCCAGACAGTGTTGTTAAGAGCAACGCACTCAGGCTAAGTATATTTAACTGGACTCATGATCAGGTCAAAGATGACTAGAAGAGAGTTACTCTTTCTTAAGGAATATACTCCATCCAAGCATTAAGTTGAGGTTTCTGTTCTTAAACGGAAGAGCTCTGATCAAACAACATCTCCATTTTTATCACTGTCATCACAAAAAAAAAAAAATTATCACTTTGGGGAGATTATCTTTGTTAACCAAATTAAATTAAGCCTGCCTTTACACTTTTGTTCTCTAAGTATGATCACTATTCCCTCAAATTCCACTGTTACTACACCCAGTTTTCCATCTGTCTTGTGAAGGGACATTCTTCCCAAGAGAACAGCAAAACCATAGGTCTTTAGATACTGCAGAACTATTAAAACAGTTGTAATTACTACTGTACCTGGTCTCAAATTCTTTCATTAAGCTAGCCTTAAGGTCAATTGGTATCTGCCTAGGCTTTGTTGTGTTTTGCTGTTGTTTGGTTAGTTATTAATTCTCAAACTGTACCAGCTTACATGCCAATTACAGTTCAGGTGATGGCTTCTAAATTATTTGGCTGAATTACGCAGACTTCAAAAAAGTAGCACTGTACAGAGCCACAGCATCACCACCAGTACGGCAGTGTGAGGCCTTTCACTCGTAGCAACAAAACCACATCACACATAGCTTAAAAAGTTATTTATGTTTTAAAGCCAACTTTAGCTGGCCTCATGTGACATAAATTGCTCATAAAAATGCTAAAATCAAAGTTATTAGGAGTAAAAACAATAATATTCAAGGCAATAAAATTATCTTCTCTCTTGGTTAGCATAGTTCCTTCAAATCATCCATTGTGTCTAAATTATTAACATTTCCTAAAAAGAGAACTATTAGCAAATCCAAAATTTATATTCTGCACTCATTCTAACTAAATGTGGGTAATTACATTTGAGGAATATTTAAATACAGGTGTTAGAGGAAAAAAATCAAGATGTAATTATTTTTTGCCACCTGTTCCCTGTACATTTAACAGGAATTTCATAAATAGTTTGAAGGCACAGCTCTGTGGTTCTGCTTTGAACTCCTATGTGATGCTACTAGCTATTTTCTTAAAAATCCAGATCAGAATAACTACGTAATATTAACTACTAGGCAAATGTTTATGGCTTTTTAGCAGACAGTTATTCAACTCTTATGGGAATGCTTGTCACTTAACTAAAAATTTACTTGCCAAAGTTTACAGAAGTAGCCAAGGACTTTATTTCTTAGAGATGACTGTAAATACTACAGATATCTGTTGCAGCTAAAGCACTCATTCTCTGGTAGAAATTAAATAGTTGGAAGCTTTCAACAGTGCTACAATGCAATAGACCCATCAGGATTAGAGGCCATTTGAAAAAGGAATCAGATCTACCACAGAATGAAGGGAAAGAAGAGGAGGGAGGATGTGAGATGTCTTACACGACATCTCTAAGGCACAGAAAAATATTTCAATTAGATATATATAAGAGATTGATTTGACACTGAAATGTACGATTGATTAAAACCTAAACCTTTGACTTTTTCAGCAATTTACTTAAATGAGAGACAAACCTTCTGCATGCTGTAATACGAGAAAGACAGACTCCTCGGAGATGATGTACTTGTGCAGACACACCATGTTGGGCACACAGCGGGGGATGATGGTCGTTCTGCTCCTGCTGTACTCACTACTTTTCCTTAGACCCTGACAGAGAACAAAAAGGTCAGTTGTACCCTCAGTTGCCTTTGGAGCCTGCTGTGCTCTGTGTTTATCAACCAAACTAATCTATCCGAGTTACTCTGGGCTTCAGAGAAACCACTCATCTGCTGCTCTATGCCCCTCGGTCCCCCGAGGCTGTGCTGATGGCATCTGGCACATTTCCAGAGAACAGAAGATGGCACAAAGCTGCCATTAAAATCAATTACATGGGTCAATGTTTTTATTAGAATCTCTCTCAAACTAAGTCATCAGGATGACACTCAGTTATTTCCCTGTGACCTTTTTTTAAAAATTTATTTTTGTGCGTGACCAAAAGACACTATTAAAAAATTCAATTCAAGTTGTAAAGACAAAAGAATGCCCTAGCCTTACAGGTAATCCTTACATTTCCATTGTACTTTAGTAAAGACAACAGCAACAAGCACAACAAAAAGGAAAGGAAAGGATTAATCTCCTTGAGAGGTAATGATTTTTGGGAGGTAGCACAGAGATGAAGTTGCCAGAAGTGAAAAAATTGATGTGAGAGGGAGAAAGGGAGGGAATAGGGAAAGGAAAAAAAATTATGTCAATAGTGTGACCTATTACAGTATTGATAAACATAAGCAGTGAAATGGGAAATTCAATGTTTCCCTATCTGCCAGTAGATAAAGCGAGGTTCTAATATACAATATTCACAAATAATCTTTTCTGAGGAACAAAGAGGTTTTCTGTACCCTGCATAAACTGAAGACAAATCACTTCAAATGCCAAATGCACTAAGTTAAGACAGGATCGTAAGCCAGTCCTGAAACCACGTTATAAAACGATAGCAAATTATAGCTCCGTGTCTCGGACATCCTTTTTCAGCCCTTCATCCTATCAATCATGTCATTAATTTCAATGAGAGTCTGAAATAATAGCCACAAGGCAAGACTCAGACTAAACCAACTCTCAGCAACACAGATGCTCAAAGTATGTTGGGATCCTCATCTGAGCACTTTCTGAAACCCGAAAGAGTAACGTAAAAAAATTTATCCTCAACCTTTAACTATTCAGTAGTTCAATAGCTTAGTAATATTAAATTCAGTTTTCAGAGTCCGTTGATGTAAACCATAAAAAAGAAATTTTGGATAAGACCAGTCCACTTCATCCAGAATCCCCTTTGGTCAGTACTATACTCTTCAACTAAGGGCAACCCAACCACGATGAAGAACTGTGGGTATACTTGAGATAAGAAGAATTTTCATCTTAACTTCCTTAATCAGTGGCACATGTATGGCTTGAGTCAGCAGAGTTTGATGGGTCTTTTATGAAGCATGTTGAAACACCGATTCTTTACCAAAGCCCTGAGGTATTACCATCAATAACAAGTGGCAAATCAAGTGAGTAAACCAGCACATATGAGAAGTTACACAGAGAAAGGAATGGAAAAGACTGATTATTGAGAAAAACGATTCCAGTGCACTTAATATGGATATATATAAATCGGCACATTAGATGCAAAGTGATCTAGTGTGGTTGTATAAATTAGGAGGCCAGTCTGTTTAGAGATGTATTAAGACTTTACTTACCTTCAGTATAAAAGTCTGCTGTGTTCTAGTGTCCATTACAAGTAACACCTAAGCAAAAAGCATTCAGAGAAACATTTAAAATTCACATGAGTAAGATAACAATACTTGATTCTTAGACTTAATACTGAAATATTCTTGCAAACAAATTGACATATGTCACAATGAAAAAAAAAAAAGTAAAGCCCTGCAGCACACATTTGTTAAACAACTTTAAAAAAAAAAAAAAATTGACTGAGGGTTGGATCTCTAGAGAATTGCTAGAATGTTGCCTGATTCCCAATCAGCTAACTTGAAGAATGAATCTTAAACTGATAAAAAGAAAACCACTATTTTATAATTGTAGAAATAATTTACCAGAATCCAAATTACAGAAATGCTACTGTAACAACAAAATAAAACACAAAAATAATGTCCACGTAGCATTAGCTTCCTATGTTACACCACTTGTATTATTTTCTGTTCTCCTAACCCACTGCACCTATACTATAGTATTTCCCCCCCATCAAGCTTTCTATATATCAGATGCTTTTTCTGCTAGTAGGATACCAAAAGTTTTCAAACTGCATACAGCCACTCCTGTCTCATTCCTCAGCTGCCCTTTTTGTTTTGCCACACTCATAAACCACAACAGGAATGGCTGTAAGGAAGTTCCTTTCATGTCCCTGTAAACTAGTATTAAGGTAACAACAAAAGAAGGATTTCTTTGGGGAAAAAAAAGTGGATGGGTTTGCTGCAGAAAGGAGTACATCTACAGCCACAGAGAACATCTCTATTATGACTGCATTACCTCTACTGAAAGTACAACACAATGATGACAGGAGTACTAGACTATGTTCTGCCTCTTAGCAAGATCTGTTTATTTACATGCTGAAAACAAAACAACCAAGAATTATGTACGTATATATTTTGGGAAGTTTATCTTCAGGGAGCTGAAACTCTCTGCACCTCTTTCTTCAAATCACACACACTTAGGAATTGTTTGTAAACTCCAAGAACATGGATGTATTTGAAAAGCACCAGCTGCAAGACAGCCATAAAAACAAGGGCAAGCACAAGATCAACTCTCCTCTAAGAACAAGAACAAGAGTACGCACTCACTGCTCATTTACAACAGACATTGTAAGTACCTGGTGTAAATAGACAGATCTGGTTACACCAAAATACTTACGCAGAAAAATTAAAAGCCTGAAGGGCTGAAAATGCCAGCACTGGGGTTACCAAACTCAGTGTTCAATGGACAAGATGCAGCAACTGCACTTAGAGGTTCATCAAGAAAGACTCCTTGTAGAGGAATGATGTGTTGGAGCAACACGGTTCTGGGTTCGCCAGGTGACAGGATAAGGACAATACAGCATTCAGTCTCCCCTGTTTCTACTCTGTGGGGCAGTGATGGACCCAGGGGCCCTTGTAGGGTAAAGCCTAACAAGTTCACTCATTGACTTTCTCTGCACCTTCTGACTTCCTCTTCTGCCAGAAGAGCCATCACGTGCAGTGCCTGCAGCAAGGTGAAGATGTACGTAAGTACCACAAGGGTAGGTTTCAGAGTAGCACTGTGCAGACCTTCCCAAAGCTGTGGCTGCAGCAAGACAAGTACCGCTTTTTCAGATGGCCACATTCCACACACTGCCCTCATTCTCTCTCCATCTCACTCTAGGAAGAGAAAGAGAGTTGGAGTCTTTCCACATCATTTCTCTCACCAATTTTCACTGAAAGAAATAAAGGGAGAGCCACTTTTCCTTCTCAAAGACCTCCTCTTCTACTAGGGTTGCACCCAGTATTCAAAGCCTTTCTTTATCTTCCAGTGAAAAAATATCATCAGATGTTGCTATTAGGGACAACTTTTGAGAAAGAAATGAGATGTCATTTCCATGTGAATGGCACACGTCCCGCATCACGGAGTTTCTCCAAACAATCTTTCAGGTCTCTTAATTGGATCTTCCAGAAACAAGCTGAAGAAATGGTAACTGTAAAACTGATTTTAGTTATCCTTACTTAACTAAAAGGCATAGAATTAAAATGATATACAAACAATAAAGAAAACCAAAAGAGCAAGAGAAAAAATAAAAGCCACTTTGCAAGAGGTGCCAGAAGAAGACAGATAAAAAAGAGTTCAAAACAATCATGTGTTTACTGTCACTTTCTTCTTATCCCAAGTTTATTTGTGCTTAGACACTGTTCACATTGAGGCAATAAATACAAGAACATATGTGATTTTTTTTTAAATGTGCCCTTTGACTGTCAATATCTCCCAAACAGGTGTTGGCTAAATGATTATAAATTGGCCTCTGGATACACCTCTTCAACTGAGCCGTACCAGGAGTGGCGATAATATAATTAGACCTAAAAACATCAGGCTGGTGAATGCTTTCCATCTGTTTGGCAATAATGTTTAGTTAACAATAGTCTTTAAAAGAAGCACCTTCAACTTCAGTTCTTAAAGTTATTTATAGGGCCATTCTTAACACACCAGCACTCTTGCTAACAAGAGCTTTAGCCACTTGGAAATTATTAGCCACACAGCTGCATAGGAAAAGGAATGGCAGCATTTAACATCTGTATCTCTCCAGATTTACAAGCATCAACCTCATTTAAAGTCATATCTTAATGAACAGTTCTGTGGTCTGTATTAATATTATAGTTGCACGCACAAAGATCATAAGGAGCCAAACATTTTTTTAATACCAACAGTAGGCCTATCAGTAATGAAGCTGTCAGCATAAAGGACAGAATAATAGCTTCTTTAACCCTCAGACAGGATTCATTCATTTGTAGAGTAGAAGACACCAATTTAAAAACTGCTCATGGGTTTGCTCACCTTTATAAAGGCAAAAATCTAATTTGGTACTAATTTGATACAATTGTCTTTCCAATAAAAGTCTCCTAAAGCCATCCTTTATTTCATGATAAAACAACTGCTATAACTAAAACTGTCATGAAATAATTACCTTTGATAGCATACCTTATTGCACAAATACAATTAATGTATTCCTCCCTTTCATTTTTCACACTTGCTTATCAGCACTGTATTAGCATATGGTGAAACAGAACAGATTACTGAGCCCTCACCCTATAAGATGACATATAGAATGACTACGACTAACGGGAATAAAGCAGACAACGGGTCCCTTTAGGGCTGCCTTCATCTGTTGTTATATTACAACATCAAATTGAAAGTAGCAGCCACAGTTTTATAACAGTAATAACAAATAACGGTTGCACACTTTTGAGGTTAACTACCTAGACGGACCAACCAGTCTTACTAACCAGCTTTCCCATCAAGCATCATAGCTTTCCCTCAGTGATGATAAGTTACAGCTCCACTTTATTTAATGGCAAATTATTTGTTTGCTGATTCAATACTTACTTTTCTACAAGATCGTTAACTTCACAGGAGATCGATCCCAAGCAGCCCAGCAAGAACCATGAAAGGAACTTTTTGCCCAGTGATACTGCATTTGACCCTGGCAGACCATGGAATTTACAGGGGCCCATACAAAACAAGAATATATTTCTAAGACAGGCAGCCTGCATGCATATTACAAAAAGGTGGCGTAACCAGATTCATCCAAACAATTTATCAAATACAAGAATGATTAAATCACTGACCAGGAAACGGATATTTTAGGAGGGGGAAAGAGCAGGAAGGAGACTGTCCCAAGCACATTTGCTTGACTTCGTATCAGATGAACAGAGCAAAGCAAGGTGAGCAGCCCTTGGATGCATTATCCAGGCTGCTGCCCAACAGTAACACCATCATTGACCCAAGTGCCAACTTATCTTCCTTGCTTTGCTCTTCATAGCCAGGTTCTGGACAACCATGTACCCCAACAAGTCTTACCTATTTGCATACCTTCACATTTTCTTCCCATTGCAAAAGGGAAATGCTTGCAAGTTCATCGGCAATTCTTTTTCTAAGAGTCCTTTTTAAAATACAAAATGACAAACCTCCACCAGAACGACACAGTGGGACAAAACAGAATTCCACAAAACATTCCCCATTGCACAACTCTGTCCTTCCCCAGAGCAGATCACACTGAGATGCCTGTACTAGACTGGGCTGCTCCTGGCTTGCAGTAAGCTGATGGAACCTGTTTCGGTGATGACAACTTCTGTGTAAGGTGTAATTTTTAATACCTCATAACAATGAGCTGTAACATGCAGCATCCTAATCTCAGGGGGGAGGGAGAAAAATGCACAGCAGGGCATTCCTGGGCACTGAGCAACTAGACTGTGACACAAAAGGAGACCAGGCAAAATCCTATTTGTAATACTAATGTACAAACACAGTCAAGGTCTACACATCACGCTGGCTTTTGCAGCTCTGTTGCTTACCCATTTTTTCCCTATTTTTGTGCATTGATGATGAGCTCAAAATGGTGTGGGGGAAAAAAAAAAACAAATCTGACAGCAAAATAGCAATTTCCACAAATGTATATGGTAAATAAGTGTCTACACCACTCATCCCTATTTTGTGTAAGCAGTTAAGTTCTCAGGCACATAATAAAACACAGGTGAACACAGCAACATTGCATGGCAGCATCTCAGTAAACTAGCAGATAGCAACACTTTTCTACTTGTGATTTTAAGATTTTTGTTTGTTTGGGTTTTTGTTGTTTGGTTTGCTCTGCTGGGGAGGGGGGGTTAAGTCAAGGCTTAATACTGATGCTGACAGCAGCTACTTAAAACATTTAGCTTCTTAGATTTAATTTACAGTGTACCCAACAGCTTAGTAGAAAATAAATTAAAATAAATTCAGTGCAGAAGGTACAATTAATTGGAGAAAAACAAAATAAAACCTGCCTGGTAAATAACGATAGTCTGGCTTTAAGAAAACAGTTAATTTCAGGATTTTTAAATGCACGGAAATTAGCAAATGTTTCAGTATGCTAATTTTTTTTAATTAAAAGATATTTCTGCAGTAAAAGCTCTTTCATATGCACTACTGATTCTTCATCAAACGTTAAGTTTCTAACTTAACACCAGTATAGCCGGTGGCAGCCTGAAGGTTTACCATCTGCTGCCACCCAAAGTCACAGTGGCCACCTTCAGAACATATGCATCAAAGCCCTGAGATAAGAGACCGAAGGAATACTGCAGAAGTCAGCATAAGGGGAATCACAGACCCAGAGGCAGGCAACAGGCAAGTCACCAGGAAAAAAGAGCGCGGTGAACCATCAGTCACCCCACCAAGCACCCAGCCAAGGTCGCGCGGGACACTACTGCAAGAACTAAGAACTGCTAAATGCACTGCTCTCCTGCAGGTGGCTTTAATGTAAATGCAGCCTTCTAACATACCGCTGTTATTTGCTTTCCCGGACCTCCTTTCTTTTCTGTTTTTGTTTCTCCCTCTCCCCCCAGTATATGATATTGATGTTTTTCCAGAATCCCTACTTCCAGAACATGGCACAGAACATATTTGTGCTGCTCGATTTACTTGAGGTTTAACACTGATCAAAATAAACACCTCAAAACATTCACTTACACAAACGTGACTAAGTTCACTAACATAGGTTGAAAAATAGCTGTTGCCTGATCAAATAAAAAAGAACAGAATTCCTTACTGCAGTATCAGACACCTAAAGGGTTTTGAAGATACACTACAGCTGAGGGGCTACTTTAAAAGCTGCTCTATTTTGTTTTTTAAATTGGTTTTCTACACTGAAGACACCCCACATAAGAATGTCACTGGTGGGTCACAGAATGACTTTGGTCCTTACCTCCTGAACAACCGCAATCCCATCAGAGGACAAATCCTCTGGCAGAAGTCCTACAAACTCGCAGGTGTCAGATGCTCACCTAGGAGCTTTTCCTTGCATTTATATCACCAGTGGGCAGGAAAATGCCATTATGGGTAGTGACAGACGACTAGGAAGGAGACAAGTTGGCGACCCGATCCTAGAACAAGCACGTGGGACTCCATGAAAGTCCCTCGGCAGGCTGGGCAAAAGGCCGACTGCTGTGCTGAGGACACAGCGGTGGTGAGGTAGAAACAGGCACGCAATTCCCCCAGCTCTCCTCAGCTGTGCCGGCTGTCAAGGCTACCAGGATTAAAAGATCTGCTTAACACAGATTTATTCTTGTCAACTTTTCAGATTACATCACTCAGACTCTCACTCATCTTCCTCTGTTGTTGCAAAAAGAGATTACATTTGGCTAATATGGATGAAAAATGCGATTATTGTTTATCCTCGTACCTGTGCAATATGAATTATCTTCAGTTTGCAATTATTCCTCCCTTCACACCATTATTCTAAGGAACTTAAGGTTTGTACATTCCATGACTTGTTGTAATAGTACTTAAAAGACAAAAGGTGCAGCTTTAATTAATGCAAATACTAAGAAAGCAGAGTATTTCAAATTGAAGTTTTTTAATACTTTCAGTTGCTTGTAACAGAAAGGAAAGTTCATCTTTTTGCAAGCTAAAACCTGGTCAATTCCTTGTAATGTTTTCAGCCAGTTTCTCTTTCTAAGCATCATTATGAAACAAGAACAAATGTCTGAACTTGTTCACACTGTTTATTACAGTTCCTTCCCTCTCCCCCCACTCCCCGCTACCCCTCATATGCACACAGCCTCTCATTCAGATCCTCAAGATGGCTGAAAGAAGCTTGGCAACGTGCACCCAAGAGCCAAGTGAGAGCAAACATCTGCTGCAGTCAATTCACTTTTACAACTGCAGCATTCTTTAAACTCACCTCCACATAAAGCACTGAATATTTAAGTTTCTAGTAGGCGCTAAATGGTCATAGCCACATCAACATGAAACACTCATGCACAGCGCACACACTGCCATAAAAGAGCCCATTTCTCCTATTCTCTGACTGAACTCCATTAAAACTAGCCACAACCTGTTTGAATTCAACTGTGTCTGCAGATCATACATGTGAACTCCAGATTCTTTATATTTGTGCTTTTTTGCACTTTTGCTCATCAAGTAGACAGGTAGTAATCACATTTTCTGAACAATTACCCCTGATTTGGTTATTCTACACATTTCTAAGGTCAATTCATCACAGTATATTAAATCAGTTATGACTTCTCACAGCAGCACAACAGTCACAAACATAATCTGTACTACAGATTAAGATAATTACTTCCAGTTCTTCAGAAAAAAAAAAATAATAATCATTTCCAGAATCCCCCTCAGAAACTCCCAAAATAATGTTAGCAATGCCTTGATGAGAGCTACTTTATTTGATATGGTTGTGTGAGGAAGCTTAACAAACAGCGTACCGAACAACAAGCTCAAATGTACAGACATTCATCAAAGACTGATCACAGCACACCACTGCAATACGGACGATATGGCTTGATGAGAGTCTAGGGGAGGGGACAGAAAAGACATAAAAGACAGTCATTGGCTACAGAGGCATAGTTATTACTTAATGTACTCTGCTTTCAAGATGAATCTTTAAATGGAGTGAATCTAAATAACAGGGTTCTAAAGAATAAGAAATTGGGCTTGAAACAGCATTGTTAAGGTATCCAGCAGCACTGTAACAAAGTAGTTTCTTCAGGGGCCGGTTGTAGCTTCAAAGGAAAGATTTGCCTAGGGCACAAACTCAGCACAGAATCTGCAACTCATATTTTTAATTAGTCAAATTTTGAAAGCAAAAGTCTTTGGTACTCCAAAAAGAAGTTTTGTACTTTAAGGTACATGAACCAGTAAAATGATTGATCATTTCTGGTTGGTGATAACAGTAGCTAAAATATTTAGATATTAGCATGTTTTCAATGTGGTACCTCTGGTAACATTAGTACGAGCTGTGCTTGCCAATCAGCAACTGAGTTGAGAGCCTACAACAGTTGCAGGACAAGAGCAACATCAGCATTAGATTAAACCTTTATTTTCAGAAAGCCATCCACTAGATTCTTCCCATGAAACACCTGCAAACACCATCTAGTTAACCTTTGGCACTGTGAAGGAAGCAAGCACGGGAGCAGTAGAATTTAAGAAACATGGTTTCCTCAAGCACTAGCACAGATCCTCTCAAGTCTATTAAAACAGTTGGATTTACACCCACAGCCTTTGTACGATAGCAGAAGCAAAGGGTGAAAAGCAAGGCACTGTTATGGGTGCTCTACTATGAATTTTCACAGCACGTTCAGGATTTTAATAATGCTAAAATCCCTAACTCTCTCACCTTCAGCAGAAGAGGGGTCAACACAGCAAAGATTATTCAGGTAACAAGGAAAGTGGAAAGGCAGATAAGAGAAGAAAAGATGGCACATCTCTAAACCAGACTAAAATTAAATGTCCAATATTTTGCCCAGTCTAAAAAAAAATTGAAAAACCCAGCATTTCAGGTAGCAATAAGCATTTTATCTGTGAACAGGAAGCCAATTCCAAACACTTCAAGTGGCATCAAAAGAAGAACAAAGACAGACATTACTCTCAGGTGAGGCGCTGAACCTTTCAGCATTTGATGAGTGAGAGTTAACAGCTGGTTTGCTCCAGTCAGCACTGCCACAGACACCAGCCCCGGCCTCAAGCAGTGGAAGAACAGCTCTGGAAGTCACCTACCACCACGTTCCATCCAGTGTGCTTAAGCCAGTCTCGCCCATGTGTAAGCAAGACAGCAGTAAAATGTCAATGGCTTGTTACTATCCACACACCCATTCTCTGCTGAAACCAGTGAAGTTACCTCAGGGTCAGAAATAGCAGGAGACTATTTTCAGGCAAAATTCTGGGTAATGCTGAATCAGCTATAGACTTGAGTGCAGAAACACAGCATCTTCAACGCCATCCCTGAAAATCAGAATTGATTTTCAAGAACAAACACACTATGCCTCAGCAAGGATACTTGCATCAGAAACTTGCCTATTAATTTGGATTTCTCCAGACATGAGCTTTATAGGGTACATGCAAGCAGAGAAAGAGGGAAAAAAAAAAGATAGTGAGGAAGGAAGGGAGATGGTGGTTTAAACCAAAGGCAGGGGCATAATTTCCAGGACATGGATACACATATGCATTTTTGCTTCACCAATCACACACACTGAATGTTTGAACTTAGAGCACCTTTTCATTTGCCTCACGACTGGATGAATACTTAGAAACAAAAGATAAAAGACAAGACTAAGTGTAATAAGGATAATCTGGAAGCATGTGTGCAAAGTACAAAGACAGCTGAAGGAATACTGTTCCCTTTTCCACACAGTAATTAAACATTAACTCCGACCCCTATAATACTGTTTACACACAAGCATACAGCTGTATACACAGGCCTGTTCCCTTGGACCACTCCTCACACGCATCTCCAGCACTAAGATCTTGTATTTCTGTCATCCTTGGAACACTAATTCTCCCCAGCTCTGCCTCAAAGATATGGGTACCTTCATTTCACACCTAAGAAATGTTCTGAGAGATATCTAGAAGACCTCACAATGCTAAGGACTCTAAAACCTCGACTCCAAGAACCAGTGTCTTCTCCAGTCACTGCTCCTTTTTCCTATACAAAAATATGGGAAAGGCTTTTCTCAGTTCCTTTCCAACACTTCTGTAGCCTTACACTTTCAGACTAATTCACAAGGTCCATGACATGGGCGTTTAGTTGGACGCTACCAATCAAACAGGTGTTCTTTCAAAGCCATCTCTGACACGTATACAGGGAGAAACACAGGGTGAAGTCAGTACTTAAAAAACAGAGCAAAGAAGATCAAATAAATTCAAGGATGAGAAATCCTTATGTGTGACAAAAACAGCCATAGCGCCCAATGTATACAGCCCTCTGAGGAGAAGTTATCAACTTATCCACATAATTACAACAATACAGGCAAAGAAAGACAAAGATTTATCCCAGTAGCTAGGCTCAGTCTAACAAGAAAGGAGAAATACAGATCTGAAAGAGATGGAATAGCTTTTCTGATACAAGTTAGAAATGCATAAATTGGTCACGCATCAATTACACCAAGCACAAACCAGAGACTATACAAGGAACTCAAAAAACACAAGGGAACTGGGATAGAAGAAGGAAATGAACCTTTGCAGTCTTACATTAGCCACTGTCACACTGCTGAATAATGCATCATCTTAGAAGTATTTGGTTAGGTGATAACTAATCAGTGTTATCAAAACAAAGCTGAAATCCTTCTGGTCTCTTAATCAGGCTTGCAAAAAAATCTGTATGGTCCTTCACTGTTTATAGAGGAACATGACCCTGGGATTTTGGCTGACATTACTTGCATGTGTCAAAAAGAAGCTTGGCTTCACTGATCAATCCATGTCTTTGCTGGGGATTTCAATTCCAAATTCTCAGGGATGGAGAACAAACATTTGTTGTCCCTCTAACACCATTTTAAATGATAGCTCCAAAGTGGGAATTTTTACCTTTCTGTATTTCAAATGTCCACCAGTTTATTCAACTGGAAACACATCAACTCGTCCTTACCCCAGTACTGTAACCATGATTCATTTTCAAAAAAACAGGCCTCATCCTATTGAATGCCACCAAACATGTATCTCATCCTTTAGCTCAAATATATTTTGCATGACCTTACATGAATTGCTCAGATAAAAGCCTTTTTTCTTCTACTTTTGTTATTTTAAAGTGCAGATGCATTTGAGTCATTTTCCCCTTTTGTTTCATATCCTTAAGATCCACAGCTTCAAAGACAAAATGTCAGCATGCAGTCGATTTATGACTGAACTCTTGAAGAGACACTGAAGAATTACCTTGTCAATCACCCCAAGGACTCTGAAGGCCTTCAGTTCCTCGGCAGGGCTCCTTAGGTTCCAAGAGGGCCTTGAACTTAGTGATCCTGGAGGCTAATGGAAGATATCAAAGATTACACATCAATCAGGGTGGTACTTGAAGGAAGACTGCCTGCTGAAGCAAATGCCAGGCCGAAGGAAACTAAATTTATCATAAATCAGAGAGAGTGAAGATGAAAGGAGAAGTTTTCTGTTTGTTCTCAGTTGGGGGAAATAAAACAACTTGCAAGTAAATAAAACCAAGATAACATCGAAAACAAAATTTAAAAAAGAAAAAATAATGACTTTTTATACTTTCTATGCTTAACAGAACCTGGTTGAATCAATTGCTGAATTCTTAACCCATCCCAATAATCAAAGCCTTATAGCTATTATAGATACAAAATAATTCAGAGATCACAGGAGATGAGAAAGTAAATTAGAGGCTTTTTAAGTTTGAAGAACATAAAACACAGGATTATAAACAGAATTCTCTTGTTCTCTGATGACCTTTATGAAACCCTTTTAATAGCAAGGTGTACAATAGAAATAATTTCTAATATTGCCTTAGGAAAAGGAAGCTAGTTACATCACATTAATCTAGAAATTAACAAGAAAATCAGCAGGTGCTAACTGTTCAAGTATTTAATATGCAGAGACTTTTGTCGATGTTATAGTTTGTAATTTCTCAGGGCAGACTCTAAGTTTGCTTGGCAGAGGAGGGAACAGTGTTTAAAGCAGAAGTCTTTCAAGACAAAGTTCAATCTCTAAGCATCACATTTACCTCTGGCACATTAACAAACATTTTCAGAAGTTTCTAGTTGCAAACTGAGAGAATTCATTAGATCCTCCTCTAAAAATTCAACATGCAGCTTCTACTAGAACCACGGACCAGAGTCCCTTCCTCCCAAATCTGATAAATTCATTTGAAAAGCTGTTGAACACAAAACTCTTTTTAAGCCTAACCCAGCCTCCCCAGGTCTCTCCTTCTAATGCACAAAGGTAAAGGAAGAGGAAGGTGAAACTCCTTGATTTTTAAATTTCTGAAAGTCAAAAGTTGTTTATCTCATTTGTCAGTATCCTGAGACATTATTAATAAATATGTTGCAAAGGAAAACGACTGGTAAGTAATTCTGTTGTGGATAAAATGCTTAAGTATCAGGAAAAAAATGAAATTTCCCTTAATGATCAGAAACTTGCAGAAAAACTGGAGACACTAAGCCAGTTTATTCCATTTCCTACCCACACTGTGTTTGCCCTCCAATATATTCACTGTGCTATCCTCAAGGTCCAGAGCACCTCCTCATATTTCTCCTCAAAATCAGTTTCCCTTGACGTTGTCAATCACCTTATTTCCTTCCAAATTGTTTCCCCAGAGCAGCTCCTATCTTAGCATTGCCTGTGAAATTCAACAGAAAGGGTCAAAAACCCACATTCCAAAAGCCTGGAACATGTTCCAAAGGTGTACTTCTCTTTTTGTCCATCTACTGGGCTCTTGGTTTAAAAGAGTTTATTATTTATCTTCATTTAACTGACTGGCTCTTGTGATTTTTCTTGTCACGTAGATACTGCTGAGTACTGACAGCACTCAGAAGAAAACAGCCCAGGTTCTACAAATCACTAAAGCTTTTAGTACAAAGAAGGAAATAATTCTGCATGTTTGTTCTCCAGACCCACCTTAGGTCCCACATGCTAGTAAGCTACCAGGAAGGTCAAGGGGGCTTTCTTTTTCTGACTTGTATTTTAAGTTTTTTAAGTGTGTGTTATTTTTCTGCATTAAAAAAAAATAGATGCTTTGAAACAGAGTTCTGCTAATGCAGAGTTTAATCACGACATGATTTCAAAAGCATTCTAAGGAATATGCTTAATGAAAGAAAATATTTCAAAATTCTCAGGACTACTGTAAGAGATTTCCACTTCCATTTACAAGCTATTACTTTTTTATAACACTGCTCGATAATCATGCTTTCAAAACTTTCTCTTATGCACAACATACCAACCATGAATTAAGCTCATACATCTCCACAGAAGTTAACAGTTGTCTACCAGTGCTACAGAACTGGACTTCTGCACCCGTTACGTGCATAGAGTCTGAAGTAAAACAGTACATATTCTTGGGTTCTTCTCTAAAATATCACCAATGATGGCACAGTCAGTAACAGTACATACACACTGTTCTCCGTATGTGCATTCTATAATTGCTTCTTACCTTAACATGCTTAATAACATTAATGTCTCTACAGTTCCCAGTAGCTGTTCTATTTCTATAAGTTCCAGGCTATTTTTCTTCTTCTTTGCTCTCTTAAGTGGTTTGGTTTCACCATTGCAAAGTCTAGTAGCTGACCCCAGAGATGGAAAGGCATCACATTCTATCGTGAGAACAAGCTCTAAATACTCAATTTCCAGAACTATAGCAACTAAGCATTATATGTCTGCTCCTCTGAACAGAGTGAAAAACCCAAGCTCAGCATCTTGCCAGCAATAAGAAAAGTAACTAAAGGACAGCTTGCTTGTCAAAACCAGAGGAATAAAGGAAAAAAAAACAGGAAAGAGGCTAACAAAAAGTCAAAGACTTAATCTGCCTTTAGAAATAAGGCATTTATGTTCTAATGGAAGTGTCAGACTACCTATACCCACAGAACTATCTGAAGTATATCTTCAGCAACCTGTCCAAATGCTCAGCATATTGCTCAGGTATTCTAGGACTTTCTCTCCGGCTGCTAAGCATTTCCAGACTACACTCAGCTTCACAACAGAAGCCAGCTGGGGTTACCTGACTAGGGATCAGTATCCCAAGTCCTGCAGTTCCTCTCCCACCATCACCTTTTGGTAAGCTGGTGCTAACTTCAAGTGGAAAAGGATGATGTAATTGTGATATTGGCCATTTCAAAGATGCAGCAATTTATGTCCACCGCGTGTCTTCAAAAGGCTCTAGTTTTGGAACATACACAATGAAGCATAGCTCTTGTCTTAACTTCAGCATCACTGTTGGCCATTACAAGAGCCTCTCATGTTAACCTCACTGAAGATAAGAGTTCTATCCCTAGCCTGGTGACACAAACAACATTTGATGGGATACAATTCTACTGCTGATTCTGCAACCTTTGACAGCAGTCTTCACAGAATTTCAGGATTAGAAAAAGAGCACTTTCACAAACATCAGCGCAGAGCTCAGCTCTGAGCTGCACATCAAAATGAGATCTCCCCTCACCACGCAGAGGTCAGTGTTTGATGACTTCAGTCACCACCCCTCATAGCATGGCCAAAACCGTCACTTCAGCAAAGAGATTCTTCATTTTGAAGCAGATTCTGTTGGCCTGAGATGCAAGGCTCCACATGATGGTTGTGAAACAGTTTCCAGCTCTCCTGGTCTAATAGGGCATCCTAATTCTGCACCAAGTGAAAAACACGTTGCATCTCTGCATGCATCTGAACAAAGACTAGTTTAAGGTGTGCTTCAGAAGGTCCCCAGTGACCACCAATTTGCAACTGTATCTTCCATGAAGCTGGGACACAGCTGGGGTCATGTACATCTAGAATCAGCAGATGACTGGAATGCAGAATGATTTGGGTAGCCTTGAGACAGAATTTCTATTTTACGTTAAATTTGCATCACAGAAAACTATAGCAGTGTATTTTCTTTACACTTTCTGCAGTTTTTATGCTCATTTAGTGATAATTTTAGGAAGTACAATATCTTATGAAATAACTGCAAAAAATGGAGAACATTTTTCCTGTTAGGCACTGAGTTTGCCTGTAATACTCAATACGAAACTGCTTTGAAAATTGAAAATATCTGACATTTTAGAGGATAACAGCTTTTGTAATGGTGCAGAAAGAGACAATCCAAATATAAAATAAATGGCGTAAGTGGAACTAGAAATAGTTTCAAAGAGTGAAGAAGATACGCATTATAAAAATACCAGAGTTAAAACAGACCATAGCCTGTATGTATATCTGTGCTCATAGTCGACAGCTATGCTAGGCTGAAGCTCTCTAGTGGCCAATCCAATGCAATTCAAAGGCCGCTGCACCAAGCTCTCTCTCTCTCAGGCTTGGAGGTGACTCCCTCAAAGCTTGCTACTCGTAAGTAGGCAAAAGAGAAAAACAAAGCTTGAGAACCTGCAAAATGGCCTGCTGCTGCCAGCATTCTTGAGTATTTATTGTCAAGAAGGCTCTTGAGGCTGCTGTGCAGTGCTGAGGAAGAGCAGGAAAGTGTTTGCAGAAGCATGTTTTTCCATAAGGTCTGCATGCCTGTTTACAATCTTTAGAAGGTCCCTCAACATCTCCCACTCCTACAGATCACAGCAAGGCTTTCCTCAATGTTTACAATACCTTGTCAAGTGAGTTCCCAGTTCATGGTCAGTCACAATTGCGTCTATTCCCTGTGCTGCTTCTCAGCCTTAAGAAATCCTCTATCCATCCTTAAGCCCGCTGCTTGTAACCTTTCTCAACAGTGCCAAGAGATCTTCAAACACGTCCTCTTGTGTTTCTCTCTTCACCACTTAGACTTGTCAGCAGCAGGGTGGTTGCTAAGGATGCTATCCTTGAGGGTACGCTGTTGGCTTTTTGCTGAGGCAAGAGACGTAGCAAACTATTACCATTCTTTGTTTGGTTTCCATGGCATCAAAGAACCTTTTTCTTTGCAGTTCTGAAACACCAGGCTATTGCCTCTAGAGAAATCTGGTCTTCAATGAGGCAAGAGCATGGCATTTCAGGCCATGGAAGAATAGCTCGCTTCCTTCTGCACAGGGCCCCAGGAGAAGACCCTCTGCCTCACTGCCACTTAGTGTTCAGATGGTAAATGCAGGGCTTGGATTATATTTGTAACACATAGCCTTTTAAGATTGCTTCATGTGGCTCAGCATGTGCCTGGTAGATTTTGTGAGTCATGAGAAGCAGAGATGTGCAAGACAAATACTAGACCCACACTTCAGAGCTTACCTCTTCCCTTGCTGGACATTTTTCTGCCTGGTAGATGAGAAAGAAGCAAAATGTCACATCTATGAAGGCCAGATAAGCCTGGTTTTGAAGCTGCTCACCCTGTTCCTTGTAAGGGCACAACAGAAACACAAGACTACCTACATTGGTCACGAGTAACAAAGTATTTCAGCCTTTCAACATCAGGTGATGAATAGAAACACTGTTTGAAGTATTTATTCTTGCTATCTAACCAAGCCTCTTCCTCCAGTGTGCTGAAAGTTTCAGCACTTTCACATTCCATGAAGTTCCCTGCACTGAATCATGTTTCCCTTGCCAGAAATGCACCCTGCCCATCATAATACAGGCACAGGCAATTCCAGGAGTCTATTACACCTGGAGGTGTGACAAAACTTGGCCATGATTCTAGTAAAGGCATCATATATATACTAAAGCAATGGTTCATCGCAAACACTTCAGGATCACTCTAACAAGCAGGAAGAGAGGAGAGACCTCTTTGCTGACCCATGTGGGCAAACAAAGATTTGTACAGTCTTATTTAAACATTTGCATAGATATCCTGTCTAAGCACCAGCATTTGAACAAGAGATGGGATCAGTCTGCTGGACTTACAACAGTAAGAGATGCTACCAGTAACAGAACAGCCTTGCCCCAGCCTTGACCAAAGCCATGCTTACGGCAGTTCAGAAGCTAACTAGTACAAGGAACGTGCACACTAATCTTCTAAACTATAGACTTAATTTCTATAGGAGACACATGCAAAATATCTGCATGTTTCCACGAGTGAACATCTCCCACAGATCACCCCATGGACAGATACAGGTCATTTCAGTACACTTTGCCACTGCCTACATGGGATGGAATAATTCACACACACACAAAAATCTACCTTGGGGACTAAAGAAGATGTAATTAAGTAATTAAGTAATTAGGTAATTACGTAATTAAGTGGTAATTAAGGTGAAAGAATTCAGGCCTGATCTGCAAACACTGTACAGGGAGTCACATTTTTCTTTTTCTAAGATCCTTTCCTGTCCTGAAAGCCAAAGTAAAGAACATGCCAATTCTTCACCCTTAAAACAATTTAGGGAAGTCCTTCTTCCAATTAATTTTCAGCTATAAACTCAGAGACAAGTCATTCTCCAACACAACCATCATGACCCAACACCATTATCTGCCCTTGATGCCAGAAAATTACAACAGCTCTAAGACAAAAGTCAGGATTCAGTGTTATAAAGAGTAGCAAATAAATGGAACTAAAATACAAAGGGAAAACAGTGCCATGGGGAAGACAAAGCCACCGCCTAGAAAAAATTTTTTTATCATAAAAAGGAGAGTAGAACATTCAGATTTGCCCTAGCTTGTCAATTTGGAGTTTCAAGAAGACTGACTTTCTAGTCTCATTACTTTTTTTTTTTCCTTTTGTCTTATTCCAATTAGTTTAACTTTCTTTTGGATCTACAAAGAAGACATTTGCCTTACTCAGTACAGCAAAAGAGGAAATATTTCTCAAGCCCACATACAAAAACGCAACCTATTTCTTCTTCTTTTCCAACTGCAATTAGTTTTCAAACTTATAAAAGGGTAAAAATAGGTTGTTCTTGGTGATTTTTTTTTTCCTTGTTCTGTAGTTTCCAAACATACTGAGATTTCCATTCAATATAGATTCTTCCCCACTTTCAGGGGCGTCTGACCCAAAGAAAGACTACCTGGTAGGAGTTCATATCAGTCCAAAATACTAAATTGTTCAAAGTACAATTCACAGCAGCAGCAAGACTCCAAATCTCACAAAATATATCTCATTTGGAACATCCTCAAAAAAATGTACTTGAGGGCTCTCAACACAGAAAAAGTTACTTTTAAAAATCACTGGTTTTGCTTTTTTAATTTACTTTTTATGCAGTAAGATTTTGATAATGCTTCACCTTTTAGTAGCCGGAGCCTCCTTACAGCATTTTTGGATCTGTGCAACCTAAGGAGCAATAATCCTCTGTGCTATTTGCCCTTAACTGATACAAACACAAAGAGATGGGAAGTTGGTAAATTTTATATTTACAATAGAGCAGTCACCTACATGCAGTTTCACATGAGTGCAGTAAAGATCTAAAGTAAGAATAGATAAGTCCTGATGGAGATGGCTGGGGAAGGGCAAAGTAGAAATTTATTGAGGGCGTCTTGGAACAAGCTTTGTTTATCTTTTGCACAAGTACAGATAAGGGTGTTTCTGCTTAAGACAGAAGGAAAGTGTGCTAAATCAAGCACTGTCTATAATGAAATGAAACCAAAAAAGAATCGGAAAATAAAAGCAACTTAATAGAAACGTAATAAGAAAATAATCCTCAGGCCTCCCGAAAGAGAGGAGTTCCAAAGCTTTTGATCCTCAATCTTGAATATGCTTTACTATGAGACAGAACAATTTAATTATACCAAATTTTAAAAAATATTTATAATAAAAAATAAACCCTACCATAGAAACAGATGCATCTTCAGAGGATTTATGGTAGAGAGTGGAGATCTTTTCAGCTCGCATAAGGTATTCCGCAGTCTTCCTTTTCACTGCTTCTCGACGAGTTGGACTTGATTCACCTCAAAGGAAAAAAATAAAGTTATTTTTTCTACACAGAGAGAGGTGCTAAGTAATCAAAGCACATGACTGCTTTGATTCTACCTTTTTGATTTACTTTGGGTTATCAATAATCAACACTACAAATACGCATCTCATAAAATGCAAGTACTATGATATCAGAGATCTGCCAAAAATAAATAAATAGATAAAAATTAAACATTGTAATAGACAAAGGTAAGTAAAAATCCCTACTTAATTTTTCTGTGATCTGGCATATGTTCCTATTGTAACTTGAACTGAAACAAATTGCCAGTCTGAACACTGTACTCCCAAAATCTCAATCACAGAAAACAAGATAAGAGCTTACATAGAAACAGTAGAGAATTTTTTGGAGTTGTTTTCTCCCCCCTATGTTTCTAACATAGGATTCCTTAAGTATAAAGGGAATACAGAAATGCTATCAATAGTCAAATTACAACATGAGAGACGTCAAGAACTCCTGCTCACAACGTTCTGATGCTTGCTGCTCCTTTACTGTTGGCTTGGGGTGACACAGTAAGAAAGGAAAAACTACTTATATCAACTATTTCAACTTCTAGATGGCTGAATATTCATTGTGTTATGCCTAGTCTATCCAAACTCTTGCAAGAGGTGATATTGCTGTGGTACTGCACAAAATCTATGTTCACTCTAAATCCTTATGTTCAGGCACACTTATCACAAGCAGTGTATTGCTATAAGAGATTCAATTTTTAACAACAACAACAACAAATTAACTACCAACCAAATAGAAGAAGACTGCACACTGTAACTACTATAGCAGAAAAATGAAAATACTGTGGCTACTGAAATACTGAAATGGCTGTCCTGGAAGTTCTCAGAGTAACAGCAGAAATTTTATTTGGCCATGACAGTTGCTTCCAGCCATAACTGATACTGTCCAAGACTTGCATAAACACAGCCTTGGCTACGGAAGGCTTCAGAATCACCAGGTGCAAGTCAGCACCTTTCACCAACCGATCCTCAAACGGGGCAAGGAACTGCAAGGTTATCTAACAGCTGCTCAAGATAAAAGACAAGGCAAGGAACAGGAGAGGTAATAAATTAAACATGCAAACACCAAACCCTGAAAACAGCAGATAGCAGAGAATAACAAAGACCAGAACTCATAAGAAAGAGATCAATGGGCCATTTGACATGCCCACCAAGCGTAACCTTGAAGAAGTTCAACCAGAAACTTGGTGACTGATAAGAAAGGAACCAGATTATTGTGGGTTATTAAGAACACGTCTCATAAAAAAGAGCAAAATTATTACAGGATGTCTGAGGGAGACCAAGGAAGACCTTACTAAGTAAATGCTTGCACACAAACCTTAATATGGAATGTTTTATAGGAAGGATTGTGGGAAGGTTTAAGACTCATCGCAAGATGTTTAGGGTCAGGATTAAAGCTAAGGGACAAGGTAGGGTCCAGGGGACAGGTGTGAGAAAATAGGGATGGGAATTACATTAGTTGATTGCGTGTAAGTAGGCTGCCAATCAGCACAACTGTCTGACTGAGATCCTGTACCTGACCATCATTCTTTGTCTTACCTTCTTGTTCAACTCTATTCTTCCTCATCTTCTGCATGCGTGTGCTCATTGCTCTCTGTGCATAGGATGCAATACCAACCTTCACACGAGACCAGGAGACAAGTTGTCTGAGGGTCAGACAATGGGCATGGGCCCAGCTACCAGAGAAACCTGCCCAGTGAGCCTTTCCCAGAACAGCAGTAGTTCAAAAAAAAAAAAAAAAAATTGAGCTGTACACTTTGTCTGTGGTTATGTAGGTGCCTACAAAGGCAATGTTCTCTGCCTGTGCCCATCTGTTTGTGGACAGCTGTGTGCATATAGAGTATGCAGTCACATGCACAAGCCTCTCAGAAATTTGCAGCACAACTGGCAGGACCCAAAGGACCCAAAGCTGCCTACGCTGATCTCCAGCAGGTCAGGGCAGCAGGAGTCATTCTGATCCTTCCGTTGGACAGACCTGGTTAGCTTTAGCATCTGACTCCTTAATAAAGAAGGATGAGAAGGTTGTCTGACTGCTTATATTTCTCAAAATGTTTTCAAGATGGAAGAGAAAAATGAAAAGCTAAGTAGTAGGTTTCTTTAGAAAGTTCATTGAAAATTTCTCTACTATAGAAGCTCTGAGTTATTTTCCCTCTGCCCCATACAAGAAGAAATGAATCACAGAACGGTTCAGCTTGGAAGGGACCTTAAAAAGTCTACCCAGTTTCAATTCTCCTGCAACGGATAGGGTCACCTCTCACTAGACTGGGTTGCCCAAGGCCCCATCCAATCTGGCTCTGAACATCTCCGGTGATGGGACATCCACAGCTTCTTTGGGCAATCTGTTCCAGTGCCTCGCCACCCTCCAAGTAAAGAACCTCCTCTTTATATCTCATCCGAATGTTTCCTCTTTGAGTTGAAAGACATTACTCCTTGTCATTTGTTCCTCATCTTCCCCACAGGTACTGAAAGGTTGCTATAAGGTCACCCCAGTGCCTTCTCTTCCCCAGTATGAACAATCACAGATCTCAGCCTGACTCCATAGGAGAGGTGCTCCAGCCCTCTGATCATCTTCATGGCCTCCTCTGGACCAACTTTAACAGTTCCATGTGCTGGGGGCCACAGAACTGAATGCTGTACTCCAGATGGAATCATTGCTCTTGCTTTAAATAATCCTTTGACTAAGAGAGCGAACAAGGCAGAGGGGTCTTTATCACATTGTTTTTGTACTACCATTCATTTTGACCCTGTTAAATTAAAGATTTCCCCTCACTTTTATATCGTGACTACCAACTACCTAAATGCGCAGAACTGCCACACAGACTCTATCAAGAACAGAGCAGAAGAGACTTACGTTCTACTCCAAGCTCTGCTGAAAGCGATCCATTGTAACTATTATTATCTATCTCCCAGCAGGGCGGAAAAGTGATTGTTAACTCCTTGGATAGAGATACAGAGCGTTTCTCCATAAATATCTTGGACTGCATGTGGTTTAGGAGGAAGCCGGACAGTCAGAAATTCAGCACGCTTCTAGGTTACAATGTTATGGATATGCACAAATTTCTGAGTTAACTCCTCTCATTCTAAAGAGAGAGCAAACTCAGCTCCAGCTCCTCTTAGATCAGTCTCCACTGGGAAGTACTCTTCTGGTGAAATTCCCTTAGACAAGACTACCAGTATTATTCTCATCTAGAAGAAAAAATAAAACTCAATTGTTTGAGCTTGGGTTTGGCTGGAGCAGCATGGAATAGATGCGTGGGGTTTTGTTTGCTTTTAAATAAATGTGTTGCAACTTCTTGAAATATGACCAATACTTCTGAGTTCATCTTTAATCTTAGAGCACCATAAAACTTTGTTACGATCACTGGTGACTGTCAACATTCTCAAAGGCACACAAAAGTGGTAGTTGCTCAGGGAAGACAAATCATCCGCACGGCAACATTAAACTCTTCAGCCAGCATTTTCTTCAAACAAACTGGTAGAAAACTGCTAGGCTAGTGTCTAAGGCTATCATAAAAGTCAAGCTTACTGCTTAATTGTTAGTTATGTGTATTTAGTTTGGATGTTTATTGCCTTTTTTCAATGCTTCAGTAATTTTACAGTAATTAACGCAAACAAGATAGGCTGTCCCCTTAGAGCTGTCTTTGTTCTCCCTACTTTCACAAGACATTAATTTCAGTTTTCCTTCTAGTTTTCCTTCCTGAGTAATTTGTTAAAAAACATTTACGAACTGTTCAGTCATTAAAATCTTCAGCCATTACAGAGGGTGCAGATTCACAAACTCAACAAGTCCTTGTATCTTATTCACGATCAAGAACATTATCGGTTCCATCCCTAGGAATCCTGTAATAAGGTGCATGTTTGAGTGGGAGTTGGAGAATTGGATTTACAGGAATAGGATTTTTATTTATACTTGTTTAACATAGCAAATGAAAAGGAGAAAAAGAAAAGCCACATTCCAATGCCATTTCCCATTTAGCCAGTCAGTACTTCGTGGAAATCTGTAAAGAAATAGAGGATACGAATTCTAAAAGAGTAGAGAAAATATTACTTTAAAAGTCTTAACACAGCGTGATGAGTAATAATAAAAATCTCATTAAACTAAAAATAATCTTTACCATTTGTGACAAATTTCAAGTTATTGAATGCTTCACTTAAATTAAATAAAGCATTAGAACACAATGCAAGAAAAAATCTGTCCCTGATAGATGCTTCAGCTGTGAGAGAGACTATGCATATTCTTCCAAAATGGTAATATTGCATTTTGTTATAATATTTTTTAAAGTGAAACAAATGTGTGTTCTTCAAAGGATTGACGCATTTATTTCTAGTGAAGATCTTTTGATTTTAACACTGCGTGAACACACTGAGTTCCTATTTCCATTCTGCGGTGAGCCTGCAATAATCTAAAGAGGTACCTCTCTTTAATTACAATTTGTAACTTGAAAGGCGTTTTTCTTTAAATGGCAGCAAACAGGAAATGTTTAAACTGTGTCAAAGCCTTTGATGAATCTTTACAACTGCTCATAAAAGATCATCCTGCTTAAAATAATATTGATTTTTCATTTATTTTCCTAGATACTAGAAGATTTATGTTTCATCTGATCAGGATCAAAGCTTTTCCCCGCTCCTGATCACTGGGATTAAATCAGCAATGTCATTTTGCATGTTTAAAAACTACATCGCTAAAGCAAAATATAAAGTGTAGCGATGCTGATCACAGAGACCTGCATAAAAACCCCCTCAAGATTCCTCATCTCTCCCCTCTCTCTCCCTCTGCATTTGCTACGGAGCAGCTGTGCCTCACACAGATTCACATGAATGAAAATATTAAGGCGAGAAACCACCCACTTAGTTTATTTTCCATATGACTTTCCTGTAATTATTTTGTAAACTGTTCACACAACAATATATAAAAACATCTGCAAAAACAGGTAATTAATGTGTCAAGCCAAACTAATGCATTTTTTATGGTGTCCATGCTTCGTCAACTGTAATTATAACTCTTTTTAAGCAAATGATGATGTGTTTGTTGCAATGTGCAAGTGGTTATTTCAGATGCTCTGTTTACTATTACTGCAAACAGAATATAAAAACTCTACAGCTACTTTGTTGCACGCATAAGCCTTCATCTACACAAGCGCGAGCAGGCTGCTCCCTCATTTTCCAAAGGCTTCGCCTATTTCAAAGAAATAAAAATATCTTAAAATGAAAATTGGCTTTGGAAAGGCTGACCGGGCCACCCGCTGACCAAACTAACAGTAGCCAGGACATTAGGACAGCAGCCAACGAATTAAAATTTGTTCTTTAATTTTTATTTCTAAGGACAGCTCAGCTATAATATGTTTACAAAAACAGACGTTCCTAACAACATTCAAATGATCTTGAGGGTTTGATAAAGGAAGACCACAAATACCAGAATAATCGTGCCACCAAGTTCATCTGTGACTTGCAGGCTTGTTTTCCTGTAGACCATCGATCTGAATGCAAAATACAGAGAAGCAGTATTTCCACCGAATATGCACCCTGCGGTAGCATCTGGGAAGCTAGCAATATTGCAAGCAGCTTTCTTGCTCAGAAGAGTACGTACCTATGAATGATTGGCTAATTTAATGGTGAAGTGTTGGGTGTTCAGGTGAGCTAGCTGTTTTTCCTCAGGTACCAGATCTTCTATGATATTATCATGTAGGTAAATGTCTTATGCCCAGGTGTCAGGAAAAAAAGCTATGGAGAGGGCGTTGTACCTCGTAAATACAAAGTGAAAGATAAAAATATCTGGCAGATATCCAGAGGTGGTGGATTCCCCTTCCCTGGAGACATCCACGGGCACGCTGGGGGGCTCTGAGCACCTGACTGAGCTGCAGTTGTCCCTGTTCCTTGGAGGGGAGTTGGACTGGATGGCCTTTAAAGGTGCATTTCAACTCAAATGATTCTATGATTAGGAACATGGAGAAATCCGTCCCTTTTTCCCCCCAGATAATCTAGGGTACTAACAGAGCACATTATGGATGCACAGAAGTGCCTCCAAACTTGCTCTGGTCCTTAACTAGTCTTCTCCACAGATCCAGGATGGATGCTTATCTTACAGGACGGTAATAAACAAAAACAGCACTGCACGTTACTTGCGATTAACGTATACTAAATCACACACCTACTAAACCACAGTATGTATAACCCACCTGGGAATTCCAGATACTCCTTCCGTCACGTCTGACCTCCTCCAAAGCACTCCCCACCCCAATCAGTGCATTCCCTAACTAACCAGCTGCTTCAACAGGACGTGCATATTTCCACAGAAGAGGTAAAAAGTTAGCATCACTTGTCCCTTTGTAACCTCCATATTCCAAATCTTCCTGCTTTTTTCCTCAGACTTACTAAAAATACATGTGGGCTGCCTTTGTTTAAGAGGGTATCAGAAGCGATTTGCTCCAGGAAGGAATGTCCTCTTGCAGGCTACAAGGAACTTGTGGGAGACTGCCTGTTGTGCTAACCCCAAACTCCATGTACTTAACAATTTAAACGGTAAAACTTTCTCTAAATACTGAAATCTTCAATGAAACGTTTATAATTGCCAAATCTAATAGCTATAATACCATTTTTTATTTTTAAAAGTTTCTTTATCTTCTTCACAGTCTTCCTGCACATATCACCCAGCTGGATCGCTGAATTTTTCAAAGAATTGCTCTCTATAAAAATGCAAGGGAGTAAGCCTTAAAAGATTTATTTCTTCTCACAATGAAAAGAGGTTTAGCAGCACCTTCCTTATTAGTGGGTAGCCCAGCTGTTATTTTTGCCTAATTGGTTCAAGAGGACCTCTGTTCTTCTTAGGGCAAACACTTCTTACATCATGTGAAGCCGACTCCTTTGTCCATATTAGCCAAACAAAAGCTCAGGCACACTGTAAGTGACAATGCAAGTCATAATCCAGCACAGATTTGTGACCACTTTGGACACACTTTTGTAACCCCAACATTTATTTCAGGAACGGGAAGAGCTGCAGATTTAGGAACAAGTCTCCAAACTTCCACAGGAGAGTGGGTAACCTTTAATTTTCAAACAATTACTTAAGTGAAATGTGGCAGGTGCTGGAGTAGATGGACACCTCAGCATCAAGGAAAGACGCTATAGATTTTAGCAGCAGGTGGCAATTCGGATTTGCAAAATAAGCCCACAGGCTCCTCATCTCCAGTATGCTATATATTAAATTCATGGTGATTAACTTTGGGTGGTGGCTAAATTCCACTGCTGAAAAAGAAGCAGTAAATATTAAAAAATAAATAAAACCAAAGTTAAGCCTATTATGGTAAAAACAGTTTGAAGTGATTTTTTTCCTCCTAAAAGAGGTTAGGATGTACCATATTTCTCAGGCTTATTCTTTCTCCCTTCCTGAAGGCACAGGACAGTACTCTATTGTCCTTTAAAACCTCACAAGCTAAAGGACAACTGCGTGACAGGGAGTGAACGCATTAGAATTCTTCTTCCAGTTCTCTGGTATGCTCTGTATATTTTGTACATTTTCTTTATTGGACATTGCTTGAGACACTTACAGATCTTCACTCCGTGCAAGGTTACCAATTCCATTTGCTGTCATGAATGTAAGGTTACAAGCCAGTGGTGTGATTATTTAGGTAAATACTTCTCTGGAAAGAAAATACTGGCATATGTGCAAAAGTTAAGATTACACAGAATAATGATGTGGACAAAATGTGTTTGAATGACCAGTCACCAGGTGACAGTAACACTCAGCATCATAAAAAAGTAACTTTCCAGCAATGCTAACCAACAAGCGTCTGTTTATTCATACAACCTCACGTTAAACACACAAGATGGTAGCTTTCCTCACGCATGTGTGACTAACTGGAAAAAAAGCTATAAGGAATGGTCATGCAGTGCTACAGGGGAGAAAAGATTAATTTCCCATCCATCTGCTAAAACTTTCAGTCTTCGGCTGCAAGGCATTTCACCAAAGTAAGACCTCACAACATGAGAAATAACCTTGAACGTTTTCCTGTGGAACTACATAAGAATAAGGAAAATAAACCCACGACTGCTGTAAGACAGAAGGATAAGCTATGGCATCCTAGCACAGATGGGGAAACAAAATGGTGACAGCAGCAGCTCCTCCAACACATGGACCACAGAAATAGGAAAGCACTCCGAAAGCCACAACAGTGAAAGAATTTACACAGATCACCACCGTGAAAGAAAAGATTTGCAAACTTCTCTATGCTCTTCTTTCTTAGCTAAAAGAATTGGTCCTTAAATTCACATACATGGCCTGAGGCATTTAATTCTGCAGTCCGAGACTTCAGTTAGTTTTCTCACCTGGCCAAAAGTACTGTCGCCTAGGTCAGTCTGATCTGTTTACATAGCGCTGGAAGAAGCATGGCAACCACTAGAGGTCTTCTGATAGGAGGTGAAAAACACAAAGCAGAAGCAGAAGATTAACACACATAGCTGCAGCTAAGTGCTGGCTAAGGACAGCCCAGACAAAAGGCTGTGCAGGCAGGAAGAGGTGTCTGTCAGAGGCTGGGCTCGATCAGCAACCTGATGAGGAACTGCCATGAGGACACCTAGCCACACATTTATTCACTCCATTACAATCAAATGCTATGGGACCGCATTCAGTGTCACCTCCGCAACATGCCCTACACATTGGCTTCGTTAGCACCACAATTTACCCACATGTGTATTGCATGGGTACCAACCTGCAGAAGGTAAACCCGAGGTCTTTCTCAGCATTTTGGGCAGAGAACTATTGAAGTTTAAAATGGAACTTTGCCTTGAGTATACCTTCACATAGCTGAATCTGGTTGTATTTACATACTAGACTTCACCATACTTTACTAGCAGATGCCATATTTTACTGCTTAGCCGTGATGGTGTGTCTAAACCCAGTATGTGTGCATATGCAATGACTTCATTCAGGGTGATCTATCCAACATCTGCCCTGCAGTTACAAATCCTGTAGCACTAATCTGCTCTGAAGCTCTATATGGTCTGCAATAGGCTTGGAAGTCAGCACATTTCGGTTATGAACAGCTCATGGCCCATATTAGCAAGAATTTCAGCATCACTGAAAGCACACTGGAATTAGATGACTTTTTTTAAGCAAACCACAATATTTTCAATATTCCTTCTTAATTCAGCTGCTTATCAGCAGACAGGTACTGCTACAAACAACTAGCCTGTTTTAGAACAGAACCTGTGATGTCAAAAGGTTGCACTTTATACTGTTGCTTAGAAAGCCAAAGCCAAATGGCCCTATAGCATCCTCCCAGTCTACTAGGATATAATGGCTTTTCAGTTCCTTTGGAAGAACCTGGGGCAGGAAGTTCCTGTCAGGTTCCAAGCTCAGTGAAAGTTACAACAAGGAATAAGGTGACAGTCACGACGTACCATCTGAGCACAGAGGTCTGAGATCGGCTGGGAGAAAATCCCAGTTCTGCCAGTAACGCTGCCATTAACCTTCCCTGGCAGAGTCCAGCACAACTCTTTCCCCACAGACATCATCATCTCACAGCCCAAGGTGTCCTGATGGGTGGTAACCTCCAGGGCTCTGTCTTGCAAAAATTAATTGCTCCTCATCTCTTCAACAGGATCTCAAATATATAACATTAGCATAAATAGTCCTGCAATTGGAATGCAAGGATCCTCATTTGCATTTGCCTGATGCCAACAAACTCACCCTGAGCCTCTTAGAAAACAGGTCTATTGTTTCCTCAAAGACACTGCTCTCATCTGGCACAGTCACTGCGTACCTCAAAAACTGCGTAGAGATCTTCACTCTCAACAAGAAATACTACTCATAAGACTCTACAAGTTAAAGGAATATAACATAGCTACTGCTTTGTAACAGAAGGCAGCTTCCTAAGTATTATTCAACAAACAAGCAAAGGTTCTTTTTAATCTGGAAGCCAGAAGCATGTTCATGGAACAGCCACAGCTTTTCTCCTCTTTTCACAAAGCACTGTCTTTCTGGCATTCTGTCAGTCATGCTCCTGTTTGCATTCCTGGCTCCATCACAAGTTCAGATCATAGCCCATCATAATCCCAGTAATTAGAAACAAGTCGGTTTGTTTTCAGTATATCCAGAAATATCACCTAGTTGTCTAAAGTATTCCCAGTATTTCACTGTATATGCATTTCTGGGTTAAAAGTCAAAGTCATTGTATCAAGGTTCCAGTAATTTGTGTAATTTCTGTTCCAGCTCTGTTTACTGGATAAACATGAAAATAGCACAGAGCAGTGAGAAATCGACATTCACAGTCTGCTTTCAAAGACACCAACAGCTTATCTACAAGCTGTAGATAACCAGCACAGAACACGAGTACCTGGGAAACATACTTGTGGCTGCAAAGCTGACTTACGTACCACGCACTTCACGTAACGAGGTCCATACTGCCTAGCTGAACCAGGCCCCTACAATAAATAAATATTAATTGTCCTTAGCCATAGCCGCTACACACAAGAACACAAACACCCCAGGTCCACGACAAAGCAAATGGATCATACACCTTCAGATGTTAATATGTAACCAAGAGCCTCATATGTAACAGTCTAGGAATGGACACGTTTGTTTTCTAAGCCACAGCGAACAGAGTTTGTACTTTTCTACACAATACAACCGTATTGCTGTGGCTGCTCTTGCTCCATCACGTGTTTGAAGTGATTGAAATGCAGCAACATGCAACAGCATTAACGATGTTTTTACAGCCAAGATCCATAATGGATACAACTGGAGAATGGTTGGAGTCGAAGAAAGAGGAGCACTTCACACCAGAAGGAGCAGGACTCCCTTCTTTACTCCCAAAATCCTTTTCCATAATTTCAGCCGCCAATCAATTTTTTTCCTAACATAAATTATGTTCTGCATCGAAGTCAGGAAAGCACTAACTTTGTATAAAGCACAGCTGACTTCCAGCCTAGAAGTCGGTGGCTTGCAATCGATTAGTGCATTTTTTCCATCACTGGGCCTGAAGCAACGCATTGACCTCAAAGTGCTCTGACATGCTAACAAAACAAATGAGCAGCTACAACTGTGAACCAAAGTTTCTATCAATTCATGTATTTATTTTCTGGTATAGTTAAAGAGTATGAAAATTTGATTTTCTCAAGAAAGTCAGGAGTGCGACACTCACTCCCAACCTGAATTTCTGAAGGTCTCAGTTTCTGGAGAAGTGCTCAACCAGCCTACAAAACCTTTACAGACCTGCTCTGTGAAAGTGCCACAATCCTGCACACAGCAGAACCCAGAAAACACAAAAGGGGATCAGAATCTGTGTATAAGGAAAAACAAAATGATGGCAGTCATTCCCTCTGCGTGAATGTGAGGGAGCTCTGGTAGCAATGAAATGGGAAGTTACAAGAAGTGCAGGTAGTTCAGGGGCAGCAGAGCCCTCAGACTGCCATTCCAGGAATTTGTTCTCCTTCCCACTGGCAAATATGTTTTGCATTGAACGCGTATATGGAGCAGAACCAGGCCCAAAACATTTGTAGGGCAGATGTCCAGAGACCAAGTTACACTACAGCCTCTCAGAGCATACACTGCCTTCATTTCTCATGTGGCACACATCCAGTCTTGCAACAGGACTCTAAAACAGGACATGGAAAGATTCTGTACTAAAAGTCCACAAGAGACTAGCAGATGAAAATACATATACAGCACGCACAGTATAAGTAACAGCACTATGCTTCTGAGAGTATAGATATTGAAAATGAACTCAAGATGGACACTTCTTTGGCGTAAGCCTGTGCAATACCTCGTCTCACCCAGCAGCAGTGCACCAACTCAGAGAGCTGAGGTCATCGGGAGCGTGACAGACGAGCTGCCCCAGCTGCCTTTATGGAAGCCTGCTACTCCAAACTAAACAATAAGTCCGTAAACTCACAGTAATAAACTTACTCATAACGTGATTTTGAAGAGGTAGACTTAAGAAGTAAGAACTTCTTGTGCCAAGCCTAAAGGAGCGGCTGGCAACAGAGAGATCTTTATCTTTTAGATATGCCTAATCACTGTATGGAGGCATTTCACTTCCACAGCAATTCTCAGAGAAGTTTCCAACACAAGGGATGGATGATGGTTCTTTTTTCCTCCGGTACGTTAGTTACATTTTCTAATTATAAATGTCAATTTCTATTTCCTTGGTGCCACCATGTGGCAAAAGCACGTACTGCCATTTTACATGCTAAATCTTCCAGTTCATTCTAAAGAAAGGCAGCATTTGCAATGTCTGTATCAAAAGGTACAGTCACTTTAGATTGGTGTGTAAGTATATATGAATGCTATGTTTCACTTTCAGAAAACACATAGGCTAATTTAGACAAAAAAAGGACAAAAATATTAAATGGCAAAAGACAAAAGGTATTTGGCAACAGCTGCACTGCCCTCATCTTTGAAACAGGCACATTATTATCCACACAAAATACATAACCAGAAGTGTTTAAGTTGCTGAAATGACAGAGATAAGGGGTTTTTTTATTGCAGCATACAGTGAATATTCATAAAATCAGCATTAAACATACCACCCTCAAATTAAATGTACAAGAGCTAACTCCTGGATTGGGTTTTTCTGTATCAGTTTTTGTGTGTGTGTGTGTGTGTGTGTGTGTGTGTGTGTGTGTTGGGTTTTTTAAACTGTCTTCATAGATACTTAAAAAACACACTTTTTTAGGAAAGGCATTATAGAAGACATCAGAGTCGCCTTGCCAGATCGCAGAAGCTCAGAAGAGAGCACAAGATGAGCTGGATTCATGCAAATTGAAGCTAAGTGCCCAGCACAGGATGACCATCATCTTCCCTTCCATCTCCACCATTATGCAGAGTGACACAGAGAAAGGAGAAAGATGAGATGACTACCTAGAACCAGTCTGTACACATTTCTACTCCCAAGGGAAAGCATTTTGATTACACAGACAAGCCACGACAAGCAGCAAAGCAGCAGCCCTACTGACACCACTGGGACAGCAAAGTACAGAGGTGGATTCACTTTTGCCAAAAAGTTAACTGACATTTTATGCAAAGTGCACACCTCTAGCCTTCATCATTAACTTACCCATTATTTTTTGCTAGCCCCCGTTAAAGCAGCTCAGTAGGTTAAGTTCCATTCCTACAATCGTTCACAGGGCTTAGACCACTGCTGAGCTCTGTACCGAGATGCAGAGCAGGCTTCTACTTGTACATGCTTTGGTACATTAGCATTTAAGTTCAGCTCTGCAGCAGCTGAACGTTCATGTGCTGTATGCTGTTAAACAATGCCACAGTTCTAATCTCACTCATTTGATCTGTGTCAAACAGAAGCACAATACACAGACCTTGAATTCACTCCAGGAAACAACAGATCTCTTCCTGTGGTCATTTTATGCTATTGTTGGACAAAATGCAAATACATGAGGTTATCTCTCTAGATTCTCAAGAACTAGAGATGGAAAGGGATAAAACTGTTCCTTGACTGACAGGGTGGAAGGAGACTCTACAGAAGTTTACATGGAGTTGCACTTCATCAGTTAACAATGGCTTTTGCAGATGCACTGATGCATCAAAGTCTCCTGAAAAAACTCCTGTTCTCCTCCAGCAGCATAAGCACGTAAAATTTTATGCATCTTACAGATAGAAAAAGGAGAACAGATAAATGAAAGAAGCAAGAGGCTGTGAGCCAAGAATACTTCTAATCCTGTTGTGATTGAAAAGTTAACCTGAGTCTGCCTCTCCCCATGCGTAAAATGGGGATAATTAATCCTCACTTAACCATGTAAATTAAATAATGTTTCAACAGTGCTGCAAGTGCCACATATTAATTAATGCCTAGGTAATAAAAAGGAAAGAGACAAAAGTGGAGCACTTTGCTACTTACCTGCAAGTCAGAGGTTGTGCTGCAATTTTGAATAAGAGGTATTTGGCACTTGGAAGATTAGACCCTAACTTATTACTCAAGTCTTAAAGAGAAAGATTTCTCTCTGTCTCGCAAGCACAACAGCTATCAAGCAGATGAAAGCCAGGCACACATTGTTCTGCATTTCATATCACCTCTTTGCAACACAATAAGCAGATGTAACTAAGGAAATGCCATAATCAAATACCCATAACCAAAGGTAAAACAAACAATATGGGAAGATCCATACCTTGAACACCTTCCAGAAGTAAATCAACACCCTTTCTATAAAAGCTGAAGGCAGTTTCATAGTCTTCTTCTTCCTCCTTTTTCAAGGCCAGCTTTATCAACTCGCCTGCTTTCTCCAAGTAGTCTTGTTTGCCAGGCTTGGGTTTTAAGCTTCCAGAAAACAGACCATGGCTCTCCCTCTCTCCTTCAGGTTTGCTCCACTCCTGCTCAGATGCCACAGTGCTTTGTATTGGGGGCTCAGAAGTAAGGCAAAGGCCAACAGCTCTACTGGGAGAACTGTGGTTGGATGCCATTCCATCATCTAATTCAGCAAGAGAGTCTACATCAACTGTCAGAGAGATCAGGTCACTGTCACTGGAGAAGCCTGAAAGCATAAGACAGACATTTGTTACTCTACATTAGGAACATTACTCTACATTAGGAACATACAGGAACATTCAAAATTCTTTATCACATCCAAATATTTTAGCTTTCTTTTCACCTTTCCAACTTCCAAAGACTTTGAGCACAAAAACTCTCCAACTTAAAAATGGTTTTTGAGTAACCAGAGAACTGTGTTTTTTAAAAAGTTACCTACAAATTCTGCAGAGCAATTCTTCTTCATTTTAATACCGGGAATGAAGAGACAAACATCTAACACCCAACTTTAACCTTCAAAGCCTGTTCACTGCTGGGCCCCAGGAAACTAAACCTCCCCGTGTGATCGCTGTTGCAAGATCTCTCTATATACTATTTTAAATCAGTGAGATGAAACATCCCAAGATTATTCAATTAGGACTTCGAATTCACAGTTTGTCAGCTTCTGCATCATGCAGCGCTCTAATTCGTGACTACCATATATACTATTTCTCTATTGTTAAGATGTGGAAAAAATGGATTAGCTTATACCTCTTTCACTGGAATTTCACAGCTAGCACATTTTATTTTACATTTGCCATGAGCATACACACTTACTTCAAACTGACCTTCAGTAATTTCAAACTACATAAACCTTGAAGAGTTATTTGGGAATAAGTGGCAAAGATATTTTACATGTACACCAATCTGTATGAATCATCATCCACATAAGGTGTCCATCCATAATTACGACTTTTTAGTAATTCAAAGTCCACAAAAGTAATTGAAACAACTTCAGAGCTCACCTCCACATTCCGACTGGCTTGTAAGCGTCACATCATCGAGTCCACTCAAGTCTTTCCGAACTGAAAAAGACAATAATAACAATGGTTCTGATACCCTTTTGCATGACAGATTAGATGTTCATGTGTCATCAAAAATGAAAGATACGACCCTGCTGCAGGTACAAGTACGCAATGCGAAACTGCTCTCGAACTGGCTATCAGAGATACCCATTTGGTAGTACACCATTAAAAATGACAGCAAAATTAGACTTGCCATTTCTAGTCATTGCCAAGGTTAAAATCAGAACACAGGCATTTGCTTAGGATGGCTAACTCAAACCTCAGCACTTCAACTCAACCAATTTCAACAGCAGTAGGACTTTAATCCCTATCTCACACCGTTCTGATGATTTGCAGTTAACAAGACTTACAACAGAAGAGTCTTCAAAGCTGGGACCTACATCTACACGCTAAGAAAAAAATGCCAGGTTTCTGTCTCAAAAAATGTCATTCCAGAATAGTACTCTGCATGAGACATATGGAGTGAGCGATGAATTTGGCAGTGCCACCTGGATATCACATAGCAGTTTGTTTTATCACCTTGGCACATGTACCCACTGAAGCAATAAAACAAGCAAGAAGGTCAAGGCATTTAGCTGTTTGTACATGCAACAAAAGTAAATTTTGAGCTAAAACCGGCTGTCTTGTTTTCTTCTGTATTATCAACAGAGTCAAGAGTTTAGGCACATTATCAGGAAAAGGATTCTGACTTCTTCAAAAAGTAGGAGTAGCAGCAAGGAGGTGACTCAAAGGCACCTAGCTCAAACTTTCATTTTGTTTTTGCAACTCTAGAGCTTGGGGAGGGGGGAGGGAGGGGCAGGGGGGAGAGTGGGGTTCACAATTTATGGAAGAGTAGAGAGAAAGCGCACGTTTGCTAAGCACTGTAGAAATGTTGCTTCTCCAGAGCTAGCAGTTCATTTAACTTGAGAGGAAAAAAGACAGGAAGAAGAACAGATTACCAGTCATTGCTTGGTCTAAAATCAAGCCATGATGTTATTCAGTGACACAAGACTACTGGAGAATACGGGAGTACACAGGTGCACTGAAGACATTGCTCCGGATCTTTTCAGGGGAGGAAAATAAAGCAGTGTTCACGCTGAGAAGAAAACTGTAGTTTCATGAACACATAAAGAAGGCAACCTCACAACAGACCAGTCGGAGGAAAACAGAAGATTCATTAGGAGATGAGTGATTAGGTATCATCTGCCCAAGTTGATAACAACAAATTTAAATTAGGATGTCTGTGACTAAATTTATGAAATAACATTCAGAGGCATCAAATGATTTTCTTCGGTGAAAAAAAAATCACAAGCTCAGGAGTCTGTGCATGCAAGCAGAGCTGACTGATGGACAAAGGGTACAGACAGAGTGAACGGAAAAGCTGCGGTTTTCACAGAATCACAGAATGGCTTGGGTTGAAAGAGACCCTTGAAGGCCATCCAGTTCCAAACCCCCACCATAAACAGGGACCTCCAACCCCCCACTGGACCACATTGTTCAAAGCCCCATCCAACACCCTGAATACCTCCAGTGACAGAGCATCCACAGGCTCTCTGGGCAAGCTATTCCAACACCTCATCATGCCACGAGTAAAGAATTTCCTCCTAGTATCTAATCTAAACCCTCTATTAGCTTAAAACCATTACCCCTTGTCCTATCACTACCAGACCATGTTTTCTGGGAAGGGTGCGCTGTTCTCCCAGACTACATGAATCAGGACACATCTACACAGCATATTTCAAACAGAGCTTCCCCTTCCTATGATGCAAACAAAATGACATCTCTTCTGCTCCTGCAGACGACTTGACCAGAAGCTGTATGAACACAGCTGGCATAGCACAGAGCCTGAGACAATAAACTTTGCTTAGGGGCATGGTATAAAGCCCAGGTCCATCACCATACGTATCACAGTCATAGGGCTTCCAAGCAGCATGAAGGGTAGGAAAAGTCTGAACTGCATCTGCTTATTTCTGGAAAGAAAACATGAACATGGTAAAACCAGAAGGAATTAAAAAAAAAAAAAAGATGATTTTCCAAGGGGATTTATCTAAAGAATGTGGCAATTGGTATAGAAAAAAAATTGGAGAGGGGGTTCGACAGATGAACATTATCCCACATATCCAGAGACGAAGATGAGTGACTGTCATCAGTCACTATGACGAGTGACTTTCTAGACAAGACTAGAAAGTACTGTGATGCTCTGAGATCTGCCCTCTTGAAGAGCACAGAGATCCTTGTAGGAGCATTTAAAGCATGAACTGTCAAACTGTTAAAGAACCAGAGTATTTATTGCTCATTCTGGTTCAAAAAAAAAAACAAAAAAAAAGCCCTATCATCAGTTTGCTTCTTCTACCATTAACGTGCATGCATTCTGCAGAGTGAACTTTGACTCAAAAGAACAGGCAAAACTGAGAAAACACAACAGACCCGTATGAGCAAACAACAACTTCTGCTAAGCAAACACAAGCCCCTTCTCAGTAGGACAGTCTGGAGGAACAGTGCTCATGGGAAGGCTGTGTCAGCCCACAAAAACAAACAGAGAACTAACTAGTCCCAGTAAGCTATGATAATCAGACCTAGAAGAATTATATGCACGCAAGCAGAGCACGCACTCAGAGCCGAGTATTGCCACTGCCATCTAGAGGCTTTAAAGGCAGCTGTTATTTTCTCTCCCAAATCCCATTCGCCAACATTTGGTTTCAAACTTAAGTAAGTATGAGTCGCAAGACATTAGTATACTTCATATATTAAGTATACCTGTATTATAACAGATATACTTAAATTTTAAAGTAATAATATATAATTACATGCTGATACTCTCTTTAACAAATCCTATTTGCCAACACTAGGTTTCAAACACAAGAAACTGCGAGCATAATTTTTAAGTATATTTTCTGGATTCTACTGAGCAGTTAAGGCCTGGTGGCATCCAGGCCACAAATAGCTGAGTAAGAACCCTCTGAAATGAATGCAGCAGTTCAAATCTTAGACATATTTTTCATGCTCTGGGCAAACTCAAAGTTACTTTTGTATTTATTGAACAATCTCAAAATGATTTTAAAGTTCCCTGTAAATTTTTACCACCAGAGATTTAAGACACAATTCATCATGAATGCTACCAGAGCGTTTACCCAACCTTTTGGAATCAGGAAGGATTGCATACATTTACACCAGAGAGGTCAGTTCCCACTGATACCTAAAGAAGTTCTTTTTGAACAACAGAGCACCAGGACTTCTAAAGTGGACTGGACAAACTCCCAGAAAACGTCCTGTTAGAAGCAAACTTCCAGCAGAGCAGACAGAGTTCTGCTGAGCCCAGCTTCTTTTTTTTTTTTTTAAATCCCAGTTCCAACTTATCTGTAAATCAAGCAAACAGAAACTAGATACCAATGTGCAAATGCAGCACTTGTCATTTACATGCTGTTTTAAAAGAAATCACGGTATAAGGCCACACAACAGAAGGAAGCAAACCTTCAGAGCTGCAGTCAGACAGGTTGTCAGTCAGGGAGTCAGACAAAGGCTCAACAGGACCAATCAGTTCAGATCCATCATGTACCTCTCCACCCTGAAAAGAGGGAAAGAAATTATTTAGTTGCTGTGCTCTATGGAAAGTCTCATTATATAGCAGTGATATTCAAAATTAACTTTTCTAACCAGTAAACGTTCCACTACCTTTCAGTTAATGCACTTAATTGAACTACACATACCTGCAAAATTAGCTTGAGGTTTAATCCTAGTATCATTCTAACCTATTCAACAACTGTGTAAAACAGCTAGTAAGATTTCTCACAGATTTCAACAGGCATAACCCTGTAACATGATGGAAAGCACAGCAATGACAGCGTAGTAGCAAAGTCCAATGCTGCAGCAAGTGAGGATATGTTCAAATGCAGCAACCATGGACATAGAAACAAAGGAAAGAAGCTTCTTGCCTACAGAAGGCCTCACGTACACAGGGATCTCCAGTAAGATACCCTTGCCTCCACTGCCAACCCTTAAAGGAGATCTGGAAAGGGGTGGATCCTTGCTCTACCCCTTGCAGTCACCCAGGTGCACTGCATGTACCTGAACTCCCCTGGGTTGGCCCTGCCTTCCTACCAGGTGCTCAATCACTGCTTCAAGCCCTGATTTACCATTTCCACTACAAATGGGTGACAGTAATCCTGACCAAATCCCTCTAGCTAGACTCCATGTATTGCACAACATAAGATTAGGAAAAATCTTATTCTCTGAAAGAGTGTTCAGGCAGTGGCACAGGCTGCCCAGGGAGGTGGTGGAGTCACCACCCCTGGAGGTGTTCAAGAAACACTCAGATGTTGTACTAAGGAACACAGTTTAGTGGGGAAGTATTGGTGGCAGGTAGACAGTTGGACCTAATGATCTTGGAAGTCTTCTCCAACCTTGGGGATGGTATGATTCTATGAAAATTCAAAATGCACTTACTCTAAAGGACCAAAGCAAAACAAGGATTTTTGCTCAGGCCATGGTTGCTTGCCACAGACTACTTAGGTATCACCTTCAGCTTCCGTGGTGAGTAACACAGGTTCTGAACTATACAGGCTGCAGCAGGTCTACCTGCAAGGTCTAGAGTTTCACATGGAGAGAATAGCAACACTCCAGCTGTCTTGTGGTTCAGTCTGTGCCATTTCATGGCCTTCCCTGGGTCAGCAGGTCAGCAGGGCCCTCACACAGAAAAGTCTGTGGATCAGCTTAATAGCCTAACCAGGACCCAGTATCCTGAGTTTAGGACAAACAAAGATAAGGCCAGGGCCAGCATGTAAGAACAGGGTTATACCCTTCTAAGCCTGGAAGGCATTACAGGTAAAATATCAAAACAAATAGTTAACTGCATGAGGCAATACCTGATTTTTTTTTTCCTGTTCTTCCATGTGTTGAGGGTGTCATTTTGTCTTTGTCTTTTAATTTTCTGCCTCACATTTCAAGTTCATCCCTTCCCTGCAACTTTACTAGAAAATGCACCACCTCCAAGGGCATTTCTAATCAGTCTTGAACTATTCCAGCACATTTCCACACAGGTAGTCTGTTTTTCTGGAGTCAGTAGCACATAGATGGACACAGAAAGAACTGAGGGGGATGCTAAGACTTCATTGTCCAACTCTACATCTCCATGACTATGTGCACAGAAAGCTGACAAGCACCAAAACCACTCATGGATGGAGCTGAAGGACTCTGAGACAGTGACTGATCAAAACATGAGGCTTTCTTACAGAAAAACATAACACAGCATCAGCTAGCGTGAGCTCAAGCTATTATACTTGCCTAACTCTCCTTGTAGACATATCTACTCCTATAAAAATGAATGCCGTTCTAGGTTTGTTCTTTGCCTTATAAAGCCAGAAAATGTTCACTGAAAGGCTAAAACTAATACTTTAGTTAAGCAAAAGACGAAAACAGTTCTGAACAAATATCCAAAAGCACAGAAGTATTTAAAAATAAATTTTAAAAAGTGCAAATGCAAATAAACTGAAAAATATTTAACTTCATTCTCCTATTTAGCATTATTTCCAATGCTTAACAAAAAATATCTTAAGTATTACGAAGGACTCTGTAATAACTGTACCATGAAAGTGAGTCATAACTTGTAAGCCTTGCTGTAATCTTGCTTGTGCATGCATCATGTAAAGAGACTACACATGTCAATACATTTGTAACCTGATCTAAAGCAAATGAGTATTTCCTCAATCTCTGGGGGAGTTATTATCATGTTTATGAGTAAATTTATGCTTATGTGTTTGTGGAATATTGGAATGAGCTAAGTACTGAAAATTAAGAGGTTTGAAGGAACTACTGAAAGTGAACTGCTTCAGATGTAATAAAAAGGAAGTCTCCAACAACTTACAGTCCTAAACTATATTCTGGTGAGTGGTACTCATAACACTGTGCAAGCAGCATATTTGACTAGTTACATGGCAAATTTGTTGCCATGGATCTGAACCCATAACAGGCCAAGAAAAGAGTTTCCTAAGTCTTCATTCTTCTACTTTGAAATAAGGAGCAACTACAACAACAACAACAACAACAACAACAACAACAACAAAAAAAAAAAAAAAAAAAAAGGAACCACAGAAATTCTGGCAGTATTTATACTGCTTCCCCACAAGGTCTAGATTTAACACCACTGGTTTTGCTCATCATTCAGTAAGCAAGAATTCTAAATCCCTTCACCTAAAGTTCCTGTTGAACTTTCCACCTTAGAGGTGTGGTGCACCTTTTTGGTTTTTACCTCAAAGCTACATTTTGATAGTGAATGGAAAACTGCCAATTGCTTCAGAAAGTGTTCAGACCAGCTGGTTAGCACTCCATTGCTTATAAATAAAGCAGAATCAGCAGTATACTTTATTCCTATCAATAAGAAAATACTCTTGCAAATACTAACAAACCTTAAAAAACTCCTCAAGCTGTTTGCTGTTATAGAGAGCAGGGATATTAGCAGAAAACTGCAACAGGTCTTCAGCACATTGCCTTCTTTCTTCAATCACGGTTTCATCAAATCGCCCTGGAACGGACACATGGATTGACAGTTTTAGAAATAACTAGGCATTTATTCTGCAATAATAACCACCACAGAGTAAATAAATATTAAAAAAAAAAAAAAGCAACGTTCTGGAGACAATGCCCTGAGCCTATGGAAGTCATTCCAATGCTTCAGGAGAACACAGCAAATCTTCAATCATCTTATTCTCAATTGTCCCTAGAGTACCACCTTCTGCAATCTACTTGGATGATGAAAGCTGGCAGCTACGACAAGAATCTTTCACACTCTCATCGTAAGAATATGTGAGGCAACACTCTTCATTAGCCAAGAGACACTAACGGATGTCCAGTGTTGTCTAACAGTAAATGATACGTGCACAATTTGACAATATGCCAGTCAGTGTCAGCCTTGATTACAGCCCAAATCCTGTAAGGAGCTGAGCATCCTTCATGTGTTCTCAAGAATGATGCATGACATGAGCAAGAAGCAGAAATATTGCTAAGAGCCCCCAAATAGATAATTGATTCCAAGGTGCTATCTATGCAGACAAATCACAGTGAGACAGGGAAGCTACCAGGCACTGAAGCAGCTCCATGCAGACAGGGCCTCATCTCCCCTGGATTCAGGAGGTAATCAGAGCTGGGAGGCAGCTCGTTTACCAAAATGCACAGTCCTTTCCTTTTTCCCTTCTCAGCACCCAAGACGTTCCAATTAGAAAAAAAAATGTTTAAAAACCAATCCCACAGCTCACCTCAGAGATTTGCTTCTCAGGAGAAAGAACCCTTGCATTACTACCTCAAATCCACATTCTTCACAATTGCACACAACTTCTTTTAGCTTTTCATATCAACATCACTTTGTTGTTGAAATAGTTATAAGTTTACAAAAGGAAAAGGGCAGAGGTGAACAGTAATAATTGGAGGAGAATAGAAAAGATAGTTGAAACAGCTATACAGAGGGAAAAAAAAGGTCTGGGAAGACAAGTTCAAGAAATAGTATTGCTGTAACAGCATGACCATAAAAATAAGAGCCACCTGTAACAGCTCTGTGGCATTAACCTTTGAAGAGGACAAAAGATGTATTGAATACAGAAGCAAAATTCATTTATACTCAGAGCAAGCAAAAAAAAAAAAAAAATCCCAGAAGAAAATATCAAAGCAGGACTCTTTCCAGAAATTCTTCAAGTAAATAGCTCCTGCCCATGTGGTAACAGAAAAAAGAAAATAAAACTAGAAAGACATGTACATACTCAGAAGATCACAAACACAGCTTTTGGGGATTATTTTTTCCACGAAAAGAAAGGACAGGCATTGCTGGGCTAATTTTCAGCTGGATCAGCCCTGTGATTTGTTCACCCCGGCCATTCAGCTGTACAAACATTAGCAGACATACAAAAGAGTGGGCAACAAGTAAGCAGAAGGAAGGCAAAGTCAATGCTATCACATTCAGTGGCAGTGCTGAAATCAGGCCATATCAAACTGCTCATCAAACTTCAGAGGCCTTCACAGCAACACTGTAGGAGCATTATGTTTTCTGTCTCACTCCAAACAAAACAGGACATCGTGAAAAAATAATTTCCCTCAGTAAAGCATAACAGCATGAAATAAATTAATCTACAAAGCAACACAGACGCTAATGTAATGCATCAGAAAATTGATTACAAAGAAATTAGCAGCTAACAAGGTCAGAAATGTACAATCTGCACAAGAAAGTGATTCTGTAAGATACCATTTCCTGGTTTTCCAGGGATCCTTCTCTCTCCATTATACTCCTTCATCAAAACCAGTAAGAAGTGACTTTCTTCTTCCTCACCTTCTCCAAGCTTCCACCAGGCACAGGCAGCATGCACTCAAGCCTACAGGCTGACAGCACACTTGCTCATGTGCAAGTCCAACAGGCAGCAACTGGCTCCTCCTTCCCTTAGGAGGACGCAGCGTGGGCACCCTACTCACTGGGATGCTGTTTCACACACTTCACAGAAACATCATTAGGTTTGCAGCACCCTGCCTCTCAAATTTAGCTGATCCACATGAGCAAGAGATTTGACTTTCTGACAGTGCAATTATATAAGCCCTATTTTCTTAGGGAGCTGAGCTAAAACAAAATTCACTAAGATGTATGTTGGAATAAAGCCACTGAAACATTAGTCACTGTCACATTTTCTGGCTCATCGGCATCACGATGCACTAACAGGACAACCAGTTTCAGAACTACAGGACTTCATGGGATGGAAAAATATTATTTGGCACTGGTTTGTTCACAGACTGTCATCTTTGCAGCAGTTCCATTCCCAGACATCCTTACTGAACTCCATCCCACTCCCATACTTTTCCTGTTGCTCAACACCTGGATTGGTCTCTCCATTCTCAGTAAGACTTTCAGAAGTACTCAGATACTCATCTGACTCTTCAGACACAGCCTACATGATATCTTCCTGCACCCATGTCAATGTAATTTCCACCGTTCTTCACATCTCTTAGACAAATGAAAGCTTCATGACAGGGATCACAGCTTTCCAGAGTTTTAGGAAATCTCAAGTGCAATTTCATCGTACAACAAATTCATTAACATCATTAGGCCCAAACGATCACCCATAACATGGGTGGAAAAGTTCATTCTACTTTTTCTATCCCTCACTTGATTTATTTTTCCCTCACCCATAAGTAGTCTCATATTTCGAAGTGAGCAGCTTAAAAAAAAACACACACTTGCAGATTCTAATTTTCAAAAGCTGTGCTGTAGAACGTGCAAGGCAGCTCAATTCTGCAGGCGTGACGCATCTTTGGTTATCCCCGATAGAGCAGCACAGCATGACCTATTCATTTCTAAATCCTTCTCAGTACTCTATCGCCTCCTGAAACTCTGAATGCAGCACTTGAGATTCTGCTGAGGTTTAACACTTTTAGAACAAATAAACTCAACTGTCTGAACCAACAGTGCCCACTTGTAAAGTATACTCTCCACAAAACAATATGAAACATTATTTAAAGCATATGCATTTAAAATAAGTGAGATCATGTTGTTGGCAACTACTGGCAATGCTCATAGATAACTAATTTAAAAACCTGCAACAAATAAAACATCACCACAGTAAAAAACGTTGCAGAAATGCTTCGTTAAAGCAGCTTGAAAAGGGAGGGTCTTAACAGAGGTATGCTTTGCAGCTCACCTTGAACTGAACAAGACTGAAAAGAAGTTTGTCAAAAGCTCAGCATCCACAAAGGCTACACTTTTTCTCTACTACAAAACATACTAGGACTGGAGATACATGCTTTAGGTGGCAATAAAACACACAGCACCTATCATGCTTAGGAGAGAGGCAGAAGGAGCTGTTGTAAAATTTTATGTTTTTAATGAAGATAAATCTTAAATTGGAAAAAATAAGACATTTCTGTTCCTTTCTGCTACCTATGAATTATTTTAAACTTGTTTTTACATCGTTTTTTCTTTCCTGTATTCTTCATTCAAACTCAGTGAGTTTTGCTTAGTTTGGTTTTTAACTTCAAAGAGTGTTTCGTCAGTAACTACACTGAGTCCTTCTATAGATTTCCTCCTCTTTGAATGTATGCTGCAGTTACGTTTGTTCATTCCATACAGAAGAAAGATGTATTTTAGAAGGGATTTCATTCTATTCTTCCCTTGTTTATAAAGGTACTACAGTAACAGCTCACAAATCTGTGTTTCTGCCAATTAAAATTACCTAAGGCATCAGAAGTTCGTACTCTTTCCAACCTGCATTGTATTTTCTCTTCCCCCTCCCTTGTGAATAGAAGCCATATCTTCTACCTGAAATTACATTATAGGTTGCAAATATTGGCTCTGTGAATAACTTTTCCAGCGAGCACTCTGGTTTGTAAATCAGACATAAAAATCATCTCAAGATAAAAGTAATACGGCAGTCTCTATTTAACCACCTGCGCACAAGTTCTGACAGAACAGTGAAGCTTACTCCTCGTCCAACTTCATAAATAAACCATGAAAAGACCCAAGAGCTGTGTGCAATGTACCTGTTGTGAAAGAAAACTTAAACTAGGAATTTTACACAGCTCTGCACAGAGACCCGTGAAGTCTACACCAGAGCTCAGCTTCCTTGCCCGTCACTTGAACATTTCTAACAATAGCAAGCTAAGTCAGTGCCTTCCCCTGAGGGTAGTTTGCACATGGGTTACGAGCCAACTTCAACTTGTTTATGTTAATATATTCTTTAAAACATTCCAGCGCCATGCCTAGCAGTCAACAAGAATAAGCATGGCAGCACTAAGTAGCCAAAACTCTACATCTGGCAGAATTTGGTCCTGAAACTATGGGAAAAGTTGTGCTTTGCAGGTGGAGGTTTTGCCTCCAGGGGACTTTCCTACTGTTTCTCTGACATTGGAGAAAAAAGAGGGCTGCCAGCAGATACGTCTACAGCACCACGGCCCAGAGCTGCACAACAGCACTGCTGAATGAAGGGTGACTGAACCGCCCCAGCTATGGCACTCTGTGTACTGGCAGGTTTGCCTATCTCAAAGTCATAGGGGGCTGGGGCTTTTTGTTATTTTGTTTTCACATTTACCCCCCCAAAAATCGTAATTTAAAATAAAAAACACACCAACAAAAAACACTGTGCAATAGAAAAAGAATTAAAAATGCAAATAAGGTATGCAAAAAAAAACAAGGTGCACGAAAGGGCAAAAAAAAGTGTTAAATGCATACAAAAATGTTATACATGGGAAAAAAAAACAAGCAAAAACACTCACTGGATGCACCTCAAAACACACTACACGTGAAAAGGTGGGCAGTGCATGGCAAAAGTGTCAAATGCATGCCAGATGCTAAAACACACAAACAAGTGAAAGAAAAACATGCAAAGCTTATGTTAGATGCATGCCTACAAACACTGCACGAGGAACATATGGAAACATGCAGCAGCTGCACGATGGCTGCTTAAAAAGACACACAAAAAAATAAACACGAAGAAAGAGTACACCTAAAGGCCCACCCAGCTGAGAAATACTCCACATGCAAAAATGCACAAAGAACCACACTGCATAGGTGCCAAAAATGGAGGAAATGTGCCATAAAACTTGAAAAACAGTCAACACACAAACATTAAATGCCAGAGAAAAAAAAATATGAAAAATGCTGTGAAAAGTGCAAAATGCACAGCAGACATACAAACTTGTTAAAAACGCAATGCACTACCCAACAAAAAGGCTTAAAGCTCAAGATATTGCACATCCAGCAAGATAAGGTTCAAAATACAGCTTTACACAACAGGATATTACATTTTAATGTTAATGTTATTTTAAGCCTTAACACTCAGGAGGTTTGGATGGCCTTTTTTTGGTTGGTTTGTTTGTTTGTTTTAACTTGAGAGTCATAGAATGTTTTTTTCTTTAGTAGTTGATAGAGTGTAATTGGTTCTATATGGAGTTCTACACAGAGCCATACCGCTTTAGTGAAAAGCCATCTATAGGTACTCTTGATGATTTTCATCTGGATGAAAGATAAGACCCTTTATGGCTAATTAGTTTTTGGCTAATTAGTTTTTGCCTTGTATTTCTCATGTAGAGTCACAGCCCTCTTATGTGCTGTTTTGGTGAAATAATTAATAGCTTTATGTAAAGCTGATCTCAAAAGAGTATACAAGAGATAGTTATCATTAAATATATATTTTTTCCAACACTATAACTCATCAATAAACAGACAGTCTATATATGATAGCCTTTGTTCATTGTTCAGGCACTGTTCACAAAGCTAATGCAAACAACATGCTCCTGAAAACAGGGAATTAACGTTTTACAGATATAGAATCCTTAGCGTTGGAAGGGACCTCTAATGGCCATCTAGTCCAACTCCCCTGCATTGGACAGGGACACCACAGCTAGATCAGGTTGCTCAGGGCCTTATCCAGTCTTGCCTTGAAAGTCTCCAGGGACGGGGCATCAACCACATCTTGAGGCAACTTGATCCAGTGCCTCACCACCCTCACTGTAAAAGACTTTTATAGAATATATTACATAAACATTTGCACTTATACCTCTAAAATCCACAAGCACGTAAGCAATTCCATTTAGAAATAATAATAAAACTACCAAACTGTGATAGCAGCACACCTATTGGTAAGACATTCACAACAAACCAAAAAGTTGAGTACAAAAGCACATACAAAAGATTTTTCCATGCAGCTGCAAAACAAAACGTACTCGTGGATACTGAGTTATCAATACAATTCAGCAATTCAGGAAGAAAACATGCTTACCAAACACTATTGCTTTGGCAAAAGGTGGAAAGAGTTCTGTATGTCTGCAGAGGTTTTTATGAATTTGCCAGAGATCTTTGTGCAGTTTCTTAAAGTCGCTGTATCTCTTCCAAACGACTATCTGAAGCACAGAAAGAGGTAGGGAGTATTAGTACGGTCATTGTTCACAGCACAAATGTACTTTCAAGCAAGTGAGATCACTACCTTCAGCAAACGCTTTTAACAAAAATATACAATCTGAACTGACAACTGTAACAATCATTAAAAATAGTGGTTCATTACCTGCCCCCACCCCCCATTTTGGCTAACAAGACTATAGTGTACAGACTAAAAATTAAAGATGAAAAAGGACACAGAGGGTGAAAGCAGCATTGTTTCAGCCACAATGCAAACCAGTTACACAGGGAACCACTAAGAGAAGGGGGGAAAAAAGCCAAATAGGAGCATTTCACTATCCAAAACTCAACAGCATGCTGTGGTTCGCACAGGTATGGAGAAGAGACAACAGCAAGAGAAAAGTAGGAAAATAAATCAGTACAACTAAAGGATTCTTATGGAATCTTATGGACAGAGGATTTTTTGTGGACAGAGCATTAAGCACCAAGGACTACAAACTAGCTGATAATTTATGCATCTATATAAAATGCTGATCATGTGCAAATGCAAGTCCCAATTTTTTATTACTAATAATCCTGGTAAAAAAAAAAATTGAACAATTGTTTTTGTACTCCAGACTTCAGAAATGCAAGGCCAGCATTCACTACAACAGATTTTCCTGATCTGCCCTTTTCAGAAAGAAGCAGCCTTCTCACAGCCAGGAATCTACATTATCCTTCTTCCACCCCATTCTTTGTATCCTTCCATTTGAGAAAGTAGGAAACCCAGTAGTAAAATCAGTAAGGAGAAAAAGCAAGCAATACAATTTACACTTGACTGCTAACGGGTTTGCTAACAAGATAAAAATAAATTAATTAAAAAAAAGGAGCAAAGGCATTTTTGGCTAGATACATGAAGCCACCGTAATAAAACTCAACACTAATGTAAAGTGACTAGTATAGAACAAAGAAAAACAAAGAGAGTGTAATAAATTCATAAGTTGATTCCAGCATTTCATCAGTCAAATGTCTCAATCAAGTTGACACAACTAAACACCATTTTAAATATTCCAAATATTTCTGGTATAACCAGTTGCATTCTCATGAGCAATCATAACTGAAAAAATTACTTTTTTCGAGGAGATCAGATTTAGAGATAAGTAAAAGGTTTGATTTTAGAGTAATTCTTTTTTTCTTTTTAAGCACCAGGTCAGAGGCCTTCCAATTGCCAGTGGATGCAAGTCATATCTACGGAACAATGCAGATATAAGGCAATAGGACTGTTTGGAGTGGATACGCAAAGCTTTACCAAGGCAATGTTCTATCCACCTCATCAATTTAACTATGTGTAAAGTAGCTGTCCTGACTCAGCCCCACCTACCACACACATGCATCCAGAACTGAGCTGCAATTAGTATTTGATGGAGTTCAACAGGCAAGGCAATTAAATACAGAATGTGCCAAGAAAGCTAACTAGTGATTTGACTTCCAGAAACAATAATTTTCTACTGCTGTACTTCCATTTAATCCAATATCCAGAAAGTAGGTGATTAGGACTGCTTGTTTTTCTTAAGAAAGCAAAGTCAGAAAACATCAAGTTGCAATATAGTCAGTACTCGGAGACGATGGGAAACGCTGCCAAAAATTAAGAGCATTAAGTTCTGTTCCACTAAGAAGTATTCTTTTTTGCTGCTGCAAGCGATCTCCCAGTAGCCAGGAGGAGAAAACATAAATAGCCCGTAAAGCAAATGAGCGAAGGTCATCCTAAATTCTTTCATAAGCTCATGGAAATCATGCCTCTGCATGCAAGCAGCTCAGCAAAGTTAGCAAAGCTCCCACTCTAATATACTCATTAGAAATCAAATTTGGAGAAAGGACGTGTTATACTTTGAGGCCCAACAAAGCACACCAAACATATCATAAAACATAAGTTAGACTTGTAAGGCAATAAGGTGTGCCCATCATAGCAAGAGCCAGTAGATCTCTATTAACTCATCTGATCCCTGTCTTCCACAACGAACAACCATTTCTCATCAGCAAATAAGGGAGGAAAAAAAGAAAATGAAAAATCACCATGACTGCCCTATCTAGAATTCCTTCATATGCCATGTTGCCATCATCAACACCCAGAAGCAATGAAATTGAAACAAATGCCACTAGCCCTTCAGTATCTATTAACTCCTCCACATACAATTTTGCATTAACTTCATTCTTTCAAGAAGAAATCCCTTACAAGTTATCTTCCTTCCTGTCCCAGCAATAACAGATGGGGACATCTTGAACTCTGGATGGCTGCAGTGGGAGAGACAGTGCATTAACAGTATTCTAAAGTGTAATTAGAAGATGTGACAGAAAGCAGAATTGAGGTGACTGTACATGGCCTTACATACAGCTGCACATACGTAACTCATTTATTAGCATCACAACAGTGCCATTAAGAGACTTCTGAAAATGTAGGCAGGCATGGCCAAGTGGGGAGGGATTCCATAAGAGAGGCCATAAAGCAAGAGGGTTGTTGTATATACAAAATTCTGTCTGTTGGATTTCTAATTAAGTATTCCATAAAACTGAGGTAATTTATTTTCAGCGGGAGCAGATTAGGAGCATCTTTTTTTTCCTTCAAACACTGCCCACAATTCTTATGCTTCACAGGAAGTCAGTATAACAGCAAAGCTCCCAATGTATGTTGTCTTCCCACCGTGATTCACCCTTCTGGCAACTACAGTCTACAGTCTTGCTTTTAGTAACTAGGAACTTTCAGATGATGCTTATAACAAAACTGCATCACACTACCACGCTATCACATGCAAAATAATTACTTTAATACAGTGCAAAGTGGAAAAATGATCAATTAGTCCATGGCACATCTACGTTTCCATGTTGCGCAATCCTGCAAGGCTAACCTACACCTACAAAGTAAAGCAAGGACTAAAGGATATGGTTTTGCTGTTTTTTCAAAATTATTTAAAATATATTCATGTAGTACACTAGCTGAAAGACATTCAATGTATTTTTCTGAGGAACAGCTCATCAACAGCTGCTATGAAGTGTTTCTGCCACAAATGAAGATTAATGTAATGGCAGAGGGCGCACATGGATAGGCTCAACTCAGAAGTCTCTCTGGAAGAGGAGACTGAGCTACAAGTCACAGTCACACAGGTCTACTACTAGATCCATGAGCACTCTGATTCTCATAGACTACTTTAATCTTCTATAGCTTAAAAAAAATAATAATAATAAAGCCAAAAGCATGAACGCTCATGCTTGTCTCATCCTCAAGACTTCAAAGAAAGATGCAACAAAGGGGTATTGGGTGTAGCAGGCAAGTCTCACCTCTGCCAAGCCACTAATCAGTAACTCATGTCTGACCATACAGATGCAATGAATTCATTTATGGGCTCTTCTTTCATCAACTATCCAGGTTCTCCTCAACTGTGGTAAGAGACTGCACCAGAAATTCAACATATGCATGTTACTCAATGTCTGAAAAGCTGTAAGGTCATGCTTTTGAAGGAAGATACTGCATGTACATCATAATAGTATCAGCAATGTTAAGTCATTAGTCTAGAGGAAATGAAGAAGGAAAAAAAAAATAGATTTCTGAGGCATTAAAGAGACACAAGGCTTATTCAGAGCCTTTTTGGAAGAGGCAAAGAGCAAGCAATTCAAAAGTTTTATCAAAGTACATCACGGGAAAATACTTAAGGAGCCTCAAAGAGAGACGCATAATATATGACTTGTAGTCTAATCTCCCTCAATTACTCCTACGCGCCTCCATTTTCCCTGTTCACTAACAGACAGTAATGATGTAGGCTTTTCCATGAAGCATTGGTTAAAGAGGAGAATAATACCTACAGCTGAGACCTAAGACTTGGATTGCAGACTGATCTCTAATTTTACCAGTAGGAGTTAAGTAACCATCAATTTGCCAATTCCAGCCCTGAGAAAAGAGCTTGCAAAGTTATCAAAGCCTTTTTGTCATCAAAAGACACTTTTCTCCCTAAGACTTTGTTTCAAGTCGCATTCATCACTGAGGGCAGAATTGCAACACGTTACACCAGCGACTGTTTTCAGGTATGAAAGCAAAAAACAGATGGAAACATACAAAAAAGTGTTTGCACAATTACGACGACAAAATACACAGAAATTGCTAAATTACATCAAAGATACATCAAAAGGCATAATGTGACACGTAAGGACATTTGCACAAGTTCAAACTGTTACCTCCTGGACATCCTCTGGATTTTTTCTCGAAACAATCTGAAAAGGAAAACAAAAACATTAAGCGCTCAGCTTTCCTATTCCAAATGGAAACATGCAATGATTTGTTGCTGAAAATTAAAACCTGGACAAAGGCAAGCACTTGTATATTTCTCTTTGCACTCAGAACCATTTTCATTAGTTTCAGAGAAGTCTAATATCCAAACACAGCATGGTAAGGAGTTCCAGCAGCAGAGACCGTTGCTGGGATGAGAAATCAAGATGGACATTCCAGGCACAACAGCACAGAAGGCATCTCGCAGAACAAAGCTGCACAGAGCACACCCCCCTCATCTTTCCCATCTTCTCCTATTATTTCATATTAGGATCACATTACTCCCACTAAGCAGAGCTAATTAAGGCTATGCTTAGCTTAATACAAGTCACACACAGCCTTGCTGTGAATGCAAGGCTTTGTATTCATTAAGACAGTATTTTCACATCACTTACAGCCATGTCCGTACGCAACTAATTCCATCCTTCCGTATTTGTTTCTGCTTAAATGCTCTTTCCCTAATTAATTATAAATGACTTTGTCCAGAGAAAAATCGCAATGAAAATGAGGCTTGGCTGCACACCATAAAGAAGCCTGTGTTTTGTCAGGATTTCTTTCCATAAATAAACATTGACTGCAAAAGCCTTCGTAATCCAAGTTCTGTATCGGTCTTAGAAAGCGACAGTAAGAGCACATCCACACACATCGAAACCGGGTATCTTTATTTCGTAACTGCAATTACCTTGTGTCACTCAGTATATCCTTCACTGTAACTCAGCCAAAGCTGTTTAGCACAATAATTAGCCCCCTGTTAGATAAACAGGGCAGTCTCACTCCGAACTCAGACTATCCACACACTGACACACCCTGAAACAATGAGCACTGTGAACTGGTGACACAGGGGCAAGCTAAAGGAGTTGAGGTGACTCACGTTCCACAGCCTAAAACACCATCCCGTGGGCCTTGAGCATCACTCAGCTGTCAGTCCCTTTAACAGCCTGCACTGACAAAACTTTCCCAGCTTTTCCTCAATCCAAGGAAATCTGTGACTAATGTCACATTTGGCAACTTTACCAAACTTTAACCTTGTGGCTGTGCTACCTCATTCACTACCAGCCAGTTCCTGTGTACCATTGGTGAACTATTCCGACCCTTCTCTTCCAGCAGCTGGCGTACCTGATGTAGGGAACCTGTAGAGCTGAGGAAAGAAGGTACCATAGGCATGGCTGTGCGTCAAAAGGAGACCAAAGGGCGCGCACCAGCTGTTTGGCTTTGCAGTTCACCTTTACTTAAAGCCTTACAACAGTTCTGGCAGCTAGGGAAGTCACCAGATGGGCAGAAGGAGACCCAGCGAGATGAGTAATTACCAGCCAGTTAGTAAGAATCTGGAATAAAACCCAGAGGCCCTGTTCCACACTTGTTATAATGTTACATTGCCTTCTATATCTACCAGTCCTGCCAACTTTAAGTCAGTATGTAATAATTAATGCGTCATCCTACTTTGTTCTTCATATCCTTTCCTGAAGGTCAACCTCAAAAGAGGTCTTCCCCTTCAACCAAACCTACAATCAATCCAGAGATGTGCAAATGTGTTACTAACCCCCAGATTTTCAGTGCACTTTTTTGGTCCTCCCACAAGGATCAATGCAATCGGCTCCTTCTGCAAATCTCTAACGCAAGCAACTTCCATCTATTTTAAAAATATCATTGGGATACCCATCAACGAGCTGAGCAATGCATAACTACTGCATTATGATCTGAAAAGAGAGATCATAAAAGGATCGTACCTCACCTTTGAGCTAAGTATTTCAGAATATCCTACTCCTATTCCCGCAGATGGCCAATGTAACTCAGTTGAATTTTAATTAGTAACTGTAATCTTCTCGATCTTCTGAACTTATGAGTAGCCCACATTTTCAGATGTCATATGAACAATTCTCTTGGTATCATGATTTCCTGATACTTCTTTCTGTGCTTACGGTTAACTTATCAAATCTACAAATACGTGGCCCTAGTGTAGTTTCAGAAAGGATTCACTCATGCACCACCAAAAGAATCAGACATCTCCACGAGCACATGGAGTGCCCCAGGTCTGTCAGAAAGGAATTCAATGCAAGGGGAAGACCCACCCCGCTTCTTTCCTGGCGGTCCCCCAAAGCTGCTGAGCACCAGCTCAGCCAATGCAGCTGTAGTGCTGTGATATCAGCCACGGAGCCAGAGCACTGCAGGAACAGGAGGGAGTAGGAGGGGAAAAAAAAGGGATGGTAACAGATACGTTCACTGAATTATTTTTAACTCATTTTGTCTAATGTCTAACACTTCAAATCCTCACTTCAAGTACTATGTAACAGATTACCAGATAGAGACCTACTGAGATGAGACAAAAGCTATTTGTGTTTCTACGTGTCAATAAAACACATGCTTTGCTGCATAAATTAGATAATTTTGCACTTTAAAGACTTTCAACATCCAAACACATCAAAGAATGAAAGATCTCTGGTTAGTTCAGCTTAATTTGCATAGATCACAGGCTGACCAACACCTTGTTCTGCAGGAAAACTGCTGCAGCCAGCATGCTTCTCAGTTCTGAACTGCATCTCATGGAAAACCACACCACCAGCATGGCTCCAACTTATAGGACATGGAGACACGCTGTCATTTCCCACTAGTTAGCCACAGCTTGCTCCTGAACGAGTCTGCAGGTACCAAAATATCACTTACTGTGACCATCTCCCACTCTGCACCTGTGTCCGGCATTACTCTGCCCTAGGCATAGCACCCATTGCTTTCCTTAGTTGAAGGCCACCAGCCAGCCCCATTCACTGCGACCCTTTGAGCTCTACATGGAGCCAGTTCATCACCCAGCATAGCACAAACCCATTTTGTCTCGCAGCTGGACATTGTGCACAGGACACCGTAAGGGACAAGAAGGACCTCCCCAGACCCTCACAGCCTTTGGCAAATTGGTGGGAGGGGTCCAGGTACAACATCACCTCAGTGCCCTGGAGGGATCCCGCCAGAGTGCATAGGCCTGCAAACATTCAGCCATTCAGCTGATACAGATGTTCCTTTCCATTTGTGGTCACTGAAATTGTACGTCACTGCTTCTCTTGTCATCGTTTGCTAACGCTGAAGACCAAGCAGCCCAAGTTCCATCATTAATATTAAAAACTGAGGAAAAAAGGCATTAAATGCCTCCACCTTTTCCTCATCACTACTTGTTAGGTGACCATCTTCATCAAGAATCAGTACAATATTCTCCTCATATATTCTCTTGCTATTGACATACTTAAAAAAGACTTTTTGTTTGACATCACATTCACCAGTGTACATTCTGTATCCTACTGTGAAGCCCCACCTTGCCTCCAGAGATCACATATTTTCTTTTTCTGCTCCAGCTCCAAGAGAATCTCCCTGTTCAGCCAGGTCAGCCTTCTGCCCCACTTGCTTGACTTACAGCACAGCGGGACTGCCCGCTGCTGGACTTTAAAAGGCAGTGCTTGTAGAGTGACCAGCTTGCATGTAATCCCCTCAAACCTTACAAAATTGATTCCCAGGGAACACTGCTAGCTCAGGTAGGCTAAGTCCAGAGTGGTAATGTTGACCTTTTTTCTCTTCCCTCCAAAATGTTTGAACACAACCACTGCAAGACAGCCACCACAAACACTGCCAGGACAGCCACCTACCGACACCTCTCCCACAGGGCCTTCCCTGTTCTCAAACAACAGCTCTAGGAAGGCACCTTTCCCCCTTACTTGGCTCACTTATTTCTCGCAACAGGAAATTATCTTTGACTTGCTTTAGGAATTGCCCAGACTCAGTTGTCACAGCTGTTTGTGTCTGAAAAGTTGAAGACTCCCATAGGGATGAGTTCAGCCGATGCTACAATTCCCCCTGATCGCCTACAGAATAGCTCATCTGTACTACCATCATGGGAGGACAGTCAATAGCAGACACCCATGACAACATCTGCTTTGCAATCCATCCCCTTAATCCTCATCCAGAGGCTCTCTGACTGCAAGCACAACCTAATCTTTCTCTTTCAGATTAAAACCTCTGAGGGAAAAAAAAAAAAAAAAAAAAAACACCTTTTTTTAGCCCTTAACAAAAAGTACAGTTTATTTGACTAAAAACGATGTATCAAGCATGTCCCATATCTGGGTTTGTATACATACATATATGTAGGTTGCTCCAAAAGTAATGCCTGCAATTTATTTCCACAGAAAATACAACAGACAGAACAACAACGCCCTTTGACAGAGCAAATTCTCAGCTACAGACCACTATTTTTCAACTCAATCACTACCATTAGCTATGCATATTCACCAGCAATGAACAAGAACCTGCATCAGCACAGCTGTCCAGAATGTTGCTTGTCTTTCACATCGCTTTCATCTCTTCTGAAACACACCACTCACTGCTTCACATACTCACATCCACTGTTTGATCTCCATCAACGTTCAACAAGCGTTGATAACCATTAGTGGGTGCCCGTCGTTCCATATGGAGGAATCCAATTCCATACCTTTGCTTCATACGCACTCCCATGTCAGACGCCATTTTGTCAGAGTGCCCCTCTGCTGCCATCTGTCACACGGCAGCAACATGTAATGTTGTTGTATTCCATGTAACGAAATCTCGGTGGAAAGGTTCAACCTCTACTGCCGTACCACCATCATCTGCCTCTGACACAGTTTGCCAACACATCAGAATAGGAGACATTACTTTTGGAGCAGCCCTCGTTTGGGGTGAGGAGGGGGGGAGGGAAATAAGAGTAAAAATAAATAGATCTTTAATTCTACAAAGTGATCTCATGCAATGTGATCGTGCTCAAAAAACCTGAGTGCTACAGCATAAAGACAGGTACAGAATGCCAAGGTTAGGGGAAGGGATACACACTGCTCTCCCAGGCAGAACATCTACAGACACAGCACCCACACGATCACAGCCATCCGATCGTGTCCTTTCTGGTGGTCTCAATACACCCACCAACCCGTGACCTGAACTCCCGCTCTCCTCGCAGCTTTCTCCACGTATTTACATACTCCTCCTCCCTGTCGGGCTTCAATGGGAAGATGGAGGCGAAAAGCACTGTCACAGGGCCGAGGCCCAAGCCCACGCAGCCCCGCAGACAGGGGTCCCTGTCACTATTCCGACCCAGCAGCCGCTGAGGCCGGCCGGGGAGGGCGAAGGGAAGGGCTGCGGCCGCCGGCGGGGAGCGGGCAGAGGGCCGAGGCTGAGGCCCGGGCGGTGGCGGCGGGACCCCGGGCGGCGCTGACTCACCCGCGCCGTGACCTTGTAGACGGTGTGCCCGCGGGGGTGCCGCCGCGGTTCCGTCACCGTGTAGAAGCGGGCCAGCTCCCCGCCGCGCTCCCGCGGGCTCAGCATGCTGCCCGCCGCCGCAACGGGCCCCGACCGCGGCGGAAGCGGCGCCCCGGAACGCCCCGCCCCGCCCGGGCGGTGCCGGGCCTGGCCGCGCCCTCCCGCCCGCCGCTTCGGGGAGCCCCGCCCGAGCGGCGCAAGGGAGGTTCTGCCGGCGGAGAACGAGGCACGAGGGCGCGAGATGTTCCCCTCCCGGGACTGGTCTGACAGAAAACGGATCACATGACCATAGATTTCCTTGTGAAAGCCCAGCAAGATAAGCTCAGAGGAGCTCAGTGCCTCCAAACTGAATGTTGTTACATCCTCACACGGCTGGTGCTCTGAGCAGTGCAATCCCAGTAAGAGTTGTTCTATGTGGGGATATACGTCTCATAGGACAGAAATGGCCCAAAAGTGAGTTTTATAGCACCCTGTCTCTCTGTTTTATCTGGATTACTTTGGCATTCCAAGGTATCACTGGCCCCTCGCTACAAGAAACCCATCGAGGCCCTGGAGCATGTCCAGAGAAGGCAAGGAAGTTGTAAAGGACCTGGAATACAGATCTTATGGGGAGCAGCTGAGAGAACTGGGATTGTTGAGTCTGAAGGAGGCTCAGGAGACACCCCATTGCTCTCTACAACTGCACAAAAGGAGGTGGTGGTGAGGTGGGTTCAGCCTCTTCTCCTGGGTAACAGTGATAGGATGAGAGGGAATGGCCTCAAGTTACATCAGGGGAGGTTCAGGTTGGATATTAGGAAACATTTCTTCTCAGAAATAGCAGTGAGGCAGTGGCACAGCTGCCCAGGGAGGTGGTGAAGGCACCCTCCATGGAGGTGCTCAAGGAACATAGAGATGTGGCACTGAGGGACACGGTCAGTGGGCATGGTGGGGGTGGGTTGGCATTGGACTACATGATCTCAGTGGTCTTTTCCAACCTTAATATTTTTTATGATTCTATCAAGTTACTAGGAAGATTCTTTATACTTTTATTTTCTAACAACTGCTTGGTCTACCCTGTTTTACATGGGAGATGTTTTCTTAAGGGATGGGGAAGAGAGGGGACATGGAGAGAACCTCACCTGCCACACCCGCTTGTCTTCTGAGAGAAGTATGTCTTTTACATCCTTAACAAGGTGTCGGTATACCCAACTTCATGCAAGTAACTATCAAAAGAAATACCTCAGAGATAATTTGGTATTCATCACCATCTTTCCGAAGTAAGTCTCCAAGCCCCAAAGCCAAAGACAGGCATCAAAATCCATTGGATAACAAATATTTTCTTATACCAGTGATAATGTGGTTGAAGTTTCATTAAAAGAGACATTCCAATACAAGATCTTCTGCTTGGAGTAATTTTAACGTACATAAAAACTCTAGGGTTTTGTTTAAATTTGAAAGGAAGAGGTTAGAATGACCTCAGGATACTTTATTATTCTCATCTTCTGTAATATTTGCTGTAGAAAGCTTGCAGCTGCTCGGATTACATTTGTGGTAGCATAAATCCAAAGAACACACTCGCTCAAGGAGACAAGGAAACGTTCTCCAGTATGGCATACTAAGTATTTATAACACGCAGCTCATACAACCTTCCAGTGCCATAGGAATGATCAGACAACCTCTTCCAATATGAACTTGCTTATGAAGCGGTCTTTACTAATTATATCTTATAAGATGCGGAAGTTCTGAGGTTTTAATGGTATCGACAGAAATCAGCGGGATGGAAGCCATCACTGATTCATCTCTAGTGAATGACATAACAGAACCTATTTAAATTTCAATAGCTAACTCATGCATTTTCTGAGAAAAACATGCCAACTTTAAATGCTGCCTTATTCAAAAGTTAGCAGTTTGGTGGGAAAAGAAGCAAAGAAGCAGTAGGAGCTCAGTAGATAGAGAAGGGTAGGTTGCAACACTACAGCTCCATGGCTGGACTAAGATTCAGGTATTTTGTATAGTCAGAGAATACATATATATTATAACTAGGAAACCTCGGGAGGAGGAAAATAAAAATAATCAGACATGGAATAGTTTTTTCATTTAGAACAACAAAACAATCTGGGGAGGTTCGGCAGGGAAGAAGAAATAACACAAAGGGATATGTTAATGGTCCACAAAATCATGAATTGTATGGAGAAGATGGATGGGAATGGACTGTTTGATGTCACTTGCAACACAGCCAGAGACTGGTAGGAATTAGATAAATAAATAAACAGCTTTTCACGTGATGAATACTAGCTAGACCTGCACAACTTTGCCAAATTATGTTGTTGATGGAAAAAAAAAAAAAAAAAGCCAGCAGTTTGCTCTTGTGACCAAGAAGACCAATGGTATCCTGGGGCACATTAAAAAAAGCGTGGCCAGCAGGTCAAGGGAGACAGTCTTCCCCCTCTACTCTGCCCTTGTGAGGCCACATCTGGAGCACTGTGCCTAGTTCTGGGCTCACCAGTTCAAGAAAGACAGGGAACTAAAAAGAGTCCAGTGGAGGGCCACAAAGAAGATTAAGGGCCTGCAGCACTTCCCTTACGAGGAAAGGCTGAGAGACCTGGGGCTGTTCACTCTGGAGGAGACTGAGAGGGGACCTTATCAACACTTACAAATATACAAAGGGCAGAAGTCAAGTAGATGGAGCCAGGCTCTTTTCAGTGGTACCCAGCAACAGGACAAGGGGCAACAGGCACAGACTGGAATACATTTTGTTCCATACAAACATGAAGGAAAAATTCTTTACTTGGAGGGTGACAGAGCACTGGAACAAGCTGCCCAAAGAGGCTGTGGAGTCTTTTTCTCTGGAAATATTCAAAACTCTCCTGGATGCCTTCCTGTGTGACCTGCCATAGGAAACCTGCTTTATCAGCAGGACTGGACTAGATGACCCCCAGAAGTCCCTTCCGACTCCTACAGTTCTGTGATTCTATGAAAAAGTTCACAAGTTCAAGTACTTGGGGAGAGAGTCACTGAGATTCACTGAAAAGACAACCACGTCAGGCTTAGGAAATCTACTGCACTCAAAGCAAAGGGACAGCATTCAGCTGCAGTGTGCCCGGTCCCTGCACATCTTTAGGCATCTGCTGCCGACCCCCTCTAGAAGGCAGGGAACTGAGTTCTGGACCACTGTGCTGAAGTACCGAGGCTGTTCTCGTCTTCAGCATAATCAGTCAAAGCATCCCTCAGGGAGCCGGTAGCCTCAGATCACTGGGGTGTTTCAAAAGCTCAAATGACTCATAACATACTTGGCTGCTAGTTACAAACCGGTATTTGGGGGTACCTACTTCAAAGAATCTCTCTTAACGTAGGTAGTATAGCCTAGATATACAAAATAACAATTAGAAGAGATTACATGTAATTAAGTGTTACTGGGTTATTAAAATTTACCTAGGGCAAGGTAAGAAATAATAACAAAATACAGAAGTGGAAAGATTTTCAATGTATGATTAATCTTTTACTTCTATTTTTTTTTTTTTTTGTTTACCGTTTCTGTGTTCACCAACTTACCTTTCTTTTCTTAAAGACTTACCTTAAAACAACTGCCTTCTCAGCTACTGTACATCAAAATAAAGAAAAGAACCACATGCTATGGGGACATTCCCTCTGCTCCAAAACATAACTGCAGCTGATGCTGCTACCTACGGGTGACTGCTTTCTGTCTCCAAAATACGCCTAACCCCTGAGAACTACAGCACTTCATTTCTCTAAGAGAGCCGAAGGTGATGCACCATCTCCCACCCGCCCGGATTCCGCACATCAAGGCAGGTGGCCCACAACCAAGATGGCGCCTGCGGCCTCATCCCTCCCTGGCCCAACATGGCGGTCCGGCATCGGCGCGGGCCCCCCCGGAACCAAGATGGCGGCGGGATGCAGGGCGGCCTTTGGACTACAAGTCCCACGGGCGAGCAGGCGAGCGGGCGTGGCCTAGCCACCGCCCTCGCGGGGTAAGCGGCGGGCAGGGAGTGTGGCGGCGACAGGCGGAGCTGGCGCTGCCCTGGAATGACCCCTTCTGGGGGCGCCAAGTCTTGGCGGAGCAGCTAGCGGGGCCCCGTGGGGCCGGGCCCGGCCCTGGGCTCGCCGGGAGGTAAAGAGCGGCGGGCGGGGATCGGGGTTTCGGGGGAGCCGGGCCTGAGGTTGCCGTGAGGCCTCCGTCGGGCCTGGGTGCTGTGTCGAGCCCCGCTGCCCTCGGGCGGTGCAGCAGCTGCTGGGGGAACGAGCCCGGAACTCCGGGGGGCGCCGTGTGCGGCTGCGGGAGGCCTGGCCGTGCCGGCCGGTAGCTTTAAGCACCGCCGCTGTGCCCGGCGGAAGTCGGCGTAGGCGTGAGATTTCTTTGCTGGCTGTGGCGCCTGAAAGGGAGCGAGCATCGGTATCCTCTGTTTCCTTGTCGTCTTGGCACGGTCCCGGTCAGCGCCTCTTTAGCAAATTGCCGACTTCTTGCAAGACAGTGCTTTTCTGACTCCTTTCAAATAGCCTTTTAAAGAAGCTAAAGAGGCACACAGAGCAGCGTTTTGTAAAAGTTGTTCTGCTGAGCACTTGGAAAATGTGGCATTGAGTTCAATAAGGCAGAGCTGTAGATAATTATTAAGAGGGAGAGTCTGAAAATTAAATGGCATTTGTATCCTTTTCCCTCTTCAGCATAACGGGATCAGTTCCTGAGGTCTCGCTTTGTAAGTCATCATCTGGGTAAAGGTTTACATTTCTACAAGTGCCAGCTACATTTCTAATTCTGAATAAGAGGTTGTAATGTGTAAGTGGTAGCTAAAAATGTGACTCTTTTCTCATGTAGCTGAAATAGAACTAATAGAAAAATGAATATTCTGTATGTGTTAACTTGTAGAGAGGGAACAACTTGTATAAATTGTGGCCTGGGTGACTTGTATCTACAGCCTTCTATGGGCACATTTTGTTGCATTTAAGTAACGTACGCTTTCTTTGGTAGACGCCCCATGCTGCCCCGCCATGTGCAGAGGCTGGGCCGAGACTGGATCACCCACGTCAACGGTTCTCAGGTATTTGCCTTCAGCAGCCCAGTCCCCACCTGTATGAGATGGGCTGGACACTGCCCATGGGCCCCCTTCCCTCTGCCTGTTCCGGTTGATTTCTCAGCAAACTGGAGGCTCCCACTGTTTTTTGGACCTTGGAGGCAATTTCAGAACTCTAATTGGCAGCTCGATAACTTTGCACAAAATTCTTGCATTCACCTACCTAACCCCAGTATGAAAGCTGAGGGAGAAGAACCAGTGACAAAGAAGAGGAGACTCAGTGCCCAGCCAGATTCTCCAGCCCCTGAAGAAGTGAACTTCTCTGAGCAGAAAGAAGCATTATGTGTTTCTGTCTCACAGGATGAAAAAAGTGAGAGTAACAAGAAAGGTAAAAGATGGTTTTTTGCTCTTTTTCCTTGTTTGTTCCCGTTATTAAGAACCTAGAACTTGTAACAAGTTAGATGCAACATTGCCCACCTCTTTTGAGTTGCTGTTTTTCTTGGCACCTCTCCCAGAAAACATCTCTTTTAAAAATGTTACAGTGTCTTATTGCTGAGACCTTTCTTACCCGCTCCTCACCTTAGCAGACACATCTTGGTGTACCTTTATCTGAGAGAGTGGTCATCTTTCGTTCACACACTGTGACAGTTCATAAAGGTACCCACAAAGGTGCAGCGTGGCTTCTCTCCCACTATGAAAATGGTATTTGAAGCCTTGCTGAATTCATTGCAGATACATCGCATTTAGGATGTAGGGGCAGGCAGTGACATAAGCCTGTGTCAGTGACTGGATTTGACTTCCTGGGCCAGCAGCCTTCCTGCAAGGAAGAAGCAAGGTGGGGTGGTACGGTATGACAGCAGCAATCTCCATAGAACATGCTGGTTTAGTAATTAGAAATCCAGGGCATATAGCTGTTTTTTGCTGTGCTGTTTACTGACGCTTATATAAAGATCATCTTTAGTGGAGATTCTAAATCACTGCTAATCAGATAGCCTTAGAAATTGCTTAATCAACTCTAAAAGCTTAATAGTTGTTAATAGAATGATTTCTAAGAGCAGTAAGAAGTCACGTGGTTTGTTACGTAACTTTTCTGCTGTTTTTAACAGTAAATATCAAAAGACACTGGGAATATTTCTGTCAGCACAGCAGAACAATGAAAATCTTGGAAAGTACAGAGACTGACCAAAGCAATAGAGAATGTGAAGCCAGATTTGATTTCACAGTCATGTCCTACAACATCCTCTCACAGAATTTGTTAGAAGATAACTCCCACCTGTACAAACACTGCAGACAACGTTTGTTAATCTGGACATACAGATTTCCCAACATTCTACAAGAAATCAAGCAGCTGGATGCAGATGTGAGTAGGAAACAAGTGTGTGGCTATTAATAAGAACACATGGAACGGGGTAGCAAATCCTTGCTGGTTTTTAGTTTAGTGGATGGGCTGTCTTGTGAATCCAGCTGAGCTGTTAGTTATGTCGTGCCTAACAGAAGTTCTGATTTATGATTTATAATGCATTCCTTATGGTCCACACTTAGAGGAAAGGCAAATTCTACAGTATATAATACTCATGGTTGCCTTTTGTCCCTGTCTTCCTAGAATGGTCTTTTTGAAATGACTCTGGTGTTCTGCTGACACACAGCAAAAGTGTTTTTCAATATTAGAACCTTTTCTTCACATAAATCTCATTTTGTCTTTAATGCCTGCTTGAATAGTGCGCAGTAAGGAAGGCAATGAATTGAAGAAGAGCTTATGCAAGTATAGCTGAAGGTCCACTCAGTCCAGCGTTGTGTCTTCAGCACATCTGATGATAGATGTAGAGTAGCAAAATAGGGTGCCTTCCTTTATGATAGTCTCAGCTTCTGAACTTGTAGAGCTGAAGTCTGTGTCTTCAACTTCATCTGTGCCAGAAGTTATTTAGTGCAAAGGACATGCAAGACTGAATGGTTGGTTTTTATTGGCAAGCATTTCATTTTAAGGAGCATTTTTTTAATGGGAGAGTGAAACCTTTTGTAGGATTACGAAGGCAAAAAAAAAAAATCAGAAATGTTTCTGGTTTTGTCTGAACATATGGAGTCTGCCAACAGAGGAACTGAGTAATATTTTTATTGTATACTTTTGCCTTAGGTACTTTGTCTACAAGAAGTCCAAGAAGACCACTATAGGAAAGAGATCAAGTCAAGTTTGGAATCCTTGGGTATGGTGAAAATCTTATGGCCAGTATGCTTTTTTTTTAATCACTGTTATGCTTCACAGGTAATATCCAGGAAAAAAGCTTATTATGCAAGTCTACTTTGATGTGACTTGTGGTTTATCTTTTGGGTTGTTTGGTTGTTTTTCTTTTTTTTCCCCCAACATGAATAGAGAAGAACACGCTTGGGATCTTAAACTACAAAAGGCTTATACACCGTGAAAGGTTCAGCAGTATTAAAACTGAAGTTGGGACAGAAGGCCTCTTGCGTTCACTCTCCATGCTGAACCATATTTTGAAGCCTTTATTAGTAAAGTCTAATCTTAGCATACAGAGAAGAAATGATTGCTAGTGCTACTTGATTACTTATGTATTGTTAGTCATGTTACATAATGTCTCATTTAAAGAATACCGGATAAATACCGTACTAAAAAACTGACATTTTTACATTTTTAGCTGAAATTTATTTGGGACAGTTAATATTGAACTATTTCCTGACTTGGGATGGCAGCTCAATGCCATGTCAAAGCAATTATTTTTGGAAAACAAGAGTTAATGGAGATGATCCCCATCAACTTGAAGGATAAACAGGAACTAAGTTTTACATAAGTTTGTTTTTATTGTGACCCAATTGCTAAGGTATTTCTGTCAGAAGCCGTTCGGGTCTGAGTTTCTCATAGGGAGTTTGTGATGGATATTGTTTAGGAACTCTGTTCTTAGCTTTGTATTTATTGGCACCAGATAATTCCCATTAAAGTCATCTTTCCTCCGAAACAACATAAGCATCAGAAAATTTAACCTCAAAAGATTCAGAGTTCAATGATGGACATTAAAGAATGGAACGTAAAGAGTGCAGTGAACTTCCCTTAGGCTTTGGTGCTTCAGACTGAGTCTTTACTGCTGTGGGAGAGGAAAAAGTAGTGTGAAGTGTAACTTTTTCTTTTTAAACAAATCTGTATTTTTACAATAGTGTTTTATGTTTTTAATTACCTTTCTTGCAGGGTATCACTGTGAGTATAAAATGAGGACAGGGAGAAAATCTGATGGCTGTGCTATTTGCTTCAAAACTTCTAAATTCAGCCTGATCTCATCAAATCCCGTCGAGTTTTTTCGCCGTGATATTCCACTCTTGGACAGGGACAACGTTGGACTAGTGTTGCTTCTGCAGCCTAAATTTCCATGTAAAACGAATGCTGCCATCTGTATAGCTAATACGCATCTGCTGTATAACCCGAGGAGAGGGGATATCAAACTGACCCAACTTGCAATGCTCCTGGCAGAGATTGCGAGTGTTGCCCCTCAGAAGAATGGTTCCTTCTGCCCAATTGTCATGTGTGGTGACTTCAATTCTGTTCCTGGGTCTCCGTTGTACAGATTTATAAAGGAAGGGAAGTTAAATTATGAAGGACTTGCTATAGGGAAGGTAAGCTTTTCATTTTTTACCCAGAAAAAGTTGATTCTGATTAAAGAGAATTGACAGAAATTTGCTATGGAGTTAAGGGTTTGTTAGGTGTGCCTTACCGTGATGCTATATCTGCTTCTATCACTCTAAAATGAAAAATCTGCCAAACAAATTAATTGTTCTTAAAAGGCAGTTATGCTCAGGATGATTGTATCACTGTATGGGAACTGTTGAATCACGGCCTGAACCTCTGATTGACCACCTGAGGCAAGCACTGAGTCAGCCATGGAGCACAGGTGAAGGCAATTCAGTTGTGTGACCAGAAGGGGTGCAGCCTGGCTCCACCTCTCCTAGACCCCATTTAAGGGCTGATTGCCACTGAGGAAGGATCTCTCTCTGGAGATTGCTCCTCAGGGAGTTTCTGGCATGCCTACAACACCAATGAGCACTTTCATTCATTCATTTATTTATGATAGTCTTTTCCAACGGGATAATCTTACTAAGCCTAACTTCTCTGTATACCTCTTGATCATCCAATACTTTACAACATTTCTATTCTTATTGACCTTACAATCACTGTCTCTAAGTGCTCTGGTCTCTAAGAAAGAGAAAATAACCACTTAATCAAGTACGTACTGTGTTCTCTCTGACAAGGTGACTTTTGTTTTAGATGAGCTTTGAATTACAGTGGTTAGAATAACTGTAAAAATCAAATATGGGATTGTGTGCTGAGGCTAAACTGTTTCAGATTAGATGTTTTTCTTTGTAACTTCTTGTGTGCCATAGCTCTTGGGTATGTCAAAAGCTATTTAATAGGAAGCATTGAACTGTGTACAGTGAGAAAGTAGGAAAACAGCCCCGGTGTTTTTTGTTGCCAGCGGGTAGTTGTTTTTGACCTGTCTTTGGCCTTACTTGATCCCAGAAGAATAAGCATGAAAGAAATGAAATAAGATTCTGCTAGGGAGATGTCTGTACTCAGTCTTACTACACTGCAAACAGTGTTCTCAGTGATCTCTCAGTGTCACAACAGCTATCTTGGAAAAATAGATAGCTGCAAAAAAACCTCAATAGGAGTAAACAAAGGGAATGTACGTTCTGATGAGATCCCAGTGGAGTACTGTGTTCAGCTCTGGGCCCCCAGCACAGGAAGGATGTGGACCTGTTGTAGTGGTCAAGAGGAGGCCGTGAGGATGCTCAGAGGGCTGAAGCACCTCTCCAGTGAAGAAAGGCTGAGGGAGTTGGGCTTGGTCAGCCTGGAGAAGAGAAGGCTGTGGCGAGACCTCATTGTGGCCCTTCAGTGTTTACAGGGGTTCAACAAGAAAGATGGGGATAAACCCTTTATCGGGGAGTGTAGTGATAGAACAAGAGGTAATGACTTTAAACTGAAAGAAGTTAGCTTTAGAATAAAAGCTTTTTGCAGAGAGGGTGGCGAGGCAGTGGCACAGCTGCCCAGAGAAGCTGTGGTGCCCCATCCCTGCAGGCACTCAAGGCCAGGTTGGATGGGGCCCTGGGCAGCTGAGCTGGGGGCAGCCCTGCCTGTGGCTGGGGGTTGGGGCTGGGTGATCTTTAAGGTTCTTTCCAAGCTGTTCTATGAGAAAGAGCATTTACTGTTTTTTATAGAGACTTGACAAGCCGTTATAGAAGATTTATTCTAGAGTGCTGTTTTTTGCTTACAGTTTTAATGTACAGCAAATGTGCAGTCACGTCAGGGTTTGGTTTTTTTTTTTTTTTAACAAAATTTCTTCTGAAAAAGCTTGCTGTCTTTTTTAGGTCTCTGGACAAGAACAGTTTCCAAGGGGACAAAGAATCTTATCTATTCCAATTTGGCCCAAAAAATTAGGTATTTCACAAAACTGTGTGTATGAAATAAAACAGCAGCAAAAAGAAGATGATGCAGGTCAGTTTCGGGATTGATGGATTTTTGTGGTCCTTTGAAAACATCCTTCAGGAAGCACTGAAAAACAGATTATCTTTTATAGTAGAAGGGGAAAAAAAGATAGCCTTGAGCTTGCACAAACTTACTGTTGGGCTTGTTTGAGTGCAAAGTTATTTGTTCACATATGCATGTGCAAGTTTGAATAGTGTGCAAGATAAGCATTTTCAGTTTAAATCTTTGAGAACAGAACTTTCCATTCAGGGGCTGACAGATAATCCCATTAGGATTACTGTGTTTAGATCAGGACAACTGCTTGTGCTGTGACAGGGAGAAGAGAGAGGAATGCAGCACATGTGTAGCATCAGCCTACATTCTGCTCCAGTGTTCGTGTGTTACAGTGAGAGTATGTCATGGGACAAATGGGAAAAGCAAGTCATTCCTTGTTGATGTTACTGCATCTTTCATCCACCTTTTGTGTGTGTCAGACAAAACAATTTGAAATGAATGTGATGTAGGGAATCTAAATAATGGAACAGAGTAATTTAGTCCAGTTTTGTGAATTGTACCTTGCTTGCCGCAAGAAATAAGGATACTTAGAGATATTCAACTATTCTATTGTAGCTTTTCAATGTTAGTCTCACCTACATCCTATTTTTTAAATGTAAACTGAATGCATTTGTATTTGACAGGAGAAAAAACGGAGGGAGCAACGTCGGATAATACCAAAGAGATTGTAATAGCATCTGAAAAGTATGTGTTGGTGGGGGAAAGATGTATGCCTTTGGCTGGATCTTAGACTTCATTTATTGGGGGGTAGGGGGTTGTATTGGTTTTGGTTTTAGACCAAACTTGTATTTGATTTCAGACACGGGTATAAGCTGCACACTCATCCTAGTCTGCCCACCTGGCAAAATAATCAGTAGACTGCTGTGAAAAAACACGTGGTTGTTTTTTTTTGAAAGGAAGAATATATTTGCATTTACCAAACTGGAAAAAGCATGTAAAATAAAGCAAAGAAGAAGGAAGCTCCTTTAATGGTATATGTGTGATGTCAGGCTCTAAGTTAGCCATGTCTTATCAGAATTGAGGTCTTGGTATCACTGCTAATAGATTAAAACCTCTGGTAATCAAAAAGGCAAGGAATAATTGTTCTGAGGAAGGGAGTCAATAACAGTACAGAAAATGGAATGCTACAGTGTAAATAAATCTGTAGCATGCCACATGTTGAAAACTGCTTGCAGGTTTTTTTGCTTCATCTTACAAGGGAAATGAAGTAATAAGGATGATCAAAGTCATTGGAATAGCTTTGATCTGAAGAGTGACTAAATGGACTTGGGCCTCTTGATTTAGGAAAGAAAGAAAGCTGGGAGGGGATTAACTGGAAAATCATTAAGGGGTAGCAGAACATGAGCAAATATTGAAGGGTTAAGTGGAGAATATACTGATGGTGACAAATTTCCAGACAGTAGATATAAAACAGACAAATGCTCTTTGCTCTCAGCACAAGTAAAACCAACTGCTAAGCAACGTTGTACAAGTACCTGAGCAATGGTAAGGAAAACTCATAGAAGAAAAAGCTGTTGTATATGACATAATCGGTGTAGATGCAATGATAGTTGGCTAGGCTGTGAGTCACAGGATTGCTGAATGTTTTACCAGTTCTCACTCCCTGCCTCACCATTTGGCACTGGCTGGTGTCAGGCTGTTAGGGCAGCTGTACTGTCTCAGGAAAGCTGCACTTCTGCTAAACGTAGATGGAAAAGGTCATCAAAATGCAGGATGCAGAAGCCTACGGAAGCTGCAACGTATAGCCGTTGGCAGTAGAATCTGTTGAAAAGAGGAACTTATTCCCCATCCATTTCCAGAGCAGAAATGACTACTTTCCTGTATTGTACCCACTGCCATCCAGGCTGATTTAATTGTAAAAACAACAACAAAACACTTTATCTTAACCAGAACATATTGCAGGTTAGCTTTAAAATGCAGCCATGCAGGGTGAGGCAGGTACAGCTGAGGAAAGGGTCATTTGTTGAGTCTATGGGAACAAATGGCTGGGAGGGACAGAAGAGCTCTTCTGCTGAAAGGTGCAGTTGTGCCTTTTTCTTTCAGAAGTGAACAAACAGATGAGATGAACTGAAGAGGAACAGACTGGCTGATGATGAGGAAAGGCAAAACAGGAGGCTGAGTAGAGGAAAGTTTAGGCATAGCCTAACTTGAAAACACTCGAGTTCTAGTTCAGGGGAAAAAAATGTAATTTCTTTACATACAGAAGGGCCCAGATAGAGATGAGTTCACAGCCAGCCCCTTTCTTATAAACTATCCTTATATAAACATTTCTAGCATAAAAAGTGATGAGACTGATTGCTTAAGGGAAACACCAGTTTGCATATCCAGATGATTATTTTGTTTGAACGAGAAACCATTTGATTGTTTTTTTTCTATGAAATGCAAGAAAATAAAATGTTTTCCTTTGATTCCTGTCTAGATTGTCCTCAAAACTGCAGCACCATTTTAAGTTGTCTTCAGTCTATTCTCACTACTTTCCTGAGACTGGGTTGCCAGAAGTAACAACTTGTCACTCCCGAAGCGCAGTCACTGTGGATTATATTTTCTATTCTGCAGCAAATGATGATTCTGTTGCCCAGCCAGGTAAAGAAGCCAACTTTTAATTATTTTTCAGAGATGCTAAAAGGGAACTTCTGGATCCGGTTGTAAGGGAAACGTGATAATTTGATCCGTATCGATTACCTCAGAGGTATGGCTGCCTTGTCAACCTACCACAACTGGAATGTTACACAGGGCAAACTCTTTCACCTAGAGAAATATTCCTGTAGTTACCATCTCAGCATGGAAGCCAAGAGCTAAGGCTACAGAAAATCAGTGATGTAAGTAGCACCTGGGAAATACTACTGACAGTAACTCATGGAGTATCTTAGTGGCCAGACCTACAACAAAGTAGTCTTTCCAATCATTCAGTCAGTAAAATGGCAGTTCATGACACGTGCTAAAGCTGATAAATGAACTGCTTCGTAGAAAGTTACTTTTCAGAGAGTCTGGGTGTAATTAATGTCAAGTGAATGGCCTTTCCTCTGAGAGCAGGCACTGGCGGATGCCCAGTTGTCACTCTCCTGATTGCAGTTCCAGCTAAAACTCACCAGATGGTGCAAGAAAGACACGGTGCCTCTGCGGGTGCCCTTCTTGACGGGGAACTGCACTGCCTTGATCGTATTTGTGTGCTTAGTGTGGTACTCCTGAGCAACAGACTTCTCATGTTACAGTTAGCTGTGTGTTTTATGCCGCTGTCAGATGTGAGTGTACAGTGCGGTGCCATCAGATAAATGGCTCTGCAGAACTCTGAGCAAAGAAACCTGGATTCTACTCCTGCTCCCAGTGCGAATTGACACTGATTTTTGTGAATTTATATCGTTATTGATAACCGAAATGAAAATTGCAACCTTCATCTCTCATACTTTGGGTCTAAATCATTAACATTTATTGAGTAAATGTACTGAAGTCTCACTTGTTATAACGTGCACAGCAGGTGAAAAGCTTCTCTAGAAAAGAGCCTCTAAATTCCTCCCGAATTCTGTGCAATCTGAGTGCTGCGTGATTTAAAACCTATGGCATGCTTAGCCAAGAACTTAAGTTTGGTGTTCTGGAAATGTTTCTGTCAAAAGGGAGTTCGTACTTACCTGGGTCCTGCAGGATTTGGTTTGGTCGCATCCAAAGTGCGTGCCCTGAACTGGCATGAATCACCGCATACAGACCACACTCTCTGCAGCAATGAACTGCTGCTTTGTAGAAGTGCAGGTGCTGCCAAATACTACATTTGGCTCGAGAGCTGAGCAGATGTGCTCTAAAGACACTGAGACATTTTTGCAGCAAGAAGGATTTCCTTCAAGGCAGCTGCTGGCTTGTTAGAGGCCTGGTGAGCTAGCGGTTTGCAAAGGGGGTGAAGCTCCTGGACTCTGCAAGGAGTTTAGCTGTTGCTGGGTGATCCTTTACACAGTTCTACTTGTAAGCCAGCCCTTAAAAGGTTCAGCTGGAAGTTCTGAAATAGCTGATCATACACATTGATTTCATACACATTTTTGTCCAAGTTGCAGCTGCTGTTTTGGGCCAGTCCTGAAAAGCACTCAGCTCCCTCTGTAGTACCTCTGTGCAGCCAACGGGTAGGGGTGTGGAATTGTCTGCTCTCTCAAGGAGACAGCTCAAGAAGGCTAAAAGTTGGATGCAACATGAAGGATCTCATTCTTAATAAATTTCTTAATGGAAAAAAAAAGAAAAAGGTTATTACTTCTTGCTGCTGCTGTTGGCTTTGTGGTTCATTTGTTTTTAATGAGGACACATTTTAAATATAGTGTAATAAGGCAGTAAAAGGCTGTCATTCGTTTTCCCCTCTTCCATGATCAGTGTGATGCTTTTCATTTGCGGGGGGCGGGGGGTTTAGTACTTTTTAAACTTGTTTTAAGGCTATGATAGAAAGTTAGCAGGAAACACTGGGAAAGATCCATTTCTTATGATAAACAACTAGGAATAAAGATGGCAAAAGGCTTTCATCCTCAGCAGCGAGTATTGTCTGCCTGCTGGAGAACTGCACGCTTGAGGATACAGAAATGTTATGTGTGCCAGTAAATCTCCTATGGTTCTTAATTTTGCAAATGTCAGCTCTGTACAGCCATGCTGCTGCGCTAAGGAATAAGACTGGATTGTATGAGGCTTTTTCAGGGAAGTTACAATGGACAAACAAATCCCTTTCCCTTATTACTTCAGCTCCCCCTCCTGTGAAATGAAGGGGCTGTGTCCTTCTGAGTACTGCAGCTCTGGTGGGAGCAAGTCCTTCTGTGTGGGAACAGTCATAAGTTGAAAGAATTCCAAACCATCTTGTTTGGTTATTGTTCCATGCAAAACCACAGGCTGTCATGTTTGCTTCCTTCTGAAAATGTATGAATTTTAGTTTAGTCTGCACTGAATGTTTTTGTCTGTTTGTATTCACTTAGGGATGGAGGATTCTCTTCATGGAGGTCTGAAGCTCCTCGGTAGGCTGGCACTTCTAACAGAGAAAGATCTCTGGACTGTTAATGGTCTTCCCAATGAAAATAACTCCTCTGACCACCTGCCATTGCTCGCAGAGTTCAGGCTCATTGAACGGTAACACCTGAAGGACTTTCCATGTAGCTACAGTTACTCCCACCTCCTCTCTTAATGTGATTTTTATTTTTTAAAGTTAGTTCGGGCACTGCTGGTTTGGTTTAAATGTTCTGCTTGCATGCTGACTTGGTAGTGTTGGGTAAAGTAGACTTTTTAAGGAGACTTTTTTTTAAGAGTTTTAATTACTTTATGAAGTCTTTGAGGCAAAAAAAGAAGGGTTTACATGAGCTTCCTCTTTGATAATGGAAAACATCTGTGCCAGTCTTAAAATGGCGTTATTTTTCACAGAAATGCTGTAAATGGTCTTTACTGTAAGTCTGAGTAAAACTGATTATTCTCTGAGAACGGTGCATTTCTTCAAGTAAAAGGGAGAGTTTGTGTGCTCATCAAATTTCATAATGAGCTGGAAATGATATTTTATTGTGGAGTTCCTTTTAAGCCACTTTCATCTGAGTACTTCTGTGAAGGAACTTAACAGGAGAAGATAGGTAAGGTAGGACTCAAGCAGCCCTTGTCTGGCACTCAGAGAAGTGTTTGCTTAAAGCCTCAGCTCTTTCACAGGACAGTTTTCACATCAGTTCCAATCTCTTCTACAGCAGGAAGTACCTATTTAGGCCACACCAAACGTGCTGTAGGGCTGGTCTGAATCTGAAATATTACACTTATTTAAAAGCAAATGCTTTGGATGTGCTGATCAATGCCTTTCTCTAATTGTCTCGTATTTAAATACTGTGTCACTGTGACATTTTAAAATGACTTGGGTATTTTCTGGAATATCACAACCTGGACACTTACCAATAATAGCCAGTGTTGACAAGACAAAAAGTAACCCTAAGTCATTACAAAGACTACCATGATATTTTATTGAAGTCTCGCACTGTGCGTAAGCATACAAGTAATGAAAAAAAAAACCAAAGAACAGCATGCATGTTTTCTACATTATTCGACCATTTGTCAGGAAGGTAAAAAAAAAAAAACAGCCACTAGAACCACCATTAAGACAAATGCCATAATAAGCAAGTTTCAAGAGAAATTTTCAGTTGAACAAGAACCACCTCAGAACAGCTCTGCAGCATTAAAAGAGCTTCAGTATAAGTTAGAGGTTAAGAAAAAATAACTCGGGTTGCTCTGAACCTTGGTAACAGATATATCCCAACCACTGCTACTTGAGATAAAGAGTAGTAAACTGTGGTTCCATAGAAAAAACTAGAAATATACCAGATACCCTCATGCTCTATGGTACAGCTGCTCACCATGTCAGTTTTTCTACAGTATTTTACCCATGAGAAATCTAAGAGACACAAGAAGAAAACAGTCACAAGACACTGAGCAGCACAAAGTGTAAACCAAACTCTGTAGCTGATGTCAAATTATACAAGAATTTCTACTAAAAGAATTCTTCCCTCTCTTCAACTTCACTCCTGAACCAGAACTCCTATTGTGAACACAGGAGTGAAAAAGGTTGGGGAAAGAGGGATGAGAAAGGCCTCCCTGTAACTGATCAAGTAATCATGTATAAAGTATAATACATTTGAAAAGCCTTCTTTCCAGGCCTCATGAAGACTGATTACCGAAGAGCGTTTTGCTGTTTGTAGGAGCTTGCTGGGTCTCTGTTGGCTTCCTGTCCTAGGTAGATGAGTTCATTGGCTCTTCTGAACAAGCAATGAGGTTTGGGTATATGCACTCATTTCCTTCTGTTTTCATTCGTTTCCTGGCTGATGCAGGAAGGGTTCTAGGAGCTTACATCATTCCATTTCATTCAGTGTTACTGTCATAGTGTTAGAATGCCCTGTCTTCTAGGAGATTCCAAAACAAGTGCGTGCCCAGAAGAGGAGGTACACAAGGCCCATGGCAGTATAATCTATAAGCACAGCACAAAGGGTAGAGGCTGGATGTTTGGAATAATCCAGTTTCTATTTAGGCACCTAATGGAATATTTTCAGGACTGCAATGCTCAAATGCTTCCAGAGAACTTCATTAATGTGAAAGGCATGAAAGTCTCTTACCACGTCACTTGTGAACGCTGCCATCCATCTCACAAGTCTCTCATCCATCTCGCCAAGTCTCACAGCCGAAGGGCAGAGGAGGGAAGAAGCAGACAAGCCTGGTTCTTGGTTCTTTCAGACACACAATGTATTTTATTGCTGAACTTGTTCCAGTACAAGCTTCCTTATTCAGGTCTGACTAAGCAGTTGTGATTACGATGCATATAAGAGAAATTCCCTAGGCAGCACAATGGAAGCTTAACTTCAGCCTGTGATGTCTGATCTTAATATAAGATGTCAAGGCATCACTGTGTGAGAGCACTTGGCCTTTCAAAAACAAGGTTCAAAGCTGCACACAAATCTTGAAAGAGATGTGGAAAGACTCAGCAATATGGACGTTTTTTCCATGATTCCAATAACATATACAAGGAACGAACCATTATTGTAGACACTTGTCTCTACAAAAACAGCAATCTCTTCTTGTGCTTCAGCAGTGTAGTCAAGAAAGACAAAAAGCTTGTGACAAAGTATAAAAAATTAGGAAATTTTAGAAATTCATTATTCATCAATCACCATTATTTTTTTAAAAAAAAACTCCTTTTTCCCCAAGAAAATGTGTGTTTAAGAATACACTTGCATATTACCATTACTTAACGTCTTTCAGCAACATGCACAAAGCAATAATAGAGGTGGCAGGGCACATCCAGTGCCATCTTAATACTACCAGGAATGCTGGGAAACAGTACAAACTTGTTACAAAACAATAATACTGACAGTTTTGCATATCTATTAAGTTTTGTGAGGTAATGTTGACACTTTAAAAAATCATGCCACTGCTGCACTGGTTGTTTTTATTGCTGAATTGACTGTTAATACTGAATGTGATTTTTTTTTCTTTTTCAAGCACTGCACCCAGCACATCTTAATACTAAGAGTATGACCTGTGGCCATCCCAAAGGTACTACCCAGCACAATGTCCAAATTCAATTAATGCTCATATAACAAAACTCTATTTGTAGAAATTCATATACCACTGGTGCTACGTCCTACATGATAGAGTGAAGGTTCTCTTCACTGATGCCTTTTCATGAACTGAATGAAAATAAGTACAGCCACCAAGAAAAATCCTCTCTGTTCTATTTGCTACATAAAACCTTTACTGTAAGTGCCCACAAGTTAATAAATAGTCCCATTCCTTTTTCCTTCCAATGTGTGTAGTGAAGGTAAAGTGCAGTGGGAAGCACCGAGGAAGCCCTCTGTCCAGCCTATGGCTTTGTTAGATGCGGAGCTGGTAGCCCACCTCGTTGAGCGTAGCCAGGTCTCCCTTCTTGTCCACCACCGCAGGCCTACAAGGAGAGGAGGGGAGAGCAGTCTGGCACTGCTGCACAGGAACAGAGCACCCGTAGAGCCAGCTACAGCTTACTTCAAAGTAGGGCTGACTACATCCAGTTTTCTCACTGCAAGCACGAACATGCTAGATTTCTTACATAAATGAGCATAACCTGAGCTACTCATGTAGGCTCCCACTAAAGCCCAGCACCAGCAAAGAATAAGCTGTCCATACTCTGGCTTTCACAGCAACACGAAAACTGCTGAGGGTCAATGGGTAAAGACTCTCACTTGGTAATATAAGTCTCAGCCTACTCCTTCCCACTGCCTAAGTTTGCATGAAATTCTAGAGCCAGTCAAACAGAAAGCCTGAGATGAAGACCTTACACTTTCCAGGCATCTTACAGATTGGTACTATCAAGCCATTCACTTCAGTTATCTCACTTAAACACATGCTGTTACTGTATCCACAACTCCAAGCAAATGAAACTTCAACACTGAGCAATCAGTCTCTCCCTATTTAGCATGCAATGGAAAAGCTCCTGCAGCAACATCCTTAAACCTAAATAATCCTGGCAATGTATATGGAAGCATTTGATTTGATAGTTCATTCCATGCTCTCAGCTATTCTCACAGTAGAAAAGCAACCACGTCTCAGTTTGCAGGTACTTAACAGAGGAGAATTATAGAAGCAGAACCAGGCTGGCTTTAATTAAAGAGAGGGAGGAAGAAAGGACACTGGAAAACTTCATATAGCGCATCTCTTGCTGTTCTTGGACTCCCAGTCTCAGCACCAGTGCTATACATCCCCATGAGTTAAGATACAGGGTTTGGATCAGAATACCATACAACTGTAGATACAGCTGCAGTGCCTGTACTGCATTCTGTACTACGCTGGGAGAAACCCAGAGGGGACCCCATCCCTCCAAAAGAACCCAGCAGATGAGGCCAGGGGGAGCAGGGCCGGCCATGACTATCATTACTCACGCATTAAGCAAGGAGCACGCAGTGATGACATCTAAAGCACGGCATTGTGGACCAAGTATGAATTCACAAGTTAAAATAAAAGCCTGCTGTGAAATCATCTGCTGCTAAACTATCTGGAAGTTATCTTTAGAAAGTTAGCCTAATGTCTTTGTTAGCCACTTTAAAATAAATAAATAAGTGCTGAGACAGTAGTCCGGGAGCCTATTTAAAAAGAGGTGATCATCAATGCGTGACTAATCTGGGTGACGTATGGGCTTTCGCAGTTGTCAGCTTCCTGGCACGAAGCAGTGCAGCTCGAGCGTGACTCTTCCGCATCGAAGGTATGGAGTGTGCTGGTGGCTGTAAAAGGCCTGGCTGCTCACTTCTGTCCATTTAGAGGTATGGCTCGCACTCAGAGTCCGCTCCTCCCCACTCAGTCGCAGAAAAACAAATAGCTACGAAGCGTGAATGGACTGGCCTGGCTTTTTAAACCGATTAAAATCAAAAGTTTACAACGGAAGAGGTATTTCTGCTTTGGCAAGGAGAGAAAGGCTGACTTCTTCCACAATCCCCTAAGCTGGATAGCAGCCCAATACCAGCGCTACTCACAGGAAATCCAACTTCTTTTGGAGCAGTGATAGCTGGGCACCCTACACCGCCGGGAGATCTTCTCCTGTTTCTAATTCTAATGGGTCTGAGCATCCCAAAATGTGATCAAACTGCTTTCCTCCCTGTAAAGGCCTTCTGCACCCCAAGATATGTCCTTCGTTTCTCCCAAAAATGTACTGTATAAAAACTGGAAAAAAAATAAAAGGTGGAACCCCGACTTCCATTGTCACAGCCATCCAACGCCCAGTAGAGCTGAACCAAACAAGTGTCACCAGGGCTTCCAATGGCACCGTACAGAGGAGCCATCAGGGACCAGAACCACAGCAGCGCCGGGACAAGCAGCACTGCTGGCCTGGAGAGCCTCTCAGGCAGTCAAGATCCTGGTACAGTTTTCCTATAAATGCCAGCGTCTACATTTTGTACACTGTCAAATAATAAACATATCATCACCCCCAACTTGGTACGCCAGCGATGGCAGCAGTGGCAGCAAAGGAGTACTCACGATTTGTCTCTTCTGAACGGCCGTCTCGGAGGGCTGGCCTGCCTCCGGCGAGGGGACAGCGACTTACCCCGCGACCTCTCCTTCATGGGAGAATGGGCACTTGAGGGCTTCAGAATCTGCAGGAGATGGGAAGGAAAGGGAGAAGCGTTCCACGATGGCAACAATTCATAAAGAAATAAAGCTTAAATGAAGGCCCTTAGGCAGTAGCACAGATGGCACACGCAGAGCCCTCAGTCCCTTGGGGTTCATTCAAACGTTGCCCAGGTTAAGAGGAACTCCATTGGCACAGCACTCGTGCTTCAGGCTGTTTTCAAGACTCAATCCTCCAAATCAGACCTCTTGCAATGTAAGTGTTCTGAATTAAATGGCTCAAGCTCTGAATTAAGTCAGCTTGTGGCTGACTAAGAGGAGGTCAAGGTGGCATTAGGCAGTCTTACTCATGTGGGCAGAGCTCAGTGCAGGGCTTTCAGCCCTCAAGTATACAGGGTTGTGGTCCGGGCCTTGAGGACAGCACACAGTGTCACAGCTTGGTACAAACACAGAGCTGGTGCCTCTATCAGAAGCAAGCACTACGTTCAGGAAGGTGTCCACCTGCACAGACGTCTTTCTCTGTCTTTGCTGTCTCTCCTCTGAAGCCCTGTACGAGACCACTGTGGCTTCAGTGCCTTCCACTGTTGCCTCGTCCTGTGCCCCAGGCACATGCCCAAAGTGACAGCCAGCAGTGATGCTCGCTGGGCCCACCTGGCTGCAGCACGACTGGAGGACACGGCCCTCTCTGTCCTGGTGGGAACCTCAGGGGACTCCCAGAGATAGACGTGCACCAGAGGCACAGGGAGGGCGCCTCTCACCCCTCCTGCCCTACTTGGCAGCACAGGAGAGGGCTGTCCTGCTGCCACCAACGCCAGCAGCAGCACTCCGTCAGGGGGCAGGGAGGCCGCCTCAGCCCCTACCAAAAAGGCACATAGCTGCCATGTATGAGCCATTCCTCAGCAGGGAAGGGTGTGGGAACCCAGAATAACTCGCATACCACTCCAAAAGAGCCAGCCCCATATTTAGCAATGCACCTGCTCAGCTCCTGCTGCCAGCAGAAGGCTGGAGAGGCCCCAGCTCCCCTTCTGCCCTAGCTGTGACCGGCTTCTTGCCCACAGCCGTGCTGGCAGCATGCTCAGGGACACCCCTCGCCCCAAGGGCAGCCAAACTCTGCAGCCCTCTGGCAGCCAGCCCTCTCTCTCTCTGTGCTTCCCTTGGTCCTGCCAAGGGTTTGCTTTCCTTCCCTCCCCACCTCACCTACCTCGTGACTGAAGAACGGGTGGTGGGAAGCATGCCCTACATGGAGAAGCGACTCTCCTCAACATGTGCTCGCATACCTTGGGGATTGCCATCATGCTCCTCTACAGACTTGCACCTCTCAGCAGATAGAGGAAAGGCCCACTTCCCTGTGCTGCAGGCATCCACCCCTATGTAATGCCAAACCTGCCTAATTTGGAGCTGTGCAACAACCCCATAGCTTTGGCCCCAATGGCCTCCTCTGGCCACCCCCATCCAGAGCTAGAAAACATGCAGAGAACAATCTGAGTGCTGACCCTCGACAGCCAGGGGAGAATGTGGGGTTCCAGTGATTCCCAGGCTGAAGGAGAGATCCTGGAACTAAAACCAGGCACCAGACCTACCTTCATCCTCATATCCCTGGCAAACTTCTCCAGCTCCTTCCTGACTTCTGTGCGCATCATTTTGGATACATTGAGGACCAGCTGTTTCCACTCAATGGGCTGAAAGCTGTGTGGCTCATGTGGGACATATAATCCGATTTTGACTTTTTTGACTGAATGCAAGTACTTCTTATAGGAGTCTTCAAATTCAAAGATGAGGTCGCTCAGAGTTCGGTAAGTCAGAGGTTTGTCCATTAGATCCGAGCGCCTGCTCATGCCCAGTGATCCATACCGGCCATTGCAGTAAATCCCAAGCACCACATGATGAAAATAGTTCCCTGAGAAGTGGGTTTTAAAGCTGATGGGGAATCGTTCCACGGAGGGCTGCCCATTTGTTAGGTATCTGTGCACTGAGTCAAGGCAAAAACCGGGTTGAGAAGGGAGCACCGCATTACAGCTGTGAGACCTCCAACAGTTTTCACTGCCAGGACCCATGCAAACACAAGCGTATTCTCAGTGTGCCCCAGCAACTGTCAGTATTACTACAGCCCGTTTTACTGTTTGGAGAATAAGTCACAATTGTTCAGGCAGGAAAGGGCCTGACTCTACCACGCCTGTGGGGAAGAACAGAAAAAACAAAGCAACAGTGACAGTGCTCAGTGCAGTATGCTGGAGGAGAGCATCCAGCCCAAATCCCTGAGAACTCCTTTATCTGACACCAAAACCAAAAGGGAACCGCTGACACTTGGTGGGACTCAGGCTGTTTATCCTCATTTTCATGCATCTCTGCAGCCGTTAAGCAGTACAAACAGATGAGAATCCTCTCTGGGATTACAGATCTGGCTTTCAGTATGACCCTCAGTCTGGCCACTCCTCATACAAGACCAGTTTTGTATATGTAACGCGCTGCTGAGATAAAGACAAGCTCCTGGGTTGACAATTACTGTTTCCAGATTAGCACAGACACATGTGGCCACAAACAAACCTTTTTAAAAAACAGAATTTGTCCCTGAAGTGCCGGCTGGCCGTTCCAAACGCACCAGGGGAAGTGGCCGAGGGCCAAGCTTTCTGACAGCAACGTGTGATCTCAGATGGGAGCTGCGTGCTGGCCCAGGTGGTTTCCTCAGGACATCGGTGACCCTCACAAAGGGGGAAGGACAGAGAGATTCCCTCACACAAGTGGGTCTGCATCAGTGCCGAGTCAGCGTGGCTCCCTGCTGCTAATCCTGGACAGCTGAGCCCCAGCTCCAGGCACTGAGGCCCACAAGGCCTCTTGGCCCCAGGCAGCAGGGCAGGTGCAGTGACGAGGAACGGCTGCAGCACACTTCAGCACATTTGGGGTACATCATCCACCCAACACTTGCTGAATTTCACATACTCAAACATTTTTACCACAGCAATTGTGACAACTGGAAAACTCGGCCCACTGTCATCTCATTTAGGTCACCTTGCTCTGGGCCTTAAAAGGAGCATCCTGCATCTATCAAAGTCACATTACAGCAACTTGTCCCGCAGACAGTTTCTTACAGAAGCCCATTGTATTTATCAATCCGTGTAACTGAAAAAGCAGTATCTTTTATTAACACCTATGAAGCGCTCAAACATCGCCACTATTTTCCCTTCATTATGAAAGGGTTTTCTCTCGCTCCCTAGCGCCCTTCTATTGAGCCCACACAAAGCGTGGCGGCCGCCTGCCACACATACACACTTCCACCACCAGGCCTTGCAGAAGTTGCAATTTAATCTCATTAAACGCTGGGTAGGAGTAAAAGGCTCCTTTGAGGATGGAAATTACCCGCCATCAAACAACCCAGCAACAACTGCTGTGGAAATTAACCTTTAGGTACAGGTTGCTTCTGCGGAGGGACTGCTTAATGAGAGTCCCCACCCGAGATGAAATACACAGCAAATGGGCTTCCCCTCCGCCCGTGTGTCATTATTAGTTCTTTTCCTTTCTGCTCTGCCCAAGTAGAGCTGTATTGTCGCAAACAAAAGGCAATGACACGCTGACACCACGGCTGCAACCGTATTTCTGAGCTGGGCCCGTAACTGCAGGACGGAGAGTCAGGGAGTAAATTACACAGCACAATGCTAACACAGCACAGAGCAAGAGGGCACAGGCAGCTGTGAGGAAAGCTTGGTGCCCTCCAGATCCTGGTCCTGGTGCGAGTCAAGGCAGCTTCCCAGGGCCTGGCCATGGGGCTACACAGCCAAAAATCAGCACTGAGGGATGCTGATCTCCTCAGATGTCACCCAGGAGACCTATCTGACACCTTTGGGCTAACCACCTGCTGCCCCCACCGAGAAAATGCACACAGACAACATCTGGAGCCCCACCAGAGAACGTAGTGATTGTACAAGGGGAAACAGCTTTAAACTAAGAGGGGAGACTTAGATAGAAATTCTTTACTTGGAGGGCAGTGAGGCCCTGGCATGGCTGCCCAGAGAAGCTGTGGTGCCCCATCCCTGCAGGCCTCAAGGCCAGGTTGGATGGGACCCTGAGCAGCTGAGCTGGGGGGGCAGCCCTGCCCATGGCTGGGGCTTGGAACTGGGTGGGCTTTAAGGTCCCTCCAACCCAAACCATGCTTTGGTTCTATGAACGTGCTGAGCTAAGGCATGATCTGAGTCAGACTCTGTTTTAAAACTCTGGAGCAAAACTAGATTCTGGATGTTTGTGTTTTGTTTCTTTTTTTAAATCTATATAGCCACATCATGACTCCAGCAATGCTTTATAGTCAGCCCTTCTGTGTTTTAATTTATTCCCTAGTAAACTCTACTACCAAAAAAGTCCCACAGAAATCCCAGCATTCCTCCTCTCTGTTACAGACCATTCCCTAAATAGGTGCTACCCACCGAGGAGTGCAGAGCAGCTCCCAGCCAGAAGAGGAACTCTTCACCTCCTTCATCTGCCAGGAGCAAATTTAGAAAGGGTTTTCTCTAATGCTTTTTTTTTTATTATTATTTTTAAATACATAATCTGAGTGGGATCTTTCCACGTGCTAGCACTGTGGCTCCAGGCTTTGGACACTGACATTTCTGGAAATAGGCCTTAGCAGCTGATGCCATCTACGCAGCAGCAGCTGGCTTCCCATGGCTACCAGAGCTTGTGTTGCTTATGACCAACAGCCTCCCGCAGCCGCTGGGAACCGCTGCCAGCTCAACAGGTGGCGAGGGGACAGGCCGTGGGGTGCCAGCCCAATGGTGCCCAAACCAAGGGAGTGACTGTCATGCACCATGTGACAGCAGGCAGGAACGCTCAGACAAGTGCAGGCCAGAGCGGCCTGGTGCCAGGGAGGAGGGCAGGGCAGCCTGGCTGGCCGGACGTGGCTGCTCATGGGAACCTGCAGCTGATGCAGCACTAAAATCCCTGGTCTGAATGGCCCTGCTGACTGAACAGGGAGCTAGTTCTCTAATGCCCAGGTGCAGCCTAAGCGGACTAGTTCAAGGTTAGGCCGCGAAGATGAAAGTCATGACAAGCTCTCTGAGCTCTTCCCAGCTACCAGAGGGGCTGCAGCTCTTCAGCAGGGCCCTCCCCGCTTCTGTTCCAGTTAGAAAACAGGTCAGGCTGCAGACAAGCTTGCAGAAAGCAAGGAGAGGACGGAGAGGATGTCAATATCTCAGGCACCCTGCAGTGAATGCAGGAAGAAAATCTGCCCCTAACCAAAGCATTGACTCCCAGCCAGGAACTTGCCTGCAAGGCAAGAGGGACTCCAGCAGAGATAAACGTCACCCAACGATTAAACAGGCAGAGTGTAAAGCCATTAAATCATCTCTCCTCCTGTGGCACCTCTGCTCTCCCCATTTAATGACATTATCAGACAGCAGGAGGTCTCATACAGTGCACAGGTCTGCTGGTTACCTCACATGAACCAGTACAGAGAGGACACTGCAGTCAGTGGGACTAAGTTAGATTCACCTGTCACAGACAGCACTCTGTGGACCCCTGAGAATCTGTACTCACCCTCCATTATTTTGCTCTCCACATTTTAGTATAGCAGTTGGATACAATTCCCTTGGCACCCTTTGGTTTACTATTCCCTTTCCTGAGCACAAGTAGTTTCAATCCTTGCTCGTAATGGATGTAGTGAACACACCATTACTCAGCTGATCTACAGCTGAACCGAGAAGTATTCTGGGGAGGGCAGCAGGAGGAATGCCTCCAGTTAGGCACTGCTGAGCAGCCCATGAAAGCAACAAGACACAAAGCCAGTTCAGACAGCTATGCAGAGGAGATCTGTGCAGACTGCTGCAATGGATATAATGCTGAAAGATCTGCATGAGCTTTTGGTAATCTCACAGCAGCTGCTCCCTTGCTGTGTGCACACAGAACAGCTCAGTATTTTACTTGCTGCCAGATAAAAACGTTTCAAAATCCAGCGCAAAGGCAATTATGCAAAACTTAATTCTGCACCAAGAGGGACTGCTGAAGTATTTTATAAGAAGTCGCACTGTAAAAGGCAATTGCACAAGCCAGCAAGCAGCTCAATTAAATGACACCTTGCTAAGCCACTCTGTGCAAGCTGGGCTCTGAATGGAGGCTCACACTGAGGGTCCACTGTCAGCAAAGCCAGGCTTTGCTCCTTTCGGTAGCCAAGCAACAGGACAAGGCCTGTCAGCACAGCAGTACCCTATTTCTGGAGGCAGAGAAGAGAACCAGAGGTTAACACACACACACAGACAGCAGGACGCTCAGCTCAGGTGGATGCAACTCAGTGATATGACACTCAGGAAAGGGAACAGATGGCAGCAGCATCTCAAGTCTCACAGCTGAGGAAAAAAATCAGCCAAGGACATGTTGTTACAGAGATCTGCCCCAGAAACACACCTGGAGCTCCCCATGAGGTTCCATGGGGACTCAGGCTTTGTAAGGGCCACTTCTAAAAATCATGCACTCAGGTGGCCCATCTACTTGCTACTAATATTCTGTGTGCCCTCACCTTGCCTTTAATATAAAATCTAAATATTTGGCTGGTATTTTTAGCTTCCTTTAATGAACATGTTACTAGACAACCGCCCCAGCAGGCAGCCCCTGTTCTTACACAATGGACTTCCAATGCAGGAACTGGAAACCAAAGGGAAAGACAGCCCTGCCCCACTCTCCCCTCTAAGATTTCTCATGAGGTAATCTGAACTAAAAGCCTTCCATGAACATTTCGAAAGTACTATCTTGAGACAGAAACATTCATTCAAAGCTTAAAAGTCCATCCCCAAAGAAGCTTCAGATGATACAAAATGGTACAATCCAGAGTTTTCAACTGTTTGGCCCCCACCAAAAATTGAAATCAGACTTCAGGAAAGCAGGAAAAAATAATTTTGGAAAAGAAGGCTTTTTCAGAAAGCAAAAATAAAATGGTCAAAACTTTTCAACCACCAAGGATACTCTTAGGTGAGCACAGTCATCTTTATATCACCAACGTACTCACCCTCTGTTTGAGCACTACGTGGTTCAGTACTGGAAATACAGCATTAGAGGACACACTGACTCTTACCAGTATTGCAGAGCAGCATCAGCTCCTCCTGGGGACTTCCTCTCCACTTTGTTCTCCATATAACACAAAATAGAGTCCTGACACACGGGTAAGCACGACAGGCCTACAGACATTGGTGTCAGTGTGAGCCACCTGCTGCCACCAAGCCCTCAGGACTCCCAGGCCGCCAGCGGGCCCTGCCAGGGCAGGAGGAGCAGCAGCACACAGGGGTGCAGCTCTCAGCCACCCCCTCGCCAGCACCGGGCACTACAACACATGCCAATTCCTTCTGCCACGAGAGGGGGCAGCAGCAGCAAGCAGAACGCGGCAGAGACATGCCAGGAGCTGCTCTGCGTTGGGGTTTGGTTTTCTTTGTTTGAAATCAAATCTGATCAGCTGTGCTGAGGTATATCAGTGCACAGGTGGACCTGTAGACGTGCCCTGCCCTCTTCCAGCATCTGGGGACAATCAAGTTAGTTTATTAGCGAGAGAACAAGGGGGTCAAGAAGCGAGTCAGTCTCCAAATAAAAATACCCCTGTTAGTTTCTGAACCTGAATAGGAAATAACCATTACGTTAAGGTAAAGCATGAACACTTAGCTATAGTATATACCTGTTTCTGCACAAACCACAGCCGTGGACTGAGAAACAAGAAGTGAACACAACTTCGGTAAGCAAACATTACACAAACACAGCACAGAACCTACGTTTCTCATGTGTTAACAAGCTTCAACAGCAACAGGCAACAAACTACTAAACAAAGGAGGGATTGTACAGACAGACACTCGTGGGCACTGTGGGTCAGATCCTGATGTTACACAGATTAGCGGGGCAGGAGGCAAAGCCAGCACGGCTGCTGTAACACCAGCTGATGCTTGTGAACAGCACACAGCCTCCCCAGCTCCTCCTGACACAACTCGACAGCTCACCAATCCGCAGCACAGACAGTCCCTGAGCTGCATACACTCACCTTCGGCTGTGCGCATCTCAGACACCCTTCAGGACAGAGTGAGAAGTGAAGGACACATGAAAGGATACATCCCCAGGATGACTGCTTCAAGGCATTTGATAGGTAAGGACTCCCTGGTCATTTCTTTTGCTGTTTCCATCAACCTAGGACAGAGACAAAAAGCTTTTAGTCCTTATGGTGGGAACAAAGTTCTGTCTTACTCTGGGAACCATACATCCCCATTTCTCATCCCTGCAGGTGCTACATGTGGTCTGAGGCTCCCAGGGAGCTCTGTCCGGGTCACCGCACAGGTCCACGGGGCTGGAGGGGCCTCAGGGGATGCAGAGGACACGGCTCCCTGCCAGGTGGGTGCAACAACCACAGCAGCACCTCGTGAGAGGGTGACAACCGTCGTTGCAAGTGCTGGAAGAACAGCAGCCTCTTGCACCACACCACGTCAGCCCACCCCTAGGGCTGCCCATCAGGAGCTCCCTGTGCACCACAATCCCTTCTGCACTGCAGAACATTCCTGCACCGAGCTGATCCCCTCAGTGATTATGCCCCTCTTCAAGCTGATAGCTACAGATGCAGGCTGGAATTTCAGGCATTTTATCAAAGTCTGCTCTGCAGCAAGCTCTGCCAGCACAGACATCTCACATCACTGCAAGCTGAGTTATCTTCCTGCTGCTCCCCATCTTCTCTGGGCTGCCCCAAATGCAGGATTTTCTACAGGAATGCAAGAAGCAACACATCCCTGGGATCACAGCAAGCCCATGAAATTTAGTGACAATCTGGACTCTTTAAAAAAATTACCAGGAGGGAGAAAAGCGATACTCAATGGCAGCAAGACAATGCTAAAAGCCAAAACAAAGGCTGACTTCTATTTTGAAGTCTCCTCGAACCCTCCCTGAGGAGAGCTTCATATAAAAGAGAAATATTTCTACCAGAGAAGATGATGAGAATATGCATCTCAAGCCATTAATCTATTTTCCCACTTCCCAAATCAGCCGCCTCACGCATTCTAAACCTCGTATTCAGCATAAATGGCAGCGCAGCTCCCACTGCTATTACTGCCTGTCACAGGGATTCCAGGCTAGAAATTATCTTTTCATTTGTAAACAACTGCTCTTTACGCACTGCCTGCCATCCAGCGGGCACAGCAGGGCCAGCCTGCCTCCACCACGCTCACAATCAGTGACAGGAGCCCCAGCACCATGCAGCAGGTCTGGCAGGGACACAATGGGGCCCCTTCATCCCCCCGCAGCAATGCAAGGCAATTCCTGTGGCTGCCGGGCTTGGGGTCACCGCCTCACCAGTGCACGCAGCACCGGCTCTCCTAACAGCTGCCTGCACAAGCTCCCTGCCATCAAGTCAGGTTGTCAGCTCGGATATAACATTAACGATTCCCCAGCCAAGGAGGGAGGCTTCAAAGTAATCGGCCTAAATGAGCAGCCAAATTAGCCCCAATATATCTGTCACAGCAATACTCATAGTATTTAAATACTGAGGTTTATTTAACATGTGCTCTGCTTGCAAGTACAGCCCTTCAAGACACTACACAATTATTAAGACAGATTTAAATTGACCAGGAGAAGCCTTCTGCTTGCTTAAAAAAAGAAAAAAATCACACTGATATACTGTGGCTGTCCACTCTGAGGCTAGCAGCTGATCTCCCTTTCCCTTACATAGCATTGGAGGCTAATTCAGCTTGGCAGGGAGCATGGCAAGCCCTCTTGTCCAGCTCCTGCTCTCAGCATCAGGACACAGGAACCACAGCCGCCCCTGGAAGGACAAGACCAGGCAGGAAGCCCAGGGCCAGCTGTGGGCTGGTGGGCCCAGGGGCCATCCTGCAGAACTGGCTCTCCGAACTCATGGGCTCAGCCTTGCTCCACCAGGCAGCTCCTGCAGAACGAGCCCAGGTCTCACCTCAGCGTGGAGCAAGAGGGGGCTCAGCACTGCTGTGAGCTCACGGAGCACAGAAAGCCAGCTGAACAGAGCCCTGAGGATCTCCGCATCCAGCAACGCCACCCTGTCATGCCCAGTCCCGGGCAGTACTCAAAGTTTTCTTTTTCCTTCACATTTGCAACACAGGCCACAGAGTTTGTGGACGACTCAGTTCAATAACCACCCAGAGCCTTTCTGCCTCTCTTAACAAGCCTGATTTGAACCATGGCCTCAAAACTGCATTTGCATTGGAGACGGTCTTCAGAAAATCCCCAAGCCACCACTCTGCCCCAAGGTAGCATAAGCTAAACCTAAATCTCTCCTCACTGATCATTTTCCAACCTACTTTGAACTGGGTTCTCAAAGGCTTGGGAAGCCACCAGTAAATCCGTCCTATGCTTAACCTCACATCTAAGAAGCTCCCCTAATGTTTAAACTAAATCTTTATTTTTGCAATTTAAATGAGAAGCTATTTCTGCTATCCATGGTGGACATGGAGACCATTTATTAACTCTCCTCTTGCAACAGACATTTATACATACAAAAGGCTGTAATCAACCCTCTCCTCCACAAACATGGCAAAGCAAACCCACATTTGCTATTATTATTATAGCCCTCCCTCCCCAAGCTTTGCCGTAAGTCATGTTTTCTAGACCTTGGGCAATGTTTCTTGCTTTCCTTTTGTTCTCTTTTCACTTTGTAGGCCTTTACTTCATCCCACCACTCCAATACAAACACTAATTATCTTTTCAATCCAACTATATTTTTGCAACCCAACCCAGTGTGTTGTTGGCCCTGCTGACTCACACTGAATGTCTTTAAAAATAAATACATAAAATCGGATCCTACTCTGCAAAACCAGCCTCTCATCCTCCATCGTGCATCCTCATAGTTGAAGATTCCCAAAACCATTCTCTGCAACTACCCTTACTAAAATACCGCCTGTTTGTTCCAACCCACCTCCTGCTCTCCAAAACCACTCTGAATCCCAGTTCAGTCTTACAAACCCTCGTCACTTTGTTCAGCTTGAAGTGCAAAGCACATTCATTAGCAAACAATTCGTCTTATCCACACCATTAATGAAAAAAATCATTGGCCCAAGACAGATATTGCACACCTCAATGGACAAGCTCTGCCAGACCAAGAACAAGCTATTGCCCACATGCCACTTCCTGAGCACAGCTTTCCATCAGCGTGGGTCCCCGTGTCAGGATCGTTTCATTTAGGCTGGATGTCCCTGCCTTATCTGGAAGCCACCAACAGCCATACTGAAGTGATCACTTCAACTTCTCCCTTATGCACAAAAGCCTTTGCAATCTCATAGAGATAAAATGTGTCAAATAAAATTCACGTTGCCTGTTACTTACAACTTTATTACGTTGCAGACACTTGATTATTTGCGCTAGGGATTCTTCCTGAGATTGCAGATAAATTGGAAGCTTCTAGACCTATTTTCTCTCTGGCTTTTTTCCCCCTCCACCAAAGGGCTGGTATCGCTGCCTTCCTGTTTCCAACCACACCACTCATCCTTCCTACACGCCGTAACCAAAGCACAAATGGTTTGCAGGCTGCCTGTCAGCTAAGTCACCTAGAACAACCTACACTGCATCCAGCTTACTGGAAAACAACCAATTACAAGTGCTCTTTGGCTTGTTCTTTCCTTGTTTGATTTCACTCCTGAATTCTTACCATACTGCCTCATGTATTAAGTCTGATGAGAAAGGCTACACAATTAAATTTGTTAATGAAGATTTTGCTGCACCTACACCACTACCTAAAATCTGCCAGGCAGGCATCTGTCCCAGACCACAGTTAATACTTCTGCCTCTGATAAGCACAGCTAACATGAACAGGTTGCATGCTTCTCCCTCCAGGTCCATGGTGATATCTCCTTGTAAACTGACTCAAATCTATTTCAGTGTTTTTAGGTGCCCATTTGAATTATCACCCTTTGTTTCTGCATCAAGGACTAGTTGCCTGCAGTCACTGGGGATCTCATGTGAAACACGAATGCCTTTTGCTCCCTGGTTCTTAACCAGGGCACCACCCTTCCTACCTCATATACAGGTTAGAAAAAGCTTCAAACCCATTAGCACGTGCTAGAGGATCTCACCAGCAGGGGCACACCACACTCATTCAGAGATGAACATGCTAAGGAGAGTTAAACCAGTTTTCCTCACCAAGGTTCCTACAGATGTCAGTTAATCTCGTAACAAAATCCTCCCCTATATTTCCTACTGAGTTCTCCTCCTCCAGGCCTCAGGACGTGCATGAGGCCCACAGAACCTCCCTCTTTTTGGCTTTTCAAAGGCTCCTGACAGGTTTACTCTTCCCACACAAAGCAAAAAGAGAAGAGAAAAGCACCAACAGGAGTAAACAGATATGAAACAGTGCAGCAACAGTTTGTGTCAGTGGCAAAAGGACTTCTTCCACACGCTGATTATAGCGATGCGAGAAAGCAGCAGATTTTCAAAAGCCTTTGCAGTCTATTGTTTGGAAATGGGATGAGCCCATTTTCCTTTGCAGCCCCATCAGGGTTTCTTAATAACATGGGTGTACCGAAACAGTATTGTGGTTTTTTCTCCTCCTTGTTATTTGGTTACACAGTTCCCACGTGACTGATCCTACCGCACTCCTCTTGGCACTGATTATCTGCTGCCACAGAAGGGCTCCACCTTCACAGCCCAGAGGCAGCTCCGTCATTTCTCAAAGCACCCACAATCCATCACTGTTTCCACTTCAGCTGGAGTTACAGTGACCAACTGGCCACCCAACCGAGGGAACAGCGCAATACCACACCTACCTACACAGTCCCCATTACCCTGTGCACAGCAGAGATGCCTGTTCCACACTGTGGCTCATGTCTGTATCCTAAAACAGAAGCTTGCAGAGGGTTTATTGCCTGTTGTACGGCCAGTAATAAAAGTCTGTTAGCATTGAATTAACATTCATAGACTTTACAAGATATCTGGAAATACATTTTGTTTTTCTGAAGCTCTTACATGATCCGTTCTTGGGAGCTTTAAAGAGCAATGACTAAGGAATAACCAATTTTTAAATCAGAGGGCACACCACAAAGCCTAAACCAAGGAATTGCCCTGGGTCAGGACATCCACGCTACGCCTGTAAATCTGGGCTCTGTACAAGTACAGCAAACCCAGGGAAGCTAAGATCTGGTTTCACACACACGCTGCCAATACAATAGGAACGAGACATAGTTTTCAGGATCACATCCCTCCCACCCCTGACTTACAAAGCCATTCCAGCACAGTCTGACATTTTCAGAAGCGCTGTCTGAGTCTGGACAGATTCACAGGGCGTCAGGCAGTCTGGATGCAAGTTGATGGCTAACTGACTTCTTCATAAAGGGGATTATAAAGATGGAGTTGTATCAAGCCTGCGCTGCTTAATGTTACACGTGCCTATGGATAATTTATGCTCTCCTTCCTAAGCCCAGTCAGACATTTTTATTCGCTCATGTATCGCATTGATGCTGACAGTAAATCTCCATAATAGTCCTCCCTCCATAACAGAAATACTCATTAATATGCTCCAGCTGCTTTAGGATGCTTTCACGTGAATTTATGAATATTCATCATTTCTACCTAGCGCTCCACTTCTTTGTGTCCAGCCACCACTCTCATGAAGTCAGGACGCCAGAGATCTCGTAATACTTCCATTAGCCTGAGCCTTCATAATATGAAATAAATGATATGCTCAGCGTCAATAAATCACGACTCTGGTAACAGTCTCAGCTTCCAAGAGTTGGTAGAAATGGAGAGTGCAGCATCCTGCCAGATCCACTCGCAAATACAAACCTTGCTTTGTCAGCAGGCTCCTGCCTTATTTCAGAAGTCAGTGAGGGATCCTACACACATCCTGTGCCAGGCCTACTCTTGTCCATTATGTCAAGGAGTAAAGCAGTGCAGGCCTAGCAGCTAACACTGTGCAAGTCTAATGGAAAAGAAAGGAAGACCACTGTGCCAGGCAAACCAGCCCCTAGCAGCCAGGCCATTTCCAAAGACCCTCGCCGTAGCTCTCCTGAAGTCCTGTCACCACAAAGTAGATTGCTCAGAAGTCATTGCAACATGGAGAGAAGACAAACGTGAATACCCAAGCCACAAACGTTAAGGGCATGTAAATGGAGGAAATGAGACGACTAGGAAGAGGATCAAAAGCCCTGATTACGTCTCCACGCTGATCCACTTTAAGGAAAAAGCACCGTCCTCATAAGCCAGATTTTCATCAAGCCCAGGAGAGCACCTCCATTTCAAGTAGTGAGTTCATCTCATCCTCCACTTCCTTGGATAAAAGCAATGGGACAACTTTAAAAATGAGTGACCAGCCTGAACACTGGTTTAAGTGCCTATAAACCCATTCATCATTCAAAGCACAAGATTTCTTCTAAACAAGTTTCACCAGTACGGTAAAATTACATAGAGAAAGGAAGTGGGAAAGATTGCTGTCAGCAAGATGAAAACTCGAAGTCTAGAGCTGTGATGGGAAGAGAAATTTACAGCAACACACTATTAGTGACAGACAGCTGAGGAGAGCTAGACAGGACAGCCTACAGGAGTCATTACATTCTGCTCGTTTAAATTTTGCCCTATAAAAAAGGCAGAAAGTTGCCAACATCACCTCCCACCCCAATCTGCCAAGTTACTGGGTCCTTTCAAAGAACATCATAATCGTGATACAGCTCTCACATGCAAGAGGTCCCAGCTCTGTTGCCATACTCCCTACACACATGTTCATATTCGTATTGCACAACTCACTGTCATCCACAGCAGGTGGAAGGAATGACAAGATGACCAGCAAAGGGAGAACCAACACCATGACTTGAGCTATTCCTTGCGATCCTCAAAGGTGAAATAACTGAGTCCAACACAATGTCAAGATTTCTGCAGCAACGTGCACAGTTGATCTCTTCCTACCATCAGCGACGGTATTATAGTGCAAACCAGAATATCAAGATATACATAGTTTCCATAAAAACAGCCCAGCCCTCCCAGCCCCACACTAACAAACAAGAATTGAATTTTTCCAACCCTGCACATTCAAGTTTGGCCAGCTACAGAGTGGATACTGAGCAAGTTCAGCCCTTCCCCTCGCTGGCTTGCTACGGGTCCTCGTCCCAGGAGGCAACAAGCTGGGACTCTCCTTGCAAAGGCAGTGACACACAGCTATGGCTGTGCCAGGGCAGACTATGACACTAGAGACCTCCCACAGCACTACATTGCTTTGCATCAGTACTTATGGGGGAGCATGACAGTACACCACCTCCAAAGACACTTACCCACTTAGAGGTCTGGTTTTTCTGATCTCGAAGAACTGAGTTCCCGTGTGATTGTATCTGAATTGTGTATGTTAAGGAAAGCAACTTAAACAGACAAGCAATAAAATCACAGTTGATGACATATTAATCAGCATTATGTGAAGAATCGAGCAAAAAGGTCACTTGTCTAATATGACACATTTGGCATTTGGGAGCTGTGAATTCTCTTTTCCTCATGCTCCCATTTGTCACTGGGTTGCATTTGAAAAGAATTGGGTTATAGTTTGAAAACAAGTCCCCCCTCCGAGCAAGAGCCCAAACCAACCAACATAATGCATTGTTTCAAAGAACTAATTTCCTTTGTAAGTTTTAACTCAGTCAGTCTGTAAATCAACTGTACGGCAATGCATCTATTTACGCTTAGGAAACATAAATCATTCCCTAAAATACACAGTGCACTTAAAATGGAACTAGCCAGCTAAGTGCAACTCCAGAACAAAAGTTAGCACCGCAAGCATATGAGAGTTCACCATGAAGGATGCCAGAGGACAGCCACCCACCAACCAAACCCCAGCACGGTACAACCGGCACAGCTGCTGGCTGTGTGCCCATGGCCATACAAATCTTCAGCTTGCATCAGGATGTTCAGAACTGACTTTAGTTGGAGCTCTGAGACCTCCAGAAAAGAAAAAAAACAAACAAAAAAAACCTTTCCTTCCCTCCCACCCACCTTTGAAACTTAATTCGTGAGGCCCTTTCACAGAGTGCTCTGAAAACATACAGCCTCCTTCAGCCCTCAAAGGAAACCAGGATACTGCTCCCCAGTCCCAGCACACTTTGAAGCCTTTCTGAACACAGAGCCAAGCCCGACCTCTGAGACTTGTTCCTGCTCCATAGCAAAGTGCAGCATTTCAAAACCACTGGAGGAAAAGATGGGTTTTTTTTGAGCTGTGTGACATGGCCTCCTCTTCAGTGCAGCCCTCCTCCCTGCAGCTCTCTCTGCCCAAGGGGGCTGCACAGCAGTGCCTGCCTTGCAGCTGCTGCCTCCCGGGCTTTGATCCCAACCTCTGCTCTGCTATTTTTGGATGCTCCTCCAGCTGCCACCCAGATCCCTTCCTAATCCTTACCAGGACTTCACGTTCATTCTTCATCTTCCCTGCTTCCCCCAGCGCACACACACACAAAGGGAGAATTTAGAGAAAAAGCAAACAGAAAAGAGCAGCCAAGTCAGCATCCAGGCCAGCAGCCGCTTCCCCCAACATTATCTGTCAGTGTGGGGAAGGGCTGGCTATGAGGCACAGGGCAGTGACAGAGCAGCAAGGAGGCCAGGTTGATGCGTGCCGCTCCAATGAAACCTCCAAGCACTTGGGACATGTGGAAAGGGACCTTCCTCGTTGCCCCCCTCTTAACACAGCTGTCCCAGGGGCAGGCTGCAGGGCTGGAATGGAGATGCACGCTCCAAGACCTCCCTCCCTCCCATGGCTCCTGCTTTGCTGTGGCTCATTACACTCCTCAGAAAAGGCTCAAGAAGTCTGTAGCAGTGCTGAGAGGCATCTCTTTGTCCCTGATGATCCCCAGCCCTTGTGACCAGCTCCAGCAAACCCTGCTAACCCATGAGGCAGTGCTCCACACTGGACACGTCAGCTCTCTTTGCAAGAGCGCACACCGTGCAGAGGATACTGCAGCATCTTCATGTAGGTCTGTATTGCCTGCAGCCATTCTGGGATGGACATGGAGAGCTTGTAGTTGGGCACCGGCGGCACTGAGGGCTGGGCACAGAGAGAAGAGGAAGAGGTCAGACAGTTACCACTCCCCACAGGAGGCTGTTACTCAGACAGAGGCGTGCACTTAATGCCATGAAGCATTGCAGCACACGACTCCCACCTGAGTGAACTTGGGCACAGGATAAAGCCATCCCACTTGTGACAGGGACCGCCTGCACCCCGCAGTGCGGGGACAGGACAGGCCCTGTGCCTGTGCAGCCTGCACACACAGGCTCCTCACAGAAACACAATCCCAGCACTTGCCAGGCGGGGATCGGTGGGGCCAAAAGGCCATCTGAGGGCACCAGATAGCTAATGGTATTAAGACACTTAAGAGATGGAGACTGCACCGTAATGGGATTTTTTCAGAAATCCCCTAAGGCATCAGCTGGTGCCAAAGCACCATCAGAAGCCCGGCCCTCAATCCACATCTAATCCCCACTGCTACGTGGCTCTTCAGCCCACCGCCACACACGGAAGTGGCAGCTCCTCGTCATCACACAGCTACTGTAGGGGCATGGCTGCAAAACAAGGGGTCAGCATCTATAAAAACAGGCGGTGCCTCCATCCCACAGACCCGGCTGCCCAGGCTCCCACCTCCACTCTGAGCAAGCTGCTCAGCGTTTGCTTTGTGACAAGCACCTCCCAAGGAGACCGGCACCCGCATTCACCTCGCTACTACTGTCAGACAGTACACAGGCCTCGGAAAAGGGAAAGGAAGAGACTCACACTACTGACACACAAATATGTGTTTTAAGTGGGAAGCAGACAGATGGCTGTGGCTCCAGTGTGCTGCAAGCACCCTCAGTGCAGCGAGAGAGATGGTAACCCCGCAGACAGCTCTGCTGCCACAACAAGCCACGAGTGGGGATGGTGAGCGTTTCTTAGCACAAATTTCCAGGCATACGCTCTTCGTTAGAGGTAGTTCTTCAGTTTCACAAGTTCCTTCCACCCCCGACCCCTTTGGCTTGGATGGACCTCTGAGACAGGGCTCAAGTTTCAGGAGCAGAAATAGTTAAAAAATAAAAATAAAAAACAAATGAAGGTTTCCAGATGCAGCAGCTGCTGCTCTCACTCCCATACGGACTCTCCTGTAAGATAAAAGCCTGCCTGCACGGCACATGCACGGCACACCGAGGCAGTGGGGCAGCCCTCACCTAAACTACAGGAGCCGGACTGCTGTGGGGAGCCTTTAGGCACTCAGCTGCAGTGGGATGGGATGGGTGCTGGGACTCACAGCCCTCGCTGCACACAGCGCAGGCATCCTAACCATCAGAGCTGGGCTGGCCTGGGTCAGGCCCCGAGCTTTTGGTACTGAAACCTTCCTTGTCAATGTCTTTCACACGTATGTGAGGTACACACGGAACGAGATCACCAGAGCACCGTGAGAGCTTGCAGCACGAAGGGCTCTGGACTGTTCTGCATCCTGGGACAGTTCCAGGCACAGATGTGGCTGTGCAGGCACCAGGCCCGCTTTGGTCACACCACGCCCAGGCAAGTTAATCTGGACCAGCTGTGTCCTGGGTCAGTGGGCATTGCTCCACCTGCCCACAGCTCAATCCCTGCACGTTTCTGAGCAGCATGCAGCTCCTGTTTAACGGCACTGGAAGCACAAAGGACCCAGCACACCCCAGAAGGTGCCGTATGCTCTCAGGGACCAGGCAGCATGAAAAATACCACAGTTCCCAGCTTCCTAACCACAGGTCCACCCCTGGTTTCCAGAAGCACCCACAGAGATGGGGCACAGGCAGCGGTGGGAAGCGAGGGGGGACAGAAGAAGGGCTGCAGCTCCCATCCCTACCCTCGTCTATCTGCAGGGACCCCCCTCCATTCCTCTGGTCGCACTTTATACCAGGCTCGGGCCAGGGAAACTCCCGCAAGGACCGTCATTATGTCACAGCGTTTGTCGCCCGGCATCGTCCTACTCCTCAAAGCACAGCCCCTGCAGAGGACCCGTCCCAGCCCTCCTGCAGGGCAGCAGCCGGCGCTGCGCGCACAAGTGGGATGTCAGGGCCGCCGAGCGGAGACGCAGCGCTGTGGATCGCGTGTTTATAAAGCGAGTAGGATTCGGGAGCAGAGCGACGGGAGAGCTCGACCCTGCATCGGTATTTCTAAGCAGCGACGCCTCCGCAGACAGCAGAGCCGCCGCGGGGCGAGGGCCGATCCGAAGGGCGCAGCGGGGCCAGCGGCCGTCCCGCGCCCTAACGCCAGCTCCCGGCTCGCCGCGGGCAGCCCGCGCGGAACTGCCTTCCCCCGCCTCACCGCGCCCCATTAGCAGCAAGAGGCCGCCGCGCGCAGAGCGAGCGCTCCGTTACCCACCGCGGACAAAGCCGGCGGACTCGAGCCCGAGGCTTCTCATTCATTACGGTCCGCACGCACCACCCCACCGGCCCGGGGCCCGCCCTCTCCCACCACCGGGCACCGAGCCCAGCTCGGCAGCGGGCGCGGACCCTCCGCAGCGGGTCGCGGGAGGGCCGCGCAGCCCCCCCCCTCCCGCCGCCCCGCAGCCTTACCCGGGCCAGGCAGGCGGCGCTGCGGATGGCGGCGGCCACGGCGCTGCCGTCGGGGTGCACCCGCTCCACGTGCCCCCACATCCGCTCCCAGGTCTGCCCGTCCAGCGGGAAGCCGCTCTTGTTGACGAGGAACAGCACCCCGCCGTCCCGCTGCTCCTCCTCCTCCGAGCCGCCGCCGCTGCCCGCCGCCCGCGGCTGAGCGCTCCGGGAGCGGCCCCCGCCCTTGGCCGCAGCCGACACCCGGCGGGGGCCGCCGCCACCGCCGCCCGCCGCGCCCGTCATGGGCCCGCCGCCATGCCCCGGGCGGGGGGCGACCGGGCCCCGCCGCCCCCCTCTATCAATAGAGATGGGTATAGACGTGCGTTCGCGCGCGCCGAGGCCCCGGCCCTAACGGCAGGTACCCGCCCCCCGCGCGACACCCCGACTCCCGCGGCCCGGGCGCCCCGGCCCGGCCCCGACCGCTCTGCGGGTTCGCCGCTCCATGCCGCCCCGCCGTTACCACGCTACGGGCCTGCCGCCCGCCTTCGGCGCGCTCCTATTGGCGGCCGTAACAAAGAGGGGCGGGGCTAGAAGGCGGGCGGAGAAACAATTGGCGGAGACGCTGCCCGGCGCGGCCGCGACGATGGCGCCCCCCGGCGGTCCGGGTACCGTGCCCGGGAGCCGTGCCCGGGCTGTCACCCGAGCCACCCGCCCCAGGGGCCGCCTGACCCCGCGGCCCTTACGAGAGCCGTGCCCAGCCCCAGACCGCGCCCCTAACTCGCTGCCTAACAACAGAAATCCCACTAGCCACGTCAACTAGAACGCCAACTAGCCCAGTAGGTGGCACCAAGTGAATGAGGAGAACTGCCTCCTCGGCCACACGGAGGCCGGGCGAGCCCTGCCATGCCCCGTCCGCTCCGTGGAGGCTCTCAGCAGCCCCGGGTGTACGCCAGCCTTCTGCTAACGGCCCCCTGCAGGAGCTGACGTCCCCTGCGAGCCCTGCCGGCCACCTTCTGTCAGCGTCCCAGCTGGAGGCCGGGGGCAGCGAGGCTGGAGAAGCCAAAGGCGGCCCTGCCTGCCAGGGGCACCCACACCTCAGAGCATCTCGGAGGGCACTGTGGTCCCCTCTTCAAGTAACAGGGCAGAGCAGCATTAACTCTTTTTCCTACCACAAAGCTTGGTGCCACCGCAGCTGTTTTCTGAGTCAAACGAACTAATTTGATCATTAAGCCATGCAAGAAGGTTCTAACCTTCATTCTTTCCAATTGCAGACTCGTTCACACACAGCATTCAGAACACCCTGCAGTGCAATTACACAACCAACGGAAGGAGAATTGATGGCTCTTAATTACACCATAGCAGCAAGGTGATGTTAGCAGTGGCACTGCTTCCAGGAAGCTTTCCCACAAGTGTGCAGGGGGTCCTAACCAAGAAAAGGGAGGGCCGCTCTCTCTGCTGAGTGGGTACAGTGGGCAAAAGGGGCACAAAGCCCCGTGCAGTCGCTGGGGGAGGAGGGGTCAGTCACTGGCACGGGCTGCCCAGGGAGGTGGTGGAGTCACCCTCACTGGAAGTGTTCAAGAAACGTTTAGCTGTTGTACTGAGGGACATTCAGTGAGGAGAGAGCGGTGGTAGGCAGATGGTTGGACTGGATCATCTTGGAGGTTGATGACCCGCAAAAGAATGCGGGTCTGGAAAGTTTGCCTGACATAACTGCATGATGGATGTGCAAACTTCAGTCCATTTCCCAATAAAACCTCATTTGGTGCCTGGAAAGGAAAATAAAACTCATTTGTTTGGGCTTTTTGTCCTGACCTGGAAATCACGCTGGAATGGGATTTGCTTAGTAATGAACGGCAAGGTTAAATGGTGATAAGGATATCACCATGGTAATATGCTAATGGCAAGTTTGCAGGAGTGGTTTGCGTAACCACTGAGAGCGATAACTATGTATAAATCAACGTGATCATAAAAGCTGAGAAAATAAAAATGTAAAGTAGACTCTATAAAAAGTCAAAAGCGAGCTATGAAAGGCAGGCTTGAGGGTGAGCTGCTTTGGAGCACCCCCCCAAACAGCCCTTTCTGAAGCAGCAAACTGCTTCAGCTTTAGCAACGAAGAACATCAGCAGTGCCTTTGGATTTCTGCCTGACCAGGTCCAGGACCTCCTGCACTAATGCTACCACAACACATCATTAGTGCTAATTTAGTTGGGTTTGTTTAATGGGGCTCCACTTGATCTCAGTCTAATACACCCGCGCAAGGTTTCCAGCACAAGAAACCAAAGCGGCAGGAAAAGCCAACACATCAGGACTCGTATATAAATCCACCCCGGTATGCTCCCCAGAAATCTTTCCTAGCCCTGCTGACAGCAGCACAGCCCTGCCCACCCCGTCCCCATTACAGTCACCTCACTGACTGACAGCTAGTAGCAGCAGGTACAGTGGAGATCTCTGCTACTGAGCAGTACCACACCACGTCCTGGCCAGCCTGCACTGCTGTCTTGCTCCAAGGCTTCACCCCCAGCCTGGGGAAACGTCTGCATTAACACAACTTGTTATGAAGGTCTCACCTGCCAGCATATCATGTGATTCACTCTCTACAAGATCCGCTTGTAAAAAAACAAGGAAACACTACAGTAACCTTCCATAAATCTATGAAAGTCATCTTTTTTGCACTGCTCGCTTCCTCCATAACCTTCAGGCGCAGGGTGAACCGCTCACACCACCACTTTGCTCAGGGGAACTGTGTAATAGCAGTACAGGTAGCAAAGAAAGGCAGCTGCTAAACAAAGGATCTGCTCCTCTGACACAAGATAGCTTCTGTCTCTTCAGCAATTGGCAGCACCCCAGCCCTTGCCACAAGGGAACTGGAGTGGGTGAGCAGAGGTGAGAGTCAGGACTGACTCCCTGCCAAAGTAAGCCTCTGTGTTTGAGCACTGAGTCACTGCTTCCCGCACCAGGAGAGGAGTGGATGCCATTCAAACACTGCCTGCTCGAGATCAGGAGTACTTGAGAGTGGACTGAAAAAGTGATCAAGTTTAGCAATAAAACTTGTCATAAGCCCAGCAGCCTCAAGCTCTTGGATCGAGGTGCTCTGCAAAATCTGCAAAGAAAGAAATGCGTGATTCACTGTTCTCATTCCACAGTATGACAAAATATCACCGCAGCACTGATGATTTCACCAAGCAGCTTTTGATCTGGAGCAGCACTCCAAGCTTCATTGGATGCCAGTGCTCCGCAGATTTAAACTCCCCCTTTTCAGGAAAGCAATGACTGAACAGTAGACAAAACAGTGCAAAAGTGCCTGCAGATGAGGGTAAAGTTCAAACACTGCGGTCAACTTCAAAAGTTAAAGCTCTTAAAGGACATACAGTCATTCGGAGCAAAATGATTTTTTCCATTCATCTATATTACACCCCGTCATGTGAATCATACTCATTTTGCAATCCCAGCAAGATCCTCACAGCCCATGGGAGAGCAGATGAAGTATATTGGAGCAAAGTCATCCCAGGCTCTTTGCTCCCCAGAAGCTTCTGGATCTCCATACCTCTACTGTCAGCTGTCAGGACTGGGAGGCTTTGTCAAGCCGAACTCCCGAGGGCTCCTCTACCCTTTAGAAACATTTTTTTGAGCAAATATAAGAGGAGAAAGCACGGGAGCTTTAGGCTTTAAGCATTAACTTCCACGTGAACTGCAGGCTTTTAGCAATAGGCCCCTCTGTGAATTTCAGCTGCAGTCTGGGAGCACGAGACATACAAACTGAAGTGCATAGTGCTGGTTAATAAGCCAAGGGCAAACCATTCTCACCCCAGCAGGTTTCTTCCTGCACCTGGAAGTTGTTCTGAATTAGCTGATGAATTATTCTGACGAACCCAAGGAAATAATGGAAAGTGCCAGTATGTACAAGCACAGAAAGAGCAGCATAATATTTTAATGTCTTCTACCCTTGACACCAGAACCAGTAAAAGAATAAGGAACACATGTGTGGTCCGGGTTCTATTCTACCTGATCCAACAACTTTAGGACTCTCCCCTCTGATTAAAAACTAGCAGCCTAGAGGCCAAATACTGACATTACCTGATATCCAGCAGGCACTATCTCACAAATCAGTAACCGTGTCTAAACATGGCCCACACTTTGCCTATTTTTTTTACTGAGATATGACTGCTGAAGTACTTTATTATACAAAGTCCAGGATATTATTGTTTTGACTTCTGAAAGATGTTGTCTAAGCAAAGATAGAAATACTGATTCAGAACAAGGTCATATGAGGTAAGTCCATTGTCAAAGGCTTGCTGGAAGCAATCCAGCAAGCTCTAAAAAGCCTTCTTAGCATAGGAAACAGCCAGAGTATTCATTACCTGTGCATTTTAACCATGCAAAATCCAGTTTCTGGACGTGTATCCCACTTGTTAGTTTGGGATACATATGGCACCCCCAGCTATAGAAACAAAGAAAGCGTTTTCTCTCAACAATGGCTTTGACTCAGTCAGGATGCCTTCACATTTTCAAGAAAGACCAAGTGTCTGCCAAAGAATGAACTTTAAGGCAATGATAATTTGCTGTGATTGTTCCTTCCCAGCTGTAGGAATGTTTAAACTGCAACATTAAGTGGGAATATAAGCCTACAGCTTTCAGAGAGGTAACTTAAGAGGAATACAATCCTAATCAAGTGAAACTTAGCACTGACTTACCACACAAGGCTGGTGCATCTGATGCTCCACACGAACTGCAGCCTCCTTCTAGGATTAATCTCTTATAAAAACGTAGCTCAGAACTGTGTGGAAAAGGAAGGTGAAAATTAAGATCACTTTCATACAGTGACTCTACTTTCTCTGAAGCTGGTTCCTTCAGACTTGCTTGGCCCCCAGATCATGTCCTGGGAATCAACACTAATCATCTGAAAATAAAATAATTAAAGTAATCTTTGCACTACCCTGGAGGAGCTGACTTTTTGGACAGCCCTGCTTTAGGTCTCAGCCATACTTTTTCCTCCACAGACCTCCTTCAAACCAGAGGATAAACAACTACATTAGAGCAGTGCAACTCAGCTATTGGTGCTAATACTTTAATGTCATATGCTGACAAGATTTCACTGCAAGCCAATAGTCTTGTGTATAATACTTAGGTAATGTGTATACATTCAGTCTGTATATGAATGCATGCATGTTTATTAAGTGCACAGTATACAATTTGCATATAAAGCTTTCCTACTTGAAATTACAGCTTTCGAGGAGGGAAAATGAATCTTACACACCAGCTGTACCAGCAGCTTTGCTCCAATCAAGTTGCATGCTGTAAGCTTTATAAGTGACACGTAACGGTAAGGAATGATTTTACCCACATATATACATATATACACAATACTGCATTCAGAGAATATTCATAGGGATTTTTTTTAGTTTTATTTTGAAACAAAGAATGGGACAATAACAAAAATTACAGCAAAAGTCTTCACCATCTCCGAGAGAACAAAGACAAGCAGTATATAACACAGGTCTTACAAGAAGATGCATTTCTCTTAAGCACATTTTTGCTTATTCCATTCTACTTTGTGTATTAACAATTTCTCCTCACAGATTTCAGGCAGCACGTTGTGTGTAGGGGGGATAAAACATGGATACAACAGCTTAGCTTGTAGCCTATGAACCGTTTGTAGTCTCTAACGCTTCAGAAGGTGTTAGGTACAAGTACAGCAAGACAAGATTGAGTTCACAGAATGGAAAATGAGAGGGATACATACTCACGGCTTAACTCAATTTCACTTAGTTATACACACAGAAGTTAGTCCAAAGCATTTTCGAAAAGCATTTTTTCCACTAGGAAACATGGGTTGGTAACAGTAATCACACACTCCTGTGATAGTTAGAAAAGATACTTAAAACACAAATTAATGCATGGGATTGGGATGGCTCTCCTCACATGGTTTCTTATTCTGTCCTCTCACAGTTGGCACACACAGTCCCATTTCTGGGCTGATTACTCTTTAAGCAGTTATGATTGTTAGCCTCTGCCAGAAGAGGGCTGAGCCACAATCTCATGGCTCATCAAGTCAGAAATACTATTCCCAAGTCCAGACACATTTGATCGATATTATTTAAAAACAAACAAATAAAAAGCAAAAAAAAAAGCCCCAACTACCCCAAACCTGTTTCTGCCACAAGTTAGAGCCTCTTTTTTTTCCTTTTTAATAAAAAGATGAGAAGACTATTGGTTTATTTGTCTCTCATTTTACTACTCAGCCTTTTATTTCTATACTTAGTCCTTGCCCAGAAATAGCTTTCAAATAAATATATACTCGCAGGTTTCCAACTTTCAAGTTCCTTCTGATCTGCATTAAATCCAGGATGTAATTAAGCCTTCGTTATTAGGAATATTTTCTTTTCAGGGACCCCGCAGGCTTTCTAGCATGCCAAAAGCCTTGTTTGGACAGTTTCAGAGGGCAGCCAAGTAATTTGGCAGAAGATGAAAAACACAAGGAGCCAGTAGGGCTGGAATAGTTTTCAATAATCAACGGAAAACAACTAAACAAACTGGAACCTAGTGGGAAAAGGAATTCTGAAAATAAATTAAGAGCTCAACTTTAGAACGTGAACAGCGTTTAGCAGACATGTAGAAAGTATTCTGGATAGTGCCAAAGACTCTATCGGACATTTGAAAGCACATCCCCAAAACAGAACGTTCTGCTAAACTTTTGCTTTTAAAAGGGAAAGTGCATAGCAATTGCAGTCTGAACACAGTAAAGATTTACCGAACCTGTATTCTGTGGAAGAGTTATATATATCATAGTATCACCACTTCTCTAAAGGCAAAAATCACTCATAGAAAGCAAAAGGAAGGAACTTCCACTTTGCTCACTCCGGCTGAAAACGTGTACATCCCTAAATGGGGCAGCTGGTATCAGTTAGTCATTTCATGTAAGAACTGAGATAAATAAAGTACCTCTACTTCCACTCCTGTCCTCTCGCCTGCCATTTGGACATCTCCTTTCAGCTGTCTCAGAAGACTCCTCTCATAGAGCTTGCCTCTCCAGGAGCCATAAGGTGTGCCTGCTTTCTCTCTAGTGCTGGCTCTGGCAGAGGCATGGACTCATTTTGGAAAGATGAATGTTCAGATATGCCTGGCTTTTTCAGATACATAAACTGCCATTCAGCCTACTCATGTCTCAAGCATTTATCACACAAAACGCTAAATTAAGAGCAAAGCTTAGAGGCTGTTAAGAAAGCTACATATACAGGTTCTTTTTTATATAAAAAAAGAAATCTCTAAATCGATAGAGAAACAAGGCAAAAGAAAAGCATTTAATTATACTTAACGCCTTGAAAGACTATCTTGGGAATTGCAAAGTTCCCCATACCAAGCTGTAACCCACAAAAAACTTCAAGCAGGATTCAACCTGCAGGATGGCACTACAGCTGTAGGAACCCAGAGACTGCACCACTGACGGCACTGAAACTGCAAGCTCACCTGAAAGGCTGCTAAAGCCTCAATGCTGCTAACTCTGGCTGGACTTTTTCAGTAGTAGAAGAGCCTCAGCATTACTGTAGGGATGTCAGTTCTGTAGCTGGCTAGGTAGTACATAAGGTGAAGAACAATATCAGTAGCACTGCAGTGAGAAATAATAATACAAATAATGATAATACAAAAGCAAAGAAGCGTACTTTGTAGCTAAGACTCATTATTTAAACAGCAAGTATTTCATGAAAGAGAAACATCACTAATTTCCTTTCAGTCACCCTTACAGCTTTTAACTGTGAGGAACAAGACATTATTTACCGTTAAGTTATACAGTGAGCACAAAAATTTTACAGGAGACAAATGATACAACATAACTAGAACACATTTTCTGATACTCCACAAATATTCAGGAGGTTTAACAAGCAAAATGGAATTTCTTCAGCAGCACTGGTCAAACTCAAGATGAGGCAAGGATCTTCTTTACTTTGTAAAGGCACCATCTCTTTGTAAACACGTGTTCCTCTCATTTGAACTGAGAAAGCACAAAAAAAATATTCAGGAGGCAACCTGTGCAATCATATTCCATTGCCTGTGAATACTTCACCATAGATAGATATCAATGCTCTTTCTTCTTCTTTTCTTTCTATTTAATAAGAAATGTATTTTCTTCAATACACCTAGTAGGAAACTCTTTGAATCTCCCCAGAGATGCTTGATGAATCTACAAAAAAAATCATTTTCTCTCATCTGCCTTCCAGTACCTATCAAGAAGTTTCAAGGCAAAAGAAACTCAAAACACATAATTGCAGTCATCTCATTTTCAGAATTGTGCTATAGACAGTTTCCCAAAAGGAAATACTGTCTTACATCAGAGACACTACAAAAAAAAAGTATGAATACCTCCAGTCATGCAGCTACCTACTCTGACTTGGTAAACGCACTAGAAAAGACTGAACAAGAAATTAACTAACTTTTGATTTCCTGGGGAGAAGACACTTCTGATCATGACTGTACTTCAGGATTCCATATGCACATGTTGGTGCGCATCCTGAACGTACATTTCTTCCTAGAACGGAGAGCATTTGGGGGTTGGACTCGATGATCCCCAGAAGTCCCCTCCAACCACTACGATTCTGTGATTCAGACAGTTCTTCATTAGCAAAGTGGCAAAACTCATAACCTGTTAAAACAAATATTCCACACAAAGTCCTACTGTTTATATCTTGGGCAAAACGTAGCCAGCATCTTCATAGCTCCCACCACACAACTGTCACCAAAGTCACGAAACACATTTTACTACTCATACACATAAAATCCAGTGATTACACTAATTTTGTTCAGCATTCAACCAAAATTGTGCGTTTCTAAGCCATCTTCTTTTGGGTTTACAAATCTGACTGAATTTTTAATGCAGTACAAGTTTCACGTTCTACCGGATTGTCAACTGGTACCTGTGGGAAGAAGAAAGCAGTAATCAGGAATTAAGCTGTAATACAGCCAAAGCCACTTTCAACCTCAGTACTCTTGGGTAACTACTAAGTTAGACTACAAGAGTATGGTAGATCACAATAGCATATGTCGCTCATTCGCTGGAAGAGACATTTACATGAGGCTCTATTTTCCCTTCTCTCATATAGATATTTATCACATGGAGATTAACTTCCATTTTTCCCCCTCCCATCACGATTAAATATGGGAGAATCTTAATAAAGGTTTAGAATCGGTGTATTATTTCATCTTTATTTACACAGGCAGCTGTTCTACATTTATTAACATAGGCAGCTCTCATCTGTGATAATGCTGGGCTGAGAACTCCATGCTTTTGTTTTATTGGGGTTAATATTAATGAAGTTGTGGAACAGTCAGGGACTGCTATGTACAAGTCATCATGTCCATCTCCATGATGACCCTAACCCAAGCTGATAAACACATAGGCTGTCATACTGTGCAAACACGGCCACACAGGTTTCAGGTAAAAAAAAAAAAAGTCTGCTTGTGTGGCATTGACTTGTAAGTTTCTGAACCTTAAGTGCTCAAGCTGCTTGCAGATGACCAGAAGCTGCTGTATTTGTAAGATGTCCTTATAATACAAAAAGGCATATAGATGACCTTAAAATATCTGACTTCAGAAAACTGTTGTCCTTAACTGAATCCAAAGGGTCAAGAAAATAACAGCACTGAAACATGTTTCAGGTGTTGGTCCTAGTTCTACTTGTGACTGTGTTAAGTTGTAAAAGCTGCTGAACCATGGTCTTGGAACCTCGTAAACAACAGGAAGCACAGTGCTCACTCTCCCATAACTCAATAGGGTGCTCAGCAGAAGAACAACCCGGCCCTTCATGAAAACACAGAATAAGAACTGCAATGTGACTTCAGTTCATCAGATGCTGACTTCACTGAAAGGTATGGCAGGTATTTAAAATAAAACGCGTCTTCTATAGCATGACCTCCTAAAGCAACATGCAAAAAAGGCTTCACAGTTTACAAAACTACTTACAAATATGGAAAAACAAATCCTAGACTCCAGAAATAATACTAGCCATATAAAATTCAGGAAAATCTGAGAGCAGAGATTTCTCACAGAAACTAAGGAGAGAAATGTATCTGATAGCAGCATCCCACATGGCTCCATCCTTACAAAGCAGCACAGAAACAGTCACATAGTAAGTTTTTGTCAATCACTCTTTTCTGTTAACATTATTATTTCAGTAGAAGCCAGTCATTCAAATGTAGTAATATAATCAGTGTAAAAGAGTCACCACTTACAGCTTTAACGTCCATATTCACAATCCCTGAATTCACGTTGTGTCTTCGCAGATCTGATTTTATTAAGGCTGGGGAAGAAAAAAAGAGAAAGTTGATTTCCAGCTTTGTAATGACATGCATTCCGAGGGCAATGCTACACAGTGCAAGCACTAAGAAGCTGCTTTCAGCACCGACTCAAAATACATGCATTGACTCTTGTAATTTGAAGTGGCGACAATTGGAACTTGTTCTTCACCAATCACATGCAAAAGAATGACAATAAAAGCTTTTAAACCATGAGTACCTAAAGCAAAGCTTGGTGGGTGTGGCACTTCTAGCATAATTCCAAATACTGGCACGTCCAAATCACTGCTACAGTTCAGGAATAAAAATCATCATTTCTTACATTAAAAAAACTGCAAACAGTCTGCATTTACCATTTTGCTTATGTTCACTAACCTACTTTGAAGGCAGACACCTGCCACAAATGGTTGTCCACCTACTAGCAACATCATCCTTAAAACAAAGCACGTGGACACAGCTATGTATGCAAAACTTAAACAAAACATACGCTGCACTTATTAGTCATTTTGGTCCTCAGCCCAGACAGGAACTCATAGAATATATGTGTATTAGCATAAGCGTTTGAAACATCTCAACATTCTTCCATTTAAAATAAACCACTACTTACATTTCTGCTTAATTACCTGTTAAGATAATGCCCACAAACAGCCAAGCACAAAGAAAGAGGTTTCCTGCACGAGGACTGTAGTCTGTTGTAAGCTTTCCTTGAACGAGCGTGAAGACAATTCCAAATATCTACAAACCAAACAAGTCACTTCATCAGTACCACACCGAAAAGAGTCATCAGATTCAGATCACATTGTACTGAACCAAATAATAACTTAAAAATATGTAATTTAAAAAGACTACAGCAACACAACGGAGACCAGCAGCCCAATCTAAGGAAGACTTGAACTCTAGCAGAGTGGCCGTCCTGAACTTTATATCACTTGAATAAATAAGTGAAATAACCTGTGCTGATGCATTGAGGAGACCCGACGAAGTGCCTTCAGACTCTGGGTATGTAATTTCCACTGCAAATTCAAACCCGAGTGGGAGATAGCCGGTCATGAAGAACCTGTTGAAGAAGAAAACAAGAGGATGATGGGTATGGCTTTCATCTGTTACTATGGCTATGAAAATCAGGCATCAAAACCCGGTACTCTGAATTATCTGCTATTCTGAGCTGCTTGTTTTCAAGATCTAATATGATTCAACACTTGCTTTGCCTGCCAAATAAACCATATCTATAAGCTACAGACATAGGTTGAGAGCATAGTGACAGAGCACACAGTAGAAACATTGATTTAAAACAGTCAAATACTGTTCCTGAGCAGAACAGCAATCAGCCTTCTAACCTCCTTTCATCACTCACCCAAGCACTCCTCCAGTCACAAACACCACTATAAGGTATCCGAGGTCCAGCGTGAAGGTAAATACCACCATCCCAATGAAAGAGAGAATGTAAACAATCAAAGTAGTTTGCCTGCAACGCAACAACAATAAAAACATTAACATTTTAAACACAAGGTTATTTACTCTCTTGCTAACAACTGACCCTCTACAATAATGAAATTCATTTCCTGTAACTCTGACTTAACCATATCATGCATTTCAGCGAGAAGATATTCCTTCCCCAACTCCTTATTGCCTTAGTTACATGGCTGCTTCATTCAAGGCCAAGAGAACTACTCAGACTCTCAAACAACAAATAATTGCACAGGAAACCATTACCTCAAGACTATTTTAGTTCTCCGCTGTGCTGCACCTCTTGGCCATTCTGCAACACAGTCCATTATATAAAGATCAAAACAGGAGCAGCCAAATCAATATTAGTGATAAAAATCAGACTAAGAAGCAAGCCAGAAAAATAAATAAAACATTTTAAATCTGGAATGAGGGATGTAATCCAAAACATTAAAGCATGTACCAGTCATTTACAAGCCAAAAGGCATGGAGAAACCAACTACAGCACTAGCATCCTACAGGTTTCTATGGTGCTCACACCTGAGAATCACCAAGGGAGAACTCCTCTGCTGCCAGCAGCGCTCTGGAGCACTGCCCGCTCCTGGGGGCCACCACACCACAGGTGATGGACTCAAGAGCTCTTACACCAAAACAGAGTTCTGCTGCATGGTCATCCCCTGAATGAAAGCCAATGCTGTGCTTCTTAACAGGTCCAGTAGTACAAGAACTGGGAATCCCTCAACTGGATGCCTCACAAAACAAGGGAGACTAAGTTTTGAGCCTTTATGCTTTCCCTGGAGAAGGAACCTACTGGGTTCCTTCTGGCCACTACACGTAGGACACACAAGACTTTTCCTGATGGCATTACAATCCCTGCACAGACAGGAGTAGATGGAAAACCCCTTCACGTCTTCGCATTCTCCACAGCGCATCCTATCTCATTTCATTTGGTCAAGAATGAGTAACAGAGTGTCAGACTTCTGCTGTAGCCTCTGAAACTCAAAGCTGCTAGAAGATCAGGGATGTGCTGCATTTTATCATCAGCTCACCTCCACACCTGCAGTATTTTTCTAACACAATGGCACCAGACTCCTACCCTTAGCCCCATACATGCCTACCCACACTTACTTGTACGTTTTAGTGTAATCCAGCCACAAACCACAAATAATCGAACCCACCATTCCTGCCACCACCAGTGTCAAGCCAATTCTCCCAGCGTTCACTTCTTCTCCCTTTCAACAAATATTTATATGGTGCTCATTAATAACTTGTTTCCACTCAGAGTCAAGTTCAGACCTCTTGGCAGTCATAAAGCAAACAAACATTCCTATGACTCCCACAGCTGTATGATGCAAGAAACTGTATGGGCGGGTACAAAGAAAACCAAATCTAAGTAATAAACACCATTACCTCTGCAAATATAAGATTAAAAGACAAAAACAAAACAATACTTACCTCATAATGAGTTACTATCATCTGGTTTAATAATGTGGAAACGGAATAAAATGTTCCAGTCATAATTCCTGCAACAGCAAAAGAAGAGCTTCAGTCACCCCACATCTAGCCACACAGATCTGCTACCACAGAGTTAATCTTTTGCTATCCAAGCCTCAGACCAGAGGAATAACCTCTTATCTACCATGCGACATCTCTTCTCCAGACCTATAAATGGTATTTTGAATACTGCAGGGTTTTCCAGTATAGGCTGCTGAATACATAGTAGTTTGACATTCCCTCCCTCAACCAAAAAACACAACAATTAAACCTCACCGTGCTTTTGCCACACATTGGAACTGCTCTGCCAGACAACAGCCAGACAGAACCACTTACCATAGCTGATCAGCAGAAGTACAAATGGGACATTTTTGACTAAATTAATAATTGACTGCTTGTAGGAGTAATCCTCAGGAGGCATAGCTTGCAGGAGTGCTTGAGAGTGACTGGGAGGGTATTTGGGCTTCTCTTCAAACACTAGGGGAAAAAAAAAGATTTTCATCTGTCTTTACCAGAGTCGTACCCATTTCTTTCTTGAAAGATGAAGTGTTCTAGTTCAATACATTTAACAAGATTGATTTGTCTTGTTTAATACTTCCATAAATATACATTCTAGGTTTTCCTCATGCAAGAAACGAGTCACAGCCAGAATAGATGTGTTAATTAACTTGTTCACATCTCACTGCTGGCAGCATATGGTTAGAGACTGACTTTATCTGCAACGTCTCTAGACCTTCACATCTAAATTGTAAGAATAACAGAAAGAATTTCCATTACATCATAGTACCCTCATGGGTTCTAGAAAAAACCTGCGTGTCCTGAGAGGGGTTGCTGCAGGTGAAGCATGACACACAGTAACATTTGTCTCCTAAGGCTGACACCACAGATAGTGAGCACAAGTAACCTGAGAGGAGGTAAACTCGACTCCTGTGGGCTAAGTCAGCTGCCTGAAGTACAACAGCATAAACTCTCCCTATGGCCACAGTAATTTCACACTCTAAGAACAGAACACTTACCGACTCCCGTTAAGAAGAACAAAAGCGTGGATACTATTGCTGTTCCATAGAACATTATGCTTATATTATGTGCCATTAGATCAATATCATCAGGGGTATTTGGAACCAGGACAGGTGGCAACAAAAAGCCAATGGCAGTGCCAAGCTGTAAAAGCAAGAAACCAAAAATCATTTTCCTGACATTTTGGGTATATATATATAAAGCATCTGAAAACATCAAGGAACAACAGCCTTAAATTACTCCGCAACTTGTCTCTGCCACTCATACAAAACTAGGCTGCATTCATAAGTGCAAGAACAAACTCTCTGACTCAAAAAAACCTGCACCTATTTCAGGTTAAAATAAATAAAATGTGAATTTGCTGTTCTAACAGTCAGTGACAACTCAGAGAGCACTCACACCAGAGGTGTGCCAGTAGGCTCTCAAAGCAGCCTTTGTGCATTCGCCTTGTAAGTCTTTCCCTGCTTTCCCCCCCCGCCACAGGCCATCAGATTTAAGCAGTATTCAGTGTTCAACTGAAGAACTCATTTCTTTTTATCCTCACCCTTCAGTATACAAAGCTCATAAACATAGAGTACACTATTATGCTTTTTCTTAATGTATAGGGCTTTTATTCGCCATCAGAGCAGCCCTACGTGGTACCCACAATCGTCCTGTGCCACCATTCTCTCACCTTCTTCATACAGAGTACTGCAGTGCAGAGATTATGGCCAGAAGGCTCAAGATAGAACCTGGTATACTCAATCTGAGGAACTACTTTTGAAAACCCGGTGCTCACAACAACCCTTCACAGATGAAGGGCCGCACTCTCAGAGATGTATGTTTCAGCTGCAGGTAAGCAGCACCTCGACAGATAACGTGTGTGATCTGGGACAATCCCTGCACTGCTGTTCCTCTCCTTCATCAGCATCAAGAGCGATGCACAGCCCCACACCCAGTTTCAGGTCTAGCTGGGGAAGCCTTGGCCACCATACTGCCAAACGGAGGCCCCAGCAGCTCCTGCAACTGGGAGGACTGGTGAGCATCTGAAGTGCAGAGATGTAGCTGACAAAGAAACCTGAAACTTTATTCTGGATAGTAGATGCAAAGCTGGTGTTGGGCTGCTGAAATACTATTCTTAATAATAATTTTCAGTTCAAAATGGATTGTTAGCTTGTCCAGAGAAAGGCACAGAATGAATTGTTGTGGGACAGCAATAGAACAATTGTTCAGAAGTAGATGATAGCGAGAACCTTCACCTAAATATTACCACTAATAATCCAAAGTGCACAGTCATATCATCAGACTCATGAGACAGAAAACACAACCTCTATTATCTTAACAAAACCACACCTAAGCCCTCAGCCTGCACCAGTGACCTCGGTGGGAGTTTTACCATTTTGCTGCCACAGATGAGCAGGGCCAGGAGCTGAGAACAAGGCGATGGGGGAAGGAAAAGGAGCAGCACCTCACCTCTCCACCTGTGCTTCCAGAGGTGCCTGGTCCAGCTCTGATAAACCAGCAGAGGACGTGAGGAGATCCGACTGCCACCTCACGCCACCGCCTCACACCACCACCACCACCTCACACCACCTCATATCAGGGATCATTTCTCCTCAGAAATAGCAGTGAGGCAGTGGCACAGCTGCCCAGGGAGGCGGTAGAGGCACCGTCCCTGGAGGTGCTCGTGAAACGTGTTGATGTGGCACTGAGGGATGAGGTCAGCGGGCAAAGCGGCGATGGGTTGGGGTTGGACAGGATGACCTTAGGGGTCTTTCCAGCCTTAGTTCTTCTACGACTCACGACACTTCATGCCACCACCACTTCACGTCGCCCACCGCCACGGCCATCGTTTCGCGCCCACCGCCAGCACCTCAGCCCACCTCCCCCGCACGCAGGCACGAAGCCGGCTCCAGCCCCTCACCTGATTGCCCAGCACGGCCACGGAACAGGCGGTGGAGACCTCGGCGGGGCCGAACCAGACGGAGGCGATGCGGGAGGGCAGCCCCAGGATGAAGACCTGCGCGACGGCGCACACGGCCTGCGCCGCCATGGTGAGCGCGTAGCGGCCGGGCGCCAGGCTGGCGCACTTAAGCCACGCGCCTAGCGCGTTCAGCCCCGCGCCGAGCAGCGCCGTGAGGCGCAGGCCGCGGGCGTCCAGCAGCCAGGTGGCGGGCAGGATGAGCGGCACGTAGGCCACCATGTACACCATGGAGAGCCAGTCTATCTCCGTGAAGGACACGCTGTAGAAGTGGACGAAGACGTTGCTGAGGATGCTGTACTGGATCCACTGGAAAGCGTTCACCAGAGAGTAGCAGCTGAACACGGCCAGCACCGCAAGCCGCCGCCGCGACAGCCGCGTCTCCACCCGCCCGCCGCCCGCCGTGCATCCTCCGGGGCCGCCGTTCTCCGCTTCCTTGCCGGGGAGGAAGCCGTTGTGCTGCGGGGCTCCCAGCATCTCCCCTCTCTCTCCCTCCGCCTCCCCCTCCTCTTCCTCGCTGCCGTCCTCCACCATCTCGGCCGTCTCCCCGCCCAGCTTCCCGGCAGCGGCGGCCTCAGCCTGGCTCTACCGGCGCTCAGCGTCCCACGAGGTCACCGCTCCGCCGCCGGGCGGAAAGCAGCTTCGGGCACCCGGCGTGAGCAATGGAAGCCGAAGAGAGGGCGGGGCGGGGCGGGAGGCGGTGCTGCGCGGAGCCGGGAGCGGCTACCTCCAGCTGAGGGGAGCGGGTCGGGGACGCGGCGCTGCGGGCGCTCCCCGCGTCGTTTGGTGCTCCAGGACCGGGTGCGGGGTGTTCCCAGAGCGGGAAGGAGCTGCTTCTGTATCAACGCCCGCCGTCTTTCTGGACAGAACAGTCCCTATTTATTCCAGGTGCTGAGTCGCATGCTGAGTGGTGTTGCTTGCCAACAGGCTGCCTTTGGGTTCTATATTTTAGCGTGAACCTCGGAAGCCTCTCAGTGCAGACGATGGGGAAGCATACGCAGGCAGAAATGATGTAAATAATCCCCACAACGTCCCCGAGGGAGCAGCAGCATAATCTCATTCCCATAAGCTCTGTCTCAGTTTACGCGCCCGGTGCCGCAGGGCCGGGCGGCTGCAGGTCTGTGTGTGGCAGCCCTCCCATCAGGAACACTGCAGGCTGCATCCTCTGCCGGGTCCCAGCTCCCAGGAAACACAGCCAGTGCTCCCCTCAGGCCATAGGTTTGTCTCTTGGCAGCCGTGGTGTGAAATCAAAGATGGAGGCCTGACTGGAGGCAAAGGGTGCCCGGGACTGGCACGGTGCTAGGGAATGGGCCTCTACCCTGGCCTTTCGCTGCATCAAGTGCCATAGGCAAAGTGTTCTTTGTTTCCACCCAACCTCTGCGGTTTGATGTGATGAACCCCCTCAGAAATCAGGCTGTGTGGCTCACATGTAGGCCGTCACTTGTCACCTCAGTCAGTGATATTCCCTAAAACCTTGCCCGGTATGTGTTTGTGTAGGAGTGGTCTCTGGCAGCCCCACCATCATTTATAATTCTGCTGCTCAGGACAATGTGCCATTATAAAAATAGATTGCAAAGAGCATTAGGAAAATACCCAGATATTTCAGTTTGGTACTGGCTTCTGTGGGAAATCATTTTGCGTGTGCTCAGCAAATAACATGCTGCAAACTGCTGGTGCGTATGTTTGAGCCTAATCAGATTTGCATATGAGTGGTAGATGGGCTTAGCCACCGGCCTTGCTTCCTCGCTAATTATGATCTGGTAGTTTAGTTAACATCAGGTGATCTATTTAAGCCACAGTTCCTGATCTAATTTAGAGCATGAATAGTACTATGAACACATTCTTCAAAATGCTAACTTGGCTATGTTTGCTTTCCCTGAGCACTTAGCTAAGCACCAGTAGTGATGACTGCGGGCACTGTGGATTTTTAGAGACTACAGGAAGCAAATCTTGAATTCACAGATCACAGATAAGCAAATTGCTTTTTTTTGCAATGAAGTTATCTAGACCAGATTCATGCCCTCTTTGCGTCCTTCATTCATTCCAAGAACAAGCCTGATCTAGCCGTACTTCTCTTGTATCAGATCACATGCTGGGTAAATTCATTTATTCTGGCTGATTTCAGAGTTTAAGTGCTACTTGTTGCAGAAGCATAGCTTTGTGAAAAATAGGACTTAGTTTTGGTTCCTCTTCTTCCTAGACATCAAAGCAGCAGAAGAGTCTGCTTTCACTTTAGATGTGTCAGTGCAGCATGTCAGTAAACGTGCTGAAAAAGTATCTTGAGACCACATCCTGTACTTCCAACAGTATCTGTGGTCACGGGAGCCGAGCCGTCTACACTGCTCAACTACCAGAGCAATCCTTAGCACAGGGTTGGCCTGGGATAGTCGCTGTTCAGTGTCTGGTATGAGCTGGGAGCTCTCCTACCTCTCCAACTCATTTAGACAATGGAGAATTTCACACTGTAGTAGGCCTTGCAGCTGAGGAAAGGACCACAGTTCTTTGGGTACATAGGTATTGTTCTTGTTCTTTCCAAAGAAGGTGTAAACAGTGATCTGATTTCATTTAACTTTTTTTTTCCATTATGTTTTAGATGACCTTGCAGTCCATCCAGTGACAACATTTATCCCTACAGACATAGGAATGAGGCTTTGTTCTCCTCCCATTCTTCTTTTCCCTGCTGTTACACTATTGACTCTGTAGCAGTGCTGGTGGATATGCTCTGAGTAAGGTTCAAGGTCAGCCTGTTCTAGAGTTGCAGATGTGTCTGACTTTCCACTTTCACAGCAAACAGACAGCATCCTCTTTGCATGACAACACACAAAGCTTCACTTGCTTTCTACACGGGAATCCCACACAGAAGAAATAACCGAACACCTTTCTCAAAATGATGTCTGAGGCAGTGAAAAAAGCACCTGGTTGCAATGGACGTGACAAGGCAGTGCAGACGCTTGGTATGAAGGAGAAGAGGCATGGCCTGGCTGGAGGGATATGTTTCCCTCAAAGCAGGGAGAAGGCTTCACAACCATTACTTGTGATTTACATCGCTTTGTATGAGAAGAGGGCCAAGGACGTTGTTGAACAGCAGGAGAAAGTTATCCTGTGAGAAACAGCCATGGAGGGAGCTCACTTAAAATGTGCATCCTTGGAGTTCTGTGTTTCATGGATAATTTATGAAGGTAAAAACAGAAGACTTATGTCAAGGTTTGCAGGACAAATTTAGCTTACAACTGCTGCTTAACTATTTCAATCTAGCCTCTCATCCAAAATCTGTTCCTGTTACTATAATATATTGTCAATTGAAAAAGTGATGTATTTTCATAACTATTTCCACAACTGTGCCATCTGTGGATGAAACATCATTAAGAAGGTGTCCTTTTATTTCAGTTTGGAGCATGTAACAAAATAAAGTCAGCTATATAGTGCTGCTTTCAAGGTGTAATTAGCTTCCTAACACCCCTAGCTAGGTTATTTCAGCTGTATTAATTCCTAGTCACATTCTTTTTCCAAACCTTTCAACAGCATCTAAGTCTTCCACCTAGAAATCCACAGGTGTATCTATCTAGGTGAAACTTGAGCCTGAGGGTAGGAATCTTAAATGAACATTTCACTGGGATTGGGACCATAGAATGTTGCCAAAACACCAACACTTCTTCAAAAATAAAACTGGCATTTTTGCGTGCACCTGGCACACAGTTCAGATTTCCAGGATTTTCTGTTTGCAATGTTTCAAACCGTGTCAGTCCTTACTGTCAAGAATTTAAATGTTATTTTATAAGGCACTCAAGTCCCGGTTACGCTGATCTCAGTGCAGGGACAGTCTCCATTGAAGAAATGCACCGTGTTCTTCAGACCCCCAGAAATAAATAAATAAAAACCCAACAGCAGCTTAAGAAAGTGATTTCAGAACAAAAGATCTGAAGTTCCAGCTGAGCTGGAAATGAACTATTTTAGCAAGGTATTAAACAAACCCCAGTAAGCTGGACTTGAAATAAAGTGGTCAAAGAGTTGCATGTTTAAATTTCTTCATTGAAAGCTGTTAAGAGAATACAGGGAAAATGTAAACATCCTCTTCCTCCTATACAGTCCTCATTCCAGCGACATTCCCTGCTCTCCCCACAACATAAAGCCTTAACCTCTCACAGAATGAGCATCTGCAATACAAAGCACTTAACTGAAGTTTGCTCATAGATTAACTCCAGGTGCTTGTCTGGGCACCTTCATTTTGGAACATAACTGCCCATAGTAGGGATGTTTGTCTGTGACCTGTATGCAATTTTTTTTATACTGGCAGGCACACAGATGTATGCCCTTACTTAAGCATCAGAGAAAAGTTCTATATTTTGAGATATGGGGAGTGATAAGTGAGCAGGGTACTCTTCTGTAAGTAATGTTAGAAATTAGCATTCTGAGATGTCTCCAGCCACACAAAAGATGCAGAAATGTACATCTGCTGCTTCTGTTGTGCTGCCATCTGGTTTTCCTTTTGTAGTCAGCTGTCAGTCTGTAACACGTAACAGAATTTCTCTCCTGAGTTTCCAAGCAAGTGGGGAAAATATGTTACGTACACAGAATTTGTGTTTTAAATAAATTAATTAATAGATAAATAAATAGTGAACAAATCCAGTAGGTAAAATGTGCTCGGATCTTATTCAGCATGGGTAAGAGCTTCTTCATCTATCATAAAAAGTGTAACCTCCATCTGAATCCTTTATAAACAGTAAGCAACAACACACTGCCCATGTTCACAACAATTAATAAAAGTCATGAGATGCAGAGGGTGCCTTTAAGGAACATTCTCATTTACAACAAGTACTCATTCATCCAAACAGTGGTTAACTTTCGGGAAGAGCCTCAAAGCACTTTTTGTTGTCACTGCACAAACTCTTCCCCTCATACTCTGTTCTCTGCGGCAACGTGCTGCCAGACAGTCTCAATCTCAAGTTCTTCTGTGAGAGAGATGAAATGACATCAGCCTCACTTAGCAAAGGCCTGTGGGACAGAAGTGATTGGAAAAGCCACGTTAACATTAAGGAAAAAACGCCGAGTGTCAGCCAGCTTCGGTAGGATGTTGAACAACTGGCCAATGAAAGCACCATTCAAAGGAACAAGGATAAAACATCACCTTTGCTTCTAGGAGGTCTCAGATAACTTGAGAGCTGCAGCAATTTAATGTGCAATACTTGTGAAAAAAACACCATGGCAGGACTTCAGTTTCACAACCCTCTTTTACTATCTGCTTCATCGCAACCATTTGCACACTCTTTAAAAATTAGATGGAAGGGAAATGTGGGTTTGGATCTACTAAGAGCCAAGTATGGAAATGCATTTGTATTATAAAGACATTGCTCACCCGATCTTGAGAAATGTCGTTACTTTTACTATTGAGGAAACCCAAATATTTACTAACAGCTTGAAGTTCCCAATTTCTCTCTGAAGAAATTATCAGCAGGAAGAGAGCCATGTTTCTTAATGGCCTACATCTATTCCATAGGGAAGACGTTGGCTGACCTCAGCATAACTAAAAATCAGAGGGGTTTTTTTTTGTGTAGAGTTGAATAAAAAAAAAACAATGCCTGCCCAAGCCCCTGGCTGTGAGAGCACATTATGGAAAATGCAATAACATTCCTGCAGCCTACACCACTTGAATAGGAGGAACTCGGCCATCCAGACACCAAAAGGGACTTTTTCTGCTCCTTTGTTGGGAAAGCACTGCAAGCATTCTTCAAAGACCCCTTCAGACAGCTCTCTTTATAGTACGCCCAACAACATTCAGACTGTTTCAGATCAGCCACAAAGCCAGAACATCTCAGGGAAAATTCTCCCTTTTACTATGGGGGAGATAATTCAGTGTTCTCCAAGGTGTTGATGAACGCATTCACTGGTATGCTTTACTGGAGCAGCTATCACATCATCTCAGCCCAAAAGCTGGCATGCTGACTTACAAATTATTTATCTTTTCAAATCCCTGTGGCTCTTCTCATATGAAATAATAAGACCAAGCCAGTAAAAAAAGAAAATATTGTGCTACATTGCACTAAGGCTTTTCAGTGCATTGAGTTTAGAGAGAACACAGGAAGAGAGTTTTAAAGGGGCGTAAGTAAGGGGATTGATCTATCTGTTTTTGACTGAATCTATTTGTTTGGACCAAGGGAAGGACCCATTGCTTGGACGCATTCTCCAACATGGAATCTGTTTAATTAATTTCTGGTGCTGCCAAGAAAACAAAATAAGGCAGAATAGCACACAACAAGGTCAATCTCACTACAGCCATCAATATAGCAACATTCAAAACAGGAACCAGATCCGCCAGAGTGGCATTCAGACTGTTTAAGCTTCTGGAGATAATCCTGTATTTCCAATGAACTGCAAATACAGGCTAAACAGAGCATTTATGTCCCTTAAGACCTCAGACAGTGCAAATGGATGGCAGCTTTTAGAAACCCTAGGAGAGGAGCGAAGAGGAAATAACTTAGGTCCCGAGAATAACTTTTGATTGCTTACTTCTCTTCACAGGCAGTAGAACTTGGGCTCCTTGGAGCTATGCATGGGACGAAAGCTGTGTTGGATGTCAGCAAGCAGATTCACAGAACTCATGAAAAGCCATAAGTTACTCGAACACACTGGTGAGAGAAAACCCTGGCCAGCCCCAGCTGGGCTGGTGGCTTGGGTGCACCATGCTCAGCAACATCCCCGGGTGCCTGCTCACTGTCACCTTCTTTTCTTCCTCACTGCACAGTCAGCAACTCTCACGGTAGTGCAGCTTTTCCCAGGGTACATGTCTGGGTGCTGGAAGCAGCAGTATTTCAGTGGATAGTGGTGAAGGTCAAAAAGTTCAGACTCTCATTTCAAAGCACTTAAAAACAACAGCCTGTGGGAGGCTCAGCTCCAAGCTGCTACATGACGCCTTGCTCAAATCCCAGCATCTCATTTTCACTCCAAAGAAAAACGGGTCTGCAGGGAGTCTGCACTGATACCACTGATATTTTCCATGGACTGTAAGTCACCTCTGGTCATCCACAGCCTCCCCATCAATCACTTCTCCTTCTGCATTGATTCAGATATTGGAGAATGATAGCTGGAAGATAAAGCAGAAGGCCAAACCTCATGCAATCTAATTATAGTGTGCTGAAACGGCTTCCAGGAACTCTGCGAGGACAGATACCCTGATCATGCCACGTAATGGCTAGAAGGAAAGTAAAGATAACAGCCAGGTACGTCCCCTTCCAGGGAAGTAGCAAAGGTTCACACGTTGTGATTACACTGGTACCAGACCAACACCAAGTAGCACCACCAGCCCAGTGCCGGAGAGCTTCCTGAGCAGAGAGCCACATGTCTGGGCAGAGATGCAGACACCAGTCTGTCAGCAGAGGCAGTGGGTACACATCTCGGAGATCAGTTCCAAAGTTGTGCCTAAGCCTGTGTCCTGCACACACTGCTAAATAAAATGAGGAACAATACTGACCTTCCCCCACAAGGGAAGCAATCATTTGCTGGCTGAACGAGAGCACACCTTTTTGCTCAATGCAAACCCATGCCTTCAAAAAGCAGAGCGTGTCACTGAGCAAGTTCATTGTTTTTATATTAATTACTTAATTACTCCAGGAGAACAGCACTATCCTGCAGTGATTTCCCAGACCAAACATGGACAGCTGTGCCTTTCCACAGATCCTGATCTCTATTTTTTTAACACTTTTAGCAGCATAAGACACATCAGAAGCCAGGTGAAAAGGTATTTTCACACCTCCCTTTACAATGACTCACTCCTGATGCTGTTCTGATCAGGCTCCTATGGCTGGATGGCTATGACACAGCCCCACCTTTGCAGCTGTTATGCCAGGTCCAAAGGGTATACAAGTAATAGCTGGCAGTAAGCCGTATGAGGACACCTCCATCCTGAATCACCCTCTCTCGATCACTCAGAGTGGCTTTATGGCCAGATCACATGGACAGCACATGACGAAGCAGTTCTGATCTCTGATTTTCTCCAAATAGTTATTTTCTGCTGGTCACCACAGGCCAGATGCTATTTCCTTCTTGCTCCTATTTGCATCTATCTGAAGTTTAAGAGAATCTTTTGAAATGCTGTACTAAATTTTGTTTGTTTTTATTGTTAGTGCTCCTGGCACCTGTGTAGGTATAGTTGTGACCCTCCCCCATGTGTATGAACTGCACTCAGCATGCTTATTTACAGTCACGCAGCTCATGTATAAAAACAAGGGAAATATGATCTTGGTGTTCTGAGGTCCATATTTATGAAATCAAACTTTTTGTTGGTGGTGGTAACTGTTTGTTTTCTAAATACTGACACACTGGGTAGAGAGCTGCTATCTACAACAGAAAAAGGGCTTTCAGATACAGATCTTCCTTACAGCTATCTGTTTCCAAAGGTTTGTCAGTCTACACAGTAACACAACTAAGCTATGGGTGTTAATGCACTAAGAGGTCTACACAAGAACAAGATTTGTACCTTTCTCTCATCCTCCCTCATACCTACATAGTCATACCTACCGAGGGCTGAAAGCTGGAGTCCAGATGGGGTTTTTAAGAACAAGTAGCCCAGAGGCACGCTGGGTGGTACAGCCATGCATAAGCGTATCACTGGCAAAGTCTCATAGCGAGAAAGGAGCCCTTTATCTTTTCTCTCCACTTGCTTCAATGGGGACCTTTCCTCTGCTGTGTCACGCAGCTTGGGACAAAATTGGGACTACCACATGTATAAACCGTGAGAGGCCCCATCAGATAAGTATAACCCGGTTACCACCAAGAGGACAGTATGGGTACAAGTGAAAAATAGCCAAGAACCATAACGTGGGGTCTCCGTGGGGTGAAAGGATGGAAAGCCCATGAGGTACCTTACGTCCGATCCAAGATGTGCTGGCTAATTGTCCTTCTGGGATCTCTTAGTGGGTCAGTGTGTATGCAGTGAAACACTTCAATGCTTGCTTTGGCTGACTGTGCGTGAGCATGTGTTTTGTGTGGATGCCTCATCCCCGATTCTGAACACCCTCATAAAAGGAGCCTCTTCGGATAAAGTCCCACATACATGCACAGATTGGCAGGGGATGTTTTCAGAGGGCACTGACACCCACACGTGCAGGTCACATGGTGCATGAGCACAAAGCTCAGCTCCCACTCGGAGCTTCCCAGGCAGGAACAGTGACCCCAAAACAGAAGGGAAGTTATCCAGGGGTGCTTTGATGGGAGCTCCCCACATGGTGCTCCATTTCTTCTTCCCACTGTGCTGTTTGTTCGCTTCCTCCCTCTTTGTTGTGTGTCCAGAAAGACTGAGCTCAGAAGTGCTCTCTCTGTGTATTTATAGCAAACAGCCTGGGCCAACCGAAACTTCAAAGCCGCCCTTTCCAGCAGCGCACATCACAAGGACAGGCCTTCCTGCCAGATAAACCCCAGCCCTCTAGTTTCCCAGCCATGGCAGTGTAGTGCACGGAGGTCTGGTCCCACAGGGTAGTACCACAGCAGGGATGAGGGAAACGCATGGGGAGCTGGGAATGAGGTGGCTGGGAGTGGGGTGGGACTGCAGGGCTGCAATGGGAGCATCACAGGGCACACACAGGAGAGTGGCACTGGCGTGGTGCAGAGGTCCCATAGAAAATCCCTGTGCTGCCTGTGCAATGAGTTATCTTCTGTTAACACAGGGACACTGCCTGATCTGTGCTGAGGCTGGGCTGACAAGGAACCAATCATTGGCTTTCACTACTCAGTGACAGAACACACAGATCTGGCACAGCCAAAACAAACCCAAGATCCTAACATGCCCATTTAAGGAGACAAAACCCAGGTGTACACCCTTCGCAGTGCCAAAGGGAACAGCTCTGGATAGAGTGGGCTGCATGTCCTACTGCCTCATTGCTTTTTTCTCTCCACCATTATTTTTTCACAGTTCCATGACTCACAGCATTACAAGGGCAGAAAAGATGGCTAGTGCTCAGGGCAGGAAGGGAGCTCATGTCCATGGAAAACCAGCTTTGGGGCACAAAGGGAGGGATAACCACCTGCTGGAAAGGAAAGCACTGAGACAATGAGGTGCTGTGGCAGCCTGTAACTTTTCTTTGATCCCAATTGCGTCTTTTTAATTCCATATAGAAAGCAAAGAGAAGGACAACAAACCTTTCTGCTAAGCCAGTGACTTTCTCAAATTCATTTTCCTGCTCCGTAATGGAAACAAAGGCCCCAGCCAGCATTAATGAAAAAACAAACAAAAGCAGAAGCTCATTAGTGATAAAAGCTGCATTTCCAGCCAATTATTTACTGTTTCTGCTCCTAAAGACCCTATCTATGCATTGCATAGGAGCCAGCTGAAAGCACCTCCTGCAAACGCCTTTGGTCAATTTTTTCAAACTCTTATCACAGTGAGTAACAGGATAACACGTATTATCAGCTTGGCCTTATTGTCACCTCCTCACTTGTTCCCACGTTAAAATCTTGAACAACTACTTATCCTCACAGCTTGCCCATTTGGCAGAAGCAGGCCCTCAGGGGAAGTTTCAGAAGGGCCCTGTGAGGCTGCTGCACCTGCAGACCTCCACAGATGAACTGCAAGCTCAGGCTGTGGAAAGTACGTTAACATCACTACTATTACTCTGCATCCTCCTCGTGATGTGTGTCTTCTATTGAGCGATGCATTCACTGTAAGCCTGTACACACCCACTCGCACCCATCTGTGTGCTGTCTTTTAAATTTGGAAAGCACCAAGTGACACATGGCATTTCTTCCAGCAGGAGCTGTACCCACCAGAGCTGCACCAAAGACTGAGCACTGAGTAGTGAATGAGGCACCCTGAAGGCACTATTTTTACAAAAAAAATCACAAACTTTTCTTCATTTTTTTAATCACTCCACGTAGAGCCTGCAAGACAGATGAGAAAAGCCATACTACCAGGTCTGCTGTTGGGAGCACCCAAGGGGAGAACGATGGTTGAGGGTAGAGCTCATAACTGACCATTCTTCACGTCGCTGCCAACTTTTGGAGCCACTGGGCAGCTTATTTAATATTTCTGTGGCCTGCTTTTCACAGACGCAAAGTTAGGGACGCCCGGGCACTGCTCTGCTCCTGGCGTGCTGTGAGAGCTTGCTGGGGCTGCCACTGGCCCAGCAAGCTGAAGGCATGACTGAACAGGAAAGCTGCATCTCCAATGGTTCTGTGCTTTCTCTCTCATTTCCCCTTGAGATTTCTGAAAGCTCAACTTGGAGTCCACGTGAAATTGCATTGCATCTGTCCCTCAGCACACCCCTGGCTACTCCACTGCCCCATGCTACGCAGGAAAGCTCATCCCAACAACCACACTGGTGCAACTGGGTTCAGCATACATCAGCTTGACCTCGCTGCCAAATGAACACATACAAAAGTTGATCTCCTGTGCAAAGAAACAAGCTTATTTCCAGAGCCTGCTGCTCTCATCGCCAGCTGCATGTTCAGGGCTAGCAAAGCCAACCAAATAGCACCCCAGAGCTGGTACAGCTTCTCGTCCTTCTCCATACATAACTGCATTCCCATGCTTCACAGTCAGCATGAAGCACGTGTAAGGTAGCCTGATATCACCTGCTTAGCATCTCCCATGCCAACATAATCAATATCATATAACTTAAGACTATTGCACACCTGTTCCCTAGCACCACCTGGAGGCAAACTGCATCGCTCACTAATTCAGTGGAACTGGTGCCTGTAGATCCAGGATAACAAATGGCCCTAACTATTCTGTGTCAAAGCTTCAGGAGATTCAAGCGGTGCTGATCTGCGTGCACACTGTAACAGAGATTAATTCTTCAAGTTTTGTTGTTTGCTGCAAGACTGCTTAGAAACAAATATTTAAATTTGATAAGGTAACTCTGATTAAGCAGCAGAATAATACCACAGTGTGGGTATGCCTTATATCACAAGGCTTTGCTCCCATTTCTATTTTACTGATACCTTCTCCATCTGAATCCTCAAAACAGCAAATAAAAAACAAAACAAAACCTTCTTCCTGACCTGTAAGACAGAAGTACTCAGCTCTAAGCTATTTACTGCTAGCAACCTGATATGCCAATAAAGACAATATTATCTTTCCTCCTCATCCAGCCCACAGAAAGGCAGACATCTGATGAATTCAGAACAGGGCATTACAAACCATTTTCCAAAGGGGCAACCAGGGAGATGCTTAAGCAGGGAGACAGGAAGAAGCCTAATCTGGAAAATCATATGTGTGCCCAATCTTAAAGCCAAATGCTCTTATCAGCCAAGGGCTGATAGGATGCATGATTTTCTACTAAAGGCGGTCATGGACTAAAAACTAATACTTCCCTATTTTCTTCACCAAGCTACTAACAATCCCCAGGGAGACAAGGCCTGTACCTCCCTACTCGGCCCTCAGAACAAGTGTCATTTGTAACTCATCTCTTCACTGTTAAGTCAACAGATGTCTGTTTGGTATTTCAGCAGGTGCACATTCATACAAGGTACCATGAGACAACACAACATCCAGTTTTTAGAACACTGGCTATCATAGCAGAATCCACAGCAGAAAAGTCCCTCTAAGATCTCAGAACATTGGACTTGTTACCCTTTCACGTTCCCTGCCTCCTGATACTGGGCAGACAGGAGAGTAGGCCTGCAGATAAGATCAAATCCAGAGTTCTTCCCTTGAGAGACATTCAAGAAATAATAAAAAAAACACACCCTTCTCAAAATAGCCAAGATCTGAGAAGCTCTTAAGTTACTGTATGCAAGGGAAAACGGAAGGGGAAAGTAGAAGGACTGCCATTCTTTCCTTCCAACTGCACATTGAAAAGAATTGGAGCTGCTCAGAGCCCAGTCTGTGTGACACACAGAGCACATCCATCCAGCTGGGATTTTCAATCAGGTCCTAATGGAGCTAACATAACACACACGTGGGGCCACAGACAAGCAACTTCCAGTCAGTGGAATGAAGAACAACATATCTTTATCACATTTAAAAGCCAATAACGTTGTATACAGAAGGCCTATGACGAACTTGCTGTATCCATTGTAACTTGTATCTGTACAACACTGTGCTCACTTCTTGACGTCTCTGATAGCAAAACTCCTCTTAAGGCCAAGATGTGCCTTGGTTTTATTTATTACATCATAACCAATAGTTTCACCAACGGCATATATTTCAGTTTCTAAGTCTATACCTGAAGGAAGTTACGAAGTCTGGGGAATACTTTCAGTGCATTCTGTGTCGTCACTTCTATAACTTCTTCAACCGGAATTCCTTTAATTTTAGCAATATATTCTGCAGCAATGTAAACATTTTTTGGTTCATTTCTCACCTGGATTAAAACAAAAAAAATTTAATCAAACAGACCAAATAAGAGATCCCTCCAGATGACAAGTGCTTCAGATTCGGTACTTCCCGACACATCTTTAGTCACTCTGTACCTATCTATGGTAGAGAAATTACAGGTATCTATTGTCCTTCAATCATTTTCCCCTTTGACCCTTTCTGGAATTTCTTTTTCTTTCCCAGCTTCAGGAATGCAACCTCTTCAGCTATTTCTCTGAATTGTACATATCCTTCACCCACTGTCCCCACCTACACTCCTCCTCTCTCCCACGCTATCAACTAACCTCCACAAGGAGTCATTGTATATCTACAAACATAGAAGTCCCCGCCCATCATTTACCTGTTTTTCAGGCCCCAGAGCAGGAGAGTCAGTTTCCAAGCATATACTTTCCAGAGGTAACACTTTCACAAGTTTCTGCTTCTTGAAGACAATAAAGAGAACTATTCAATGTTTTATGCACTTAGACTTGCGGGAAAAAAATATAAGATATAAACTCTGCATTTAAAAGCAATGTTCAAAGACTGATGCCACTGTCAATATACTATCAACAAATTCAGAATGGCAGCAAGAATACCAGGAATTGCTCAAGAAGTCCCTTTAAAAAAGGATTATCCTATTTTTTGTGACTCTAAACATCTGAAGCACTATTACCTGAATACTGGATCCTTTATTACTTTATCAAATTATGTGATTATATTGCACAGAATTAGACTGTCAATGCAGTTTTAATCTACTACTTTTCTGTACATACAGCATTTGAATATCTTTTTTCCCCTTTCTGCTTTTACCCCTCAGCTCCGGTTTGTTCTCCTTTCTGCAGCTTCCTGCCCTTATCCCCAACCATATCCATCTCTCACAACCTTCCCACTTGAATGATGCCTTTTCCTTTCGTACATTTCCTGAGCTTATCACAGAAAATGATGATGGTGCAGGATGGAAACAGACTGCTACCTGAGAAGTCAGCATAGTTTGCAGCAGCCCAGAGTAGAAACAGAAGCAGCATTTCATCGAGTCCAAGGCTGAAACTGGCCAGTGCTGATCTTAAGCAGTGTAGCTGATGCTTTGAGCAGCATGCCATGCACTAATCACCACTTTTCAAAGCCCTGTAACTTAGCCAATTGTAAGTACATTTCCTTTTGAACAAAAAGTGCCATAGCACGGAGACAGAAACTAGTCCTTTTCCATGCGTCATCTCCCTGCTCTAAAACATTACAGCATCAAAAGTTTCCACAGAAAAGTTCATCAGAACACAATAAAATGAGAGAATAAATGCTCGCTTTCTTAATGCTTGCTTCTCAGGAATAGCTGAACTGTTTTAGCCAAACTTTCTCCCCCAAATGTCCAGATATGGCAAAAGCCCCAGACAGAAATATAGCCAAAGTAAAATGGCAATTTAAAAAGTAACTGAAAGTGGGATCTTCTATCAAAAAGCCTCAAGTGACTGTAATCATATGTACGTGATAGTCCCTTATACGATACAGACTCAATGAAAAACAACCAAACAACCAAGCATTCTTCTGAGCTGCACAGTAAAAATGTAGTTACGTTTGCCAACATGTTAAGCTGCCAACTATCACCTGCAGTCCCTAAGCACAGAGCAGGAGTGATCCCCTTCAAATGCTACCTGATCACTCCTTATAATGGAAGGAGGAATGGAGAAGAAGTATCCAGCTTTCACCCCTTCCATGGCTACAGATGGCTTCCCATCAAATGCATGAAGCAACACCTTTGAAGCACCTTGGAGAAAAGAAACAAACCAATTTATTAGCACTGTTTACAGCAGGTTCACAATGTCAGCTTCAAACTGGACCTCAGCCCCACCAAAGAGTGAATACAGAATCTCTACGCTGCTCTTCACAAGTTTCTTGGGCACAAAATGATAGGAAAGCATAACAGAACTGAAGAAATCATTCACTACAAAATTCTGTTGGCAAAAAATAAGAAGGAAAAAAACGCATTAAAGACATACCTTGCTCCTTTAAGAGATTAATGGTCGGTCTTCCAGCTGAGCGGGAGTGAACATTTCTGCAAAGAGAGAGAGCCCTGGCATTAGGAAGTTAAGCAACAGTATCTGTATCTATTTTTCAATAAACATAAATCACAGAATCATAGGGATTGGAAGGGACACCTGTAGGTCATCATGTCCAGTTCCCTGCTAAAGCAGGCTCCCTACAGTAGGCTGCAATGAACCAACAGCAGGTTGGGAAGAAAACAATTCATCTGTGTTAGCACTTTTACCAGGAAAAAGGTCTAGAGATGTGCATTTAAATCATTTTAGCCACAGTGAATATTTAGCAACAACACTGTGAGGACAGGATAGAGAACACCAATGTATTCATGGGCAAAACTCAGTAATTACATCTCCAGCTGGAGACTGTCAGGACACTAATACCACTTTAAGCCATGTAAGTTCGGGAGGCTCTTAGTAATTATAAATCCTGGGAACTATTTACAGAGGTTACTGAGATCTGGAAAACTCTCTTATGAGTAAAACTTACAAAGGCAAATCCAGTTTTCTTGCTAACTCAACCTGCTTGGTCAGAACCTGTCTTTGTCCTTCCTTCTGTTCATCTGTGCTGGCAAATCTGGGAGTGAAATCTAATCCAACCTATGGAACAAGAACAAAAGAGAAAAAGTAGTACAGGCCTAATGTTTGACTAAATCACAATAGCACAGAGAGAAAAAGAAAAAAAAGTATAAAACCTGCAAGGTATTCCAAAACATATTTATCAAAGATGACAATTAAAAAGGCTGTAGCCACAACTATAGCTTAATTCAGAAAGGAATTCACTCTCAAAATAAGACTTTAAATTATGAAAGCATTTGAGAGCAGCGACTGTATTTAGCATTTAAACCTGTAAGTAGTTTTCTGAGTTTTTATATACTACTCAATATTATTTCAGATAAAATCTCAAAGCTGGATCTCCAATCTAAGTTGAATTTCTGATTTGAACCTACCACGTAGTCCTATCTCTAGCAAAAATTACCCAATAATGACACAGTTTTTTGATCGAAATACATTCAAACAGAATTTAAACTTTGTCAAAGAAGCCAAATTCACTGTTATATCAACCAACGACCTTGTCAAAGTACAGAACAAAACAGAATTAGAGAACATTGAGTTGGAAGGGACCCATAAGGATCATTGAATTCAACTCCTGGCTCCACACATGACAAGTTTAACTCCAAGTTCTCTCAGCAATTGCCTTTCCTCCAGTAAGTGCAGAACCAGCCACAAACCCAACATACTGATGGGACAGACCCTACCCTAAAGTTTTCAAGCCTTGGTTTGTTTATAAGGGAATACAGTGTAATAGATATTATGTGGATAGAGACAGACGAGATCACAAGAAGAAAGGACTTTACGTAAGTCACTAAGGCATGCTGAAACCATAGGTTGGCCTAACTGTGTTGTGGAAGGGAGGAAGGACCTGAACAAGAGTAACTATTTTCTAATAACAATATAATGAAGGAAAACAGGGATTTGGGCAAATGTACAAAGGAGATCATATTAAGAGAATTACAAATCAAACATGTGTTTTTTCAGACTGCCAGCAACATTTGTAGCCTATACAAAGCCAAACGTTCACTGAGGTTTTGTAACTGGTGGCAGATGCTGCCAAAGCCATATACATTTGAACCCATTTTGAAATTCTACTTACTTCTCCAATTGCCACCAACTTATCTTTGTAGAGTTCTATAAGTGGCAATGCTGCATCCAGATCCTGCAAGAACAAAAGCAATCCTCATTGACCTTATGAGGTGGAAGCTGTATGAATGCAAAATTGTGATTCACTTGCATTTCCTGGCCACAGTGGCACACTGCTGGCTCATGGGCAACCTGTTGTCCACCAGGACCCCCAGGTCCTTATCTGCAGAGCTGCTTTCCAGCAGGTGAGCCCCTAACCTGTACTGATGCATACAGTTATTCCCCTGTAGGCGTAGGACCCCACACTTGTACTTGTTGAATCTCATCAGGTTCCCCTCTACCCAACTCTCTAGCATGCCCAGGTCTTGCCAAGTGGCAGCACAGCTTTCTGCTGTGTCATCCACTTCTCCCAGCTTTGTACCATCAGCCTTTCCCTTCACTCCTCTTAAATTTTGTACCTTGAACTTGCTATTACTGAAAGTTGAGCCACCAGCAGTACTTCAGAGACCTGCAGGATTTTCCTACTTTACGCAAAGACCCCTCCTTTCAAGGTGAACTTTCCATAGGACCAGAAGTAGTAACAAAGTCCATAGTCAGTCTGGTCATGTTATGTGGCTGCACACAGTTCTCCAAGCTCCCCAGGCTAAGGGCACAAACTGGTATCCTCCCAGTCCCCCACTAACAAAGGGCCATCTGCAAACAAGACGCATTCTGTTCGCTGTAAGCTAACTGTTCACTTGGGATTTTCAGAACTGCTTGGCAGCAGCATCACTACCGGGGCCAGATGGCTCTCTGCTGCTGAAGTCACACAGGCAGATGCTATGCTGGAGGCCCTGGGGTTTGGTCTGCTGTGTCCTCCACTTTACAGAAACACAACTAAACTTGGAATCAGGCAGACCAGGGCACCCCTCTGCATCTCCAGTGTAGCCATAGCATAGAATCACAGAATTGTTTGAGTTGGAAGGGACTCTAAAAGGTCGTCTAGTCCTTCTTCCTTATATCCAATGTGAATATGAAACTCCTCTCTTTTAGTTTGAAACCAAGCCCCCCTGTCCTAACATATCAGACCCTAATAAAGAGTCTGTACCCTTCTTTCTTACAGCCCCCCTGCAGATACTGAAAAACCGCTCTCAAGTCTCCTTGGAGCCTTCTCTTCTCTGTTTCGAACAGCCCCAGCTCTCTCAGCCTGTCCTTGTAGGAGAGGTGTTACATTCCTTGAATAATTCTTGTGGTCCTCCTCTGGATGCGCTCCAACAGATCCACGTCTCTCCCATTCTGAGGACTCTACATTTGGATGCAGTACTGCAGGTGAGGTCTCACCAGCGCAGAGCAGAGGGGCAGGATCACCTCCCTCACACTGCTGGCCGTGCTTCTTTTGATGCAGCCCAGGATCTGGTTGGCTTTCTGGGCTGTGAGGGCACATTGCTGGCTTACATCCAGCTTGCCATCCACCAGCACCCCCAGGTCCTTTTCGGCAGGGCTGTGCTCCATCCTTACCCCCCCCAGCTTGGGGATTGCCACGACCCAGGCAATGTGTCCACACAGCAACACATCACAGCTGCACCGGGCTACCTGCCACTAATTTACCTTTAAAGTAACACTGCGTTGCTCTTCTGGAGAAACCTCCTGCACAGGGTGAACGCCCAGACATGGCAGCACGAACCCTGGGAACCTAGAACAGAGTGCCACACCGAGCCAGTCTGAGGTGGAACCGAGGCCAACCGAGCAGCGAGGCCGGCAGCACGGCCACAGCCCCGCCGGGACGCGGGCGCCAGGCCCTCGCTCGCACCTGTCGGACAGCTCCAGCACGCTCCGGAACTCCCCCGCCTGCTCGGTCACCGTCACCAGCGCCGCCACCGCCGCCTGTCACAGCCATAAACATCGCTGAAGGCCGCGCTGCGCGCCGCACCTGCCGGGCTGTGGGGTGCGCCTCACCTGCCGGGCCGCCCGCACCACGGCCGCCACATCCTGCAAGAGACACGCAGCGCCTCAGCGCCGGGCCGCGCCGCTGCGGGCTCCCGCCTGCCTGCCCTCCCGCCCGCCCCGCGGCGCCTCACCGGCTGGAAGCAGGGCGCGGAGAGGTGGCAGTGGCAGTCCACCGGCCCCGCCGCCATGCCGCCACCCCACGCCCGGCCTCGGCCTCGAGAGGGAAGGGGCGGGGGAGCGGTGGGTTGTGCTTCCGGGCCGGCATTTTCGGTTCGGAGGAGGCGGGAAATGGCGGCCGGGCCGCCCGCCCGGCAGGATTGGCGGGTGCAGTGCTGCTCGCGGCGCGGCCTGGACGAGGTGGTGGGGCTGTGCGCGCCCTTCCTGCGGGGCCTGGCGCAGGGGCAGCCGGGCGGCGCCGCCGCCGCAGTGGATGACGCGATCTGGGTACGGCCCCGGGGAGGCCCGCGGCGCGGCTGGGACTAACCGCTGCGGCCGGGTCGGGCGGTCGGCGAGCGGCATTGGTGGGGTGAGGTGGCACAGGGGTCCGGGTGCTGTGCTCGGTGCGGGGCTGTCGCTGCAAGAAGGGTACGGAGTGTCCGGAACGCGCTCCGAGGAGAGCAAAGAAGCTGCTGAAGGGCCAGAAAACAGGAGTTAGGGAGTGGCTGAGGGAAACGGGGCCGTTTGGTCTGGAGGAGGGGAGGCTGAAGGGAGACCTCGTTGCTCTACAACTGCCTGAAAGGAGGCTGCAGCGAGGAGGGGGTCGGTGACGCCACAAATGACAGGGATAGGACACGAGGAAACAGCCTTAAATTTGCTGAGGAGGTTTAGATTGGATGTCGGGAAAAAAATTATTCGTAGAAAGAGCAGTCATGCATTGGAACGGGCCTTCCAGGGAAGCAGTGGAGTCCCCTTCTCTGGGGATATTTAGGAAAAACGTCAACGTGGCACTGAGGGATGTGGCATAGTGCTGGGCTCGGTAGGGCCAGGTTGATGGTTGGAGCTTCACAGTCTTAAGGATTCTGTGATTCTTGCCTGCAAAGACAGGCAGTTATACAGGAAGAGTCGTATGTGCTGATGTTGCACATATGTGCCTAAAGCATAACTTTTCCAGCCTATGCATCTCTTGCAGAACTTTGAGGCAGCAGTGAGAGAGAATGTTACCATTAATGGGCAGCCCTGGGCAGAGACATCAGCCGACTCCGAACCAAATAGTATGTATGGTTTTTCATTCATTTTACCTGTATTTATATACTTGTTGTTTTTTGTTTTTTTTTTAAACATGGTATTTTTAATTGAGCAGTTCTTCCTCTAGTGGCTGTGGCAACAGTGACTCTCATGAAGCAGATGAGGTGGAACTCAAGCTTGACTGCGTCTCTATAAAAAGCTGAAGTACTGCACAGCAGGAACGTGGTTCTTGCAGAGCAGTGTTTGTAAGGAAAAGCAACTAAAATCTATAGCAACATGTATCTATGACAATAAAAGGGAAGACAGCCTTATTAGAAGGAGCGTGGTTCTGGTTGATGCTTATGGCAAGATGCTTACAGATAATTAGGCACAATTTTAGCTATTGCTATTATGGGACCTAAATAACTTAAAGGATCTGTTCCTTACTAGAAAAAAGTAGTTTAGAAACTGCCACGACATCTGATATTGACATGGGGAAAAAAATAAGTTTTAACTACTTTTAATGGCAGCTGTCTTGCTAGAAAGTCTGCAGAAAGCTCTTAGAAAGTTTCTATTCCAAAACATAATTTTTAATTCAGATTGGGAAAGAGCATGTTCCACTCCAACAACTTCTCTCATAAGAATAAAGGGAGTATAGAAAATCTGTTGGACTGAGGCATGTTGATCTATTTTTAAAGCTAGAATGAAGCAGTATGATGGATCCAAGTGTGGAGGCTTCAGCTCTGCTCTGGGCAGTTACTGGTTGATTGTTCAGATGGTGAAATTTTCTTCCTTGTGGCTGCTGGAATTTCCTTTACTGCACCATATCTGTTGCCTCTTGTCCTTAAGGTGCTCATCTCCGAGAAGAGCCTGCCTCCATCCTCTCTAGAACCACCCTTTAACTAGACAAGGGTAACAGATTTCTCCTGTAGCCTTCTTTAGGCTGAACAAACTCCTGTATGCTTCTCATACATCATGTACTCCAGATGCCAAGCCCAACAAACAGCAAAACCCAAAACTTGGGGAGAGGTTACCTCCTGTGGTGGTACAGTATGACAGGGATCCAGATGAGCAGTGAGCCACTCTAGCATACTCTTTCAACAGAAGTCTGGTCAGCAGGTCCAGATAAGTGATTATTTGGAACCACAAAATGGTTTGGCTCATAAGGGACTTAACACTCTCTAGTTCCAACCCCCTGTCCTGGGCCCAGATACCTCCCACTAGACCTCACTGTGAGCATGAAGCTTGAGTTAGAAGAGACCTGAGAACCCTTTCAGGCTGAGTGATTTTGTATGGGTGACATTGGCCAACAGCTCATCTCTTTCATGAGACCAAATAGTATGTCTGTTGCTACCATTTAATATACAAAGCAAGTGCTTATTATTGCTATGTAATCATATATTTAGAGGTAATATATACTGTGTAATTATTGTCTTTTGAATAGAACAGTGAAGATTCTTGGTAATCTGGAGTCCAAAGACAATTTCTGTACAATCTGTTTGCTTGCCTATGTTAGTGATAGATTTTCTTTGCCTGCAACTGGATCATTTTTGCATTTCTGTGAAGCCAAAAACACAGATATATTGAGTTGACAATGTAGTAATAGCACCCTGGTTTTTGTCTGGAAGCTTCTGCAGCTGTAGATGGAGATCTAGAATGCCAAAGCTCCCATATGCTTTTTAATGGCAAGCCTAAAAAAATAGACTCCCACCAACTCTCAAAACTTGTTGTTTTGGTTCTAACTTTCTGAGGTTTATAATCACCTGATTCTGCACAGCTTGACCAAGAGAGGGTGCTCAAAATCCATTTGTTACCACTAGATTGACAATAATGCATGACTTGCAAGCTACATTCAAGATTACTGGAAACTGTGAATGTAAATTCTAAGACATTTTCAGAATTAAATGTAAAAATTATAAAGCAAGACCATTGTTGAGGTTTTAAGTTTCCACTGATGGAAAAAAAGAAATATGGGTGTGCAAATGGAAGAAAATAGAAATATGCGCTCTCTCTCAGATATGCACGGTTAGAATACAACATTGAGCTGTTAATTCTGTTTTCTTCCATAACTTAACTTCCATAGCTCATAACTCAACATCATCTGTAATGATGGCTTGTGACATCAGGACAGTGCAGGCATTTATTTGTCCAGATGCTGAAAACACTCATAAAACAGTGTATTAAGCTTTGAAAATTGTCAGGTTTAACTGCAGTCTTGGAGAAGCTGAGTACTTGTAGTACAGTAGCAGAAGTCAAAATACTTCAGTCGCGTTCTACACATTTAACCTGATATGAATGGAAAAGAAGGCTGTAGAAGTTGGCTCCTATCAGATGCGGTGTCTTTGGCATCAAATTTTGAAAGCAGACATAATTTTGCTTTTCCATCTCCCCGTGAGATGCATGCAGAGTATTTCTGGGAACAAGGTTTCGTTAAGGTGATGGTGTGTGTTATCAAAAATGTATGTCTGTGTTGTATATGATACAAAGTCAGGCTTCAGATTACCGCTTGGACAGCTGCATCTTGTTCAATGCTTGTAAATTACACAAAATTAAACAGATCAAATCACTTTTCTAGCAGTATCTTGCATTGTTTCCTTCACTTGAAAAACAAGTTAGCTAAAAGGTAACCATTTCTTTGTGAGATTTTTGTCTTGGATGCAGAGTGCTTAGAGCGCTGGCCATTCTTTTTTTTTTCCCCCTAGGAGAGCCTGGACAGATATATTTATCTTCATTGAGAATCATAGAATGGTTCAAGTTGGGAAAGACCTTCAAGATCATTAAGTCCAACCACAACCTAACCATATCATGTTTGATTTCTTATTTCAGATCTAAAGCTATTTTTTTCCCTACAACTTTGTCTCAAGGAAAAGAAACGTTGTAGGTAGGAGTATCGTTACAATAACTTTGTTGCATGCTTGCCATGCTTAGGTGCCAACATCAAAATCCTTGAAGACCAGCTTGATGAACTGATAGTAGAGACAGCAACAAAGCGTAAGCAGTGGCCTAAGAAAATACTGGTGCATGCTATCCAGACCATGAAAGCAGAGCAAGAGATGTTGGTGAGTAACACCGATGTTCAGAAAAGCTTTGCTTATAGTTGCTGGTGTGTGTAATTTGAAGGAACAAATCATCAAATGTTGACCTTTAAGTTTCTTCCCACAGTTGCATTTGATTCTGTCATATAATGAAATTTTTTTCCTTGCGTGAATTTGCATTAATTTGTTCTTCAGTAAAATAAGGGTTATTACAAATTGCAGTGACTACAAATGAATTGGGCCTGTGTTACAGTTCAGCAAATTACTGAGGCACGTTTTTCCCACATGATGATTTGTGCTTTACAAGTCAGTTTAACCCCTATTTATCTTGTAAAATTCGGGTTTCTAAAGTTCTTATCTGAAGGCTGGTTGAAGTACTAAGTGTTACGATACATGCAGGTAGATATATTACCACATGCGATATTTGGCTTTTTAAAAGATGTCTATGTTCTTCCCAAGTACTTCTGTTGAGCTAATAACTACATTGAGTACTTTCAGTAAAGAAAGAAAAAAGGCAGTGTGGATTGTGAATAGGTTCATTGATTTCTTTTTTTTTTTTTGACACTGAGTGTAAAGTAATCATTGGCATTAGGCAGCCCAGTCATGGTCCTAGTTGCTAAGTTGCTTTTCTGCAGTTACATTAGGACTCCTTTTTGCTTACTTGCAATTTGGAGTCAGTTTTCTTTCTCTTATTCACTTTGCTATCCTAAAAAGCTGTGACCTCCTCCCCACCTCCTGAAGTACGTTTTTTAAACATGCAGCTTTTGAATACATTCTTGGTTTTCTGGCAGGTTAATGGCTTAATGATAGCTGCTTTATTATATGATTTTGGAGGAAAAAAAACATCTGAATCTTTAGGAGTAAAAGACAGGGATATCTGGACTATCGTACATTATTTGAGCCATTTCTATGTGAGCACATTTATAAACAGTTTAGATGAAGAAAGAAGAAGAGGAGGACTAGGGAAAATGCTCTCCCTTTCTGAATGGGACTGATGACAAAGCACATGGAAAAGGCCAAGAAACTTAGTCCCTTCTTTGCCTTTGTCTTTTCCTGCTAAGATTTGCCTTCAGGAACCATAGGCTCCCAAGACCTGTGAGAAACAGTCAAACAAGGAAGATGTAGTTTGAGGGAATGGTAGAAGAGTGTCAAGTTAGGGACATTTAAAGAAACAGGGCATGCATTGAGTCTATGAGTCTTGATGGGATGTGCCCACAAGTGATGTCATTGCATCATATAGTTACCTAGTGCCCTTGCACGTTATTGCAAAGGCACTAGGTAACTATACAATGAGGTAGATTACAAACTGACCAAACTGTAGACTTCAGGAGTTGTGATCAGCAGTGTGAAGTCTACCTGGAGGCAAATGTACCCCAGAGGCTGATGCTGGGACCAGTACTGCTTAACATCTTCATCAGTGTATGTATCATACATCAGTATGATAGGACGGAGTGTACCCTCAGCAAGTTTGCAGACAGCACAAAACCAAGAGTGACTGATGCATTGCATGGTTGTGCTGCTATTCAGAGGGACCTGGATATGCTGCGGAAATGGGCTGACAGGAAACTCATGAAGTTCAGCAGAATACAGTGCTGGGAAGAGAAATAGCCACGTGCGCCAGGCCAGGCTTCCCCACAGCTGGAAAGCAGCTTTGCCGAACAGGTCCTGTCTGATGAGCTGACCGTGAGCCAGAAACGCACCCTTGTGGCAAAGGAGGCCAACAGCCTCTTGAGCTGTGTTAGGAAGAGCGCTACCAGCAGGCCGAGGGCGTGATTCTTTCCCTCTTCTCAGCCCTGGGTGGACGCATCGGAAGTACTGAGTCCGGCTCTGGGTTTCTCAGTGTGAGGAAGATGTGCAAAAATTGGAGCAAGTCCAGCGGTGAGTCATTGGTGTGATGGGATTGTTCAGCCTGGAAGAGAGAAGTCTTGGGCGTATCTGAGTGCTGTGTACAAATACTGTATGCAGTAGGAGAGAGAAGTGTGACCCATGCTTATCTCATTGTCTGAGAGCGTTGTCCGAACATAGGGTTTGAATTTTGGGTGGTCCTGTGTGGAGCCAGGAGCTGGGCTCCGTGATCCATGTAGGTCCCTTCCAACTCAGGATATTCTGCGATTCTATGCAGATTTGCTATTGCATAACACCATGATTTAACAAGACCTTTTGATCGTTTGGAAAAGGAGAGCTATTTTCCACCTGAATCCTAAAGTAGATGACTTATTTAGGATGCTTCTCAAACTCCTTTATTCTGCAGCTGACCTTCTTCTGTTTTTGTGAATGCTTCCTTAGGAGTCAGAGCTGTTCTTTTTTCTCAGTTGTTCAGCAGATGGTAATGGTTCTTCCAAAACTGCTGGATTTTAATTTAGAAATTCTCATGCTTTAATAATTAGAATTCCATAAACTAAAGCAGATTCTGGAGACATGTTCTCAGTGAACTTAACTGTGTTAATCAGAACATTCTTTTTAGAAGTTGAGTATCTATAAACTAAACATCTAATACATTCTATCTAAATAATTCCACCACCATCTCCTTCTATTAACCTTTCTCCATTGTTCTTACTGCTCTGTATGCATTAGATATCTGTTAAAGCAAGGGAGTGTTTCAGTTTTTTTCTGTTTTGAATTTGCAGAAGCTCTACCAGCCTGTCGTAACGCCAGAAGAGATTAAATCACAGCCCTCTCAAGGTAATGATTTCTTAGAGGAGGGCAGCAGTACCAGGGGAACACTGCCTTCCTTACTGCCTAGCAACAAACGTCTGAGAAGTTGTATTTCTTTAAATTTCTTTAGCTTTATTGACTAAATTAACTAAACTAGCTAGAAGTTTGTTATAATTGAAGTATTGCTGCATTAGTTTATTAACCTGTATGCATATCTCTTATTCTGAGTGCCCTCTACTGTTATATGCTGTGCTTAAAGGCAGGAGATGCTATTATGAGGGCACGGGGAAGAAACTGTCAAATATTTACTCTTCCTCTTACCTCTATTCACCCTCTATTCTCGCCTCTTTTCTTCACCACTGGTAGAGGCAAGATGCGGAACTAGATGGACCGCTGACATTATACTTTGGCCATTCTTGTGTTCCTTCCTATATAAATACTAGAAATGCTTCAGTCTCTCTTCCTAATCAGGCGGCTTCCTCAGGGAATTGAAAGCTGTCCTGTGGTACTCACTGCTGATAGGGTTGACTCTCCTCACTTGTAAAGCATGTATCAAATTTTATTCTGCTTATGTAGAACTGTGAAAGATGTCCTAAGTTTGCTGCATGCTTCTGAAAGGTTATTCCTTGTTCTGAGGCATTTGTATAAGGTGATGTGTATTTTGCAATAGTAGAATGGGAGGTGTATTTTCTGTAGCTGGCCTAAAGAAATGCCTTGCCTGTTTTTATGTATTGAAAAATGACAATTTATGTAGGTCGCTCCAAAAGTAATGCCTCATATTTGTTTCCATGCAAACTATAACAGATATGAAGAGCACATCAGCTCTTTTTGATAGAGCAAATTCTTAGCTAAAAAACAGTATTTTTCAACAGTCACCACTGTTAGCATTTTAGCAGTGATAAACAAGAGCTTGAATGCACACTGGTAAAAATTTGCACCCATGGAAGTAACCCACTGTTTCGCAGCTACTATGACAGTGTCATTGCTAGGAAAATGGTGCCCTTGCAATCCATCTTTCACTGGCCCAAATAGACAGAAGGCAGAAGGCACCAAATCTGAACTATATGGTGTGTGTGGTAGGACAGTCCAGCTAAGATTGGCAATGTGCTCCATGGTCTCCAGGCTGATATGGGGCGTGGCTTCATTGTGTTGAGAGAGAAAGGTTGCTCTCCTACCTGGCCCAGCTCTGGAAGTTCAAGCCTTTGGCTTAGTCAGCATCAGGATGTAGTGGTCAGAGTTGATGGTTTGTCCGGGTTCCAGGAAATCCAGAAGGATCACTACTTTCCTGTCTCAAAAGACAGTGCTCATCACTCTACCCACTGAGGGCTGCATCTTAACCTTTTTCTTTGATGGGGAAGTCTGCTCCATAGATTGAGGTTTTGACTCCGACTCACAGTGATGACATGATGTCACTGGTAATGATGTCACCCTGGAAACTGTCACCTTCAGACTTGCACTGATTCAGTAGGTTCCGACAAACTTGCATACAGTGTTCCTGTGTAGGCATTCATGACACCCACTTGGTGCAGACTTTGTGATATTCCAATGTTGCCACCATCATATCTAATGCACTGAAGCAGATATTCAGCTCCGAACACAGTTCTCCAGTTATAATCTGCCAATTTGTGTGGATGAGCTGATCTAAGCACTCTTCATTTCATGGTGTAACAGCTGTGCATGGCTGTCCAGAACATGGCTTGTATTTCATGTTGGTGTCACCACTGCTGAAATGCACCACGCACTTCCTCACTGTGCTCACATCCACTGTCTGGTCTCCATCAGCATTTAGTAAACACTGATGAATGTCAATGGATGCCATTTTTTCTGCATGGAGGAATTCAGTGACACCCCGTTTGCTTGGCACTTGCATGTGAGGTGCCATTTTGTCAGACTGCTCTTCTGCTGCCATCTGTCTCATAGCAATGACGTGTAATGGGATATTGGTGGGAAGGTTCAGTCTCTACTGCCATACCACCAAAATCTGCCTCTGTGCGGGCTTACATCACAAAATAGGATGCGTTACTTTTGGAGCAGTCTTTGTACTAATGCTGTTTTAACTGGACAAACATGGTAAGAGAACTCTCTGTGGATTACTTCACATGCTGTAAAGCTGGGGTAACAAGCAGAGGTGTTAAATTAAGTTTGAGAAACAAGGCTCAGGCTTCCAGCTCTCACTCTGCTGATCTGGCTTCACTCTAGGCATCATTTCCTCTTTGTAAACAGGAGATGTTGCTTCCAGAAGTGCCAGCCTATGCAGCAAAGCAGCTAACAGGAGCAGCAAAGAGTGTCACTTCATGTCTGCTTTTCTTTTGGTTTCTAGTGTGCAATTCTATGCTCTTCTCATATGAATTAAGTACTCACAAGCTAGTAAGAGCTTGCACTATGGTTTTACCTTTTCATGTTAGGTAACGGCAAAGCCTCAGTCAAGACAGCATAGAGTTTGTGCTGAATACTAGTATTATGTAGTATTTGGGAAGTTTATGTATCCCAGTTTAGCAAGTACAGTGGCCAGAAACAAAAAATGTTTAGATTACTCAATACCTTTCATTTCCTCTTTTCATTTCCCTATGTTTTGGAAAGCCTTGAACACTGAGGAATATACTGCTGTCCATGTAAAGCTGAACTGCAGGCAAATTTCATTTAATTGTGTGTTGGTCTTTCTGTATAACTGGAATAATCACTGGAATTATCTTTACTTAACTCCCTCCTTACAACTTCGTGGTCTTCTAATCCCCATATTCTACTGTAAGAATTCCTTTTTATGGACATGTTCTTTTAGAGAATGTCCACCATAGACGTCTGTGTTGTATTTGAAGAGGCTACTACTTGAATATTTCTTCTTCCAAATTCTGAATGATTATGCTTTTTAGCATCCATATCCCTATACGGACTATGCTTCCGAAGCCAAGTTTGATACGCACCGTTGGCACACGGCACAGACAATTTAACAAAACACCATCTCTTGCTGCGCATTACATTTCAGCAGGAGGTCATTGTCACCCTGCACTAGAATGCAGTGATTGACTTAAATTATCTTCAGTAGCATCAATTAGATTGACTTCAGAGCAGATCTGTGTTTTGCTCTGAAATGGTTTAGGACTGCGTGCACCATCTAATGTATTCTTCTGCAGGCACTGGTGACACCCTACAGACAAATACTAGTGGTAGGTGAGACAACTTAGTTCCCAGATGCACACTTGCTTAGCTGCTGATTTTAAGTTTTGGTTGATGGCATAGTGCCTCAAGCAGGATAATGGCAGAGAGCGTGCAAAACTGCTTTATAGTAACTTTAGAACTTTAACTCCTGAACAGAAGGATTATTATTGTTTGTAAATCAGTCATCAAAAATCTGCATTGTGTTGTTGATCATATTGCTACTGCAGTCAAATATCTTCCCCCAGTATTCTGCACTGCTGTCTGCCTCAGTCTTCCTGAAAGCTTCTTTTTCTTGCTTTTTGTTGTTAACCCAACCAAATAAGTGCCTTGGTTCTTTTTTTTATTCCTGCTTGGAAAGTAAGCCAGAATGAAAAGTAGCTTTTTTTGGTTTTGTTTTTAATAAAAGCTGAGTTGTTGCTATCAGGCTGAAGTTGTAAGATTGATGATTTCCCCCCTCCATTAAATTATTTTCCTTCATGTAATTTTCTCCACAGTTATGTGTATCCTTTGGATTTTTTTTTCCCCACAACGTAATATGAATTTGAAAGATTGAAAAACAGATCTACTTATCTTTAACCTCCTCCTTTATATACATACTGTCTCTGTGTCTCATGTTTTGGACGAGCTGTAGGATTTCTAGCAAAGAACTCTGTGGCTTGCAATAGTTGAAACCTCTGTGCACTACTGCGTTTTGCATGATCAGGAGTAATAAGAGTAAGATGAAGCACATCAGCTGTCATCACCAACACTAATTGAAGGGATATGTTGTATGTTTAATTTTACAGAGGGACTGTACTGCTTTTCATGCCCAGTGTTAAGAAGTCAGTAGCAAGTATCAGGGAAGGAGGGGAGGAGTTATGTATCAAAGCTTATTGGAGCTTTATATTTTTCTTAGATGCTTACGTTGCAGATCTGAAGCAGGTGACCGAAATGGCATCCGAGCAGATTGGTGAGGCAATGAAGGTGAGATCTACGTGTGCTCCAAGGGGATTTTTTTTTGTTTCATTTTCTTGTTTTGATAATTTCATGAAATAAGGGTTGTAATTTATCTTGGTTGTAGATTTGTACAAAAAAGCCTCTGTGTAGTTTGGAAGCAAGTACATTTCTAGGTTTGTATTACTGAACTTAACATCTGTGAAGAATTCTCCCTCAATTGTAGTAGGAAGGAAGAATGCCCTCTGACTTCAGGAAATATTTCTTACAGAGATTTTAAAATCTGCAGCATCTGAAAAATATCTTCTGAAGACTGGTATAACTTTGTGTTGCGCAGGACATTTAGGAGGAAGCTTTTCACTCAGAGGGTGCTGAAGCACTGGAACAGGTTGCCTAAGGATGTTGTGGATGCCCCTCCCGAGATGCATTCAAGGCCAGGCTGGATGTGGCTCTGGGCAGCCTGCTCTAGTGGTTGGTGACCCTGCACATAGCAGGGGGGTTGAAACTCTATCATTGTGTTCCTTTTCAACCCAGGCCATTCTATGATCTGTTACTATAGCATCAGTTTACACATGAACTGAACTGTGTCCCTGTGATATTGATTCAGTCTAGAAATGGAATTAAGGAACATTTAACTTAGTGTACACTTGCACTCTGAGTGCAGACCCTTGTCACTGTTAGGCTGGTAGCTGAGTTCCCAGCCTTCACCTGCCTTCCTGAGGATCATCTCTGCAGACACAGAAGCTTTTGTGCCCCTCAGAATCTAATTAACATATCTCCCTCATTGTAGCCATTGCTTTTCCCGTGTAACTTGAGATACTTGATTTGTTTTTGCAGTCTCTCCCAGCGTTAATAGAAAGAGCAGAAGGTTTTTCCCAAGCGTTAACTTGGCAACCAACCTTGGAACTGTGCAAGCTGCGTCAAGAAGTCTTTGCTGGTTGTAATGCAAAGGAGGAAAATAGTGTCCAAAATTTTGTATCACCAGCAGAAGTCACACCAACAGACGCTGATAGCACTAACAATCCTTACACCTTGTTCAAAAGAAAAAAAGCTGCAGATACACCACAGAGAAGATACTACCCACTTCGACGGAGAAAAATTACCCTCAGCACGTAGATTTCTCATTTAGTATTTCAAGATTGGAAATTCAGAAACATTCCTGTTCAGTGTATTCAGTTTTTGGTTTTTTTTAAACAACAAAACAAACTTATTCTACTCTCTAATTCAGTGCTATACAAGAGAGCTTCCTTGATTGTGTAGTCTTTTGATTCTTCTAAGTATTTCTCTTCTTACTGTTACACTGGTGGTATATGAAAGCCTATATGTACCAGTCACACCTGATACCTGACTAACTCTCTTCTTCTGCCCTTTTATTACAGCTTTTATTACCCTCAGTCTTCATGCTTCTCAGAGCTGCGCAAATGCTTTATGTGTGTGGGCACTCCTTTTGTAAACCACTAAGTGCTCATACAGAGCAGGCACATCTCTGAAGATGTTACAGAATGTCCAGTTCTCGTAACGATACTTCATTTATACTGAGTTTGGATATTTAATAAATAAATTTAAAATACTTCCAGACTGGAGCATATTAAACCCACCAATTTTAGTACAAATGTTTTAGTTTTAAGAAAATCCATGTGCAAATCTAAAATTGATCCGTCCTGCTCCACCTCTTAGGTAATGTTTTAGATGAGCAGGGCTCATTAACAGTCATCTTGATTTGAACTTGGAATTCGAATAATTACATGCATTTCCCTGCAGTGTGCTCTTCTGCGCAATGATTCGACCATCTGCATTTTACCGTCTGATATTTCAGTTTATGTAACTGATTTATGCAGTCTGGGGGTTTCCTGGACAATAGATGTACACATTACAGGATCTCGGCTTGGCCACGCGTTTGTGGCATTTGACTAAACTTACAAACAAAAAAATCCAAAACAGTATAGATTAACAGTAAATGGGATTAAGTTGAGCTAGCTTTTTTTTTTATAAGCACAGTAGTACCTAGACATTTACATAGTGGTATTAAATTAAGCATTGTGCCTTAGCCACTGAGAACTTTTTCCAGCTTATGACTGCATACGCTTACAGTAAGTACTGGTGTCTAACTAATATGTAATGTATTCCCTCCCGCAGTGGATGGAGGATGTTTTGGAAGCTTTGCTAATGGAATGTAGTGTAGTGAGAAGGCAGGTGCAGCTTGATGTCTAGAGACTGACAGTTTTCAAGGAAATGCGTGACAGATTGTAGCATCATTTATTTTGTGAAGGTGAGCACCTGTACTACGACTTTGTGTATTTAATCGTATGTAAATATTTCCTATCACTTTTGTATATACAAACTTCTGTTTTTATACAACGTAAATTAAATCAATTAAGAAAGATCAAAGGTCTCGATAATGTCTGTCTTAGTCGTGCAATACATGGTGACTGAACAGTTAGTGTATTAGTACTGTAGAAGACATCTGTGTTAAATTTTGGCTGGAGTAATTGAAGTAGTTCTATTTACTGCCTTTGAACTTAGGACTGCTATTAATCGCGGGGCTACAAAGCTTCTAACATAAGAGAGGACAGGATGTGAGACGGACTGGAACTGCAAAGCTGTGGAACGTGTGACTGGGACAGTTTGTCACACAGTGAATTCTGGTTTGTTTGTGTGTGTGTGTTCTGGTTGAAAATCCCCAGTGTTGCACAAATGCATACATCTTCACCAAGCGCTGCAGGATTTTGCATGTCTGCTATTAAAGTATTTAAATATTTTTTATCTTAATAGAAATAGGCATATCTCTTTCAAGAGGTCCCATCTAAAATGACCAACATAAGGCAAATGTCTTAGGAAATAAGGAGAGCAAGCAGTGTGGACTAAGAGCTACTAAGTGACAGAGTGCCTTTCAGAGGTAAGAGTGCAGGGCAGTCGGTCTGCATGGGGTTCGCAAGAAGTGGGAATGGATGTCTGCCGCCCTTATCTAGGGCAGCCAGGCCTGGTTCTGCCACCCTCCTTTCAATCTATGGGTAGAAAAAGAAAAATGCATCTGGGAACACTGCCCAAATAAATGATAAAATGAAGTATAAAGAAAACCAGTTGATTCCCAGTGCAGTGTATCAGCTATGAACTTACAAATCTTTAGTGGCTGCTTTTGGCCAAGCGAGGTGATGAGCTGAACTTTGTGCTTGGAATGTTCAGCTGCTTTTCCAATGAATATTAAAAATTTCTACAGCAAGTGATATTTCCAGCTAGCAGTGTCTGTGATGTGTGTTTCCACTAACAGAAATACATAAAATATTCCTCTTCTTCCTCCCCTCCCCTTCCGGTAGCCTTTTGTCCTTCAGTTAACTTCATAGAAATCAGCAGTGTTGTGCAAGAAGACTGTCTATTCAGGTTTCCACTGAAATGTCACAACATCCAAGCTTATTTTTAACTTGGGGTGAATTGGTATTGCATCAAGAAACGTCTGGTCATTTTTCTTTATATAGCCTTTGAATTTTGTAAGGCAGCTCAGTGGCGAAGGATGCTTGGGAATATGTGCAAACTTAGTTTGAATTTTATGGGTATGTTAGGTGAGATGAAGCATCCTATCGTTTTTTAGGATGTGCTGCCAGAGGCTTGCACGTTGCTGGGTGTGCCATCCATACCCAGTGAAATCTCACTGATCAGCACTGTATCCACACACTCTTACTGTGTGTAGTTTTTAAACGAAGGCGATGATGCTCCTCTTCCAGAAATCTTCATGCAGACACCAACATCTGTTTGTTTGAAAGTACGGGCATGTGGTGCTCCGGGACCCAGTAGCGGCGTACGCCACGCTTCCGAAGAGCCATGCTAAGTTAAAGTGTTCAGCAACTCCAGTCTGAAGGCGTGTGGGCTGCTTTGGTGCAGACAAAAGTCACTGATAGATATGCTGCGATTATAAAACGTAAGCTCAGCGGCTTAGACTGCTTTCTGAGCTCATTTTCTCTCCTGCATAGAAATGCTCAGTCCTTACTGCTGCGTTACTTGGAACTACTGTGTAGGCATTTCTACAGATGTACCAGAGATAGCTTTAATACCAAGCAGAAACTTGTTCCCACAAGCAATTTCTGATTTTTCATTTCCTTTGCCACTTTGAGCACCAGCAGACTGTACCCAGGCCCAAGGGGACCTTCCTGTGACCTGTCACTCCTTGTGGGGTCCTGTAAACCTCCTCACTTTACCAGTGCAGGAGGAATTCATACCAATAATTTACACGTATCAATAAATTCTTGTGACTTTGTTAGATCACCTGCTTGTGCAGCTGCTTCTAGGGCACACGCGTATGGTTCCTGTAACAGCTTGAACACTTCATGTGGGGTCATTTCAAAGCCCCACTTTGAGGTTTTGGGGAAGGGGGCTTTTTTATTCTCCAGACACAAATCTGCAAGCCTTCCCCACACCAAGGGCCACTGGGACCAACAGCCCCAATGGACCCTTTGGCTCCCTTGCCAAAGTGTCTTCACCTCATGTGCATCCCACAACTGCATTGGATCTGACAAGTATCTGAAAACGGTTCTGAGGCTCAGTCCTCCGGGGTCCAAGGAGCTCTGGAAAAGGTGAAGGCAGTGCAGGAGACAGAGGCAGGAGGTGCTCTGAGGCACAGCAGGGAGAAGTGCTGCCCCACAGGGCAGCCGTGGTCAGGCTTTCAGCGATGCTGACCTCAGTCTGACTCCTGGTCTCCAGGCAGGGTGCTGCTTCTTTCATCAGCGTGAACTGTCAACCAGATCTTCCTGGAAGGATGGTCTATATTTACTCCATTTGCAGCCTACAACTTCATCTTCACCTAAGCTGAATGACTCAGACTTCGGGTGAAACGAGAAGAATAGGGAAGTGGCCGATTTATGAAGGTACCTGGGGTTGATGACCGACTGCACGGCAGCGCAGGGGCACGTTCCCTAGCAGGGACATGCGGTTGTCCCCGTGAGTCGCGCGGATGTGGTGCTGTACGCACACACGCCGTAGGAAGGATGTCGCTGGGTATCTGCGGGGGCACCCAGCAATTCACTTCCTTCAGAGCGCAAGGAGAAGATACGCTTCAGTTGCGACGTAGGAAGAGTGTTTAGAAGGATAAAAACAGCATTGTTCGGGCTGCTAAAATGTTCCCGGCAGAGTGTTCGAACACAGAGAGTTCTGTCCCGGCAACTGCATTGTGTGCACTCATTGTCTTGCTTCGCCTTTACAAGAAACGTGCGGCATTTCCTTATTATTTAAAGGAACCGGGCGAGTAGCGAAAGTGAAAATCGCTTTATCCCAGCCCCGATGCCTCGTCCTCACTCCAATGAACCCCGCCTCGCGCTCCTGCCCATTCTCCGAAGGTCGTGCCGCTTTGGAAAGCCGATGTCGCACGTGTTCCGCGGCCAGGAGTGTGCGGGGGTGAGTCAACCGCGCACCCCTCGAGCGGCTTTTGCGCGGGATTCACGCAGATGCCGCGCAAAAGCCCCTCGGAGGCAGCGCTCGGACCACGACGGCGTTTTAACCATCGGAGGGGCGGCAGGCGCGGCCAGCCCCGGGGCTCTCCGGGGGATTTTCGGGCGGCTCCTGCCCGGCAGCGCTGCGCCACGGGGGCCGCGGGCTTCCCCCCGGCTGCCGGGGGCCGGTCGGGCCGGGGCGCGGACCCCGCGGGCGCCACGTGAGCTCCGGGCGGCTCCGCCCCGGGGGCCGCGGCGGGGGCCCCCAGGTGCCGGGGCGGGGCGGGGGACGGCTCCGTGCCGCGGGGCCGGGGGAGCCCAGCGGCGCCGAGCGCGGCGCCCCGGGGCGGGCGGCAGCCGGCGGGATGTCGTGCGGCGCCCCGGCGGCGGGCAGCGCGGTGCCGCGGAGCGCCGAAGGCGGGCAGCAGGTAGGGCAGGGGCGGGTAAGGGTCGGTAGGGCAGAGCGGGGCGGCCGGGGGGGCTCTGCCGAGGTTAGGTGCGGGGAGGTAGGGGATGGCTGCCGGCAGCGGCACGGTGTGGCCGCCCGCACCGTGACGCCTAGCGGGACGCTTCTGTCTTCCAGAGCCACGAAGAAGACGATAAGAAGGTAAGGAGGAGAGAGAAGAACCGAGTTGCTGCGCAGAGAAGTCGGAAGAAACAAACGCAGAAAGCGGACAAACTTCACGAGGTGAGCGGGTACGCGGTGCTCTTGGGCGTGGAGTGCGGGACGCTCCAATAACGGGACGCCTTCAGCACGCCTGGGCCTGCCCTCGTGCCGATCCCGCCCGGAGCTGTCGGTGCAGGAGAGGCGGGCGCTGCCGGGTGCCCGCTCGGGAGCTACCCGACGCTCTGCTCAGGTGGGATGAAGCGTTTCTGCCATCTGTGACACCGGGCAGGTGGGAGGTACGCGGTCGTGCCCGCGACTCCCATCCCTGTGACCACCTGCCGGCTGGACTCCAGGCTTCTCAGCACTAACGCAAACCCACTTTCTGATGCATTAGCGCCGAGCCCGGAGAGCTCACAGTGGCAGTGTGTGAATGCTGCCTTGCAGAGAAGGTGGTGCTGCAGTGGGATGTCGTGCTGCTCAGTGGCACTGCTGGCTTAACTCAATTCTGAAGCTGTGGTCTGAGACAGAAATACCCGGTTGAAAAGGCTTCTTAGGAACTCCAAAACCTCCAAGCAAGAGAGCTGGGTGCAGTTGACTGCTGTACTCGTGTGCTCTGATAAATAGCAGTGGGTGTTTCCAAAAAACCATGAAAGTATCTGATTCTTCCAGAAACTCTTAACGCTTCTCAATATTACAGTGCGGTGGCGTTTTGTCATGTCCCCATTGCAAACGCTGGAGGAGAAGAATTGCCGTTCTCTAGTTCAGGACGTTTCCTCACACGACAGTGCTTTAGTTGCAGCTGGGGCTCAGCGGGTAGGTGCTGGTTGCGCTGCCACAGTTGTGGCTTCGTTGGTTGCTCAGCTCCAGAGGCTCAGCAGAGCCTCTTCTCTCTCTTAGGGTGGAAGAAGCAGGCAGCAGAGGCCAGGAGTTGTGATGTGGAGAGCCTGGGGTTTGGTTTTTCCCAGATCTCCTCTTGAGTCAGCACCCGAGACAGCCAGGTGCTGGTGTTTCCATACAGGGGCACCCCCTGGCTTTTTGGAGTCACTGCTGGGCGCTGTGCTGTCCCGCAGCCACTCTGGTGTTCCTACTGGACTTGAAGCTCTTCTTTGTGCCGGCTACCCTCGTTGTCAGATTTTCCCAGCTGCAGGCAGATGTGGTTGAAGGCAATCTTCCTTAGTAAGAGCAATTTGGTATTTTCTCCCCTGAAAGTGGAACAGAACAACTGGAGGGCAACGCTTGTTCCATGGGCTTGGGGCACCAAGAGGAGAGCAGTCGGAGCTGGGGATGCTGAGCCCTGCTGGAGTTTGGCTACAATGATGTGTTAGGAGGATCGTGTCTATTTTAATCCATGTGAGTGGGTGCTGGAAGAGTGTGAGGAAGGGCAAGGGGATACAAACTGCTGCAGCAAGGAAGGGTGGCATACGTAGCGTGAGGCTGCCCGGAGGAGTGCTGCATGAGAGGCATTCCCCACTGCCTGTGAACAGCCCTTTGAGGGCACGTGTAGGCTTTGAAGTTTGCTCTGAAGCTTTCCCCAGGAGGTGAGATTGAGTGGGTGAGTGCTGAGCCCCAGGCCAGCAGTGAGGTGCGGACACCTGCGGGTTTTCCGTGGGCTGGCTCTAAACCTCAAGCTCTCTTCTCTTTGGGATGAGAAGTCTTGGCAGCAGGGACACTTGAGACCTGCGGTCAGTCAGCAAAAAATGAGACATGTGAGTCTCACATCCATCACAGGTGCTTGCTGCAGAGTATCTCCAAACTCTCCTGCAATTATCAAAAGCTCACTGCCAGTGAAGCCCTGGCTCAAAAGCATCTTGGGATCAAGATAACCAAGGCAGTGGTTGAAATTGCTTGTGACAAAGTGGGACTTGGCAACAAGCTGGCACGATGCTCAGCTCTTCCTGCTCCTAAGTTCCTGAGCATTTGAGCAGGTGACTGCAAGCCATGGGCTGGAGGAGAGCAGCTGGCACCAGGCATATGGTGCCAGGTGTGCCTCCCAGCCGGTGCTTTTCCCCATGTTGCCCTGGGGCAGGGCACTTCTTTCCTACAGTTACGTGAATATAAGTCACGTAAGGTGGAGCAGTGAAAAGAATGTTTTGCCTATGAGTAAGCTTTTTTTTCCCCTCCTTTCAGGAATATGAATCTCTTGAGCAAGAAAATACCTCCCTGAAAAAAGAAATCGGAAAGCTAACAGATGAAATGAAACACTTGAGTGAAGTGTTGAAGGATCACGAAAAGATCTGTCCACTATTGCACTGCACCATGAACTTTGTGACCATACCAAGGCCTGATGCACTCAGCAGCTGCCTGCCCAGATGAGACATCTCCTCGACCGTTGTTAAGTGTGATGTGTGAAAGTGCCAGTCAAGTGGGAGATGTGAAGAACTGCCTGCTTAAGGTGCGGATCTACCCTTGAAGAGGGCTGGACTTGCCCACACAGCTCTTCTCCACGTGTTTCAGTTTTCTGAATCTCGGGAAAACATCAGTATAGGAAAAAAGACAGCTTGAACTACGACTCCTTTCTTTGGTAGAATCTCCGAGCCATGGTTTTGCGTTCAGAAATATCATGGTGCAGCGCAGCCCACCATCGCTCAATGGAATGCAGACAGGGAAAAGTACCAGCCTTGGGATGAGATGCCTTTCTCCCACACGCTCACCACTAGCAACCCTTTGTCAGTTGTCATCCTTTTGTATCAGATTCTGGCTGCTGTTTTGTTTTTTGGTGTTGTTTTTTCCTCTAAACAGATTTGGCTAATAAAAAATGACAGTGATGTTCTGTCTTTATGGTGTTTTCCACCTTCAATATCCAGCATCCTTACAACATCTCTCCTCTTTGTTTGCTGGTCAAATCCAAAGTCTAATGGTAATCTTCCTGTCAGTTGTTTCATTGATTGTTTATCACTACTTCATTAGTGCTCCTTTTCAAATGCATGTAACAAATTAGTTTTCCCAGTCTTCATTTCTTCACGATTCCAAATCATCAGCTCTGCCAACATCAATTCTAAAAACGTTTTCTATCTCAAACTATGGCTCAGCCAACTTCCAGTAATGATTGCCTGCTTTGTATGGAGGAAAAGCAAAACAGAGTTTGCTTGTTTTATACATTGTTTTAAAGAGCAGATTTTAAAATGTATTGGTTTAACACACCACACCCACTGGAAATGAACTGAAGGGTTATTTGCCCTTGAAGGAATTGTTTGGATTTTTTTGGTGATGCAGTATCTTTATCCTTCATCTTGAATATTGCTTCTGTTAAGTGATAGAAGAAGTCAGTTAGGCTGAACGATTAGATCCATGTCCATGTGGCCTAGCTTATTGCAAGAGAAACATTGTTTTATTTCATCTTCAACTTTTTTTTTTTAACAAAAAGAATAATTATGACAACATTAATGAGAAATATAAAGAAAAATGTGCTTACTTCCCCCAAAGTTTCATAGAAGTGCCAGGCTCTAGAAATGTAAATGCTCTAGCCTGGCATACAGCAAGGAGTTTTTTTACAGTGCTTCCCAGTGAAAGAGTATCTTCAGATAATAAAAGGCTCCATCCGTTTGCCAGCTCTGTCACTTTGGCATTCCTATTTTTTCATCTTAGCTTAGGAGATCAATTTCTTCGCTCAGCTGGATCTGTGTATTTATCAGCAGAACATAATGTGAAAAGTCTAAAATATTTTTAATAGTTTAATTATGCATTACTGATCACTGCCAAGATAGAATTGGGGAAATTGTGTAGTCACTTCTCTGTCTTCCAAAGGACCCTCTCGTGCCATTGTCTTAGGCTAGAAACTCAAGGTCAACAGGAGGAGAGAGCCTTTGGTTTCTTTAGAAGTTTGCATTAGGTTGTTCCCAAGAGAATTTTCAATGCTTGCAGAAGCCACCTACAGCCTAAATGTGGTGTTCAAAGTTTCTTAGGGTCCTGTAAAAACTGAGTCATCATGCAAAGTAAATCAGGTGCACTCCCTGACAAGAAAAATGAAAGCTTCAGGACACTTTGCGATATGCTTTTTGGATACTGTCCTTGATAGGATTCCTTCTGTCACCCTTAAGAAAGGAAGTTATCTTGAATATCTTCATCCACCCACCCACACTCCTTCCTCCCCTGAATGCCGCAGTGTAATTCAGGCTGAGTAGAAGTGTAATGGAGAAGGTTGAACATACTGGAGATGAACAGCATTCACTCTGGAAAAATTCACTATAGCTTAGGATGGTTGGAGACCGAATTATATTTTACATCTTTTAAATATATACATGTAGCTGAGCTGAGGCTGGAATGAAAAAGAGCTAGCTGAGGTCAGGCGTGAGGCAAAAGCTCCTCTCCTGTGTGAGGGGGGAGAGAAGTGGGAGAAAAGTTCAGCCACCTTGCCTAAAATAGTCCATCCCAGCAGAACCCTCCTAATGATTCTGTCCCACAGGCCCTTTCTTCTAGAAGGAAAGATCTAGTCACCTGCATAAAATCCTCTTTATGCCCTTACTCATGCAAACATCTGTCCAGAAAATGGCTCCAGATTTTCACTAGTTCAAGATCTATTGAGTGTTCCTCATCTGTAAGCAGTAATATTGTTCTGCTATGCAAACTTAACCCAGTTTCTGCACTTAAGTTTATTGGCTTATTAATTATGTAATGTCTATGCAGAGTGTAAAATGAAAGACGGCTGAATTTACAGAAATGTTGTGTGCTTGCAACAGCAACCTAAGCCCAAGGTTGTGCTGCTCTTCCCTGGAAGAGCTGGGAGCCCCCACAGGGTCCTCGTGGTCTCAAGTTCTTTCCCACTACCAGGTATATCTCCAGCCTGTGCATTGGGTCCATGAGTAACAGCAGACATGAATCAGTGCCAGGGCTGCTTCTTCCTCCTGCATTTATTTCATTACTTTATTTCCCTGTTATTTTCCCACTGTTACTAAAGGATGCTGTGCATATTTCTTCTGTTTAATAGTTTAAGCAAGACATCTATTGCAGTGTTTTGTATGAATAAAGTTCACAGGCAGCTGAGAACCCTAAGCAAAAGAAGTGAGCAAATTGAGTGTCCCAAGCTAAATAAATCCAACCTACTGATATATTTGCAGAATTAATGTCGTTGCTGAATTATGTATTGAAAGGAACAACTTTAAAGCACTGGCTTATGTATCACTAACAAAATTATATGTATCCAGGTTGATCACACTATGTGCAGAGGCTCTTCATAAGGATAGTGATTTACAGACAGTTTTAAAACTGAAAGTATGTTCTGGAGCCTGGGATAATTGTAATGTGAATAGGGAACCAGAAAGGAGAACAGAAAGGAAAAGACCCGTTTGTTAAGGAAGCAACAGAAAGTTCTTTATCAGATTCAGACCTCTCCTTTTGCTGCAGCATATTACGCCATCAGGAAAAAAAAAGTTTCATACCTATAAATGGCTAAAAAAGTGTTTGACGTATTCTAGCTGTAAAAAGCTGTACCCTATGAATGCCGTCTACATTACACTTACATTATATTCTGATGAAGGTACATAGTGAAGATCTTTTCCATGTTCAGTTGGTGATTCACGTGAGGAGTGCTATGAACTGCAGTCATGTTTGTTCTTACAAAATATACGTGAAGGTTGCCAAGCAAGTTTGGGATTTTCCCTTTTATGTTCACAATGAAGGTTACAGTTCATCTACCTTGGGTTAGCATGGATTTCCTCTTTTCTTTGAGTCTAATGACAAATCAAAATGCTTGGTTCAAACTTAGACAAAGACACAAAAATTCATTTCCGTGGCAGATAGAGTCCAATTTGGCTATTTGTCCATTCAGTTCTTTCAGATAATGTTGGGTCAAATTTAAATTGATCATATTTTTAAAAGATAATTTTAGCTTTCAAAGATTAAAAAAAGCAACAGAAAGACAAAATCAAGCTTCCCAAAATGTCTACAGTGTAGCAGAGATCAAATATTATACCCGAAGAGAGTTAATTAGAGAAAAAGTCCTGTTCCTGCCCCATGATGTTTTGTATCAATGTCTATGAATGTTTACAGTCATATTCATGTAGTCATCCCAAGCCCCACAGAAAAGTACACCCTTTTTTAAGAACACAGTTAAAACAGCCTATTCTACAGCTACCACATCTTTCTGTTCTTCCTCCGTTGTCTGCTTGTTCCTTCTATAATAGCTGCTGGTCTCCCCTACATTTGCTGCTATTTGCAGTAGCCCATGTATTCTCCTGTTATATAATTTGAGATGCTACTTTTTGTTCCCCCTCCTTCCCTTGCTTTCCTTCTTCTCTTATGTGGTGTGGTGACAACACTGCTAAGTGTTATAAGTATTATAGTAGCAAGTCTAATCTATAGGACTGTATATAAATTGAACTTTGCTGGCACACCCTATATATGATTAAAGTATATTACGTGTGGCTAGCTTTGTCAGCTGAATATTAAGGAAGGTGTCTGTGCAGACTTTTAAAGTATACTTAGAAGTGACATAACCTTGACTCTAGCACATAAAACCCATACTATTTCCTGTCCATAGATGAACGCTTTGCTGCATGGTGTTTGGGGTTTCCATTCGTGAATCAGTCTAGAATTTCTGCTTCAGTGAAAGTGATAGATAAAACAACTATTAAAAAAAATCCCTTTACTCTTCTTCCCATCAGTGTGGTGATATAATTCATGTCACAGGAAGGAAGCATGTCTGATAAGCAGGAGAAGCAGTGGGTTTACTTACTGTTACAGAGACTAATGATACTCTCTTAACAGGAAGACTAGGAGTTGTCAGTAAACGTTCAGTTGCTGTCAAGTGGTCACTGGAGAAACATTTTGCATTTACACACATCATCTGGTGTGGGTACCCATCTGCAAAGGAGTGAAAGAATTTGGATTATTTAATTGCAGATACGTGGGTTCTACACTGATTTCACTGGAAGTAGGAACAGTCCTACAGCTGCCCCAGAGGACACGTGGCACTAAGTTTAGTAACTCAGGTAATATTTAACTAAAGAACTGTTAAAGACTAACTTAAAGTGGGTAACTGTTAATAAGGAAGCCATTGTAGAGATCATTCTTGAAACTGCATTCTCCTTTTCTGCTACTTACTCAGTTTCGTTGTTGTTGTTGTTGTTTTCCCTAGATAGTTGCTATGGAAAAAATCCATAAGAATTTAGTAGAATTTTAAACTATGACATCAAAAGTAAGAGCTTGCCTAGTCTGGAAATAGCTGGCACAGCTTTTGCAAATACTCTGTTCTCTAGTAGATATGTGTTCATTCTGCTCTAAGGGTATCGTTATAGTTCTCTTTGGAAGTGGATTAGCTAAACCACAAATGGCTCTCTTGATATAGAATGAAAAAGTTCACCTGGAGAGTTGGTACAGAATGACTACTATGCTTCAATTTCACATCTTTTCTTATCCTTAAGCAGCTTCTACAATAGCCAAATAGAAAGTGATACCCTTTATAGGAGCTTTTGTTTTAAGTCTACATTAGAAGAGTTGTGTATACATTTGGTAAGTTCTATAGATTGCCATTATAGCTTTTTATACTCGTTTAGGTACTGTCCAGTTAAGTCTGCTACAGATTGTTTGTCTCAAAACTCAGTTCTGGATAGATGTGTCTAGTGGGTCAAAAAGGAAGTTAAGTGACAACCTACATATGTCGTAATGGGGTTATTTCTTTACATGCATATTTGTGTTCTTTAAGAGAGAAACTTCCATATAACCGTGCAAGAGCCTGATGAAACCCCACTGGGAATTCTGCATATATTTCTGCTACACCATGATAAAGAAAGGTGAATCAAAACTAATATAAGTACATAGAAGAGCTGCTAGGAAAAAAAAAAAAGATAATGACTTTTTTTTTTTAATTTGTTTCAGGTTGTTAGGCAAATAAAGTCTGAGAAATAGTAGGATTGTTGTCTATGTAATTATCATGAAATAAAGAAGATGGCAGGGAAAGAAGTATTGTAGATAAGTGATGGGGTTTGTAGAAAACTAAATAGGAGTAATTTGTACATATTTTTGAGCTACGTATCTTCAGAAGTTTCAGCTTATAAGAAGGAGGTTCAGGAATAGCTTTCCACCAGAAATAGTGTGTGAGCAATGCCACAGGTAAACAGGTACACCTGCAACTTGTTTTAGGATGAAACCTGACTCTTTGATGTGAGATCAGTGGAGAATTCTGGTGATCTAAAATATTTCCTCCCATTCCACGTACTTATTTTCTTTAGAAAAGATCTGAAGTTGTTCTTAAAAAGTTAGATATTCAGTAATAAATAAATAAATAAAGACAAATAAACAGAACAAACAAACCCAAGCAATCCCTGAGGTTCCTGTATCTCACCTCATTACCCAGCAGCTCATTTAGCCAAGAGAGCGAACACAGGTGTTACGTTTTGTCAGCAGAAGCAGTATCTCTTGTCAAAGTAAAGAACCGATTAAAGTAGGAAAAGAGCAGAAAAGAGAGAGAATTTTTCTTCAGTGTTTCCACTGAGCAGTTCCAGAACAATCAGAAAACTCTTCACAGAAAAGCAGCAACATAAAATAAAAACAGGAATGTGGGAAATTTCCCAAACTGTTTAGTTGTTTAAAAGCTGAGTTACTCCAGCTTTAGGAATACGCGTTTGACAGAAGATTGCAGGAAATTTTTGTTTCTCTCACATGCAGTTCATTGATTAAATATATAAACAGGATGTCTATAAGGGCAGAAAGTTTTAAAACAGGATTTGATACTAAGCAAGAGAGCTGCTAGTTCCCTTTTAGCTATTTGAGTTTCATCTTTGCTTATCAGAGCTGTTTTAAGGCACAGTAATTTCCAAGCGCACTATTAGGTTGTGAGGTAAATAACCTCTAGAGATGAATTTATTATTTTTTTTTACTGTAAATGACAATAGTACACATGGCTAGAAATTTCCCTTGTAAATTCTGATCATCCCATTTGTTTTCTAAGTTCCAGTATGGACTCAGGACCAATTCCGCCAGTGCATTAAGAAGATACGTGCTTATGCCTTTCTAGAACACGATCCATCAGCTGTGTGTAAGGGCTTGGTTAACATCCAAGAGCTGTAGAATTTGAAAGAGCCCTTCTGATCAAACAGGTGAAGTGAAGAAACTACTTATATATTCCTTTTATGAGAACAAAAGCCCAGTTCTCAAGGTTAATAAAATACTGACAGAGCCTGCTTTGGTATGGGCCATTGTCCGGTTGGTTGTTCCACAATTCTCCAGTCTGGAGTTTCAGGTATCACAGGGAATCTTCAAGAGTCAGTGAGATCAGCCCAGGCAGAGCAGCTTGCAGCTGAGTTAAGTATGAACAGAGGTACAGGTGACTGAGAGTTGTTAACATGAAGCTACATGGTAACTCCAGCTTTTCATTGGCTGTTCTAAATGACACTCACGTGTGAATACACCTGTATTTTTTATTGCTCTGTTAAGAAACCGTGTGATCAAAGCACTTTCTCCATGAATTGTTGGATTACCAAATTTTATATCAGTCCCCTATATTGTAATATTCTACTTAATTCATATGAAAAACTATTTCTACAGTATTTCACTAACTGGTTTTGCATCACTGTTCCTTTCCATGTTTTCTTTACATTTCCAACTAGAAATGGTCACTATCTCTAAAATTCAGGAAACAATGCATAATTATCCAAAAACAGGTAATTGCTTTTATTTCAAGTTGTAACTTCTATAATGGTTAAGAAAAATGAAATTATTTTACCCTTCAAGCATCAGCTATACACGTTAAAAGAAAATATGTATAATGGGTTTTCATTTTCAATTTCACTTTTAGTACAGTATCTGACATCAGATTCTATGGAGACTGTTATCTGTCTTGTTTTCTTGATTTGCTCTCACAAACTGGAAGAATATATGATTATAAATGACAACACAAGGACATCAAACTGTTGAATGATTTCTTGATAAAAATCCCATTACACAATCTGCATACTTGTTTCATACCAGAGCAGTAGGGCTTCAATAATCTATCCCAAGTCAATATGCAGAATCTGTCTGTTCTTCATAGAATCACAGAACAGTTTGTGTTGGAAGGCTCCTCAAAGCCCACCCATCCCTAATCCCAGCCATGGGCAGGGCTGCCCCCCCAGGGCCCCATCCAACCTGGCCTTGTGCGCCTGCAGGGATGGGGCACCACAGCTTCTCTGGGCAGCTGTGCCAGGGCCTCACTGCCCTCTGAGTATAGAAATTCCTCCTAATATCTAATCCTAATTTTCTGTCTTTTAGTGTAGAAATGTTACTTTTTTGTTCAATCATTACGCGTCCTGATAAAAGCCCCCCTCCTTCCCAGCTTTTCTGGAAGCCTGCTTTAGCTACTGGAAGGTTGCTATAAGGTCTCCCTGAGGCCTTTGCTTCTCCAGGCTGAATAATCCCAACTCCACCTCCAATTAACATTCCGATTTTCCTAATAATAATAGTAACTTTCTGCATCACTTCTGACATTTTCCAAATGCTATTGAATGAACTAATATTTTTCACTGGGCTCTATCATACACCATGAGTTACACGGCTGTTGATTATCACGTAACATGTACGTCTCTCCAGCACCATGTGCTTTACCTACTAACCATGTGAGCCCTTCAGGGCAGAGGCATTTCTTACAATGAATAGTCAATTCAGGGAAATGTTCCAGTACTTTTCTGGTCTTTCCACGCCCTGATACACTTGATTAAAACTCCTCTGCTATTACGTATACTTTATCATGCAATATGACGGCTGTGGGAACACCAGCCTGTATCGCGCAGCCTGCGATGGTTGGTTCTGTGTAAGCCCTACCTTGTGGCACCTGATGCCTGTGCACGCTCCTTTTAGTTTTCCTTATTATCCCCTCACAGTGCATAGCACCTCCTTGTATGTGGCTTGGGTTGGAGTATTTGAGTTGCAATAATTCAGCGTAATTTCCTTTTAACTTCAGTGACATCTTCTTAACTACATAAGAATTGTGTCATTGCACATAGAAAGTGCATGTTTCCTCACCTTAGCTCTGCACTTGCTTGGAACCCATTCAGCACTGAGTTCAGCGAGAGTTCAGCCACATGGCACACAAAAAGGGCAGACCATGGTCCACGGCATCATATGTACAATGATTACAACATGTTTAAAAAATGTGTCCAGTCCTGCAGCATGTTCAAGAAACTTGGCACATTTACACGGTGCTCTACATAGCCAGAATCTACTGCTTTGTAGTCTGAAAGATTATGCCTTAACGTGAGAAATGAGAAATAAAATTTTCTGCTTCAGGGTTCATTTTTGTTGTATAGCAGCTAGGTTCCTGAATCTATCTGTACTCTCTAAAATGTTTTTATAGCAAGTCATGCTTGCCAATGCAATATTAAATGGTCTCCAAACACCGTTTTAGCTGACTTGCCATGTTCTCTTCACCATACCTCACTTCGTAATTACTGCCTCCCACTGCCAATAACTCATGCCCTCCAGAAGGCCCTGTTTAAGAGTGAGTAATAAAATACTGAGAGATTAATATTAGGTTGATGACAGATCATTTAATGCAACTTTTAGCAAAACTCCCCAGTGTCTGGGAAATTGGCAGGATGCTGTTGATGGCTGCTTTCTGATGTCATTCCATTAGCAACCAAGGGTTAGGGCTCTCAGGTTATTCTCAAGTTTAATGGAACGGGTTTCTCTTTAATCTTCAGTCCTCTCAGGGAATTGTATGAAGTGTGTTTTATTCACATATATTTGGCATGAAAGTGGGTCTTCCTAGATTACAGAACAAGATTTGTGTCACCGTCACAGTATTGTAGTTAGTAAATTTAAATATTTTCACTTAGTGTGCGCTAACACTTCCAGAGAGAGCAAAAGAGCCTCACACGCATGGATCCAAGTTGATGCTCTGAAATTGCGTTGCATAGATTAGGTTTTCTACATGTCCTATGGGAAATTCTGAATGGTTGCCTACGTTGCCAAGCACTTGGATTAACTGCCTTACTGATTGCAAAACTGTAATCTCAACAACTCAACTCAAATAATAAAACATCACACCTGTTTCTTTCCCTGTACCAACCAAACACCTTTATGCACTCCTGATGATACAAAAGAGTTTTCAAAGTGATTGCAGGTGATGCTTATCTCATTTACAAGCTGATTTCAATTCGGATGTTCAAGCAGGTTCCAGCTGACTAAGGGCAATGATAAATTGGCTCTGGTAAATTCATCAGCCGCAGTTTAAGACACAGCTACTCCTTTGCTGTTGGTTACCAGTAGTTATAGAAGGGGATACGTACACCAGCTTGTCCTACTTCAGTTCACACTCAACTGCTTTGGTTCCTTTGAAATGTTTTAAGAAATTGCATGATGCTTGCTTGCCTTTTACTAACAATAGAGTCAAAGAGTAAGAAATACCAATTTTAAACCTGGGAGAAATGCTGGAATGAAACCCTCTCCTTTAAGTCAGTGGGGCTTGCCATCCTTAACTGCCTCTCTGCTGGAATTTCAAGCGAGAAGTTCAGCTCCTGTTCAGCACAGGGAAGGGAAATGGCAGATGATACAGATACCCAGGGATAAAAATAAGCATTGGTTGTCCCTGAAATCAGATGATGCTAGAAATTTCATGCTAGATTAGCCCTATGTGAATATATCTTCTGGATGCGTAGCTGTAACATGAAAAGACACCAAAAGCAAATCTCTGATTGAGAGAGTGGGTATTCATAACATTTTCTGGGTGTCTATGTCAATCGAAGCAAGCCTTATCTGCCCACCCCTAGCTGCTCCTTCTCCCATATTGCTATCTTTCCAAGGATGCCAACGCAGTGTTTCTAGGTTTTGTAAGAAGCAGGGCAACTGGTTGAAAAGTAACCTTGAAGGAAGAGGGAGCCTTTTGTGAGCACTGTTTGTCTGATCCTGTTTACAGAACAACTTGACAAAAGGCAAGAATGACGCAGTTGAAGGGGGAGAACTTGCCATGCCAGCGAGACAAGAGCGGCTGGTGGCAGGAGAATGCCTTGAATCAGTAGGTTGTGCTTCCCACCAAACGCTGTGTGTCACAGACCACCTTTGGCCTCATTTTGTATCTAATATTTGTATACATAAATGGGACAGATAGTCTGTCATTTGATATCTGCCTGCACATCTTAGCTGCCTTGTTACTGCGCGTTAGTAATAGCTGAACTCTTCGACATTAATAGGCAAATGCTTTCTAAATTGACCGCTTTCAAGCAGATGAGGAAGATTTGCCAGTTACCCAGAATTACGCTCTTATTGGTCATAATTTCTCTGGAGCATTATTGAATCAGATGTAATAAACTGAAAAGATTCCCCTCCCCCCCATTCTCCTTTGGGAATAAACAAAGTAGAGAGAACTTTGTAAGAATTTGACTGATTTTAAAGTTCATCTGTAATTAGAATAATCACTTTTTTATTTTGTATATGGATGTATTTTTGTACTATCTTCATAAGTATTTTGTGAACCACTGGGTGACATAAATGTCTATTTTTAAATAAATATATGCTTTCAAGAGAACGCAGTGTATATGCTATAGACCATTTTCACCTCTATCTTGGTACATGCTAAGGCATTACTGGTTGATACTCAGTAGGATATTGCTCTTCATGATTGCTGTTTTCAGTATTTAAAAACCCTAAACTAGCCTTTGCAGTAGGGTGAATGTGGTACTACCTAACACTTCTGAATCCTGTGAATCATGGAGGATTGGCAGTCCACCCATGCATTAATTCACTCTGAAGTAAGACTTGCCATCACCAGTGGAATAAACTGAGCACTAGTTGTAGCTTCCTTGTGTTGTTTTTCTTTCGGGAGGAGCTGAATAACATACAGTAGTGGAAAAATAATGTCTTACATGGCATCTGATGTACAGAACAGAGGTTCCCAGCCAATGAGGCAAGACTTACAGGCAAGGAATGCATCTGTGACATTGAGGAATGTGCTCCACAGGACTCCTCTGAGAACTGGAAGGCATTAACAGTTTCCTCAGGTGAGGTTCATCTTCCCAGAAATAAAATACTAAAACTGTTAGGAAGTTTAAGAGAGAAATTGCACTTGATGTAAATTGCATTCTGCTTCCAGTTGAGAGAGAATGAATTGAGCCTAACACCTTCCAGAAGTGCTTACTGATTGTGTTACCAAGTTTATGTCCATACTTTCTAAAAGAAGTTGCCAGAAGTTTCAGTTCTATAGCAGAACTAGCAGAGTAAATTGTCTACAATCAGTGATCAAACTGTTCCTGAAGCTGCCTCCAAATCTTTCTCACCAAAGTGGCTGCAGACAGCTGGTGTGATTTGTTACACATACTCTCTCCTGAGCTGCTTACTTTATAAATCTTTATAAATTACTTAAACTGTTTGCTGTGTGCATGTGTAAACCTGAAAGCATGCATGTGCAGCACAATGCCATGTAAAATAAATAATGTCTTATGAAAAGCAAACCTGATGAGTTGGCAGGCCATGAGATAGCTATTCCTTCTGAGAAGCAGAGCAGATTGTCACCCAGGACTATACTAGAACAGTGCTGGTAGGGAAACCACATGATGGTGCAGCATTTTCACCATTATGACTTAGGCAAGAGTGATGTGCTGCAATCCTCTTGTGCCATAAGTCAGTGCTTGCTAAAACGGCTGCGAGGACTTGAGTCAGTCCTTCTGCTTGTGCACTGTGAGCATGCACAAAAATGTTGATTCAGATTTCTCTGGTAATTCACTCAGCGCTCACGCTCCTTTCATTCAGTGTTAGCATATACCAATACCCAGCTATGATTTGAAATGCTCAGTACTGCACAACGAGAGGACGCAGATGCCCAGAGAAGCTGTGGTGCCCCATCCCTGTAGGTGCTCAAAGCCAGGTTGGATGGGGCCCTGGGCAGCTGAGCTGGGGGGGCAGCCCTGCCCACGGCTGGGATTGGGACTGGGTGGGCTTTAAAGTCCCTTCTAACCAAAGCCATCCTGTGATCCTACAAGTGACCACGGTGTATTTATTACTCGTGCAGCAGCAGAGGCTGAAGGCACAAACCCCGTGCACCCCGGGGCCCGTGGCTGCTGTTATCTATGCATCCTGCTTTCACGAGGGCGGGCTGCTGGGCTATACCTGGAAGCCATCAGAAAATCCCAGTGACCATATTTTGTTACTCATGAAATACAATCTATAAATTGCCTTCAGGGACTCTCCATCCAGATAACCAGTGGGTTCAGAATTTTCATTTACAGGATCTCAGCTTGCCGAAATCAGGGGAAGTCCCTGTCACATACCATAACGCCGCATAAGTCCGAAGTGCCTGGAAGTTACACGACAAGCCACGCTGACTCGCATGTACGCTCCGCGTCCCCGCCGGGACGCGCGGGGCAGGCTTTGTGCACGAGCCTCACGCCTGGCCTCAGGGAGGCACGGCCGCCTCAGCTGGGCAGAGCTGGAGCCCATTGAGAGGCACAGAGCGGCCGCGGGAGTGCGTTCTCCTCACGCGCGCCCGCCGGCGCCGTAACTACCACAGCCACTAACGGCCGCTGCGCGCCTCGTCCCGCCCTTCAGCCGCGGAGGCGGAGAGGCCCGGCCGGGGGCGCGCGGCGGCCGCGCAGCCGGAGCCACAGCGTCCTCTGGCGGCACGAGCCCGCCCGCGCGCGGAAAGTGAAAGGCTGGCCGTTGAACTCTGGAAAAGGCTGAAGGAGCAGGCGGGTGCCTCTGGAGCAGAAGGAAAGGCCCGCCTAAGGCCACCGCGGGGAGCCCCGCTGCAGGCCACAGAGCTCGGGCCGAGGAAACCAGGCTTTTATTGCTGGGTAAAAATAGAACGTGTGCAGACCGCTCTCCAGGCTGCTCGGTTGGGTTTATGGCTATTGGGAACATGTCGGGATGCAATGAGCCGGCTCTGACAGTGCCGTCCATAAACCCACCGCTGTTCTAAGAGAAATCATCCATCATCCCGGTACAAATCCCAGCAGCCGTGGTGTGACTGGCTTCGGTGACTGCTGGGTGCTGGCTTGTCATTAAAGGGCCCAACTCGGAACAGTTTGCTTACATGCAGTCCTGTTTCAAATTAACAAGAGTCACATCAAGATGATGCAAGAGAGATTTATAGTCTAATGCAAGAAATACGTACCAATCTTGCACAAACCATGTGTAGCAATTGCATCATTCTGGCACCAGTAACAGTACGTTCGCTGACACGCCGCTGAGTGAAGGTAAGAAGCAAAAGATGTGATGTTGCAAGGACTGTGCTTGCTGGGAGGGAAAGACTCCATCCGCTGGGGCAGGCAGTGCCAACGCACTGTCCGAGTGTCAGTCAGTGGGGAGGAGTGGAGGCAGTGAGTAAAGTGCATCCGAAAGCTTGTTTCACTTCTGCTTGGTGCTGCTTGCTAGCAGCCAGCACATAGCTGGTTACTGCCTTTGGGCTGCTCAGCAGAGCTGCTCTGGGGGCAGTTTGAGTGAGAAACATGTTCTGGAAATACCACATTTCATCGAAGGAGACAGTGAATAGAAACCTTGCATTCGGGCTCTTATTTCTTACTGTCTGTACTAGAAGACGTGAAATACCCCATGGTTTTGTGATTTGTTGTTGGGTTACTCACAGCACGCTCGTGGTTCTTGTTGGAAGTGCTCTGCACAGATGCGAACTAAGAGGTCTCGGTATGAGCTGGACCTTTCTCCTTCTGAGCAATCAAATTACATACAAGAACTGAACCACTCATTAGAGGACTGGCAGAAGTCTAGATTGCATGCATTGAATTCTGCCCTTTGTTATACCTGCTGGGATCAGCCATTGGTTTCATTCATGCTACAGTCTCTGCTATTAAGAGGAAAAATCTTAGTTGTTCGTGTTGCCTCTAAAAATATCTGATTGTGTATGTTCTTCCCTTCTTTTTGCCCAGGGTCCTAATATTTCCTTTCATTATCTTCATCCCTAGGGATGGTGACAGTCTTTCTTAGAAAATTCAAAAGAGATGCAAGAAACTGCTTTCTTCCACAGCCCACATGTACTTATCTATGATTTATCAGAAATGCGAGTAATTGGGGGAAAAGCTCTCTCTGAATTTCTGGGAATGGCAATACCTAAGGGATCCCCCAAATGATATTTCTCTCTCTTTCTATTTTCCTATCATATTTTGTCTGCAGGTGGCACTGGCAGTTATCTCCATTTCTAACAAAAAAAAAGCTGAAGATTATTTTTTCCTCTGTGTGAAATAATCACATGGCTTTTTGGCACAGTTTCCCTCTTTGCCAGCTCAGGACAGTAGCATGTAAACCCCTGAACCAAACTACAATTTCTTGTATCGTTCTTTCTAACAAGTATTGCTGGCATGCCCGTGAAATGGATGTTTATAATCATTTGCTTTATTTTTACTCTGGTAAAGTAATGTTCTGTGTTTTGCACTATTAAATACACGGAGAATTTTGACAGTAGAGCCAAAGAGAATCTCTTACCTTTCTTTATGAATGAATGTGAGTATTTTATGAAAAAATCAAACCACGTTTCTTGAATGGATTTCTCACTTTCAATCTATGATTTTGGCTTGCTAGTTGTCTGTGTGACCTTCTAAAAGTTTACAGGTACAAGGAGGTTTCTGATATCTTTTAGTGAGAAAATTATACCTACCTATGTAAGGTGAACCAAAAAGCTGGATATCCAGGTTAAAGTCTGGTCCCAAACTGACTGAAAAGCTGAAGGGCACAACTTTGCCTTTATCTGTTTCTTAGCAAAGTGATGAAGGATGAGGTAAAGGAGGTGTTTGGTTGGTTCCAGGGCTCAAGAAACCGACCTCAGGCTCCAAGTGCTGCTTCCTCCTTGCGAGGCCTTGCGTTATGGGGATTTGTTCATCTACACCCAGTCGAACATGGTTACGCTGTGCTCAGGATGTACTGAGAATTAAAACGGGTATTGTAAAAGAGAGCAGCTTATTTCAGTACAGAGAGGTTGGAACAAACGTTTGCTTATGCCTTTTTTTTTTCATTAATAGATTTTGTTTTCTATTCAAAGGAAAAGAATTTTCACTCTTAGTAATGAAATGGTCCACCTAACAGCAATACGTGGAATACTGTAGATCTCCCAGCGAGTGCCATGGGTTGGACTGACTTCCCATCTATTTAAAAATGTGATCCCAAAAAAAGCAGATAAAAAAAAATCTCTCTCATCCCCACTCATAAATCAGGAGCTGCAACACTCCTTTGTATCCTGCCTGGCTTTCCAAGATGGGATTTTAGCACTTCAGAAAAGTGCCACGATTTTGTATTTGTACACTGTGCGGTGGTAAAAGAAAGCTACAAATTCATTTGTGGTTTCTAAGCACTGCTTATTACAATACATATTAAGCCAAGTTTAACAAGGACTTAAATCGTGGTGTAAGTTTCTGATGGTGTGCAGATTATTCCTAAAAGAGGAACATGTGATAAAATGCAGCGAGTTGAGCTAATTCAGTGCTCAGCAAGCATGCCAAAGAAAAGCAATGGAGATGCTTAAGAGAAAGAAGTGTGGGAAGATGATCTATACATTTGGGGAGAACTGGTAAATCTTAAACTCTCCTGTAAGTTGCTCATGTCATCACGGGCTGGGGATCAGGTGCTTTGGAGTAGTTGCCATTAGTGATGTGCTCGGCCTCCCTGCTATGGAGAAGCTATGGAGCACACAGTGTGTGCAGCAGCACTGGTGAGAATGGTTGAGTTTGAATGAGCTGGAAATGCTCTGGGTTGTGCTGGGAGTCTTGGGATCCACTGGAAAGAGATTCCATTGAGAGCTGTGCCTGGGGGTTTGTGCTTTGAGGGGGCATGGGAAGGGCAAGGGTAGGAGGGGGATAGGGTAGGAGTTAGGATAAGGCTAGAACTGAAAAAGAGCAAGAGTTGGGGAACTGTTGTTTCCAAATTTCTCTTACCCTTTACTGTAATACTTTCACACTGTTAATCCAGAAAGAAAAAAAATGAAAGGAAAATACTTTATATCCCGCTTGGCTTTCAATTTTGTTATACTAGAAGAACTGCTGTGACACACTTGGTGCATGAGAATATTTGTCTTTCAGTTTAAAACTGTAGCTTACCTGTTGATGTGGGTAGATGAATATCATTGAGAGCTTGTGGCTTTCCGCCGTAAGGCAGATAGTGCTATCTTCCTTTTTGCAAGCCAGTGCATATGAAGTTGCACAGGTCACTTTGCCCAGCACCTCTCTGTGAACAGTTTATATTACCTGTGAGCTGATTCTCATCTTACACTTTCTGAAGAATAATCACTGAAGTGAATGTTTCTTTTGGACACCAGGATTATAGGTTGTGCCACTATTTAGTCACTTTAATTTTGACCCATATGTGTTTTGGAGATGGATATTTGCCCACTCTGCTTCTAAATCTGGCTCGTTGCACTCTTACTAAGTAAGTCTGGAAGGGACAGAAAGAGACCTCCCTCTAAAATTTAATCCAGATCACATGCATCGTATGGCACAGAACAAGAACCACAGAGTCCTCTGCCAGTCCTAGATCTTATAAAATCTAAACACACCAGTAATCACGGAGTCTATTTTTAAATGTTTACCATGACTCTCAAAGGCACATACGCATTTAACATCTGTATCTTTTTAAAGTGTTATTTATTCTAATATACCACATCTCTGGCAGTAATTTTGTGCTAATTGCTCAGAACATGCTGTCCTTTGGGAGGTTATAAATTTAAGTATGACACTTACTGTGTTTTTTCAAATTTACACATATTGAATATTTAACCAACTCAAGATCACTGGGAGCTCGAGGTGCCTGCCTATTTCACTCCAAAAGTATGGATTTATTTCCATGAGTCAGAGAAGTAGAATTACCTTTTCCTGAGGTTGGAGTGATCTGTCTTTCCATGTAAGATGCTACTATGGTAATGTCGGTTGTGTTACTAGGGTGACCTAAAAACACTAACTGAATGTCTTACACAGAATTCATTTTAAAAGAAACTGAGCATTACCTTCTGTTCCCTCACTAATGCATATGGTTGTCCACATTTAGAAATACTTATTAGTTCTTGAATTTTAGTTACTTGAAGTTAGACCCCCGAAGGATTTAAGCACCACTGAAGTCATCACAATTCCAGCTCTCTGCTGCCTAAGCCTTTGCTTCTGTTCACCTAGGCTTGCACAGACATCGGGTTCCACCATCCGTGGTTGTGCAGACCCATAGCTCTCGCCATGTGCCCTGAGCAGGACTCTGCTTTGCTATCTGACAGGATCTGACGTGGCGTTCATGCTGAGTGTGCATACATGTGGCAGCTGTGTATGTATTTAGAAGGCTCACTCTCAAATGTTCCTTCCATGATGGCTGTACAGATTGCAGTTGGCAGAGGCTGGGCTGGGGACACAGTACGTTCTCTTTAGAACCACAGAGTTCTTTATCAAGATAGCAGGGTTTTTTTTTTTTGGTAGGGTATTTTCTCCAGACCTTGGGACATTAATACCTCTCTTTCATTCACATGCAAAGAACCAGTACGCTAATGCTTTCCTACTTAAGGAACAGCCTGAATTGCCAGACATAACTGGATATCCTCTCAGCAGCTAGGACACTGACTATATAGGTATATGCCTGTGAATAAGAGAGCTGAGGTTTGGCAAAAAGAACAGAGACCTATGGTGTATGTCTCTGAATATACAGGGGGAAGGGGTCAGTTATGAAGGAACATAACTTTGTCTGTATCTGTGCTTGCGACTGGTCAGCTTTTAGAATCTAGTTTCCAGTGTGTGATAATTGTCTTGCAGTGTCTGAGCTAGCGGTGTTTTCTCTGTACTTCAGAAAATTGTCACTAAATAAATGTTCCAATAACCGTGAATGCTGGTAGGGCTGGCTGTACAAGCGATCAAAATTGAAAGACAATTAAATGTAAAAGCATCTGGCTGGGGATGAGGGGAGAACTACTCCAAGTTTCTTTAAATGGTTGCGATGCGTTTTTGGGAAGAGTTGGAAAATGGCCCTTTGACAGGTTCCATGTCTTCCTTCTCTGGTGTACACATCTCAGTGCATGGAAAGTATTATTACTCTGGAATTTAAATGTGTCATATGTGCCATAGTCATTAGTCTGGAGTTTTGAGGGGAGAGAAAGATGAGAAACCAAGGAAGGAATTGAATCAGATCTCTCTCCCTGCATTAGTCCCTTATCATTTCTTTTACACTTATACAGATCTCTAATACCCTTTTTTCACTGCGCAGGACCTCCTGCTGCCCAGATACAGCCCTAGATATACTGATGCCTTAGTCAAACATAGGATTGTTCATGTTCTCTCCTGGGTCCTTTTGTCTCAGAAAACTTGTCCCTTTATCTAATTCTTCCTCCAAGTGGCCTTCGTGAGGCCCGATACTCATTGGCAATGCACATCTCCTGCCCTCAGGCACCTGGGAGTGGGTGCTGGCTGCTGCTCTCAGAGTCCAGGGTTCAGTGGCACAGGAGAAGGAGCAGCTGTTCTTATCTCAGGGTGGAAGTTTGGCTGGCTGACTGCCTGCACGTGAGGGTCTCTATAGAGAAGAACTGGAGGCTAACAGCTGACACTGCTCAGTAGTAGTTTTCTGCCTCTTCACAAATGCTGCTGTAAGTAGTCATCTAGTTAACTTCTGCGAAGATTGCTTTTGCTACTCTTGTCAGTGTCTAGGAGGACCAGAGGAGCTAAGAAGTGCTTCTCTGGAAAGCACTTCCAAACGTCCCTCGTTTGGTTTGTTATTACCTTTTTCTTCACTCTAACCCATGGCTTCTGCCACAGTGACTTTTTCTGGCTCAAGTGTATTATTCCCCCTTCCAAATGTCTGTACAGAATTCTTGCCTGTGCTGAAGAGGGTTTGAGCATGTCTTTTTTGAAAGACAGTGGCTCTCATGCTGCCTGAAAGCATTACCAGCCAAAGCACTCACTTTCCCAAAGGCACAACACCTTCTGTAATTTAGGCATTTATTTACAGTATAATTATCTATTATGCTATGCTTTTGTGCTGCACACACTTCAGATGTATTGTAGTCCCCTGCAAATATTTTGGAGACCAAGATGTGTGATTACTTGTTCATTTGAATTTGTAACTGCAGATTTCTTCAGTAAATAGCTCCTAGATGAGATTATCTGTGATTCTATTTGCATGGCAGTAAGAATCTTAAGTCCATTTGTTTAGTGTTTTCTGTAGACACGTTCTTTAAAGATTCTGCCCATGTTACATACGGAACTACGCAAGCTACTGCACATAGAGAAGGAAGAATGTGGTATGTTATCTTACTTGGAAATACTGGGTTACACAATTAGAAGATATTCCATCATTCATGTGTAAGATAGCAGAGCTGACCTTCTGCTTGCACTCTCAACAGTGGCATTTCCTGCTTTTGAATACATTTTTGTGCAATTTAGTATTTGCTTTAGCTTCCTGTGGAATAGTTTCCCTTCTCTTTAGGGGAACTATTGAGTTGTTTCTATAAAGCAGCTTTGGCACATTCTGTACGTTTGAGTAATAACTTCTAAAAAAAAGTGGGAGTGGAGGGGTAAGTACACAAAGGGGTAGAAGAGTCAAAAGTGTTTCGAGTAAATTCAGATAAGAGTAACAGAGAGCTTTTTGCTACATTTAGTTAAACGCAGAGGGGCATGGTATTATTTGAAAGGCAGGTAATTTTTGAAGTTAATTTGTCCGTTCTATTGCTATTCATCCTGAGGATTTTTTTTTTCTTTGAACATAATGTGGGAAACCGTTCAGAATTAGCACTTGTAAGCACTAGTTTCTACAGCTACCCTTTCCTTGGTCCGTGGGTAGTTTTGCTGTCAGCAAAGGAATGTGACGTGACCAAACCCAGACATTCAAAACTCTTTTAATAGAGCCCTCCCCTTCCCCAACAAATAAACAAGCCCCAGATTCCCAGAACATTTGTTTCTAAACATGAAACATTAACAGTCTAATGAATTGAATCTTAGTATGTTTTCTTTTGGTTTCTGAACTTCTTACTTCAGAAATAAGTAATATTTCTAAAGCTTTCACTTCAGTAATGAGGAATGAGTTGCTCATCCCATAATGTGTAACTCAGTTCTGGGGCTTCGAGAACGCGTAGTAAAACCACAGGAATTAGCTATAAAAGTGGAAGATGCAAATCCTGTATGATACAGTTTTGAAGGCTGTAGGAGATAATAGCAAGAAGGGAACTTCTCACCCTGCCACTATCAGAGGTCTGTGTTTATCCAAGTCAGTAGAGAAAGGATCTCTGTTCCAGCCAACTGCACTCAGTCAGCAGCGGGACTATTGTATACTTGATTACTCCCCAACTATTTTCTTTTGTGCCAATCTCAACTCTTAACCAAGAAATTTGTCAATAGACTGACAATATTGACTGCAGAAAGCACCAAATGGAGTTCACATATGCTCTTCCATTACCAAAAAAAAAAAAAAAAAAGTATTTCTGGGGTATTCATGAAAACCAACTGAGCTGTTCTAGACCTATGTGCTGCTCATTCCTAACTTAAAAATTGAAAGGGAAAAAAATAAAAAAATAAAAAATTAAAAAAATTAAGGTAAAATTGACTCTGCCATCATGTGCAAAATGCTGAAATGTTGGGCTTGATTTTATCATTACTTCTCAGGAGGGAGACTTGAGGGTTATGGTTGAGAGTTCCATTGCACCAGGCTTCATTCTTGGCAGTTATAAAAAAAGAAAAGAAAAGAAAAGAAAAAGAAAGCAAACCAAATTCCTGGAACTATTAGGAAAGGAATAGTGAACGTCAAGATCCCACCATATTGATCCATGGCTTGGCTACGTCTTGAATACTGTTTATAAATATGGTCTCCTGATCTTAAACTCCTGGAAAAGACACAGGCTTTTCTCAGAAGAGCTGAGTAACAGGAATGATTGAGGATGTGAAATTTGCTACCAAAAGAAAAAGTGACTGAATAGGCTGGGACTCTTCGCTCTTCACAATGGAGTGTAAAATCACAAGTGGCGTGGAGAGCATGGACAAGCAAAACTTCCAGTGCAAGAATGAGGCTGTCAGGTGAAGCTGCAAGGAATGGAGTCAAAACAATCACTGCTGTAGGAAGAAAACAGGGTGGGAAGGATCTTTGAGCTGAACCCGTGGAGCCATTTGTCAAGAAGGCAGGCAGCTCTGGGATGTATTCTGACCAGAGGAGCTGAATGACACTCGACCTGGCTGTAAATGAGCTACCTCTGATGCCAGGAGCAGCTGGTCCTTTGGCTGCATGGAGTTCCCATCCTCTCAATGCCACCAACGAGCCTGTGCTGAGTTTTTTGCTTTCATCACTGGGTGGTTCTCCCTGCTAGCTTGTACAAAAGCACTGATACACCACACTGTTTGCTGTGTGGACATGCCCACAATTCTCAAAACTAGGAGAAAGGATGCCAGCATCCACTCCCACTTTGTTTCCATTTTCTATTTAATCTGTTCACAGGTCTAATCTTTTTTTTTTTTTTAGTATCAGATCAAATGTGCTTAACTTGGAGTCTGAAAATCATGAGCTTTTTTTTGGTTCACGCATCACTGTCAGCAGTAGTAAAGCTATGCAGCCAGACCTGCTGCTGTGTCAAGAATAGAATCTGGTATATTCTCTTTTAATTTCTCTGAAGATCTGACAGGACTGAAAATTAGTAGAGAACTATTTTTATCACTGAAGTCAGCAGTTCTGATTCACTGTCCAATAGGGTCTGCTTTGAGTAATGAGATTTTTTTTACTATTGTCACTCTTCATCTTAACTACACTTTAAAAAGGAATGATGTCTATTATGTAAGCAAAAATCTGACACTGCTGCCATTATAAGCTAGTGAAGAACGTTGCTAAGTATTTCTACGCAAATAAATATTCTTGATTTTCATTATGTGATTCTCAGGGTCTCCAGTTGGGGGCACTGGGCAAACATGGAAACATGGCTATGGCCAGACTCAATGAGACTGATAGTGGCCCAGTGCACTGCCGCATGGGCTGAAGGATGGAAGTGAAAAAAGGTAATAAGGACGTGAGGTACAGTTGACACTTTGCATTTAGAGGGTTTTTTGTTGTTGTTGTTGTTGATGTTGTTTTTTTAAGATGAAGTAGATTTAGCTTTTAAATCCTTTTGTTACTAACAACTGTAGTGTTCTATTTTCCTTATCCGGTTTCTTCGGTAAAAGCAACAGTGACAGCGACTTTAATGCCATCTCTGTAAGAAGTAACTTCAAATTCTTGATGGGTTCACATAGAAAAGTTATTTTATGTTTAAATTTGGTAGCATTTGGTGTTGTTAAAAGAACACCTAGCACGAATCACTGGCTTTAACTACCTTTGGTATTAATATTTATTCATTTATACCAAGGGAAGAGCTAGAAAAAAAAGTAGGACATTTTCCTTATCAGTGTACACGTTAAAGATGAGCATACATTAAGGTCTGCATGGGCCACTACACACACAGACTCTGTGTCTCAAACAAGAACAGAGGAGAAGATACAACATATTATTTAGTTCAAGGAATATTAATTATTCTATTAGCAATAGGTCACAGTGATCAGACGCTTGTGCAATTAGATGGTTTCAAATGAGGTCATTTAAAGAAAAGATTGTAAAATATCAGCTCAGGAATTCATAAGTGTAATTTTGTTGATAAGGTTTTCTAAGATGAGGCAGGAAGATGATACAAAGGTTTATGAAATTGGAAGTGAATCAAGTTTTCCAAAATAACATTTGGTAATGGGTTTAGGAGAATGCATGAAAGAGCATATACGTGGGGGAGGGAATAGACACGTTGGGACTGCACATCTTTAAATAGATGTAACAATAAGAATAAGCATTTGATGTTTCCTGGTTTGTAGTAGCTTACATCTCCATCCCAACTGATATTTTTAACTAGATTTTGTAATAGTGCAGTGGATTTATTGGTTCCTTGGACTCCCGGCCTTCTATCTCATCTCTGTAGTACAAGCTAGGATTGCTTGCAAAGGACTGAAGCCAAAAGTTTTGTCCACACCACCAGCTATCAAAACACAGGGACTTCTGTCTGAGTGTAGATAGTTTTGGGAAGGCAGGATAGAACATTTTGTTCATCATCCCTCGTGCTTCTTCACACATGCGACTGCACACATAAAAACACACAGAAATAAACCAAAGCCCTGATTGTACTGTGCTTCTTTACTCTTCCACATAACCACAGAGAGCAATCTGTAAGTATTAAAACTTCACAGAACAAAAGTATTAAGCCCATTAGGTTACTGGAAAGCTGAAATAACTATTAGCTGGTTGGTTGTAAGATTCGGAGGGACTCAGAAGTTCTAACTTCCCATTGCTTAATCTAAGTCTAGACCAAGAATGAGAAATTAGCTGGAATCCATGATCAACCTCTTAATAACAAAGCTTTGTTTATGTCTTGACAATCAGTGAGCAGTACCACTATCACCTGGTAAGATTCTTATTTTTGAAAGCCTATAAAATGTGTTTGTTTTCTTTTATCTTGACATTGTTGTAAGCAAATGAAACTGCTCCTGGAAATTAAGAATGAATTAAATGACACATAAGTAAATATATATTATTTTTTTATTAAAGTATCAAAACAAACTTGAAAATAGAAAACAAACTGCTTTTAATGCATTTTAAAGGTTCTCCTGAATAACGTATACTTTTAGAAAACTCATGCAACATACTGCTCCTGTCTAGCTGTTCAAACAGTCTTTCATGGGCATAGTCAAATCAACTTGAGTACCATCACTTCTACAGTAGCGTGCAGGAGCACGCATGCACACACACACATACACACAGTAGAAAGCAGCTATGTCTCCACATACAAAGAAATAAAAATAATCATCTTCTGACAATAATAGTGGTACCCTACTAACATTTGGCATGCTAAATACATATCATCAAGCAACAAAAGCATGACGCCGGCGTCATCAGCGGTATGGTTAAAAGCAACCATACAGATTCCCAAAAGGAGAGTCATTAATTGTGTCATTATACTCTAGTCTCTGCTGGAACACTTTATAACAGCATAGGAGGCAAACTCTTTTGTCTGCTGGTATCTGATGTGCTAAAGGCAGAGCCAAAGAGCATGATACCATCATGAGGCCTCAGTTACGCACTCCCATACTACAGAAGTCAGCCATCAATGAATACTGTTTGACAAATTTACTGATAACACACTTCACATATATCTATCATCTGACGAATGACCGGCCCACTTCCCCATGAAACCTTCCCCCTGAGCCAGTGAAGTTGCTGCAGAGGCTCCAAGCTCTGCCTGCAGGGCATTAATACAAATCTCACTGAAGTCAAAGGCAGCTCCTTCCAACATAGAGAAAGAAAACAGATTCTCAGGACAGAATCAGACCTAGTGTGTTGTCTTTTTAATACATTCATTTTTCAGATATATGAAGTACATAGCTTTTAAACATGATATAGGACATTACAATATATCCAGATCTTAGGAAAATGTACTAAGAAGTTCTGTTGCAGAATATAAAGATCATATAAGGATCAGGAGCGATATCTGATACATTCAGCCAGGACTTGTAGAGGAAGAAGCTTATGGCTGAGGTATCTTTAAGTTTAGCCTTTAGAATAAAACCACAAATTCAACACTGCATAACTGGTGTAAAATATTATGTACTATAAGTTCCATTTAAATTGTGACGTTGAGCAGCTAGACACCACAGATCAAGATACAGAATTTTGAGAGGTATAGTCTCTGCATCCAATCATTCAAGATACTTAAGTGCTTCATCTGTGGAGATGATGAAGGTTAAATGGTGTCTCTTGCAACTTGCAAAGTTTAGGAATATATAATATTAAACACCAAGAGATGAAAGTAAAAAGACAGCACAACACTTGTGTTTTCAGTTTTATCTTGCTTGCAGTATTTATTAACTTTACTCATTATGATATTAGTGATAAATAAGGATATTTTCTTTTACAAAAAAATTGTAAGGATATATTTCGTAGGATTAAACAATCTGAGAATTTCACAGAAACATCAGAATTTAAACACTCGTAGCTCCAACTGTATTGTCCAGCAGCTCTTCTACCAGTTCAGAAACATCTAAGGTTAGTATTTAATAAAAAATGAGAACAATTATTCACTACATCAGAACTCTTGTCTCCTTTAGATTCTAAGTAACACTTTTGATTGACTGTAGTTACCACCCAAACATAAAATAAAAGTAGCTGCAATCATAATTTTTCCCTCTGAATCATCTGGCAAAAGGAAGCAATCCTGACAAGGACGGAAAAAGCCTTGTCCACATCTTACTCCTGACAGCCATCTGTATAACCAGATCACTACAGGCCATGGAACCTCTTGTGTCGGTGAGGGTTAAGGCTTGTAGGATTAGATCCCAGATGATTTTGGTTTATTTTAAACTTTTCATGATTCATGAACCTGGGATTCAGTCCTGCAGTTCTTTGCTTGGGCAAAACCGTATCAAAATCCCTTCGTAGTTACTTCCCTCTTTACAGTGGGTCCAATTCACCCAGTTGCCAAGTGATGGTACAAAATGCTCTATTGAATGCAAGGAAACACTGTATTTCCCAAAGGATAATAGGTGGGGTTCCAGCTCCTAAAATACCAACTTAGCTACATGGGTAGTTTGCAAGAAACCTTTCTTTGTCACACCTACTAGGACTTGTCAAATTCAGTCTCTGAGATGAGTCATAGAAAAAAAACCACACAAGTGTTGTGAAAAAGGTTACAAAGCTTAATTGGAACTAAAGGCTTTTTGTGTGTTTGTGTGTGTGTGTGTTAGGTTAGAATGCAAAATTACGTATCAGTACATTCTGCCAGAAACCATCCTCCTGGAAACTACAAAACTTTAAAAATACTCCGTCTGCTTTCCCTGACAGCCACAAGGAAAAGTAGTGTCCATCCAGCACAGCTGTATGTACCATGTGCATCATCGAAGTCATAGTGTTCTAGCACAAACGTCGTGAGTGCAGATACTGTATACTAGCAGAGAGCTAAATCTTCTGAAGCTGTTGTCTGTAGCTCCTAGGAACAGCATGTATGACAGGTGCAAAACCTATTATGAGGCAGAAGGCTCTTCAGTTTGACCGAGACCAGATCTTCCGAGGGGAAGAATCTCTGACAAGCCAAAAATGATTCATTCTGCTTAAGAAAGCGATCTGCCCTTCCTAAACGCTCTTTACTAATAGAATCCTACACATAAGTCAGATCCTCTGTGGATTCTGTTGCTGTTAAAACATACTAGAAATATTTCCACATTTTCCGTATCACTTAACCTTGTAATGTTCCTTCTTTGATCTGTTGAATAAAAAGATTCCTTTCATCTTCAGGTGTCCTTCCATTTTGTGCCCGGACTATACAGGTGGGCCTGTGAAGATTTAGCATGTATATCAAATGCTGCTTCTCATTCTTTAGCTCTTCAATCTGGGCTTTTAATTCCGCATTGATAGTCTCCAGCTTTTCTGATTCCTAGTCACAAGGTACAGACACAACTATTAGAGTGAGCATTTCAAGTAGTTAATTGCAGTATTTATCTAATAGTTGCAGTTTTTCATTGGTGGAAAAGCATATGGTTAGAAGTTACACGCTCTTAGCATCCCATAGTGGTGAAACTATACATCCCCCAGTTGATAATAGTCTTAAGAACAGATTGACAGTTGCCTTCTTTGGCCTTTACAGAAGTGTAATGAACATTGAAAAGCCAAATTCAGATTTATATTCACTTACGATGGCAGGCATCCAAAGTAATGTTTCTATCCTTTATAAGACTATTCCGAGCTTTTTGTGTCAACTGTTGACCCGAAATTATTTATGCTACCTACTTACTAACTCCCCAGGACAGCATATCACATATCTGTAAACTTATGTTAAGCCATCTAAGTAGGAACGTGACTTTGTATAAGAACCCCTAGATACAGAAACAAACACAGGCCTGATGCTGCTGCAAAATGGTTTTAAATGGTAGCAGATAGGGTGAGGAAATGTCATCTCGTTCACAGTATGATGACAGACAAAAAAATATATACATATATATATATATATCTCACTATCAAAAATCTAAAGTCAGATACTTACTTTCTGCAAACATTCTGTTTTTTCCTTCTTTTTGTTTCGGCACTTTGCAGCAGCAATTTTGTTCCTTTCCCTTCTTCGCTTTTTTCTTTCATCCTCTTCAGGAGAAAACTGTGCCATAAAAACAGATACACACAGCCCATAAGATGTTGTAAACACTCTGCCTATATTTTGATAACTTTGACGTATTTCAAAGCAACACAGTGCTGTTAGTGCTCACATCACAAGTTACATAAGGACGTGATCTGACCTTGCTTGCAGTACTGTAAAATGGTAGTAACTCCATTTAAGTCGTCAATAAAACCTGACTGGAGTTTGGATGGATGTGATGGCTCATCGTAAATCAATGTCACCCCAAAAAATTGCCAAGTGTCTTCTTAGGCTGCATGCCAAAGAGGGGGTGCTGGGCTCAGACCCAGGTGTTGCCATTTCCCTAACTCTGTTTCTTCATTTTATAATATAATGTTTTCCATTGAGATTGTTATCTATCTCAAATTAAAAGCCTAGTGGTTAGAATGTAGCACGGCTAGGACAACTGCTGTGACTTATTCCAAGTTCAGCCACCCGTAGGCAGAGAAACCAGATTTAGCACTTACTCTAATCACTGTCAAACACTGTCCTTAGTTCATAATTAAAAATATTAACTTACAGACTTCAATGGAAATCACAAATACGATAGGAATTTCCCAGACGCGAATAATGGAAAACCAAGCAACAGGCTTAAAAGGATCAAATAAACTAACATGTTTAGATGGTGGAGAGGGTTGTTTGTATTTGACATAATTAGTGCTCTTTTGGTGCAAGCTGCTTAGAGAACTGACCATTCACCCCTCAGTGCTGGTCAGTGCCATACCTCCGTTTTCATGATCGATGTTTCCATCGGCCTTTCGGACACTGTCACCGTATCCAAAGTAGAAGACATCCTGTGGGACTGACGTTTGTTTTGGATGGCGAATCTAAGTTCCTCTTTCACCAGTGGGGTTAGATTTGTGAAATCATCAAACCCCAGTGACCCTGCAGGGGACAAAGTGGGGACAATTGCGGAGGCGCTGACTTCCAATGCAGACACCTGGCCGGTGTGTTGGACCATCATTTTGCTGAAAAGCAAAAAGAGACAGGAATAGCCTTTCAGTAGCTGCAGAGAGGCAAATAATATCTCCTAGAGGTATATTTTGTACTGTGAAATAATGTATTTCTCTCACTGCTTCAGCCCACGTTCCCTGCGTACCTCTGTCTCTCACGGGAGAGAAACAGTTCAGAATTTGGTCACGAGTAAAAACTTTCACATTAGGCTCACTTCAAGGCAGCATTTTAAAACAATAACCAAAGACAGTAACCAAAGAAATATTGATATTATTTAAAACACAGAAGTATCTCCATCTTCATAGCTATCCCACCACAAAATCACAGCTTGAAATGGACAGAGCACGCCTTCATCTCAGCTACACTTTAGTAAAGGCTGAAGAGTTTTAAAGAAGCTGAAGTTTGCTGACCAAGACAGAATCAGCTACAAAAATGCTCACCACGTTCAGTTTTACAAACAGACAGAAAAATATGTCTCGTTATAAACTCCTGAAAAGCAGTTCACAGTCAGAGCTGTCAGAAAGGTGGAAATCTACACGTGCTCTGGGGCTTTAAGGCACAAACTGAGATAGAGGGAAGGAGTAATGAAAAATGTAATGCCGATTGTTTCCTCCCTTTACGCTCATAAAATCCGAAACTGTCCTCACGTGCCCTCAACAACAAGTTTTTAATTCTTCAATGTTTATGGTCAGATCTCCTGCTGATATAAAGCCGTGTAACCTAAGAGACTTTGGCTGAGACTTTGGTTAATGGGGCACACATGGAGGAACTTCATTTCTAGCAGCTTTCCCACAGAAATAAACCGATCTGGAAGTGGTCTCTGCTTCCCCCTTTTTAGCCATCCTCAGTTTTTTAGCCAGTTTTGGAAGAGGCGGAGAGGCGCCCTACCTGCTTTGTGAAACCTGGTAACCCCACTGAGGGAGGAATGCACAAAACTCAGCAGTCAGTAACCCAAACACCATGGGCAACCCAGCATGAACCATCCGTCCCTCAGCCAAGGCGAGAGAAGAGGTGTGGAAGAAAGCTGAGCATTTTGCGTGGCTGGCCCACGGGACAAGAGGTGCAAAAGGAAAATAGATTGTATTGCCTCCCCTAATCATGAAGCAACTTTTGTTCCTTGGATTTTGCTGTATTACTTTTCCTGCTTTCCTTATTGTGGAGGGTTTTTTTGGATTCTGAGATTTTTGGTTTTTTGGATTCTTTTGGTACCTACACGACACGTAATCTATTCTTGTTTAGAGTTGTAAGAATTACAGCAAAGTCATTGTAATTAATGTAGTGCAGGTAAGCAAATAGTTGCCTTGGGATAGCAGTGTGGGTAAGTTAAATTTCCACATGGACAACCCCAAATTGTGCAGTTCCCTGTTTGCTACTACTGTGACATGGCAAGAAACGGTTGGGGTCACGTGCCTTGACAAGAAGATAGATTTCGCTCGGAGATATCTAAAAATATACCGTAAATCCGCATCGGTGCAAATTAGAGTAGAACCCAGCTCCTCACTAACGGAGGTAAACACAAAAATCCAAGGGCAGTGAACTGCCAGCGGGCAGAAAATCACTTGTCCAGCTGCAGAGGTTTCCTCACTTTGAGTCTCAATGAGCACAGAAGAGCCAGAGTTTTCCCACATCCCAGGGGTGATATGCTGAAACCACTGAAATCAAAAGGAGTTTTGCTGTTGACCTCGGTGGGGCCAGGATTTCACCCTCGGTTGTTAAATATGAGGAAATTATTCGGAACAATTTGTTATTCAGAAAGACCTTGGGAAATTTATGTAATTCTCTTCAGAAAGCCCCTGCTCATGAGTCACATTCGAAGTACTGATACAGTTTAATCCTATAATCTCAGAAAGCTAGCAGTTACTTTTTTCCCCGAGTCAGAAAGGCCCTGTGATTTCCAGCTGAACTCCTGCCATTATTTACCATTTATCAACACCCAGCCGTTCAGCTCTGTGAAGCAGGCTGATTCCAGGTGATACTGAGCCCCACTGTCCACAGAATTTGGAGCTGCGCTCCCTGACCGTCAGTCTCCTCCGCTCCTGCTGCTGCCTTCATTCAAGACACTTAATTCCGTATAATTCAATCAAACCAGGAGTCTTCAGTTAACAATAAAACCATTTCTCCAGCGCACGGAATAATTAATTGGGCCAAGCATTTCTCAGCACGGGGGGCGGGTTATTCATTTATATTTCAGTTTAGGTCAACTTTTAATTAAAGTCAGCACCAGAGGAAACCAAGAATGCCCGTGTTTTAGTAACGTGTCTGAGAAGTCGCGCTTGCCTACCAGGCAGTGCTATTCCTACAGGAGCTAAGCGTACCACGAGCCCCAGTGCAACCCTACTGTAATGTCCTGAGCTATCTATTGATCCATCTTCAGTTTAAGAAAAAGGGAAGGGAGGTTGCCACTGGGAGGGGAAGCCCAGAAAGAGCAGTGCCCTTGCCTGCACGGATCGCTGACCTCCCAGGCACCCTGACAGCGTCTCCCTTTACCCACACTTTGGGCGGGGGCCCTGCCAGGGGCCAGGCAGGCTGAAGGGGTCCTTCCCCCAGCCCACCACAGCTGGCAGGGCTCCTTGCCCCAGGCTGACCCCCCAGGAGCTTGGCAGCGGGGTTGGGGCCGGTATGTGGCACGGCAGGATTCCTTCCAGCGCACGGCTGAGGTGGTCGGGAGTGACAGGGATATCAAAAATAATTAGCCTGTGTCGAAGCCAACAGTAAGTCAAACTGATTGGCTTTCCATAACAAAAGGTAGATGTTTTCCAATTTCTGAGGAACGGATCTACTTTTAGAAATGCTTTACTAGGATGGGGATTAGATTTTCCTAATAAAAGCAAACGGCAACAGTTTGTCCTTTCTTCTCCCAACTTCTGGACAAATTGTTCCTCTGTCTGTCAGCTTTCAAGAGTGGCATGCCGCTCCTCCCTAGGTCTGCATAGCAATAGGGATATCTAGCCTCAAACTGCAATTACATCTGGGCTTCCTGATCCTATCCGTTTACTTCATTAGACCGTGCACATGGATGGCAGCTCCGGTCTATTTTGAGGACTTCTGAAGTTACTGAAACTGAAGGTGTTGAACATTTCACGGACCCGATCCATAAAGGCACAGCTTGCTCCTGCTGCGGCTTCACACCTCTTTACTTTATTCTTAGTTTGACAGTTCTCCGGGGAACAGCTCTGCTATTGACGGTACCTTCGGCTTCAGGTAGATGCAATAAACTTTGCTCCCGCCACTATGCTTTGTTTGTTCTTTTGTTAGTGGCTCTTTCCATCCTCACCAAATCTCCTCACTCATCTCCTCTCACTCATCCTCAAGCCGATGTTTCAGCTTCGGTACGCGATTCCTAGCCGTGCACTTCTGTTAGTTATGCGTATTCCCGAACGGCACCTTGGAGTCTTTCCGCTCAGCTGCTGACGGCTGACTGCGCCTCTCTCTCGGTTTTGCTTCTTCACACGAATTCCTTCCCCTCCGGTGCTGATGCAACAAACGCCGATAACCACTGAGGTTAATCTTAAACGGCATTAAGGGCAATTACAGTTCACAACCTCCGTGCACGCCGGTTGACCTTAAGCTTTCTGACATCCCGCATCGCTCCCGAATCACTTTCCGCCGGCTTCCAACCGCTCGAACGCGAGAAGAACGCACTTCGAACGGGAAGCTCCTTCTCTCTAACAAGTTTTCTGTCGAGCCACGCCTGCCTCGCGTAGGCAAGACTTCAGCAACCGGTCTCCGTGTCGGACATCGGCGCAGAGGGAGAACCGAGCGAGTCCCTACCGCTTTTCCTCCCGGCGGCGCGGGCTGCCCGGCGCCCCGCAGCCTCTCCCCGGCGCCCCGCCGGCAGTCGGAGCGGCAGTCGGAGCGGCAGCCGGAGCGGCAGTGCGGGCGGGCACGGCCGGCATCCCCTCGACCCCCCGGCGCCGAGCCCCGCGCTGCCCGCCCCCGCGCGGCGCCGAGCGGCACGGCCGGCCCGGGGCGGCCGCGGCTCCGCTCGGGGCTCCGCTCGGGACTCCGCTCCCGCCGCCGGTCGAGCGCCGCGGGCGCTCCGGCATCGGGCTCCTCCGGTTGCCGGCTCGTCCCTCTCCCCGGAGCCGTCCCGCTGTTCCTACCTTCAGTCCGCCGCCGGCCGGCCGGGGCTGCTCGCCGGCCCCGCCGCGCCCGCTCTTTCCCCCGTGCCCGCTCCGCCGGCGGGAGAGCAGCGCCCGCTCGCGCTCCCCGCGCCTCTGCCTCTCGCCGCGGTTGCATCACCCCCCTTATATAGCCGAGCGGGTAGAGCTGGTATTTACTCTGGCGGCGAGTCCCGGGCTGATGTCATGCTATTAATAGCTCCCGGAGGGCGGGCGGCCGGGCGGGGGGGCAGCGGGGCCCGCGGCGGTGATGCAAGGCTTCCCCGCCGCACGGAGGCGGGGCGGCGCGGCCTCGCGCTCCATAACAGGAGCGCACGGAGCCGGGCCGTGCCGAGCCGGGCCGCCGGGACCCCGCCGGACCCCCTCCCCCCGCCGGCGGAGCGCCCCGTGCCAGCAGCGCCCCGCGGGAGAGCAGCGCCCGGCGCCCGGCCGTCCGCCCCCGGCGCTCTCTCTTCCCCTTCCCCCCTTCTTTTTTCTTCTTTTTATCAGACTTCAGGGGGCGTCCCGACTTTCTTGGTCGTGCGGGACGCCTCGTTGTTTTATCATAAATCAGAGTCCTTCTCACGGCTCGGAGACGGTCGAACTAAGTGAAGGCAGCGCAGCTTTCGAAAGGACTAGAAAACGGGAGCCTTCTTCGCCCCCCGGCTGTCGGGCACCCCCTTCCGAAAAAAGCCGAAGCACCCCGCGCTCCCTCCGTGCCGCTCCAGCTGACGGCCAGAAGCGCTTCGCGTGTCGGGGCGGGGGGCTTCGGTTCTTAGCCCGAGGAAACGGGAAGGAGCCGTTTAATTAAATTCCACAGCGCTGAAAATAAATAAATAACTTCTCCCCTTAAAACGGCGCAGCACGCGATGTCGTTCTGGTTTCGGGGAAAACCGGAGACTCCCCGTAGGAGACGGGAGAACGTGCTGGCGGCGGCGGCGAGGGGGTTTTGTTTTGTTCTTTTTTGTTCCCGTAGCTTCCTGGTTCGGTAAGTGACAGCAATTGCCTTCCAAAACGCTAGAAAATAGACGTATCAAAAAAGCGCCTATCCGAAAGCACGAGGCTCACAGAGATTTGCACAGGGTTATCCAATACGATAATATTCCATCCTCGGTTCGTACAGACTTGTTGTCTTCGGGTCTCCCTGCTAAGCACGGGAAGAGCTTGGAGACTCGTTTATTCCCTTATAACACAGACCCCGATCAGCCCTGCAGGCAGTTGATTCATTTTGCAGTGTTCACGGGGCTGCTTTTGGTAACGGGTAACATGTCTCAAGCGGGAAAAGCTGGCACGTATTGATAGCTTAGAGCGTTTAACCGAGGACGTGGGTTTCTAACATCAGCCTGAGCCCGTCTGTACCTCACCTCTGTGCGCTCGTGTGCCCACATGGGCGTATACACAAACGCACACGCCGGCCACCCAGACGGGAACTGTACTCTCAGCTTTTGAAATGTCACCGTGCTAGCATGCTCAGCTTTGCAAACACGGCGTTCCCATTTCAAATTTAATATTCTGCCTTGGGAAAAAAAGAAAAAAAAAAAAGAAGAAGAAGAAGAAGAAGAAAAAAAGCAGGCAGATCTGTGCTGTTGGCTCTCCTCCTCCTCCTGCAGAAGGTGCGGCTGTGCGCTCCCCAACGGCTCCGTGCACTCTGCAGGCACAGGAGTGAGCCCTGACCCACCTGGCAGCTGCTCCTGCTGGAGGCTCGGGCGCTCACCTATCCATAAATCAAGCTGAGTTCTTTCAAAACGTGGTTATTTCTTCATCTACGTAAATCAACGTCAAAAATAACGCCAGGGAAAGGCTTTGCTCTCCACAGGGCTTTACAGCAAGCTTTACGTTTCAGCTCGGCGCGCTCTGAGGAGCTCACACCGCTTCGGAGGCATAATGTTATAATTCATGCCGTGTTCAGAAACAGCTGGCATCGTTTTTCTCAAGCCTAGAAGAAGAAAAAAATCCCTCTCAAACAGAGGCCAAATGTGGGAAATGTCTTCCCGAAAGATAATTGGTTGGAAAGTTCCGAGCATGAAGTTATTGTGGAAACGTGTTAGCAACGTTGGTTTCAGTGCTCACGACCAGGTGCCTGCTGTAATGCTGACACACACGTAGCAACTGCCTGCTCCCCTGCAGATAGCTGCTCCAGAAGGGGGGATTTATCCGGGGTCTTTTCTGACCAGTAGGGCAATGTCACAGAATAACGGAGGCGGAAAAAAGCAAATCCCTCATCCAAAGTGGCCAGAAGTACCTTTCTAAATGCAACCATCGCTGTCTGGTTGTTTAAAGGTCACTGACATTTACTCAGTAATCACAACACTTGGCCGAGGAGACGGATGATAATTTTGTTTTGAAATCATACCACATTATACAGACGTAAAGCCAACGGTTTTGTTTGTGATCCGGGGCTTCTTCCCCTCTGCTGGTCCCACCACTCACAGGGAGCCACACTGGGAACTAATCATTGACAGCAGAACAGTTGTGTTAGCTCCCGAACCACTTCTGGAGCAACAGAGCCCCTCCCTGCAAAGCAAACAGAGATCGTTCCGTGTGCATTTCAGATTAGGCCACCGAGACATGTCCTGGCTTGAAATTCTTCTGAGAAAAAAGAAAATGAAACCACGGTGAAAAATAAACCGGGCTCCATTGTGTCACACGGGTTTTACCCTGCTCTTTAGAAACAAGTTACCTTTGCCTCCGTGAAGATGTAGGATCAGAGCCCTGTTCAAAGCCAAATTAATTAAGTATTGAGACTATCGGGAAGTGAGAGTAAAGACCAGTGCAGTCACCAGATGCTCTGATGCTCTTTGCCAGTTTCATTTTCCAGCATCTCAGGAAATATCTTCCATTTGCCCCCCTCTCAAATCTACCAACCCTTTCCCATTCCATTTTTCTGCTGGTGTCAGAAGCTTAGGGGGACAACCTCACTGGCCAGTAGCCACTTCCTGGAGCTGAAATTCCTGTTAAATTTCTGCTCTCCAGGTACAGCAGCTCATCACCAGCACTGACATCTGTTGGGTCTTTCACCCTCTGGAGAGACACCAGACTGAGCCTGAGGTGCTGTCCTCGCAGCCCTCAGAAACTGCCCAGTGTGGAGGAAAGAACTCTTTCCTTTACTTTTTCCTGACCAAATCCTGCCTCTGTCTCCCTTCACACCACTTCATATGGTCTTTGTATTTGCATAAATCGAAAACTTGCTAAACAGAGCTGTAAGAGTCACTAGACAGAGCAACACATCCTTACAGCAACAGCTTTCTTTTGTCTTCTGCAAGTTTATGGAGGTCAATTGGACTAACGCAACGCAATCCGCACATCCCATCCAGATTTTGTGTTGCTTCATGGTCATGCAGTTCCAGTAAACCTATTTGGTCTGGTTAAAATACAAGATGCAAACAAATAAAACGTGCAGTGGTATCTTGAGTAAAACCTGGCTCTGTGTGCTTTGTGGCTTTAATTGTTTTAAGTCTTGAAGTTATTGTAAGTCCAGTTTTTCCCTTCATGGCGCATATGTGAGAAAGAGCTTTCCTGAACTGGGTTACTGTGCTGTAAAATCAGCACAGAGTCCAGCTTTCTGACTGCCCCTCAAAAATGTTCTGTATTTCTGTGATGGCAATTAGCTTTCACCGTGTTTATTTTACAGCACACTACAGTCTATATGGTAAGGCTCCTCTGTTCCCCAAAACATGCACTATTTTCGAGCTAATTTTCACATCTGATTGGACTAACAACCGAGCTGAAACCCAAGAATACTCTTCCCAAGATTTAGATTGCTGCTGCTTGCACAGAGGGAGCATCGGTGGTTCCCAGTCAGCCCAGGGCTCATCAGCTGCCAGGCAGGGACCCCATGGGGGTCTGTGAGCTGCCTCCACGACTTTCCCCAGTAAGCCACTAAAAATCCCAAGGCAAAAGTAGTGAGGAACAAATGCACCGCGGAAGGTTTGGATGTCTGCTGGTCTAAAAATTGATGGGAGTTAAAAACCATGGAGGCAGAGGACAGGTTCTCACTCCAGCTGTATGGCAAATTATCTCACCGCATTGTATTCAAACCCACCCCAGCGGGCGGGTATTTGTCTTGTAGTGGGAAATCAGCTGCTATTAAGTGCACAATTTTTACTTCTATTCTTTAGCAGTGAAGACAAGATTCATTTGCTCCTCGCTTTTCTCTCCACAGCTTACATCTTTTTTCTTACTGCCTGTTTCCATCACTACCCAATATTCCCTCTAAATACATTTGTTCCCTGTTTTTTTTTTGAGTTGCTTTTTTTTAATCTCCTTTTTTGGGCACTCCTTTTTCCTACACACTTTTGCTTTGCTTCAATAGCAGCCCTCCCTCGCATTCCCTTAAACCAGCAGCTTCTCGTTTGCTTTCCCCACTTCGCTGTTTCCCTCCCTCTCACGTCTCCCTGTTCCCTCCCTGTATCCCTGGATTCCGTCATCCCACTTTCTGTTCCTCTTCTCCAAACATTTTCTCCCATTGGTCATCTGCTCCTCTTGGGCAGCTTCCTAAGTCTAAATGAGTCATTTAGATTTTCTCTTTCTCTTTCTTTTTACTTTTTGTTTCTCCGCCGATAAGATGGAGACAGAGATAATTACATTACCAGCGGGTGCAGAAATTACCACAAGCTGTAACGCCCCAAATTTCCATGAATTTCATGGCACTTCAGTGAACTAGATGTTCCAGAATGGTGCTTTTCATTCTTCTGTCCAGTGCTCTGGGAGTGTCTGGGGGCACGTTATTCAGATCCCCCTCTATGTAGCGGAGAGCGCCTGATGGGCTGACCCAGCCAAGTGTGTCCGTCGCTCCTTTCTGCTAGAGACTTTCAAGGTGTTTTTGTCAGGTGGACATGTATACTGGCATAAGAGCTGCTCAGTTACATCCATTAATCCAGCAACCAACTAAGAAAAGGCATCCCACACTGGGGATCTCACATATGAAATAATCACATCTTAAAACAGGCTGAGTAAAGCTGAGTAAATCACTGGTTGCACTGAACAAGAAAAATATTAATTGTGCTCCAGGCAGCTGTGAACTACATCTCCCTTACCCAGCCCTTATCTTCCCACCCAGATTATGGCAATAAAAGTTCTGTCTTCATGGACCCTTCCCTCCGCTGTCCCCTCCCCATCCTGTAAACACAGGCTGAGATGTTGTTTGTGAGAACAGTCTCAGCTGAGAGAACAGGTTCAGCTCATACTGAACCACGTGCATTCAGCTTATGGGTAAAAAGAAGTTCGCCGATTAAAGTGTATACTAAGACCTGATCTTACCATTGCTGGAGTCAATGGAAAGATTCCCTTTGACTTCAATGAGAGATAAATTCAGCTCCGAGTAGCTATGAAAAATCAGCACTTGCTCACACTGCTATTGAAATGACTTCAAATAAATGCTTAAGGAATTGTTCTGTGAAGGCATGCATTTCAGTACGAGGACTCGGTGTGAGTGTGCTCCTGTAGGCTGTACGGTAACCGCGGGGATGAGGGAGAGAGTGTGAGAATAAATGTACTGCTTACTGTGATAAGTTCTGAATATTTTGGGTACGTTATGGAATCATTGTGCTGCTGCACACAAACACACACGTGCACACGTAAAAACTGCCTGCTCGCGTTGATTGCACTTGAACCGTGCACGCATAAAGAATGTTTTGGGGCTTAATATGATTAATGATACTTCTAACGGCGCTTCTCGTCTATCTTGTTAGTATGCAATTTGCAATTTACTAATATGGCAAACAGATATTTCCAATTATTAAATATTGATTTCTACATTAAAAAACTGCATTTTAAATACCAGAAGTATACAAGAGATTTGTCATCTACAGCAAATTCATAACCAAGGCAGCCAGTGCAGCTTCCCCTCTGCTTATCTTTTGTCCTCTCACCTACTTCACATGTGACGTGCCATGAGGAGAACACATGAATGATCTTAACTTTCAACCTCTTATCTTTGCTGCTTTTTTTTTTTTTTTTTTTTTTTTTTTTTTTGGTTTGCTTTAACCACACAGGAACCTGCCCAGCTAATAAGGACAAAGTGTAAATTAACTGAAACCAACAGAACTGCAGCCTGCCCTTACTGCCAGCCTCGAAGCCCACTCCTAGCCCAGATCCCAACTGCCCTTGGGCACAGGAGGCTGCACCCACGTGGCACCTGCCCTCGATGATCAGCCCTGTGGGAATGCTAACTGAGGCTAGATAGGTGCTGATTTTGTTCAGTGACTCTGAAACAGAATGGTTACACGGAGAGGAAAGCAGGCTCCAGGATGCCCTTTGTCCAGAGGCACGTCCTCACCAGCATGCTGTAAGTCAGGCACCATCTGCTTTACTAACAGCTCTCAGCTTCACGACAGCATATCTTCAGTGGGAGAAACCAAGAGTAAGGTTCCCCAAACAGCACAGGTTATGGTTCTGTGGTGGGTCGTTTCTCCTCAGAAAGACAGGACAGGGTTTTCATCCCTCTCAGCGAGAGATGAGAACTGAACTCTGGTCCTTACCTCCACACTGAGTGTTGTTGCTGATGGGGCTTTATTAAAAGATGGCCTCAATCACTGACTGGTGTTCTGCAGAGTCAGAGTTCACGGGGGAGTGTTGGGGTCACAAGAGCTCTGATCACAGAGATGCTTTGCCTCAAGCCACGGGTTGGGATGTCAGTGGGGTGGGATTTCAGACACAGCTGCCCTGTGGTGCTTCTGGTCAGCACATGAGAGCTGGAGAGGATAATGGTATTTACATCCTGGGGTGAAGTGGCTGAGGATCACAAATGGAAATCACAGATGAGGCTGGTGTACTTCATTTTTATGTCTAATTTCTAATAGCACTCTGATGTGCCATCAGTCCTGGGCCTTTATTGCTTTCTAGGGGCGTTATTATCTATTCTTACCGTTCGCCATGTGCATCGCAGCAGCATTTAGCAGCAATAAAAATGCTGGGTGTGTTTCACTCACAAGTGAGAGTTTTATACTGAGCACTAAAAAGGATGACAGTTTTTCAGCTGCCAAACTGAAGCCCAGGTCCGGCACAGTAATTCAGCACACAGCTCAGCAATCTCTGTCGAAAAACCTTGCTCAACTCAGGACTTGCTGTTTAGTGAAGAAATAAGAGATCCTTTATAAATAATACAACTTATTCCTGTTAATGGGTTTTTTTTCCAACACGTTTGGGATGGTAGTGCCTGATATGGTACGGTGTTGTGGTCTTTTGTTAAGATCGTTATTGTGGCCATTTTCTTACACGTAGGGGTTAACAATTCATATGCAGTACTGGAATTACTATTATTGTTTTTTTTTTCTGAAACTATAAAAGTTCAAAATTTGAGTGGAATCTGAACTATTAAAACAAACAGAAGCCTAATAACCTTAAAAAGCCATGGAGGATAGAAGTAGTGTTTTGTCCACCTGTTAACACCAACCTCGTGGATGTTCCAGCAATGCCTAGCTAGTGAGAATTAGGTTCCACTGTACTGCACGGCCAGCTCTAAGATAAATTTCCTTTTCTTATTTTCATTCTAATTCTAATGGAGCTGGGATGTAGCAAATCATTTAAAACTACCTTTTTCAGTAAGTTATTTAGAGTTAAACGCTTCCTGTACTTAAATAGGAATGCAGAGGATTAATTGCGCAGTCCTTTACACCCAGCTGAAGCACGAGCTTTGCTGACTGAAAACTCCTTGGAAGCATTCCACCTGAAGTGATTCTCCCTACAGCGGCAGCAATAAGCAATGATGACTGATAAGAAAAGCTTTTTCTGGTACTTTAATGATGAGTTGGAAGAGTTTTCATCCCTGTATCTGCACTCTGCTTGTCATTTACTGGCAGGAAATGCCTTTCCCATCAGGCATTTTTACTGTCAAACGCTGGGAAAATGTAAAACATAAAGAAGAAAGAGAAAAGGATAATCTCTGCTTTACTTGAACAAGCTAAACTCAAACTGCAGCAAACAGCAATAGCAGTAAAGGTAGAACCAGGATTGGACCCCAGGCACTGGTATTGGGGCTGCAGAGACCAGAACTGGGAGGTAGGAGAGCTGCTGTATATAACATTTGCAAACTAAAGAAAAAGAGGACAAAACTAAGACATTTCACCCAGGCAGCTGCAGGACAAGAAGATGTTTTGATGGTTCTGTTGGGTTCTGTGTGAATGACTATATGTTGTTGAAGGGTTATTTTGTTCCTTGGTCTTCCGTGGTACCACCTGAGGCGTTCCAGAGCTTAGATTTAAACTTAGGCAGACTTAGATGATGAAGATGTTAAGCTGCTGTAAAGAAACACGACAAAGTGGCTGACTTCTTAAGCTACTGTATACTTTTAAAGTAGATAGTATATGCCTTATAACTTCACTATATTTTTGTCAGTGCTGCACAGGACTATTCAAACCACAATTTGTACAAGCATATGTAAAAACATCTGGCTTATGCTATGGCTTCAAGAGCCAGGACAACCAAAGGGAATGCTGCCTGACAGAGATCAGCTGGGTAAATCAGAATATTGGTCAGTGCATATGAGAGCATTTTGGTAATGATTTCCAGAGACAGAAAACTGTCCTGTGCAAGCAATTTCTAACAGGTATACACGCAGCTAGTTTGAGCAATTCCATTTAATTAATTAATTAATTAATTCCAGTACTTATCGAGACCTTTAAGAACCAATGTGGGAGTTTTTTCCCCTGATACAACTGCTGTGAAGTTCAGTGCAAGGTCAGCCCCAATTAATTTTGCAGGGCTGTGCCTGCAGTGGGAGTGGACTGCTTTCCAGAATTGCTGATTACCAGGTCAAGAGTCTGCTTGCTTTTGCAGATAAACGTTGGAGGATTTTTAGTGACTGCTTGCACACAAGCGTGCATGTTAGTTTAAAAACGTAAAGACCCATTTAACTAAAAATACCACGCTCCCCTTTATGTAGAAAAGAGACTTCGATATACATTTACATAGAGAAGAGGCTGTGATACGCAATCGGCCAGCAAACGCCGTGAGAGAGAGTAAAGGTATAAAAATAAAATACTCGTGGAAAGGGCCGTTAGGACTGCTCAGCAGATTTCACTGTGACTTTCACTGTGTTCTATACTGGAATTCAATACTCCGTTGCTCCACATTAAGGGAGGAATTTACTATGTTTAAGGGCTCAGTTTCCCATAAAGAGAAAGTGTTGTTCAGGTGTATTTAAATATATCAGTTTTTCCTATAAGTGAAAGCTGATCAAAGTAAAACGTGGTTTACCATCCCATTTTAATGATATAGATGTCTGTTACTTTTCTGGAGAGGAAAGCATTTCCATACCGCTGCAGTTATTTCCTGCCCTTGTACAAGCCAAGATGTTCCCCTCTGCATCAGAAAAGTTGTGAAATGTTTCATTAAGTGCTCTCCGGATGACAGCCATGTTACCAGGTAGCTACCAGGCGACCGCCTGCTCAGCCTGACATTCGGTCCTGAATTGAGAGCTTTCATCACCAGGTAGCACGTGTTTTAACACACTGCTCTTTTCCCTTTTCAAAATGCCCGCTGCACGTATTTCCACTAGAGGTGATGTAAGAGCAGCGCTGCTGGCTGCAGCCCAGCTCCCAGGGAGGTGACCGGCACTGCGGAGCAGCGGGTGGCCAGGGCAGGGCCGCCTCAGGAACCGTCAGTACAGGCCTGGAAACTTTTGTCTTTCTCCATTGAAAGATCGGGCCCTTCAGAGAGTAGCCATTTATCCACGACCATTTTAGGATTCTTCCTTTCCTTTCAGGTTTTCTAGTATGTCATTCGGTTGCACTGGTACTTCAGATGCAGCCACAAAGGCAGTGAAGGGGCTGCATGCTCTCACAGCTTCTCCCCATTGAGCCCCTACCACAGGCTGTCGGCAGGACAGAGCCACGGTCCTCCTCTCTGAACCCACTCCCATGAACTGTGTGACAGGAGAACCTCTGTGTCCTTTGACTCTCCCACATAGTCTGTTCATTAAGCTGTGCTTCCTTGAAATGTGCCTGTCCCAAGTGGACTGTTGACAAAGCAGGAGGTGGGAGTTGTTATAACCACCCTTTTTCTGTCACCCCAGCCCAAGGACTGTCCTTGTCTCTCTCAGGTCCTGCTACATGTCTCATGAAGCCCAAGAGAAATATTATACAGTGAAATTTAGCGGCTGTGATATACATGAGATCTGACCCGGTGAGATAATGGTCATCAACTATTATCATCACAGTGACTGTTATCACAGTCACCTATCTCCCAGATTCCCCTCAGGTTGGTACAAGGGTCTGTCTCTTGACCTCGGCTCATTTTGGCCCTAATTCTCCTTTCACATCCCAGAGTGACTTCACTGGCTTCAGTCTGGCTGCACTTAGTCAGCACAAAGAGGTCCTCGGTCCTCGAGGCCAGCTTCTGATAGATCATGTACATTTATGTGGTAAGACACCTAAATATCTTGTGAAGTAGGAGGTGCTAAGTGTTCTCTCTGGGTTATGCCTCCTTCTACTACAACATGGATTATTTTAGATGTTACATGTATATCATTTTCTAACTGCAGCCTGCGAGGCCACATTTCCATTGATGTAAGCATTAAACTGGCAGCAGGGTTAGGGCAGGCCCTAATTATATTACAGTCTAATGGGGAAGCAGCCTGTGTCAAGTGAGAGGTCAGCAACATATTTTTGGAGCACATCTCAAAGTTCACTCTGTACGCATCCTTTGCTTTTACTAGAACATTCGCAGTCTGTTTCCAACAGGCAACATCCCTTCCGTGAGCCTCTCCCAAGAGGCCTTTGGGACAAAGACGGTAGGCAGAGCCTCCAAACAGACATCACCTGCAGGACAATCTCCTGTTCTGTGTCCTCTCCCTCTCCAGCTCTCCTGTGATGGATTAGGATGGCAGCTTTAAGGTAGACATGCTGTAGTAACCCAGACAGCAAATGTCAAGCTCTAGAAGACTATACGTGCTGCAACCAGCCTCTTTGCAAACCTCTTTGTTTGTTTAGGCAGCCTCCTAGATCAAAATAAATCTGATTTAAACCTTATTAGACGATCAGTGGTAAGACCTAACCCTGGTCTTACCTATCCCTTTTGGGTGTACAAAATCAGCAGCACTACCTTGTCCTTCCATGAGGCTTTGTGAGAAAGGAGTGATAAGGAAAGGAGCTAAACTGAAGAAGTCAAAGCCAAGGCAGAGGTCTCGCGTTTAGGGACTGCAGAGGACAGAGGTGCCTCTGCAGCCCTGGGGCGTCCCACTGGGGAGCTTGGGCTGCTCCCTGTGCACCGTGGGCACTGCTGGGAGCTGCCTCAGGGGGAGTGATAGAGCAAAGTTTAGTACATCTTGTATGCACAAAACATATTTCTATCCCAAAGTAAAATACAGTTTCATTTTAATTTTTTTTTCTGGAAACATCAAACTCATGTTCATAGAAAAATGAGATGAACACGTGAAAAAAACCCTATCATCTGCCACCTTATTCTAAAACAACAACGGGCTCAACTTGGTGCAGCATTCTTTCCAGCTTATACTTGTAAGGATTCCTCCTTCCTACCAGGAAGCACAGCCACTCAGGAAGGTGATCGCAGCAGTGTTTCTGAGTGTTTCATTCCATTCAATCTGATACACGTGTTTTATAAGATACTTTGCCTATCAAACAACCACCACGCAAGTCCCTTAAAATAAACATCACCGCCATTTTCTTACGTGAATGTGTGGTTACTAATTCTGTTTTTTTCTTTTTAGACTCTGCACTAGGGAAAGGAATTGAACATCTTGACCTTGAGACACTTTCACGCATGCTTAATTTTAATTGTGCAAGTAATCGCAGCGGGTCCAGCACTACTCATGTGTTTAAATTTCAGCACAGGTGCTAGCAGGTCAGGGCTTTAACACGGCAGAAGAATTAATGTCTCTCTTTTCAGCATGAAAATAAACACGAGTTTTTAAAGATAAATCCTAAGAAACAGATCGTGTATCTAGCAAATACTTTAACTCATTTATATATCTCTCAGAAATATTTTCATAATTCTAATTCTAAACATCCTGTTAGAGGCTTGGCTTTCCCAGCAGTCATGCAGGAAAAGGGAAATCAGGGATCTCCTCACATAATTAGCATCTATTTTCTGTCGCTGAGCCTACGTGCTGCGCCTCTACATCCTATGGAAACCATCCACGCTCCAATGCCTTGCCAAATTCAGGCAATAGTAAAGCCCCCCTGTAGTCTTTCTGGAGTGTAACAACTGCTAAGGCTCATACTGGAGATCTGATACACAACCCCGTGGAGAGAGGAAGACACCCACGGAGAGAGGGTTAAAGGAAGGAAAAAAATGAGAAAACTCCGTTTTCCCCTCTCTTAGCAGAAGAGTCGGTATACATTCCAAGGAGGCATTTCAGCCCCTGCCCTGCCCCACACCGGTGCCTGGGACCCTCCCTGACAGCTCTTCTCTTTCCAGCCCGCAGACTCAAGAAGGTCGGCTGGCTCCATGCTGAAACAGCCGTCCTTGCTAACTCGGTGCCTGTTGACACAAGTGCTGGGGAGCTATCGCCATTGCAAACAAAAATATTTGCGGTTCATCTGAGGATTTCCCGGGTATTCCCTAGCACGCTTGTTTTCCTTTGCCGGGGTGTTGCTCTGATGCCAACAGCAGCTCCCAGGGCCTCCAGGGGAGGAATATGGGGAATCTTATCTTGCCGCTGCTGGTGTGGGTATGCAGTCCTCATTCATTCAGTATTCAATTCAGTACTAATTCAGGGTAAGACATTATCAACTATTGTCGAGATAGCTATTTTTATTATAGGAAACACTGAGCCTCTATATGAGATCTCTATACCCTAGAAAGTCCAAACATTAATGAGTTAATTTTTCTCTAATTCAGAAAGCAAACCCAATCTCAACGTTGACTTTTATTGGCTTTTTAAAACGGTAATGATTTTCTATACTGAACTACTGTCTGAATACTTTGATGCGAGCTCGGTTTAAAAATCAAGCTAACAACAATAAAACCCAACCAACCAGTAAGGGCAAGCTGTACTCACAAGATCTTATCGGTTACTTCCAGCAAACTCCCCTCATCGCCTAGCTCGCTCTGCTATTTTAAGTTAATTTGCAAAGCTTCGATAAGGAACAAAGGTTAAATACTTGGGATTTGCACAGGTTCTGCGGTGCTGCCAAAAGTTGAATAAACATTACAAATAAATACTAGTTTCTCCAAGAAGGACAAAGGCAGATGGTGGAGGCACGGGGTGCAGCTGCCCTGAAAACTGTGGTAAGAAAAAACATTCCTCTGGAGCCGGTAGCAAAGCAGGAGCTGGAAATGCAGAGCACTGCAGCGGTACTGCTTTCAAGAGTGTGTGATCAGGGGGCTCCAGGTAGCTATGGAGCCCAGAACTGTTTTGCAAACAGTTCCTATTAAAACACAAAAGTGTAACACATGAACCCACTCTGGGAATAATGGAGTACGTTTTTGCAGTCTGAGCTGAGACATGAGTTTTGGTAGCCAGGGATATTGCTAATTACAAGTGGTGAAAATACATGCAAAGCCAGCCATTAGATCCATGTGGTGGCATAACATGTTATGGTGGCGGACGTTTGTAGTTATAAAACTGTAACCCTGCATGAGCCTATAGCAACGGAGAGTCATTTTATGACTGCTAGGTTGTGCTGTGGGAAATTATTTCTGTCACTGAGGCTTGGGTTGTTCTGTCTGCGTATGTTTGCTTTGGTTTCTGCTCAGTAATTTTATCAAGATCTGTTAACTTCATTCAGGCTGCTCATTGTAGTAGCAGCTGCCATTCAAAGCCGCCTAAGCACAGCACACTATAAATCTCCTAGCAAGTAAGAAGCAGGGAAGCCGAAGACACAGAACGAAGGTCACGGTCCCTAGGTCATGCAGTATGCAAACCCAAAGCCTCCAAGTCTTGGTCAGCTCTTCTGGCAAGTGGCCGGGTGGCACTGTCAGCACAAGATGCCACGGCAAACCTTTCTTCCTCCTGCCTTCTTCAGACACGTACATCAGCTTCGTGACAAGTTCTGGCATTCATTCACTCTCAGAATCAGTGATGATAATCAGAGCATGGTTAATGCCTGAAATTAAAATAGGGGATGTGTTTGGGAGTTTCTCCCGAATCCTTTGAATGTGCCTCCTGAAAAACAGTCTTCCTACCAACAGTGCTGCTGTCAGCACACGTTTTCTCTGCATTTCACTCCCTTTCCCACTTGTATTACTGTGACACAGTACAGGAAAGTTATTAACTATTCTCACTTCTCGTACTCTACGGACTCGTAGTTCATTTCTGTTGGTATTTCAGAATCAGACTTCTACCTTCACAGGCCAGTCCTGGGAGAAGTCAAATGTACTCAGCTCTTAGCAAACCTGCAAAGCCGTGCGCACTCGGCACATGACTAAGGCTGAAGGATACCCAGCCTTAGCAAACAGCCAGCTGAACAGCAAATGCCCCACTCACTATCATTCCAAAAAGTAAACCAAAACAGGCAGGAAAAGAAATGGTAACTGTTTCTCCAGCTATCCTAACAAACTTAGGAAGCTGGTCATTTCTAAAATCGGCACCTAACTCCTGAAACTAAGCAGTAACATTTTCATTGATCCTTACAGTTTCTTTTTCCTCCTGGCTTATACATTTCATGAATAAATACTTCTCCTGGTATTTATTCAGAATGCATTCATCACAGTTCTCTGTACCATTATCAGCAGCCTTCAGACACGCTTTTCTTAGAGAGGAAGATTTCATCACTCTAACAGCACCCAGCTTTGCCTTATTCTTACTGTTAGCCTTCTCTCGCGTTATTCACGTACACAAGGTCCAAAATATTTGCAATATGACCTCATACTTTTTGTTGTTGTTTCATTTTGATCCTGTTTTCCTTCCTGTCTGGAAGGATGTGTGTCACTCGCATTTTGAAACGAACTCTGGTAAATACAGCCACTTCTTGAAAAGATCACTGCTTTCATGTGAGCACGACTTCTCCGTAAATATGCAAGCGGGAAGAAAACCATGAAGACTTCTTGTGTGCACTGCCCACGGGCTCTGTCTTAGCCCCATTACAGCACGGTGCTGTCTCTGGATTCCTCCCCGCAGCCCACAGCCTATCTTCCAGCTGTGTGCGACACCGAGTTCCAAAGAGGGATAATTGCGTTATAAGACTTTTTAATTCCCCAACTTACTTCAGCTGTTATCAGCAGCGGGTTACTTCAGCTAGCTGATATGCCTCGGTGCCTTGTAAACATTCTCTCTAGTATTGCACATTACTCATAGTTTGAAAATCACTTTGACTCCTCTAACATAATTATGTTAATGTCAGATGAGTCACAGAGAAACAGAAAGCCTGCACCAGAGCTGCACCTTGCTGCCAGTTTCTGAAGGTCCTGTTGGCACAGGAGAAGTAGGTTAGGGGGTTCACCGGGAAAAACAACTTTCGTTTAATGACTGATGCGAGATGACGATAATGACTCACAAGGAGGGGTGGTGTGACAACCAAATTCAGATTCAGGGAAACAGAACTGGTATGAGAATAGGCTGTCTGATTATTTATAAGAGCAAGAATGAGAAGTACTGCATTTTTAAAGAATGACTTCTCTAGGAAAACCTCGCGGATACCTTCTGAGCATAAACAGCTTTCGACGCTCACGATTTAGTACCAACTGCAGTGGTTTCTTCAAATTTACATCTTAATTAGGTTACACTTCACAGTCACCCATCTCCAATGCTCTATTAGTTCTACATCTTTCCTGGCTTAGTTAACGCAAGGGATTACTTTGGAGCACGGTGCGAAAAGGCAGAAGCTCTTCAACAAACCCAAAGGGGCGGCAGTGCACTTCGTCTCACTTCAGGCAGCCGAAGGGACAGGCGGGGTAGGGCTGTTCCAGAGGTACGGGGTGGGCACACAGAGCTGCAGCAGTGGCTGTCGCGCTGTATCCTCGGGCACTTTTTCCACGCTATACAGAAGCTGGTTACTGTGGTATTTCCCTAACAGGTCAGTACGCGCTCAAATACCTATCAATACTCATCATTGTGGCACGCGTGAGTAAGATATATCACCTCAGTGTAAGAGAAAGGCTCTTTTATTATCTGTTTTTTTTCACTGCGCAGATACGTTACTCCCAGAAGAGCTCGGTTCTCAACAGACCCACGTTGCCCCTCGCAAAAAAGCAGACTCCAAACTAAACTAAAGGCAGAAGCTGCAATCAGAGCCCGCTAAGGTAAAGCAGGGGAAGCCTCAGGCGGACAGCGCACCCGCAGCACTCATTCAGCCGCAGCCACCTCCACGTTCGCATCCCCCGTCAGAAGCTCAAAGCGCACTTACGTTTCCCCGAGCGCTACATCCCTCAGCACCGCCCGGCGCCTCGCTCCCTCAGACCCGCTCCCACCTGCCCCCAACCCGCTTATTAAGCGCCATCCCGCGTGCCCCGCGCCGTTACTAAATCGGGCGGGAGGAAGGTCACGCCGCAGGTGACTAACGGCGCCCGGGATGCCGGGTGACCTCAGTGCGGGGCCGCGGCATCCCCTCGCCCCGCCGGAGGGGGGGGGGGGGGAGGGGGAGAGGGGGGGTCACGGCGCTCCGCTCACGCCCCCTGCCGGGCGGACCCCGCCGGCTTCCCCACCGCAGCCGCGAAGGGGACCGCTAACGGCCGGCAGCCGCCCGCGCCGCCGCACCCCGGGCCGGGCTCCCGCGGCGCCGCTCCCGGCCCTCAGCTGCGCCCGTCCGTCAGGGCCGCCCCCCGCACGCGGGGCGGGGCCGGGGGGCGCTGGCCCTTTAAGGCAGCGAAGCCCCGCGAGCATTCCAACCGCATCTTTCCCCAACGGTGCGGCCGCGTCATCGTTCCGGGAAGCAGATGGCGTCATCCCGTCCTCCCGCGGCGGAGGGGCGGGGACTCGAAACAAAGGAATAAAAATAGAAGGTGAGGCCCGGGGCACGGTGGCCGCGGCGGTGACGTCGCAGCTGAGATCGGTCCCGAGCATCACAACCCCCGCCCCCCCCCCGCCCCCCGCCGTTACGCACTCACACCCCTGAACCGCGCCCGCGCCGCGCATGCGCCGTGCTGCGGGTTATTTATAGGCGGTGGGCGCGAGAGAGGGGTGACGTAATTCATCGCTCGCTGCGTCGTGCGCGCGGTGTGTCACGTGCCTGGCGGCGTTCCCAGCGGCCTCGCGCCGACGCCTGGCAACCCTGCCGGGGGTCCCGGCTTCCCCCGGAGCGCTCTCTGCCCGCCGGGACTCTGCTCCTCCTCCGCCCGGGCTGAGGTGAGGGGGCTGCGAGCGGGGCCTTCCGCGCCTTACCCGCGGGACAGGGAGGGAGAGAGAGAGGTCACCGACGCGCGTGGCGTCCCCCGCAATTAATCGATACACGAATATCGTCTTGAGGACGCTTTAGCTTAACTGCGGCAGCACGGCTCGTACCTCCGCTCTGGTAGGGACCTCTGTTTGCTCCTCGGCCCGGGAAGAACCCGCGTTTGAAGCCCGGTTGTGCGGCCTGCATGGCTGCGTGCTGGGGCTGTGGGCAGCGCGGGGTGCCACACTCCCCTGAGGAGCTGCCTCGGATCCTTGGCCTTTTTTACTGAGAGTCAGCTCTTCCTTCATTAAAAACCAAAGTAATGCGTGTAGGTTTCTCCAAAAGTAGTGCCTCCTATGTATTTCCATGCAAACAACAACAGACAAAAGCGGCACGGTAGCTCTATTTGATAGAGTAGCTTCTCAGCTACAAGAAGTGATTTCTCAATGTAGCACCCACCTATGTTGAAGTTAGCTATGTATTTTCACCATGCTGCGCCCATGGAGGTGACCCACTGTCACTATGGCTGACACACGCACACATACCACCTCACTGCTCTCACACCACCTTTTGGTCACCCTAAACGTTCAGCAGGCATCGGTGAATGTCAGTGGGTGCCATTTTTTTCCACACGAAGGAACTCGCTGACACACCTTTGCTCCACACGCACTTCCGTGTCAGACGCCATTTTGTCAGGCTGTCTCTCTGCTGCCATCTGTCGCATGGCAACAGCATGTAATGGGATATTGGTGGAAAGGTTCAGCCTCTACTGCTATACCACCACCATCTGCCTGCAACATCATGGGCCGGCATCGTAAGATAGGAGGCACTGCGTTTGCAGCAGCCCTTGTATAATAATGATTGTGTATTTAAAAGGGTACTGGGCCACGTGCAGGTTTTTAATAGTATCCTTGGGTAGACAGTGCTTACTTGCTACTGTATTTCTGTGTGTCAAAACCAGCTGTTACAATGATGCTGGGACCTTTTGATCCAGTCAGCAGGTGGCTTTTTAGAGAAACTGTCCATAGGAGTCAGCCTGTGTCTGTCTCAGGGCTGATGCTCTCTACGACCAGGCAAGAAATAGCTCTTTAGCTTGTGAAGGCTTGTGTCAGATGGTTTGAGCTCGAGGTGAATGTGACAGGCCACATGAAACAGAGTCTGAACTACACCATCAGTAAGTAGCTTCTGGGCTGTTGCTGGCTGCAAAAGAGTGAGCAAGTGAAAGACCTGAGAAAATGCTCAGTTAGACAATAAGTACCAATAACCATGTCTATGAAAGAGCCTGAAAGTAGGTTAAAATTGCTTGAGAACAAAATGTGTGCTCCAACTTCTGTCCCCATAGGGCTGATGTGTCTACACCAGCATGAACAAACTAATTACTCCTCCCTCTGTCCAGTTGTAGACAGACCTGGGAAGAAGGAGGTGAATGGTAGCGATTGGAGCTAAATGATCTTGAAGGTCTCTTCCAACCCAAGCCATTCTATGAATCTTTTTTTTGTATTTAAAAAACAAAGGGGTTAAACTAGATATAGGCTGTAACGTAAGAATATATTCATTCCACGGTTTAACTAAGTAGTTAATTTGAGATTATTTTCTTGCATTTTTGGATGAGCTTAGCCAAAGTCTTGGTGGGTAAATTGAAGAAAAATAGCAATTCAGCCTTTCATGTGTGGCTGCACAGCGGAAAAGGTGGTAGAATAGTTGCTGATGATCCTTTTCAGTCAGGCCTTGTTTTAACAGCATGCATTCACAGGGGTTGCATATCTGATTTGAAGGGCTTTGCTGTGCAGGACAGTGGTGGTGCAGTACAGTGCAAACTTAAGCCAAATAGTGCTGTCACAGAGGATGTGAAGGGAAGGCGTGCTTGGAGAAGGGTGGCTGCTGATCTGTTGTTGGATCAGCTCACGCAGTGGAAGAGAGGAGAGCAGTGGGCAAGCCTTCAGGCAGGCAAGCTTTTCTCCTTCAATTGCTTTTAAAAAAGTCTGGAAACCTGTACCAATAATTTATGCTGTTCCTAAAACTAGGCTTAGAAAACTGTTGTCTGTCACAAACCTAGTTTGCTACATCAGTTTCTGTGACAGAAACTTAATAGCTGCTGCTTTTCCATTGAGATGTTTCTGGTGATGTGCTGCTATGAACACACCTATCCAACAGAAGGCTGTTTAGTATTCGTGCAGTTGCACAATTAGTTGCTCTGTGTGCAAGAAAATGGCCCCAGGATGTACTGTCAGTTCTGCAGTTAGCTCTGCACTGCTCTGAGTGGGCACATCCTTGCTGTTACAAGGATGACGGTACGCCAACAAGAGAAGTCTTTGGAACGAGCTACCAGAATGTCACTGCAAAACTTACTGTAATTCTGAACGAATCTGTACTGACTGTACATCCCTGGCTGTGATGCAGTATCCTATTACTGGAACCTCTCTGGAAAATGGTTAAATAATCACCTTATCCTGGAAGAAGTCCGGTGCTGTGAAACAAAGTTTTCCTGAATTTTCCCATTTGCCCTCTGTGGCTTTCAGGCAGTGCTGCAGCTTTACCATCAGGAGCCACCTTCCTGGAAGCCTTTGAGCATCATGCAGAAGCACGCTGTGCACCTCTTGCATAATAAATGTCCTCTGCAGCAGAACCACAGTGATTTATGGATCCTACTCATTTGCATTCCAAAATGTGACGTACTTGCTCAGTATTCTGGATGTCCTGATGGAGGTTAGTGGGATGAACCCCAGCAGCCTCCAGGCATTTAGTGCTGCCTGTCACAAGCAGGACAGAGATGCCAGATCAGCAGCTGGAGGACATTTTCATAAAGCAGTCCAAGGAGACCATTTGAGTGCCTCTAAAACACAAGCCCTGTGTTTGTGGGCGCCAGAAAGCACGGCTACAACAGGAACTTAAATTTAGTATTTAATTTTGTTATTAGTCTTTCTGCTAGCCTTTTGCTTTCTCGCAGGCAATGATTAGCAGCTGTTCTTTAAATTCCATGGTGATTAAAGCTTCCCCTCACTTTCTGGTGCTAATTGCCCTTTTCTCTAAAAATACCTACCGTTTTCACATACTCAGAGCATTTAAATTCTTAAGAGAATTGTGAGGGTCCGCATTCCTCTAACACCCGTTTCTGTTGATCCAATTAAACAAGACATTTTGATTGCATTCTACATCCTCGCCTTGTATGTTTCCATGCCTTCTGAGTCTGGAGCCTGTTTTCAAGGCCGACTACGAGGAGTTTCTGGTGGAATTTAAGAAAGACTCAACAGGGCTCTTTGTTTTCAAGGAAGAGAAACCAAGAGGATCTCTTTTGAGTTTCCTTTAATTACAGGCCTGAGGGTAGAGGGAAAGGAGCAATCATTTTTGTTTCTCAATATGGTGTTTGTGATTTAGTTCTGCCTGGAGGAATTGCTGATTTGTTGCTACACCGTAACTGCAACTTCCCCGCGGCTATAGGGTTTTGGCTGTGTTACTCTTCTGATTTGAGATTGTCTTCCCTTTTCTGCAGGAGCTCTCCAGAAGGCACGCGGGAGTTGTATCTGTGACTTAAACACTCTTCTGTGCATTTCTATCCTCGCTCAACAGGACTTCCTTTTGGTATGATCCGGAGTTGAATGTCAAGTCGGTTCTTGCAGTTTGGCTTTTTCATTCTAGAGAAAACATGATACATTTGAAATGTATTTGAAATACCGTTTTCTCATTAGATCGTTAGGTTATGCAAGGTGGAGGATGGCAGTTACCCTTAAAGCTATTTATTAAACTGTGGTTGTGAATCTAATGAGGGAAGATGAGATTCAAGAAAGGACATGATGAAAGTTTTGGTAGAAATGGATGTAGTCACGGTGATGAAGGTCTGAGAGAAAGTTAATGTCAAATAAAGGTTCACAAATCCTTTGGTGTGTACATTTCTGCTGCTATGTGTGAACAGCCCTTGATCAGGCAGAGGTGCTACGTCAGTACTCTGTAGTTTCCTTCTTTATGGCAGTCTTCTAGCAGCACCAAATTCAGGAGTTTGTGACTTCTGTGATAAGTTCTTGCCTCCAAGCAAGTGTAAGCAGAACTATCGGTGATCCTGAGCGTTTTTCTTTACAGGTAGGAAGAGTAGTTAACTTGGGAGCAAGGGTCTCAGGAAACAGTCCGCCACGGTTTGATTTAGGTAAGTCATTTAATACCTTCTGACAAACAGAAGTGATGTTTTGTACCTCATAGCAATGTGGTGAGCGTATCGTTTAGAATGTTTATAATGTAAACAATGAAGATAAATAGAGATTACACTTAAAAGGCTTTTTACTGCTTTTGACAGAACAGATACTGCAGAATCTGTATGAAGTAAAACAATACAGTTATTCATAGAAGCTGCTGTAATCTCTCAAATAAATTTATGAAACCTGTAAGATACGTTCCATATTGAAATTTGAATAACTGTTGAAAAGAAGTCCCTTTTTGACCTCTGCCTTCAAAACTTGGCCAGATTTCAGAGTGATCAGCTACCTGAGAATTAATCATGAACTGGAACTCATAAGGATATCATAACTTCTCATTTAACAATCTAAACTCTGTCGTTCCATTTGATCATCCAGCCCATTCATGGGGTGAGTGCAGAGTTGTCTGGTTGTATTTTTCAAGACAAAATGAATTACAGAATTCATGAATGTTTTCTTGTTGCAGCTGCTCTCTACCAGCAGCATAAATGGAAAGTTTATATTAAATATGGCTCTTGATGTTCAGAAATAGATCAAGCACCACTGCTGCATTCTCTTTTCTAATCCTCCCTGTCCTCACCTCCATCCCCACCCCCAAAACAGTGTTTCCAACAGTGTAGAGAGAAAGTATTTCACATAAATCTTGGTGCACTCAGTCCATTTGAGAACTTCAGTACTTCTCTGTTTGTTTCTTCCAAAACTCCCTGTGTCACATTGTCCATTTCCACTCATTCTTATTTTGTTTGCTCTGGCATGATATTTAGCTTTACCTAACATCTCTAGTGGTCTGGAACTCTCATTTTCAACTGTTACTCAAAGATGTGGATAATTTCATTACATTCACACAGAGACAAATGTAGCATACCGTGAACTGCGGTGGGAAACTTATTTTGCAAAGCAGGAACAGTTGCGTAAAGAAGTTTAAAGCAAGTAGAAAAACTCTTTGTTTTCCCTCAAAGGCTCCTGTTTTTATAGCTCTAGACTTACACGTTCTTGGATCTTGTCTCAGTCGTTGGCTTTGGAATGCCTTACCAAATGTGAGGAGTCTGAAATGGACTCTGTAGATCATGTCTGCCATTTTGAAACTTCCATACTCAGTAGGGCACACTGTGTGCTGTGAAACAGCCGTCTTCAGTGAGCACATTGCTTATGTATCCTTCAACTGTTACCCACTCACTTGCATGTGCAGCAGCAGCAAAGCCGTGCATGAACAGATCTATGAAGGCAACATATTTCAATATTAGCAGCCGAAGTGCAGCGTGTGGTTGACACTCGAGGTGACAACTGTTGCTCTGTGGGAATTTCATCTTTCCACATTGATTTTTTTATCGAACGATACTGAGATGGTATCTTCCCTCTGCTCTGCCATTAAAAATACTGCAAATAGTATAAAGTTGTCTTCCAAGTTGGGCGTGATTCTTTCCCTTCTGAGCAAGTGTCAGACTTCTTGTTAAGTGGAGCAATACAGGGCCAGGTGTGTAGGTTTCTGTGATGGAGAGGGTGGTTTGTTTGTTCTTGGCTTCCATCCTGCATATGGATTGATGTGTGAGCAAAAGCCACAGGTTTGGCTGCTAAAACACACAACCTACACTGCTAAAAGTGAAGATCGTTTTAAAATCTGTTTGATTCCCTTGCAGTAACTATTTTTATGATAAACAAAATCTGTAAGCTGAAATTATTGTCTACTGCTTTTTTCTCCTGGTACCGGGGATGCAAATTCTATTTCTGGCCATTGATTTCTGTTTGAACTCAACTGGCTTCTTAAAGCTGTGTTAACGTAAGCAGGGTCTTCTAAGGTTTTGTCATAACGTTGTCTGATTTTGCATACTTTGTGGGACTGGGAGAATTCCCACAAAAGCTTGTTTCCTTCCTTCCTTTTCCCACTGAAGTTACTAATTTGCTTTTGAAAATACCTTTCAGTGATACTTGTCCAATTGTGGGTTTTGTAGCTTTTCAATTTGCTTTCTATCCTAAATAAGAATACTTGTCAGGATCAAGCTGTATACTCCATGAGTGTTATTCAGAGTTCTACTGCCGACTGGTTTTTGTTCCACTGTTACTCAGTCTATTACTGTTTTATTTGTGTTTAAGAACACTGGGTTGCAGTAATTCTTAATAGTATCATATGTGATAAAAGCTCCCCAAAACTCAGAAAAATAATATTCTTTAATCATTATGCTGTGCCGAACACAATATTGAGAAATAAGCCTTGCTTTATAGAAATAAATTTTGCTTTAGCCTCTGTAATTCAGATTGGTTTTAATAACCCTGATTGCTGCACAGAATCTTGCCTGCCTCCTAGGCAGTTATGCCATCACTGATGCAGCCTTTGACAGCTTGAGAATGCAGGTAAAGAAATTAAGATTTTATTCTTTTGCTCTTCCATAACTGCCTTAGAGTTCTGCAGTTTATGATCGCCATCCTACTCAAACGCCAGGTTCTTCAGCGCTGAGAAGAAGCAGTCTTCAGCTGTTGAAAATAAACATGCATCTATATTAACGGTTATTATGATTCATTTTTATGCTTGTTGTCAGTTCTTTGCAAAATATCTTTCCAAATGTAAAAAGATAGATCCTTGTTTATTTAATGATCCATTAGAATGTGTTCTTGTGTCACTGAAACAGTGATAATGGAAAGAAGGAAAAATTGATGCTTAAAGGCAAGATTTTAAAGTTCACTGAGAGTGTTTTAGCATTAGCGGATCACATTCTGCACCCAGTAAAGTAGAGATTACCAATTACTTCTGAAGGAGTTTAGGAGAAGCTAAATTTGCTGAAATGGTCTGTTTTCACTCAGACATGCAATACAAGGATTACATGTTGACGTGTATTTAAACCAAACTGGTGTGAATACTAAACAGATGTTTCATGGGAACATTTTTTATAATACATTTGAACCATAAAACACAAGGAGATGCTTTTTTAATCAGCATTTCTGATTCCTGCATTGAGGACGTGTGTATTCTAATAGATACAGTGCTCAATGTTATTGTGCAGGCTCTTGTTTGGTTACAAAATATAGTGATCTTGTACAATGTTAAGTGCTGCAATGAAAATCTAGATACAAAATAGAGTGATCATTTGTATGAGAGAAAATAAATCACGTTGACCTAAACTAAATAAGCACTCTTGCTAAAATAACTTTCAGAAGGTTTTAAAAACTGGGTTAAATCTTAGTTTCTGTCCATTCTCACTGAGCACGAGGCCAGCAGCAAACAGTTGATATGTCCAACGCAGAGTCCAAGAGTGAAAGTGGAGAAAATGTACATCCCCTGATCCTTTTTTCCCCTCATGGAGGAGCTTTCAGAGGTGGGACAGTGCTGTTCGAGTGCCAACCACTTCTGTACCAGTGTCAGATAGCTGCGCCTAGAGACACAGCTGGGAGATCATCATCTTCATATTGGAATGCATCGCTCTCATAGGTGTTGACTTTTATTATTTCTACTAAAAGGAGTAAGGGAAGTTACTGAGAGTTGCCTCTACCTTCCCTCCCCCCCCCCCCCCCCCCCCCCCCTTAATGTTTCTCAAAGTTATACTTGACTGTTCTACTGAAATCCTCTAGCATTTATAATGAACTTATCATACTCTTATTAAAAACAGAAAATCCATCAAGTTTGGACAATTGATGACTATAAATTATCTCTCCGCTATGTAGTATCGTTACCTCTTCAGTCGTTCAATCACAGGAGTTTTGCTGTTGCCATATCTGGAAAGATGACTTTCTCCCAGTCTTTGCTTGGCTCTTAGATCCATAGAAGACCTCTTATTTCTCAGAGAATTGGATGATACGTTTATTACAGAATGTGGTAAATTAAAAGGGAGCAGTTGCACACAGAAATATTTTCTGCTCTCCCTTTGTTTGCATTATATGATTTATATAGAAAACATGCTGACAGCCACTTGTATCCTTTCTTGTATATCTTTGGATGCCTTTTCTCCAAAACCTGATGGTTTAGAGGAAGTCTTATAACATCTGACACCAAGGATGACCTTGAGGTTTTGCAAGATGTGCTGACAATTCTGTGTTAACGTTTTGCATAACATTTCAATAAGGCAGTATGTCCTTCCTGCTTGCATCTGCTTTCAGAAAACTTCTGTTTTAGGATGTTGGAGTAGTTCACTTTCTCGTGATTGGCGGTGTCATGACAGGATGTAAATTGTGCATAGTGTTTCAGTGTGAGCAAATGGATGCAGCTTGGAACCAGTTTTACAGTGATCAGACCAGACCTTTTCTGAAATACACTACACATGTATATACTATCTAGTAGTAGTAGTGTGCAGGCAGGGATATGTAAGTTAGTTCTGAAGAAGCTCGTGGTATCTGCACGTCACAGTATGGTGTCTAGCTCGGGTCTTTGATGTGGTTCATTGCTGTTATGGATAGCTGAGTGCATTTTAGAACTATGCACAGACAATATACAAGCTCGTATTACATACTGCAAACTTATCTATTATTTCTGAAACTGCAGAGTTCTGATTTAGAAAGGATAGAGACAAAGAACACGTTGTACAAACAGTTTGCTTTATTCCATTAAGGTTACTTTAGTATGAATATAAGCAGTTCACAGAAGTATAACAATAACTTGACTTTATACACTGACTCATAAGTATGTAAAATGTAGAATAAAAAATGTACTTATGTGCTTGCACAGCTGTGCCTATAGTTCAGCTGCACAAAGAATATGTTAATTTAGCTAATGGTTGAGGCTGCTTTTCTTAATATTTCCTTATACATTCTTTTGTCTAATCTTTTGCCAGTGATGCCAACCACTTGCAGAAGGACAATAGCACCTTAATTGAAATCAGCTCGGTGGGTGAATTCCCAAAGTATTAATAGGCCCACTGTCACATACAAATCTTCAACGATGACAGAGGTTTTCAGCACAGTGAGGCCTGGTGTATAAATTCTAACTAATGTGAAGCTGAACAGCTGCCAGATTTCTTGGCTCTTGACTTTGTAGGTGTTCAGAAGTCTGGGAACCTGATCATTCAGACTGTTGATCAGTCTGGAAACTTAGTGCATTCATCCTTACTTAGCATCTACCCAAGGGTTCAATAGCAACCGTTCTGAAGTTGTTGGTGTTTTTTGTTGTTTATTTCATTTTGCATTATGGCTTGTTTGATCCTAATGGTCCCAAAAGCAGCATAACTCTCTCCATTGACTTTGATTAGCCTGTCACCACATGACATTATAGTAAGCATGTGTTGATTAATTCTCTTTAGTTCCTAACAGACACCCACACATCATGGAGAACCGTGAATGGCCATTGTCTCTGTTACTCACTTTCCAGTAATATCTCATTTTCAGTATGAAACCCTTGGTCCTACACAGTATTACAAATAAGCCACATAAATAAAAAGATGTTACCACATAACTGGAGTAGTAGGGGCGGTATTTTCTAAACTTGGATCTTTCCCAAAGTCATGGTCACTGATCCATGTGACATGTTACAAAAGTTGCTGATATCATTGTTTGGTTTTTTAAGCATGACTTTTCAACTTGCAGATGGCTGGAGGCTGCTGCAGTCTGTAGGCGGAAGGGCACAAAGGACGATGTATTACATAGTGAAATGGAACTGTGACTCAGCTTTTGCCTGAAAGTAACACTCAGTTCATTCCTTTTACTTCTTCCTGGTTATCAAGAAATGCCCTACAGCACTGGAACAAGGGAACATTCTGCCCATTTGAATAATACTTTCAGAACTTACTGAAAATAGTGAATCACAGAAAAGTAAAACAGTAACTTACTAACAGTAGCAGTGTTTGTAGTAAGTGCGGCAGTGTAGTGCAATTCCTCATTTTAGGGGTAAAGTGTCTCATTCTGTGTACACATGGCATAAAACACTGGACAGAGGTGAAAACTTTCTGTTAAGATATCCTCTGACGTAATACAGCTTTGCTATAGTAACATTGAAGGGTAACAGTAGTACAAATGTTTTGGGAAGACCTAAGAAGTTCTTCTGGCAATGGCAAGTGTTTTCCATACTTGGTTTGTGTTATCTCAGGTATCAGGGATGGAAAACTAATGGCATCAGGACAGAATGGGTACTCTGCCTCATGCAGATGTTTCTTTGATGCTGATGAGAGCTGGTGTTCTCAAATTCCATGAACTGCTCTGTACTGTAAATAATGTAATATTAAATAAGTAGGTTTATGGGAGTGTTCTTCTTGTTTAAGTTTGTCTTGAGTTTTTGTTACTATGGTCCATAGTTTCTACTCTGCCTCTCACGCCACCTAAATTCTAAAGCTTCCAGACCAGAAACCCTGACACCTCTCTCCCGGGTTTGCCACAGGACAATATGGTAAAGTAAGCACAGCACGTGCTTGTTTAAGAAAGTTTCAGAAGTTACCACAGATACACTAATGGGATTATTTTCTTGAAAAATCTTTGTCCCATCTCATCTTCCTAGCAAGCAAAATCCCTGTCAAAGAATCACAGAATTATATAGAAAGGGATATCTGGAGACTATCTAATCCAAAGCACAGCCTACTTAAATCAGGTTGCTCAAGATGTTGTCCAGTCAAGTTTCAAGCATTTCCAAAGACAGAAGAACTGTCTTCTCTCAGTAACTTGTTGCAAGGTTCAACTAGTGTCGCAGTGAATAATTTCTTGAAATATAATCAGAATTTCTCTTCTTGCAGCTTGTGTACATTACCTCATCTAATGCAGTCCTATCACTGTGTCTTTCTGAGGAAAAAATGACTGTATCTTCTCTACATACTTCCATTAGGTCATGGAAAACAGCAGTGATCTTCTCTTAAAACCATGTAAGCCTGTTTGGAGTGCTGCTTTGGTGCTGTCTAACTGTCCTCTGTAAGACTGAAGTACATGTCTTATCTTGGGGAAAGAGAAGGTTTGTTCGTCTTCAAGGCCTTTCTGTAAGACTCCCAGAACAGTAGGTGAAGAATCAATAAAAGGCCAGAAGACAGAAAAATATATAAATATATATTTTGCATTGAAGTATATATAAATAGATATTTTGCATTGAAGTGTCTGACCTTCACAGTATGGTATAAGAAAAAGAGTCAAAAGATGCTTCCCAGTATTGTATTTCCCCCATCAGTATTGGTGCTGTTGTCTATCATTACAGCCAGACACAGTGACGTAACAAAGTTGCTTGAAACTCTACGTGTCCAACCCTCCACTTCCCTTTTTATTAATCTCTAAAACCTTTTTGGGTACCACTCCTGCTAGAGATCTATGTGGCAGAATTTGTTCTATGAAGGAAAAAAAATGTCATTTCTGTTGTCTCCCTTGTTATGTATTGAAGTATTCTTCCCAGTACTGAGCATGTAGTTCTTTCCTGGGTAGTCCTTTCCCTCCTTTGATTCCAGTACCACTACAGGTTGAAGTGTAGACTGGAAAACCCTGGTGTCATTTTTCTTCCAAGCAAGTGCCCACATTGACATTGCAGTCTCTACTGATGTTGGAAGCAACTTCAAACTGCTTCAAACACCATCCCATTTTTACTCTTTTTGATAGGTCCTCACCTGTGCCAGCAATCTGCTTACGCCCACAGCTAAATTCCAGATCTGGTAGAAACACCACATGAGGTAGATCCAGGAGCAGTTCTCACATGTTTTCTCTGCTATACCCTAACCTTTCTCTTGGCTGGAAAAATATTTTCTTGAGGTAGCGTGAACAGAACTGGTCAAATAAGATGTTGGCGATGTCTCTAGAGTGCCCTCTGGTGAAATTGCCACTATGGGTGCCTCTCCCTGAGACAGGATGAGGGCGACTGCTAGGGGCTGCAGATGTCAACATGGTGCCTTTGGGCATCCTGTCTTACTCTGCGTCACTGTGATCCATCAGTAATCTCACATGACAGAAAGGCAGACAGATGAAAATGGTGTGCTCTGAGCATTCTCGTCAAAAGCACAAAAAAAGACTTTACCTCCCACTCAAGGCCAAGCAAATTCTGAGTCCAGTGCTCAGTTGCCTCGGCCATGAGTGGAAGAGCTGTATGTACTTTGAGGACAAGATAGGAAAAGGTTAACAGTTCTTCTCTTCTACATAGCACGCATCCCTCACCATCTAATACTCTTGTGCAAATTTCTATTGCTCACGGAAAATAAAATTCAGTCTAAGGAAACATTACATAATGTATATGCATTTTTAGTATAACTGTGCATCTGTTTGTGACTTTTTCTGTCACAGCAATACTTAGTATGTCTTGGATTAGTGTTGCTGTTGTCTTCAAGCCTAGGATAAGAAATGCCTCGGAGTAGACTTTAGAGAACATTTTTATTCTGTGCATTAATGTTGCTTTATTTGGTTGTAAGAGGCATTTAGAGAACAAAGCGTGTCTTAGAATATTCCAGTGACATCTCTACTTGACAATTAAGTTTCGAAGAACTCCTAAGGGAGTGAATTTCTTAATCTTCTTAGGTTTTAGTGTTTTTCTGAATTAAGATCTGTCTCATTTCCTACCTGAGAAAAAAAGAAATTGGTAATAACTCTTAACAGAGATAAAATTTGTCTACATGCAGATATCAGGGGATGAGAGCAGAAAGGTCTTATCTTCCTCCCTGTGTTCTCTGTCTCTTCTCATATACAGCATAGCATCCTGCTTCCACATTCCTGACTCGTGGATGCAATTTGAGCATTGCAGTCATTGGAAGGGAGGTGCAGTCAGAATGCTTTTCTGTAGAGGTATCCACCTCTCTGGTAATATTTCTAAGGGCTGCATCATGAGCACAAGCTGGGAAATCTGGAGAACTGTCCTAAGTTGTGCTACAGGCTGTACATGGCTCTGACTGTTTCTCACATACGAAGATGCAAACCACCTCTCTTAGATCCTTGTACCCTGTGCTGGCAGAAGAACGTGGATGAATCTGAGTTGGTGTAGAAAAATCGGGTATAGTGAGCAACCACATGGCTAGGACAGCTACTGTGAATTGTTGTCTCCAGGCAATGGACTTTGCTACTCTTAGAATTACAAGTAGATTGTTTATTCTGAAGGCTTGGACGTGATTGTGAAAATCTGTGAAGTGCTGATAGCATTTGAACATTGTAAGCAAATACCCACGCTACAGAGTGGTGGTGTGAACAACATCTGAATTGTGTATACTGACTTTTGCCTGTCCTTTAATTTGCTAGTGCCATATCAAGCTATGTTTCTTATATACAGGTAGGACTTAAATTACTGTCAATATTTAACTTACAACTTGAACTAAGATTACAGCAAAAACAAATTTAATATCAAAGAAGCCTGCAGGAGTGGCTCCTGGATCAAAATAATAGCTGATCTGACATGCCAATCTCATCTATGGGTCTTTTGAAGAACGAAATGATTCTGAATTCCTATAAATACAAAGGCAAACCCGAGGGAAGTGAGATCACTTTTCATCTAAGCCTGTAGATTGAATCAAGGACTTCAGGAGACCTAGTTATAAATTTGATTTGCTAATCCTGTGTACAAATTACTATCTTTATTGCTATTACAAAGTTTTCAACACCAGTGAGCTTCTGACTGCCTGAAGTAGACCATTTTGCCAACCATTGCTGAGCTCTGTGCTGCCCCACCTAGATTGCTGCAAGTATCCCAGCAAATTATTCTAGAGCTAGAACAGGCATGTCTAGGTGATACTGCAGCCACTGTTATGACTGCATTTTTAATTACTGTGAATTAATATAATTTTTTCCTTTATGAGGACAGCTCTTGGAGACACTACTCTTTTTCTTTGATTTTATTGTTTCTGTTGGTTGAAGATAAAAGCTACTTAGACTAAAAAAGGACAGAAGTCTTTTTTTTAATGAATAAATGATATATGCCAGTGTGAACACATCTTATATGAAAAAGTAGTGTCAGTTGTACTTCACACTTCTAGAACTTGTAAGAAATGAGATACTCAAAAAGATTTTAAAGCAACTTTAAACAGGACATTATGATGCACCTATGTTGAGTAATTCTGGGTTTCTAAAAGCAAATATTTTGTTATCGAATTATTTTGTACATATGTAGATATAGTCAAGCTTAGATGAACTATTTAGTCATGTTGAGATGAACTATGGGTAACTATGCAGCTGTTTTGTGGTGCAGAAGTGATAAAGTAGCAATATAGAATATGAAAGTGGGATGGATCATGGAATTCATCTTCAAGGTATGACTTAAATTGATGAAAGACTTAGTTAAATCCTTAAATTCACTCATTTTCAACAGGTAGTAGCAGAATGCATATGAATAGCATATGTAGCATAGAATGCTACATGATCTGAAATGTTCTAGTCTGAATATAATTCAATCCAAATATACTTATCAGTGACTCAGAAAAGTTTTATGTTAATTAAAATCACATACTCAAAAATCACTTATCTGAGATACAGTGTGTTTAGTGAATAGCTAATTTAAAGCCAATACGAATGACCATCAGAAAAAAAAAACAAACTGTTGAATGAAGACAGCAGTTCTGCTTTATAAAGGGTGCTCTTCTGGAAACCAGTGGTATGGTAAATTTCCATTTGTTTTCCATGTGTAAGGAATCTTTCTCATTCCTTCTTAGCTGCACATATATGGCCACTGCCTTCTACTTGAATCTTGGTTTAGCTCCTGGTAGCATGCACTGGGAGGTCTCACTGGCATAACTGAAATATAACTATGATGTACTGGAAAAATATTATTTCTGGATTCTTTTTATGCCCTGTACTGGATGTGTCGTGCATGTCATAGAATCACAGAATCATAGAATGGCTTGGGTTGGAAGGCACCTCAAGGATCATGAAGCTCTAACTCCCCTGCCACAGGCAAGGCCAACAACCTCCACATCTAATTCTAGACCAGGCTGCCCACGGCCCCATCCAACCTGCCTTGAACACCTCCAGGGATGGGGCACCCACAGCCTCTCTGGGCAGCCTGTTCTAGCACCTCACCACTCTGTTGGTAAAGAACTTCCCCCTGACATCCAACCTAAATCTTCCCTCCCTCAACTTAAAACCATTTCCCATTGTCCTTTCATTGCTCTGATTGCTGAGCAGACTTTCCTCTCAAATGTTAATCCTGTATGGATGGCTTTTCCTCCTAGGTCAGCAGGACTGTTCTTAGACGGACTTGATGTCATTATCCATTTTCTTTTTCAGTTACAATTGAAATGGCCATCTTTTACCCAAAAGTGGGAATTTTTCAGATGAAATCAGACAATTCTATTCCATCTGACATCATCAGTTTAGATTTTTTTTTATTAGTGCAATTTTGTATGTGTTATTCCTAAATATAAAATACAGTTAATTTGTCAAGTACACTTCAGAGTTCATACAGGACTATATTCAGGTTAACTCTCTTGGAACACATCGTGTGTGTCTATAGTAACCCATAACTTTATTTCTTCTGCCAAGTTCTTCACAAAGTAATGTCAAACTCATCATTTTTTTTTTTTGCTCACTGAAGTTGCTTGACTTGTTAATGTACAAAGTTGAGCTAGCATTGTTTTAATATGTATTGATAAGACCGTCCGTATGATATAGGGCTATCAGTGGGACTGCTATTGATAGAATAGGATCAGACGCTCTGTCCACTATCGTAAATCCAGTGTCTATATAGGCTGGGTACACATTCCAGATTCTAATCTCTATGTTGCAATGTCCATATGTAATAGTGTACCTTGGTATACAATCTACTGTATTAATTTAAAAAAATTACAGTTTATATCCAATTATAATTTACTGCTATTCCAGTGGATATTTATCTTTTTTGTTAGTGGTAAATTAGAGGTAATTTCTCTATTATTTAATATTTTCTGTATGACTTTCTAACCAAGAGTTATATCATAAAGGAACCAAGGAAAAATATTAAAGCCTACCTGGCACAGATAATTCATTGAAACTTCCTTGCAGATTGCCCCATATTGTCACATGCAAATGAAACTTTTTTACAACTGACTTTTTTAAATCAATGTTTCTTCATATTACAGGAGATGTTGCAAAAAGAACAGTCATTTACAATAAGTCTTTAGTTTTCAATCTCGTGTTCTAGTAAGACTCTTTGGAAAGTATTGGGATTTTGCGTGACTCATTATGATAGGGAATTCTTAATCTCAAATATACATTCTACGGTCCTTGGAAAGTACACTGTTGATTGCATTGGAGGTGTCTGAGTTGCTTAATATATTACCAAACGCTTGATTACTAAATAATGCTTTACATAAATGAATTTTGCTTACAGAGAAATTCCATGCTAAATACAATTTACCACAGACTTAAAAGTCAAAGAGAAGATGTGTTCAAGGCCGGGTTGGATGGGGCCCTGAGGAGCCTGATCTAGTGTCTGGTTTAGTTGTTGGCAGCCCTGCCCATTGCAGGGAGGTTGGAACTACATGATCTTTAAGGCCCATTCCAAGCCAAGCCATTCTATGGTTCTGTGTTTTGTTTTTCTCAAATCTGTGATCTAAAATGACAGCATAGGAGGGAGACACACTGTGCCAGAAGCACTTGTTAAAATCCAAAACCCACACAAAATAAATCTGGTTTCATATTTTGTTATGTACTCTGTATGGGAATTAGGCTTGTCGTCCAAGCATGTTACTATTATTTCTAATGTAGGTCTCCCACTCAGAAAACTTGTGCTAACCACAGTAAAAACTGAGTAGATATTGCTCGTGTCAGAATAGTACATAGTTAACAACATGATGTGATTTTGCAGCAAGACCAGGAGAAATTGAATTATTCAGAGCTGGAATTGTGAATGTTTTGTTTGTTTGTTTGTTTTTTCCCCATAAAACATGGTGAAGCAGAAAGTCTGGATTTGGAATGAGATATACATTAGATTTTGTAAACTAGTTCAAGATATGCCCTCTCATTACCAACTGTTCTTATACCGCCTCTTCCAAACTGAACAAGCAATCTGGATTACATATGAATGCTTATGTCCAGCTATGCAGCTATGAATTAATCTGCTCCCGTTATCCCCATAACACCGGCATCAGCACAGTTCTTCACCATATAAGATTCTGTGAGGGCGTTATTTTAAGCCAGGCCTTCATTTGTTTATAACATTTAAAATTGTCTCTGCTCTCCAAAGCAATGTTGGTTTGAGGGTTTTTGTTGTTGTTTTTTTTTGTTTTTGTAAGTTAATGAACTAAATACATTCTTACAGGTTAGTGGGTTTAACGCTAGCTTTTGTATTTCTCATGTTTTTTCTTTATATGGGTTATTCCTTTTCCTCCTATAATCCCGTATATTTGGAAGTTAACTGTAGAAACCTTTGCTAAACTTTCTGTAGTGTGACTTTCTTCACTGAAGTCACTCCTCGTATTTAGTTGCTGACTTCATTGTGCTTACTTTCCTGAATGCTTTGCTGTATTGGCTTAAGGATTTAATCCATTACAACACTTAAGTACTGCATTACATACATAAGATAAAAAACAAAGACCAAACCGGATATTGATACAGACCCAAACTCCTTGTTCACCTGATGAGAACTGTGAGTTAATGGTGGTTCTCTGAGCCAAGTTAACTTTCCCTCCCTGCTGCATTTCTTTGAGCCTTTGGAAGTTTGGATTTTTAGGAAAGGAGCTAAAAAACAGAGTCATTCTCTGAAGTACATGGAGATGGCAGGATCAGTGTCAAAATGAGAGCTCCGCAGAGAATCAAATACAAGAATTCTGTTGTAATATTTGTTAATAATTAATTTTGTTATAATATTTGCAGCCTGTTCCACGCTCACCCCCCTCTGGCACAGACCCTGTCCCTAACCCCCAGCTGCCCCTCTCCTGCACAGCTCCATGCCGTTCCCTCGGGCCCTGTCGCTGTCACAGAGAGCAGAGCTCAGCGCTGCCCCTCCGCTCCCCGTGAGGAGCTGCAGCCGCCATGAGGCCTCCCCTCAGCTCCTCTGCTCTGGGCTGAGCAAACCCAGGGACCTCAGCCGCTCCTCACACACCTTGCCCTCCAGACTCTAGATACTTCACCATCATCTTACCCCACCTTTGAACACTCTCTAATATTCTTATATTGTGGTGTCCAAGCCTGCACACAGTGCTTGAGGTACTTGAGATTTAGGCCACACCAGTGCTGGATCATCAAGCAATGCTGTTTAGCATGGATTCTGCCCTGACCCTTTATCAGGAAGCTTTTTGTTACATGGGCTTTCCAAAAGGTTTCCATGTTGCAATGAGCTTGCTGTCAGGACTCTGACAAAATTCAGGAAATGTCTTCAGCCACATTCGTTAATTCAAGAGAATGATATCAGTGGTATTTCATGAGCAAAGTAAAGTCTAACAGTCCGGGCATTAACATTTCTCTGACTATAGTGCCTTAATTTTTAATAAAGCCATACTATCTATTCCAAAACTTCAAGGAATGCTGTGGTATTGTTTTGAAATTTCCAGTCATAGCACTGTGGAGCACTTCTAGGTGACGAAGTGAAGCAAGTCAGGAGCCCACGCTTAGGGTAGAAGAGTGAGGGCTTGTAAGGAAGGAAGAATGAAAGGTGAGGGAAGTTATGATTGGTGAAATAGATGGAATTAGGATTGGTGAAATGGCAATTCTGATAGGTTTTTGTTTTCAGAAGCAATTTTTTCACATCCAAAATGTTCTGTTAGAATGAACAGATTTTTTGTTGCTGAGAGGCAGATGAGCTGCTCAATTTTTCCAGTTTTCCAGCCAAGCAAGAACGAGCCTGAGGGAAGCAAGAAGATATACCGTTATGTCATTTACTAAACTGCAGTTATTAGTTCTTTATTTTCAAGGCTCCCTTGTTCAGGGAGTTTCCAGATCTGGAGATCAACATTCTCAAACTGATAAAAATATTCCAATCATGAAGTCTTGTAACATCTTGTACAGAGACCCTTGGAATTTACCAATTTACATACTGCTCCATATGCAGGGTTTAATTTTGCCGGTGAACTTTGGAAAGCGCTACTACCATTGGAAAAGCTTTGTTTGATTGGGGAGGAATACACTTAGCTGCTGACAGTTGGACCAAATACTTGTAGAGTGTGTACCTTGTGAATAAGCATTCTATTATTTCAGTCTTTTTTTTTTTTTAACTCTGATGGCTTTACAGATAGACTGATTTACCAATAAGAATGTTGGTTTCTTCAGTTGTGTTTCATATGTAACGTTATTGTTTACTATTGGAAATGGTCCATTTCTGACTTGTTGGGTAGAATGAGTAGCACTGTTGAAAAATGTGAGTTGCCTCTGGCTTCATTATAGTAGGCTTGTGTAACCGTGATCATGATGGCACCTACAGTTCATTATTAGTCTCCATCAATTCGAGCAAGAAATTCTGAGGCTTGGTAAGTTGGAAAACTTGGTTGTTCCTTTCATGGTCTTTTTAAATATTACCAGTTTTTCTTTTACACGTATAAAATCTTTCCTAAGGATCGTTTATTAATTACATGTAGTTTAAAAGTAAGGACATGATCTAATTACTTCCTGTTTCAACGTTTCACAGTGCAGTAGTGGTACACTGAGTACTGAAGGAAAATTTACAGTAAATTAACAGTACAATTATTCTTTAAGGTATATGTTACCAGGAATTAAAGAGAAAAAATAAGTCATTCAGCCTCGCTTTAGGTAGGTTATGATGCATATAATTTACTGATCAGGCTTACTCAGTTTTTATCACTATGCTTTGATTTTATCACGTGTTGTGAGTCAGTGTCCATTAGATTTGATAAAAACTTGGATTAGAAACATCCACTGAACATATTTGTGTTCTAGGAATTGCTATTAGAAAATCCGTATTTGGAATTCATACTTCTAGGAAGGTGGAGTGGAATGCTATGATACAGAGGTATCTTTTGGAAAGAAAAGCCATTTGTGGTCAGTGGGAATTCTTTTCAAGGCTGTAAATCTCTGTATCCTTAAATCACATGTGTATAGCTGACTGATTATTTCTGAACTTCTGGATGGAATGTATGCTCTAAAGAAAGTGATTGTGTAACACTGCTGCGCAGTTAAATAGCTGTTACCTTTTGCCTCACAGGTGCCTACGTTTCAGTTTTATTGAAGTCATTTCTGGATGCCTTCTAAGTCAGTTGCAATGGTTAAAATTTTTTGTATGCATGTATGTTTGAATATTGAGCAGGTTTTTGACACTATCTCCCATAATATCCTCATAGGTAAGCTTAGGAAGTTTGGGATAGATGAGTGGACAATTAGGTTACATCACGGTGTACTTAGAATGGGCTGTCTGGCTGTGATCAGTGGCACAGCCTAGCTGGAGGCCTGTAGATAGTGGTCAGTTCCCCAGGGGTTGGTACTGGGTCTGGTCTCGTTCAACATCTTTATCAATCATAGAATCACAGAATCACAGAATGGCTTGGGTTGGAAGGGGCCTCAAGGATCATCAAGTTCCAATCCCCCCGAAACAGGCAAAGTTGCCAGCCACTAGATCAAGCAGTAGATCAGGTTGCCCAGGGCCCCATCCATCGTGGCCCTGAACACCTCCAGAGATGGGGTGTCCACAACCTCTTTGGGCAGTTGTGCCAGCACCTCACTACCCTCTCAGTGAAAAACTTCACCCTGGCGTCTGATCTAAATCTTCCCTTCTTGAATTTAAAATCATTCCCCCTTGTTCTATCACTATCAACCTATGTAAAAAGTTCTCCCTTGTGTTTATAATCTCCCTTTAAATATTGGAAGGCCATAATGAGGTATCCCCCAGCTCCTTCAGCCTTTCCTCATAGGAGAGGTGCTCTAGCCTTCTGATAATCTTCATGGCCCTACTCTGGACCCTCTCCAAAAGTATGACATCTTAGCTGTGTTGGGAGCCCTAGACCTGCACGCAGTACTCCAGATGGGGCTTCGAGAGGACAGGGTAGAGAGGGACAATCCCTTCCCTCACCCTGCTGGCCAACCATCTACTTTAGCCAGGATCATTTTCACACCTCATGAGAAAGAACACTCCTGCAGTGTACGTTTTTAAGTCCTCTTTTAATGGAGAATTATTTTGTTCTTTGCTAGGCTTTTTGTTTTGTGGGTGGCAGAGCTTAACGGGATGTCTTGTGTTGAGATTTTAGCATTAGCTTTATATGATTGCAGAAAATTGTGTAGTGATACAAGCCTTACATTTGTAAGACTAAGTATTCCTGAAAGCTTAGGTTTCAACTGCAGCCTGATAAGACTTCTTCACTTAGAGGCTCTACATTTTTAAGCTTTCTTTTTTTATTTGTTTGCATGCAAATAATCATTGGTGTTCCGTGTCCTTGCACAACTGCCAGCTTTCTTCCCACTTCTTATTATGATGTGTGGCTGAGTTGAAAATAAGAGCCCATGTCCTCCTCTGCGGTTGGAACAGAGGCTTCTTTATCGTACTGTCAGCTGTTTACCTGAAGTTGTAACTCAGTTCCTTTAAATCACAGCCCTGTGATGCAGCAATCTAGATACCGGAGATTCTGCTTTGTTTTTGCCGTAAAAAAAATTGGATTTGGCATTTTTTCTGTGACTGGAACTGTTTTAAGACATAATTTCTTTTTGCATTTAGACTTTCTGTGAAACACTTCATATGCTGTAAAAGATGTATCATCTCAGAATTGAGTCACGTGTTTAATTGCAAATGACTTGAGCTTACTGCATTTTAGTGTAATTCTGTGATGTCCTCACCAAAGAAACAGCACATGATTATTTGTAAGCTTGCCATATCTGGAAGGAAATTTGATAAGGCTTTCAGAATCTGCACTGTAAGGCTGGTAATTGCCATGATCCAATAAGAGAGCCCTCGGTGGTGGCATCACTAGAGAGAGTAAGTGTGGTGTGACTGCTGCTGGCTTCTCGGATCACGCTATCTAATGAAAGATTCATAAGGAGATGATGCTTTGTAACAAACATCTAATACTGCCACCAGGTCACAAGCTTGATTTCGGCCAATCAATTGAGTTCATCCTCCTAAAGGCACCTAATGACAGCATGCTTATGAGAAATGAAATGGCCTGCAATCTAAGACAGCCTGCAAGTTCCTATTGTGTCAGCTTTAAAGAAACAGTATTCATTTTGTTATGTCATCTAAACCTTGGGAAGGAAGAAGAGGCAAGGAGAAACTGCCAAGAAAACTTCTTAAAATACTGAAACTCAAGACAACTGAACTGAGGGAATCTTGAAGTTAAAAATGAATTGTAATTAAAGCTCTCTGGAATATAAGGGAAATTGGAAAAAAAAAAAAAAAGTATATTCTTAGAGCTAATAGTATCTGAAATAGAAACAAGTATTTAATTTGACTTCAGGGTTCAAGGATCAGATGTACATGAATGTCTGAATCCTTAATCCTAGCAACAGCTCACTGGCCCATGGAAGGCAGGGGGTCATGTCCCCTTCTGTGTCATATTGACCCATCTGAGAAGAGATGAAAAGAAACTCCTGTTCTTGCACTCACAGAGAGCCAGATAATTTTCTGATGTAACTTAAATGAGTCTCCAATTCATTTATTTATTTTTTAATATTATACTAGTTACATTAGTTCCAGAAAGCAAATAGAGATGTGGGTATGTGTTTAAGTATTGCCCTCAGACATGATCCTGTGAGAGACTGGGCAACCTGAGAACTGGAGAGCAAAATGAGGGAACACAAAGCCAAGACTTTCTTCTGAAGTTCTCAGTAAAACCTTTGAGCTGCATCTTGCATCCTTGGTCCTATCTGAGCAGTATTGTGCTGTGCTGGTATTGGCAATGAGTTAGTTTAACTACACATGGAATAAGGTATGATAATATATGGATAATGGAGCTTGGCTTTTGAGCTACTGATTATCAGTCTCAGTTTTCCAAGCTGCAGAGTGGAAGATCCTTACTTTTCTAATGAAAAATCTGTTCAAATTGTATAATGAAAGATTCTGATTTTCATAGCAAAATAGTATCATCCTCTGTGCATTATATGGGACCATACTGACCTGGCTCCAATTATTCCTTAGGTACAAAATAGCATTACAAAAAGTGTCAGTTTATTTCCAAATTGAATATAGCATTCATTTAAAATTTAGGATACTTACTCTGTGTGGTAATTTCTTTCTGCCTAGCTAAGTGACATAATAAGCTTTATGAGTCTTAACATTATTTTAATTAACAGTGTTGTTAATTATATATATATATAATATTTTATATATATATATATATATATCAATACGGGATCTAGAGAGGCCAGTAGAACCCAGGAGAATATCTGTGCCATCATCAATTTTCAGGAGCACAGGTGCATCAAAACGCTCCCTGGCAGTGAGTAAGCAGTCAGTTTGGTGAGTAAGCCACTCTTAAAGCACTGAACAGCAATTCCAAGAGCAATTTCAGACCACTTTTACACTGTTATAAGAAAGCTGTATATTGTCATTAGATGATGTTTCTTAATGTGTATCTTTCTAGTTTCTTACAGTAGAGGTGGGAACAAATTAATCACCTCTAACTGCAATTTTAGGTTACGGTCAGATCTTTGCTTCAGTTAATAACAAGTTCATTTTTTCCCTTTATATTGATTGCGTTTTGCTTCCAGGCTGCACTCTGATCTATTGCTCTCCTGTTTCTTGGATTAACTCAGATTTCTCATGCTTTCTATTTCCGTTTCCTTTTCCCTGTTCTGGTAAGTGCTTTAAAGTTTTAAATGTTTAAATAGAAGCTCTTTCCCATAAAGCTTGGGATTTGCCAGAATCCTTTCCTAGAAGAGCATCATGACCTATCAGTCAGCACAGACACACAGGAGATGGATGCTGCTGTGTTCTTATCCTCTTTGACTTACATTTGTGGCCTTGGGCAAGACTCTAAACTACCTACCAGGGGACTTATGAGGATTAATTAAGCAAGCAATGCGCCATGCAGTGCTTAAGATGGTCTGTAATGCAGATTCACTGTAAGCCTTGAATATGGACAGTTTGGGGAAATTGCACTTTCTCAGTGATCTTGCCTGAAGAGCAACAGTGAGATTCCTGAATCCAGCAATATGAGAGTTGTTTTCATGAAGCAACCGAATTCTGTCATTTCTGCCTCTCTTTAGTGGATGATAATGTTGCTAAAGTTTCCTATTAAGTTTTCAGAAGAAGTGAAGTTTATCTACATTTGTGAGGATCCATATTGACATAAATTTCGTATCTGTAGTCCTGGAACAGAAGATGGATAAAAGAGATATCCAGAACACAAATGTGCTAAAACTGATGTCTGGAGAAAAGAGAAAGTAGTACATAATGGTGGTCATATAAATTGTAATTATTTACTCGTAAAGGATATTATAAAGGAAATATTCAAAGTGTTGATTTTTATTAGCTTGTTTGTAGTTTGACCAGACATTTTTCTTTCATAAGACATTTTATCTACATCTTTAGCATCTATCTTATTAGTGTTTTGCTTGGGAGCTCAGGTCAGACTTTTTCTGTAATTACTCTGTTTTGATTTAATTTCATTTTTCTTGAATATTAATGAAAAGACCCTACATGCAATACCTTTATTCTGATTATCTCTTTGCATCCTGACAGACTATTTTAGTGCCACATCACAGTGATGGCTCGTAGTCATCCTCTGGTGGATTGAATACATCCTATTCTTTCTTCTTATTTGTTATCTCCAACTTGTTACAGAAATTAATAACCTTATATGTATGTCTATGCACTTCATCTAATTCCACTTTTTTTTTCTGTCATTGCAGGGTTACTCATTCTCTTTTGGTGTGGAACACAGCCTTTCTTTGTATTAACAGCTTATTATAGACATAGCTTCTGTGCCAAGGTCACAAGGGAAAATATTAACCATGTCCCAAGACTTGAGGAATTATCCCAGCAGTTTCTCTTCAGCCTGATGTTGTTCTGCTTTCTCTTCAGCCAAGCTACAGAAATACAAGGGCATACGTTCCAAATTTACCTGTTAACTTTATAAGAGAGCCTGAGGTAGTACAACCCATACTTAAGTGTGGAAATGGATCCTCCATCAGTGGTCAGAGAAGTCTCAGATTCCAGAGATTCTTCAGGCAGCTCCACTCAGACCACAGTGCCATCACTGCATTTTCCAAGCCAAATAGCACATTTGATTGCAATTGCTACTTGCTCTGGCTTTGCTCTGATTGTCACCAAGGTTTTGCTTTGCAGCTACTGGGAGTGGTATGTTTTTGGGCACCTTTCAGTAGTAGAACAAACTAGTCTTTGTCAGTGACTGGAGTTCAAGTTGTGGTATCTACATCACACAATCATTAAGGTTGGAAAAGGCCTCTAAGATTATCTAGCCCAAGCACCAACCCATCACCCTCATGCCCACTAACCATGTCCCTCAGTGCCATATTTACTCTTTCTTTCAACACCTCCATGAATGGTGACTGCAACACCTCCCTGGGCAGCTTGTTCCAATGCATTGCCACTCTTACTGAGGATAAATTCTTCCTAACATCCAAATTGAACTTCTAGCACAAACAGGCTATTCCCTTGCATCCTGTTGCTGTTACGTGGGAGAAGAGGCTGACTCCCACTTTGCCACAGCCTCCTTTCAGGGTAGTTGTGGAGAGCAACAAGGTCTCCCTGGGTCTCTTCTCCAGACTGAACAATCCCAGCTCCCTCTACTGCTTCTCATAAGACTCATGTTCCAGACCCTGCACAGCTTCACTGCCCTTCTCTGGACGTGTTCCACGACCTTGATGTTTTTCTTGTAGTGAGGCCACCTGGACACACTGCTGGCTCACACTAAGCTGAGCATCAACCAATACCCTCAGGTCCATTTCTTCCACACAGTCTTCTACCCACTCTGCACCAAGCCTGTAGCGTTGCCTGGGGTTGTTGTGACCAGATACTTGGTCTTGTTAAGCTTCATCCCATTTATCTCAACTCCAGCAATCCAGCCTCTCCAGATCCCCCTGTAGGGCCTTTCTTTCCTCCCAACTTGGTGTCATCTGCAAACTTATTGAGGATGCACTCAATTCCCTTATCCAAATAATCAATAAAGATATTAAACAGTATGAGCCTCGATACCAACTCCTGGGAGACACCACTTGTGACCAGCCCAAACAGGATTTAACTCCATTCATCACCACCCTCTGGTCCTGGCCCTGCAGCCAGTCTTTTACACAGCAAAGAGTGTATCTGCCCCAACAATGGACTGCCGTCTCCGGGAGAACACTGTGGGAGGCAGTCTTTGCTACTCTTGCATGGTATATTGTCAGGTGGTTCCCAGAGGAGTTAATGATGTTGCAGTCTTAGTACAGAATGTCCCCTGTCTGTCTTACAGGGGAGACAAGATAGCAGATTAAGTTTGTGCTGTAGGGCCGTGGGGTGGGTGAAAAATAATTCATCCATTTCATGAATTGTTGGAACTAAAGCCAATGATCAAGAATTGCAATGTTAACACAGCAGATGGCATGACTTCTTAAAAGCCTGTTTGACACATTTTTGGTACAACTAAGTTTCTAGCTGACAAATTTTTGTAGCTGTCAGCTGGATTAAATGGCTGTTTAATATTTTTAAAGAATAGTGCTTTATCATAGAGATGCCTTTCCCTCTCTGTGATTAATGATAAGTGAACTACTCCAGGAGAATACTGTGGAGACAATGTCAAAGGCTTTGCTGAGGCCTAGGCAGACTGTTTCAACTGCCTTTCCCTCATCCGTCTGGCAAGTCACCTGGTCATTAAAGATGAGGTTAAATATGCATGTGCTCAGGGTTTTATTGGGTCAAATCTCGATCTGCTAAGGATAGAGATTGCAGAACCTCTTTGGACAACCTATGCCGGTGCTTGACTGGTGGAAAACTTTGCTATTTCAAATTGGAACCTTTGTTTCAATATGTAGTTTTCCTCTTATCCTTCTGCCATGCAATGCTGCCATTAGGTGCTCCCAAACCACCTCTTCTCCAGGCTGAACAAGCCCATTTCCCTTAGTCTCCCCTCACTAAGCCTGTACTCCAGCCCTTGACAATCTTGATCACCTGTCAGTGAATTCACTGTGGTTTATAAACACCATTCTCATACTGGGATGGCCCAAAGTGGATGCAGCATTCTCAGTGCTCCAAATGTGCTGAAGTAAGGGGAATAACCACTTCTTAACCCTCTGGCTATGGGTCTGATGATACAGCCCATCCAACCAGTTTTTTCTGATTACATCAATTCATCAGTAAATATCTAACTCTTTTTTAATTCAGTCAATGCATTAAGTAACATTTTATCATAGAAAAGCATTTAAGCCATGATACTTAGAGACCAGGATAGTCTGGAGGAAAGAAAGGTATGGATAATACTACAGCTTTTAAACCTCAATTTATGTCATTTATTCTTGGCTGATCCTGAGATAAGAAGTCTCTAAAACTGGGTGCTCAGTGGAACACTGTGTTGATGCTCCCAAGCTGGTGCTTTATAATGAGATCTTGAATCTAGGGAGCTCTGTTAGCTCAGATGGAGTGCCTTGGGAACCATGTCCTTTCTGAGCTCAGGCTTGCCTGAGAATCCAGTACTCATATTTGTGTGCTGTTGCTTAGGTTTGGTGGACGTCAGCTACCATGTGTGTTACCGTATTAAGTATCACTGTTCCTGTGTCCTGACTTATCTGCAGAGTAGGTAGCCCACCCAAGGATGTGACTGAGTTATTGGCTTTGCGCTGACAATAGAGTCTCAGTAACTAGGTGGCTCAGCCAGAACACGTGTGTTTTTAGTTCATATTTTCCAAGGCAACCTCGTATTTGTATTTTGCGAGTGATTTGGCAAATAGAAATTGAGTCATTTGGTAAAGTTTTCTATCTGATGTCATTCACAAATTAAGCAGATGTTTAAATGACCCCATTTACGTTTACAGTTATTTGCAATTGTAAAAATAAGTGAGGAGGCAGGAATCCCTTTAAAACCAGGTCCTGAACATTTTGGTCTTCATTTTGCTTTGGTTGAAACTTCTGAAGAGCTCACTGCTAGTGGCAGTGGGGGCAAGGTGGGGCGTGTTTATAGGATATAGACATTACGTAGACTGGCAGTGGTGCGATGTTTTATATCACTCAATGTTAAGTGGCTTGCCTAGAATCACTTTCAGTATTATTTCTTGTTCTCTATACAGTAAAGTATGTTATTAGGGAATGTGTTATACAGCAAACTCAGTTTCAAAAATTCATTTTTAAAGCACAGAAGAAGCAGTAAGTAAAGTCCTGTCAGACTCTATTGAATACTCACATGTATTTTATTGCAAACATAATACGGTTATGCTGTATGTTGTCATAATAATTGGCAATGGTATGGAAGTCAGTCACGGAGTGCTTCGTTCATGTGGTAAAAGATGACAATGGCTCCAGTGTTTGTTGGGAGCAAACTTGTTTTGCTTTGTGTTTTTCTAAGTAAATTGGTTTTAAAATAATTTTGTGGGATTTTTTTTTTTTAAGCCAACTATCTTAGGATCCAGATGGCTTTATCCCTTTTTAATGAGATTTGGGACATTCTCCTTAGAAGTGCTGTTTGCTCAGAGCTGTCACAAAGGCTGTGTTTTTTCCCTAAAACTTGGTGCTAGAACAGCAGTGATAGGGAATACAAAGTAGCGATCAGCAGCACAGAAGGGTGTGTTAATTCAGATTAATTAGGATCCAGAACTGAAAGTGAAAGGTAGTATGAGTCAAGAGAGTACAAGAAAACTGAGTCTGGAGGCCAGCAGATAGTTTTAGGGTGCTGAGGAGGAACAGTTTAGCTGCTCATCCACATAGGTTTGGTGCCCTAATCCTACCTCATGCAGGCGATATTGCCAGGCCCTGGGGGCTGCCATGTGGCCAGAGCTGGTTGTTGTGTGTCAGTGGGGCAAAACTGCTCCACTCGTGGCAATGACCTCCCAAAGAGCAGGCAGGATAGGTAACAAGAGAGGGGTGTTTCTTCTGCTGCAAGTTCAAGACGTTTCTTACTGACATAATTGCTGGTGTCATACAGAACAAGACCCTCTTGAACTGGTTTCTTTTAAGATCCAGACCGTATAAACCACTGTGCTCTGCAGGATCCTGAGAGAGAATTTTTTGATGGCTGGTGCATTCACAATAGGTATGCATTTCTGTTATGATGGAGTGAATTTCACCTCATACAAGCTCGACAGCTGAAAAAATGTTGCCTGTACCAACTTTTCGTCTTCCATCAAATTCATACTGTAAGACTCAACTACTTAGCTTCAGATTCCTGCCAAATCAGCACCAACACACGCACACACCCTATTCATCACCATTCTTTCACCTTTACGTATATCCTGCACTTTTGCCAGTTTGAGTCCCAATCCAGCCCTTGCTGACTTCATAGTACGTGTTACAGCCATATGCTTCCTGCCTTCCCAGGCCTCCATGGCTTCTCTCATACTGTTTATGTGTCTGTCCTGTCTGTCCCTGTGCCAGTCATTTTCCATTTCCTCACTTCGCAAGGCCGCATTGCAAAGTCTCTACCTGCTGCGGTATCACCTAGCCTATGATGAAATTGCTGCTGTCTTTCCTCACCAAGACATAGCAATATGTGCATGTGTATATTCAAACACACGGTGAATTCTTAACTCAGGTATTAGAATCGTTGCAAACTGTGGATGCTCCAAGTGCTTTTCTCCTTAATATTCCAATTGCTAATTATGTAGCTAATCATCATTTAAAAATAAAGTTGCATGTAAAGAATCTGTTTATCCTTTGAGGGCTTGCTAAACCATAAAAGATGTTTTAGCTGCACGTGACCAAACAGAATCAGAAAAGGAAAGTTTTTGTAGCATACAAGGTATCTGAAAATTGTTTTTTTCAAAACTTCTATGAATTTTTCTCAGTGTACTTTACACACTGGGATGGGAAATCTATTCATGCAGCAGCGCCCAGTGGTGAAAGTGGGACTGATTTACTTTGTAATTTAACCATCTATGAAGAATCCTAAGGTCTCTACCGTCTCTTTTGACTTTTATCCACTCTGCTGCTTTAGCAGTTGAGTGTTTTTAACCATGAAAATCTTGAAGATACAGCTGTGCTTTGCCACACCTCTTTCTCTGTAGGGAATAGTAGAATGGGAGAGAAAAGGTTTCCTGTACCAAAGCCATTACTCAGAAACTGGGCCTTTTTATACCCTCTACGGTGAAAAAAATGAAAAGGGGAGTCTTCATATTCCTGATATTCTAGGGCAATATGCTTGAAGGCACACAGCAACCTAGCCTTAGGAAAATACACTCTCCAGATGTTTACAGCCTTTTTATGCCTTGTACCGGAGAAGGAAAAGAGCACGCAGACATGGCTCTTCCTTCATGAGTCATTTTATTCCTTACAGTTCTCCCTTTGATGCAATTATTTGCAAAGAGATTTAAAACTGTCTTCATCAAAGTAACACAGCTTATTAGAAATCTGAGAGCTCGTGAGTTAGCTTCTGCTTCTTGCACATTGAAAAATTTGTACCTGTCTTGCTTAAGATGCAACGTTTGTGAACTTGGGTGTTGCACTGCTTCAGAGTCACGCTAAACTCTGTGCTGAAGACAATAATGCCATGCCCTTTCAACAGGCATTGTGGAAAGTGTTGGCCATCGTCCTTCAAACAGTACGGTATTTGCATTTCTCTTGATCATCTGACCCAGAGCAAAGTTCAGTGGGTTGAGGAAGTATTATTTCAGTGCAATTGATCTAAAAATATATCAAAAGGAAACAATTGTATATGAACAAACTATGGAAAGTCTTTATATAGTTATGTTGATGTCTGTAAATACATAAACAAGGAAGCAAGACCTTATGACATGGCTATTTCTGGAAAAGCGGAAGGTCTGACTGTGTTATTGCCGCACCATGCTCAGAGACAGGCGGTTGCTCTTGAAGAAACTGAGTGGAATTAAGAACCCCCAAATTAGAACTGTTTCTGCAGTCTTAGGAACTCTTTGCTCTGGGTCTTGCCTCCGTGCAAATAAATGCCAAATCACATATCAATCTGTTTGATCGAGCTTAAGATCTCTGCTTCCCTCCCCACTCCCTTTTTAATCCAAATCTGTATCCTTTCCTTTCCTGTTCTGATCATAAACCTGAGGATGTGGTACTCTTCAGTGATTTATGGCAGATCTCAACAGAGCATATTCTAAGGTCAGTGATCTCTGCTGACTTCCAAAGAAGAAAGAGTGAAATGTACTTACTGCATATGCAGAAATAAATCTGGAAAGGTCTACTAAGTTGGTTAACTTGCTTCCTGTGTCATAGGTCATTATTACCCAGTAACCCTTGTACAGAATATTTGGTGTTCAATTGCAGTAGTAAGCATCTATGTATGTGCTCAGCTGCAGCGCTCAAAGTGGTATCCAGGCTTGAAGACCTCAAGAACTAAAGATGCTATGGAAAATTCATATGGTAATTGAAGTTATAAATAACTTGTTACTTAATATGCCTTGTTTCCTACCTGAACTTTGCGTTTACACTGAAGAACCCTCTGGGAGCCTGTATTTCTGTGATGTATTAAGTCAAACTAGTTGATTATTTTAACAAATGGACTGTAAGTCTTGGAACATCTCACTGTAAAGCATTTTCTCTTCATTTTGTATACTTTTTATATTCTATTTTGAAAAAACTAAGATGTGAAACTTGATGTGGTGTTTCACTGTATGTTTCACCAGTGTTGCATGTAGTTGTATAGATCTGTTTTGCTGTTCACCACTTATCTGCACATACTATGACCACCTGAGGTTTTTTTGCTGCAACATCAGCTGATTGTCACCTCTAATAGTAAATACTTTCCAGACCATGTGATTTTGAGAGAGACTTGCCTGCTGGTGGAGCTTTTAGGTCTGATCCCTGTGTATTTGGTTGTGTTAATGCATGTTTAATTTGAGCGGCCTTAGTTTGTTAACTGATCCAAATCATTCTGCGTGACTATTTTCTGCCCTTGTCTTCACGTATATTTTAATTAATCTCACAAATTTTATTATTGTAGATGTAGGTATTTATTTCCAAGTTACTGATGAAAATGATAACCCATAAGCATGTTCATATTACTAGTCTATGTAAACCCCTATGCAAAGGGGTTTGTGTTACTGCTACAACTACTGAGATCTTGATAACACTTCTAAAATCTTTCATACTGCATTGGTACTGTCAGCTATGGCCTTTCTGCTCATGTTTCTAGCTGGCCTTATCAAGTCTTACTCATATGGATTATTGCTGTTTCTTTTTAATCTTCATATATTATGTAGTATTTTTATTACTAACGAGTGCTGACACTTGGGTAGTGAAACAGGACCCCATTTGTAGCCAAAATTATGCTGTCCTTAGCAACAGAATCACAATTTCTTGACCATCCTAAGAATTCTTCCTAAATGAGTAACAATAACAGGAAAACTTCTCACTTGATTTCTCCCCTTATGTCATCATTTTAACTACTCTGTTAGGATACTTCAGCTGCAAGTTACTGACAGCTGTAACACATGTACCCTACTCACAGCTTTATGCTGGAGTGTCTCTGGTCTCTCCTGATCATTCTGCCCATTCTCTGATGGTCTTTTTTCTTTCTTCTTCTTCTTCTTCTTCTTCTTTTTTCCCATTTAAATCAGGCAAATCATTGCATAATATTCACTAATGACAATGGCATCATACGGTCATTTTTTTCCACTAGTGATAATTTATTACCTCTTCCAGTCTCAATATGTAAAGCCTTGAAAAATGTCATCTTCTAGTACTTCTTACCACAGTAATTCAATGTCTTCGAGGAACGCTGGAGCATGCACTGTGTTTGCCTACTTACCAGCTTCCTCATGGGTTGCTACTTTAACATTCTCCATCTTATCTCCAGCTCAGACTGGATACCCATACTACTCAGATGCCAGCTGTCTTCTCCACGTGCTCCCATCCTCCAGGGCATTTCAGTCTGGCCACCAAGCGGTCAGAGTCACACCATGCAAACAGCTCACCTCTTTGCTGCCGGTGATTTCCAACGCTATGGGAGCAATGTAGTATGTCAGGGGAGTGGAGAAGGAGGGAGTACTTGCACCATCCTCCTGTAGATGTTTTCTAAGAGGTCAGATTACCGCGGGGAGTTGATTTTTACAAAAGCCCTATTGGTGAAGTCTCCCCAAGTCATACAGTCCACCTGACCATACTTAATCAGTGCGTTCCAAAAGTGATTCTATGAAACACAGACTTCAGATACCACAATGTTAGGTTCCCTATGCAAGTTTTCACCACTATGCCTTCCACACTGATATACCTGCAGAAATAACAAATAAATCTCATTTTTCTGATTTTTTTTTTTCACAGCAGATCCTCCTTTTAAATTCATGCATTTCCTTTTAATTTCGTGCATTTTACCTCTGTGACTGAGACTCCTCCATATTTGGAAGCTGTATCATCTTTTTATTCTAAACAGTTGCGTGCTTTTCTTTCTTGTTTTAGAATAGAGTGTGGTAAATTCAGTGATATGATGAGAGTGTTGAGACAACCATGGCATCTGTGTGTAAACGTTAGTAATGTTAAAGGAGCTTACTGCATATTTTGTGTTGAGCATTCAAGTAGTTTCAGTGTTCAGAAGCAACAGCAAGTTGGAGGTGATAAACAAAAAATGTGACTTAAGCAGACATAGTTGCTTCAGTATTTTAAATCAGATGCCTGCAGGGCCCTTAGTGCAGTCTCTCCTCTGACTTCATGATATAAAATTGCTGTCACTGTAGACTCTCCTATCTGCAGCAAGTATGACCAGCAAAACCTATGTTTCCTTGAAATATGTAAGTTGCAATAAAAACTTTTAAATTTTATTTTATTTTAGTAATATTTTTGCTTAAACCTGCCACTAGCACGGGCTAAAGAAGAATCTGGAAGAAGGAGTTATTTCTTTCTGTAGGGTCGCATCTCTACAGAGCAGAAGTACTGATAGATGATGAGCAGAGGGGAGGAGAGGTGACAGATTTTAACTGCACCTATTCCTTTATGGACTTACAATCTGTTTTGTAACGAGGAAGGAGAAGAACACTGATCAGAAGAAAGCAGAATGTACAAATAACCTTAAATCCAGGCTTTTCCTAATTCATGGTTTAGTACTCTGTTTAAGTGGACTTCTTATTAGACAGATTTCACTTAATATTTTCCAGTGACATATTCAAAACCCAGTGATGACTGAGTGTCATGCATTTAACCTGTGGCCTTGGAATGATTTAGTCCAGGTCATGCTGTTAAAGAAGTCTTTAGATCTCATGAGTGCATAAGAACATTTATTTCCTTTCTGAATAAAGATCACAGAAGCACTTTGTGTAAAAACAAGTACAGTCCTACTGTAGCAGCAGTATTTTGTTTGACATGATAAATACAGAAAAAGAGCTAAGAAAGGGTCACAGTGATGGAGCTACAGTTTTTCTGAATCCAGACTTGTTTGGATGTTTTGAAAGAGAAAATGAAATTGTCACATGGTTGCTGATTACATAGTGAGTGAATTGTTTCTAACTGCGTGTGCTTGGGGAGCTGGACTGTGCAGCTGGGAAATCCCCAGCATGTGACTGGTACAGCTGTGCTTGATAGCATGATTCAGCTTCACTGTAGACCTGAGTATTTCACCATGTTGCATCTGTACCTGTGGGTGTCTGCCTGTTGCAGCATTCATGTAACTGCCAAATGTTCCTGGTCTTTCAGAGTTTGCATCAGCATTTGAACACCCAAGGTGCTTGAACTGTGCTTATCTTTCTTCTGTTGATTAAGAATGAGGAAATAGAGTCCCAAGTGCAGTGAAGAACATTTTCTTTAATAGTGAATACAATATCCTTAAGTCATTTGTGCCTTGCTGACAAAGGACAGAAATAAACAGTTGAGAAAAGCAGAAGCTAAGGCTTCTGCTTTTCTCCAAGCTATTTTTATGCTTATCCATCCACATCTTGTTCCTGTGTTTTCTCCCCCTGTGGCATCTTGGCAGTAATTGACCTGGGGAGTCCTTTGGGATAGGAGCTCTTTGTTACTTACTGGTACAATGCCAAGGTTAACAGGACTCAATTCCTTATGGGGTTTATAAAATTCTTTGTAATACAATTTTTTTATTTCAACTCATGGTTTGTTAGATGACTCATTCCAACCTAGCATGTTGTTGTGTGTGTCAAAGCTGTAGGCAGTCAGTTGTGCAATGTGCCCCATGTTCATCTAGGAGAAGAGAGATGCTCCATGTCTTTGATGTGACCCATGTTAAGGCTGCAGGGTTGCCATCCAGCTGCATGGTTGGAGGTTTGGTTCATTAATAATTGCAAAGCATCACTGTGATGACTTCACCTGTTTTGTAGTCAAACTTTTTCACAATTCTGCCATTTCCTGGAGGGTTTTTAACACACTGTGGACTTCTGTGTCTCTCCCAGATATGAACCCATAGCTCAACCTGAGAGTGAGCAGTCATCTTCATGATGTTGCAAGAAACCACCTCCCCTTGGATTTAGGAAATCAGTTATGTGGTTTCTAAAATACTGTGATTCCTGACCAGAGTGAACTACTGAGGAATAATATAAATAGAACATAATAGTTCAGTTGGAAGGGACCTACAAAGACCATTGAGTCCAACTGCCTGACCATATCAGGGCTAACCAAAAGTCCCTCTCTGTAGTCAGCACTGGTGAGGCCGCACTTCGAGTACTATGTTCAGTTTTGGAGTCCTCACTACAAGAAAGACACCGAGGCCCTGGAACGTGTCCAAAGAAGGGCAACAAAGCTGTGAGGGATTTGGAGCACCAGTCTTATGGGGAGCAGTTGAGGGAGCTGAGTTTGTTTTAGTCTGGAGAAAAGTAGGCTCAGGGGAGACCTTATCACTCCCTACAACTGTTTGAAGGGAGGCTGTGGTGAGGTAGGAGTTGGCCTCTTCTCCCATGGAACTAGAGACGGCCCTAGAGAGAATGACCTCAAGTTGCACCAGGGGAGATTCAGGTTGGACGTTAGGAAATACTTCTTCTGTGAAAGAGTGGTCAGGCACTGGAATGGGCTGCCCAGAGAGGTGGTGGAGTCAGCGACCCTGGAGGTGTTCAGGAAACTTTTAGATGTTGTACTGAGGGACGTGGTTTAGTGGGAAATATTGGTGGTAGTTAGATGGTTGGATTGGATGATATTGGAGGTCTTTTCCAACCTTGGTGATTCTGTGATTCAGAGCATGTTACTTAGGACATTAAATGCCTGATACGGTGGTAGAATCTGTTAGGGCTGTAATCTTTCCCTTCTATGTCAATTCTGCTGATTTGGGGTCTGGATTATAACAGTGCTGCTTCAGTTGTCCTGATGAAGCTCTACAGAACATTTAAAACATGTTTTCCTCTTGATATGTGTTCCCTTACATTTTTTAGACCAATTAGGGCTAATACTTAATGATGGCATCAAAATGTCTAATGGGGAAGATAACGCCTGAGAGGGTTTGGGTTTAATGTTATGCCTGCAGTTTGTCACACACTGTGGTGCAAATGTTTGTGGTGGAATGCTGTAGCATGTTAACCTTACCTTCCCTAATTCTTGATGTAAATTGTGATTGTAGACAAAATTGGATATTTCTACTGAGAGTTGCCTGTTGCTCAGTTTCATATTCCAAGTGGCAGAAAGATAGTTGTACAAAGAAATGACACTTAGAAAAAATGTAGAGCTAGATTCTTTATAGATCACTATATTATATATTCATATGTCATTTCCTTCTTTTTATATTTAAAGTAATGATCCCCTTCTGAGGCCTTTAGTGGGCTGATACTTCAGAATTCCAAAGTATTCTCTTCTGTCAGTCATTTCATAATGAAGAGAAACATATGCCTTAGTTGATCTGTTTGACTAGTCAAAGGGTAGCAAAAAATGGCACAAATGTTTGGTAGAGCACATAATAAGGATTAGCACAACAGCAAGAAGATCACGAGCTATTATTATTCCACTGATTTGTTGCTTTCTATTTTCTGTATGCTATATATTTCTCTGTACTTTTTGAGGAAGTAGTCAGATAAAAGGTCACAATGGCTTTATGAAGGTGAATCATACACCGAATCACTGTACACAGTGTGTGTTCTGTGTATTTGGATTGTGCCTGCCTTCATTAGTTTGCTGTCCATTCTGCTGTGGGAACCAGACTTAGATGAATTGGGATGTAAATCAGTTAAGTAGATAAGGTGTTGCAACATAACTGTATGGACTTGAGTGGAAAATGACATAGTTGATTTAATTTCTACAGGTAAATCATAATTCAGTGCTAATTTAGGCCATAACATCAGAATCTCTGAGATGGGATTGAGATGAAGAGAGATTTGCTTGACAAAAAGGAGAATGCAGGGAGCATGGCCATCACTTTCTTGTCGCAGGATGGAGAACGTGCTCCCTTTCCATGACAGATTTCCACAACTGTATGCAAGTGTCATAGTTTCAGGACATGATAATTCCTCAGGCTCACATTAATATATGTAAAATGGAGTTGGGAACAGGGCCTTTGTGACAACCCACAAGAGCCAGAGCAGCAGCTTCTCTCATGCTTTTCTGTTATTGGCACTAGGTTTGGCAAAGCTGCCACAGCTGAGGTTTGAGGAGGGCAGGCAGGGAAAAACACGTCCCAGATAAAATTCTGAAGAGAAATAAGTCACCAAAAATTGTGATCAGGATGTTGCAAGAGTCTGGTTTGGTTTTGTTGTTTGTTTTTTTTTTTTTTTTCCAAGCAAAGCTGACATATTTGTGCATGTTGCATTTTGCTTAGTCATTTGGCTAACATTCCTTCTTCTCCATGGCCACCATATTGCATAACGGAGAGGCATTTAACCAACCTCACATGCTTCACCACAGTGTGATAGGTCACTTGACATTATGAGGAACATGGCATAGTAATTAGGGACCTTTTCTTTCTTCTTCCCCCCAAAAGTAGGCAATTTCGTGCTTGTGGTATCATGCTAGCAGTTCAGGGAAGTGATGCTTTCTTTTTGCCCCCAGAGCAGATACAACACATCCTGTTATACTGCAGGTTTTCGTCATGCTGTCATGTCAGCATCCCAATTCTCACTTGGAAATGCAACTTTTTGGGCTGTAAAGGAACTTAGGCCAACTTGGGCGTTTAGTTCATTGTTACTGAACATTCTGGCTGAGCTAACGGAGCATTAAAGCTAGAGAATTCCCTGTAACTTCGACTAGAGCAGACAATCTTGAGATATCAATATTGATGCCAGTGTGATCTTCATCTGCTAGAGGTTCTGCTTGGTACTTGAGACAACCAACAACTTTCTCATAAATCACGTAGACCAAACCTTTAAAACTAGAAATGCAGCCCCAGCAAAGCTGTGATCTAGCAAGGGCACTGCACAGGCATAAACCATCATACATCTGGGTGCTGCTGTTGGGAGTGAAGGAGAGAGACAGCCCTATTAGCAACACCTGTTATTCTACTTAAAAGTAGTTGGAAATCAAAGCCTACCAAGGAAAAGTACCACTAAACTTCTCTATGATGGTTAACAACAGAAAGCCAACTGATTTCAGTGATGCAGTTCTGGACTGAGGCATGTCAGGTTTCTTCTAATGACGAGTGTAATTACAGGTCCTCTGACCTTTAGCTGGCTTAATGCCGGCATCCAGGCATGAAAGTTGTGCATTGTGCTAAGGGAGTTTGAGTTTGGTTTTCTCTTACTACACCTACAAGTGGAATGCCAGTCTGATGTGCTCAGTAATGAAAATAAACACTGAGTTGAACAAATGGAAGCACTGTTGGATACAAGGGCTCGGTTTAACTTTGGCATCATAACTTTGTTCTTACAATGCCATCTTGAAGGTGTTTTTCAAGATGGAAGAAATCTGTTTTCCAGCCTTTCTTCTTCAGATAATGTGAGATCAATATATATGGAACTGAATGGATTTCATACCTTTTGTGGTTTACATCTTTGAAATTACCCCACAACATGTCTGCTGAGTATTGCTTCATTCTAGCAGATCTATTCCTATATTTTCTACAGATAAAATAATGTTTTAAAACTTGATTTGAAATATGAACTGACAGTAGTGGTAAGAGAGAAAATGCCTCTGTAAAGTGTCTGTAGTTACTTGCCATTGAGTATGCAGGCACTGTACAATATGCAGTCTTAAAAGTGGTTTTGTCCCTTCCTGATAGGCACAGTGCTTGTCTCTTGCTGAGATGCAGATTTACAATCTTTAAGGGGGAAAAAATAGGACTACCTATCCCCTTCAATTCGTCTTTACAATTATTGGCATAAATTCTCTTTCCCTGATGGAGTTAAGGTGTTTCTTTCATACGCGTGCAAGGGGAAGATGCAGCTGCATTTCTGTGTTTGTGCGTTATTAACTGTTCCGGTGAGCTTTGCAGAAGTCAGGAAGTTTTACTGATACACTTTATGTAATCTTATACTTCTTGGGTGCTTGGAATAATGGACAACACTGAATAGTTGTGAGGACAGGGAAATGTATGCAGCTGAGTTTGGGAGCTAAAACAAGAAGCACAAAGTAGGAAGTTTGTCTTGGATAAGCATAGAGAGAAGCTGAATGAGAGTGTAGGGCTGTATCCCACTTTACCAGCTGGGGGCTCTTGTAAGCCATCTTATTTGTTTGGTTCCTGCACAGCTGGAAAGCATCAAGCTCTGTAAAACGAGTTGTTAGTTTTATCTTGAGAGTATAGCTGATAAATTGGAGGGAAAAGAAGAAAAACAAACAAAGTGTAAAGTCAGTTCTGGTTTCTGCCTTCTCTCTGTGGGAGGTTTCTAGCCCTTCAGCTAGAGTGCAAGTACTCAAACAAGTTGAGTGCCTGTCTTTGGCACAGCTGGGAGCCCAAAGCTGTGGTGAGGAGCGCAGCCTGCAAACAGGAGTTAGAAGTCTCCTAAAACTGATCTGACATCAATGGAGGAGGTTTCTGTGCTCCCAACAGCAGAGCTGCAGGGGAAGTTTTGCACTTCTTGCCTGGCTGCCCCGTTCTGTTCCCTGGCTGTGGCAGAGGCTGAGCCAAGAGTCCCTGCGGTGTGCCGCAGCTGCTGAGGCAAGGCCAGTGAGCAGGGTGGGCATGGGATGGGATGATGCTCTATTAACAGTACTCACTGAAACTAGTAGTAAAACCTAATTGTTATTTGTGGAATCGGTAATAGTAAACTGGTTACTACGTTCAATTAAAAATTCATGCCGATGTCTTCTAACTGGAAGGGCCTCCAGAACTCTTAAGTTTTGCCTAGGCGCTCAGGTAAAAGTGACGAGAGCTGAACAATTCAGATGGTGCCAAAGTTTAAATGTGAGATGGCAGTGATTAAGGATCATGTGCAGCTCCCCCCTGGGGTGTGGATTCACAAATAGTTCCTTCTCACAGTAGTGCCATCCACTATCTGGTCCTTCTCGCTTGCTTCCCACCTTTGCCTGCGTATTGATTTGTCCCAGTTTGTGTGACTGCACAGTGATTTAGGCTGGGAAACAGATTCAACTTGAATTTATTCACTCATCTACTTACTGAGGGGTTATTCTCCTCACTACAATTTAGTTTGTGCCCATACCAGCAGCTATCCTGGCATAAATAAGGCTGTGGTGCAAGGTGGGAATAAGCTGGAGGGAACGAGGTGTTAAAGCCAGAACTGCTGCTGAAAGAGAAGTTTGTGAAAATACACCTTGTCCTGGTGCAGAGCAGCCAGAAGGAGGGTGTAACTGACTTCCCCAGGGGTTGCTGGGTTACATGTGGTCACTTTTGCTCAGAGCAGAGACCTGGATCTGAGTGCCTGTGATCCTCCATTCAAGTCCTTTCTTTTCTGTAGTGGATTAAACAGAGATCTCAATGCCTCTAAATTCAGTAAGAGTTCTGTTCTAGACTGAAGTGGATGTAAATTAATTCACGGATAGAAGGGGAAAAAAAACCCAAAGCCACACTGAAATGTTCAGTGTGATGCTGTTGTTCCTCAGTGCAGTCATCTCATCCTTTTCCCCATTGTGCCCCGGGCACTGTTGCAAGAGGAGATGCTGCTAATGGCCCCTCGTGCTGCACACAAGTAAATCCCTTCTAGGTATTCACCTCAAACGTGCTGTTTCTTGTACTGTAAATCACAGCACTTGTGTGCTTTGACGGCTGTTCGACTGCCCATTCACTCCTTTCCTGTGAGCTGTCCTTCCCTCGGGTAAAGACATACCTTGCTTTACTTTTTTGAGGTGTAATGCTGGAAGGTTTTGCTATTTATCGAGCGCTTACTACTTACAGTTCTCACAATGACATAAGCACTTCGTCCTTTCTTATACAGAAAAAAATAGACATAGATGAACAGATTGACCAAGTAGCTTGATCTCCATCAGAGCTTGGAATAGTTCAATAGCTCTCCTCACTTCAGGCCATTGCCCGAGTCATACACATCTTAGCATGGGACTATTCCTTCTGTAGACTTCATTTGCTTATTTTTACATATTTATGTTATACCTCTGTTGTACATGTTTTTATTAATTTGGGCTAATTTGGTCCTTAAATACAATTTATGAGGGACAACCAAATTCTCTGATATGTACAGTTGCATCTCTTTTTCCACATCTGAGGTAACACTCACTCATATCACGTCTCTCATTCCAGTCCTGTTCATCCTGTGCTGCCGTTGCAGAAGTCCTCAGGGCTGTCCTGCTAATCCACTTGCTGATATTGCAGAGCTCTCTTCACCTGGCGTCATCTCCGCATCAGAAATTGGTAGGAACTTCTACACTGAAGTTGGTGCCATGATTCGGAAATATAAATGGGATCAGAGTTCTGCCCAGGTCTCTGGAAGAGAGTCTGTGCCAAGTAGCAGTGCTGAATCTTAGTGGCTTCTTGACCCCCAGCCCAACAGAGGAGCAAAGACCCATCGTGTGCTCTGCCTGGCCACCGGAGCTCACCCCCAGCGTTATCACTGCTGTGTCTGCATGCTGGTGCACCTATCCACGTCCCAGTAAAACAAGCGTGCCAATTTTTTTTTTCTTTTAATTTTACCACACAGTCCTCTTCTTACAGGTTGTCCTATTTCTCAGCAGGGCTGCTGCCCTGAGTCTTCTCAGCCCACTGCTGCATTTCCAGTTGGTTGCCTTGTACTGCCCTCTCGTGGTGAAACACTCTGCTTGCCAGCTCGCATCAGGAGCAGGGAGCCTTCTGGCACTTCTTTCTCTGTATTTGTTACGCGTTAACGCTGTTTCAGAAGAATCATCTTGCCTTGAGAAGGTTGCTTAATCATAACGAGCATTTAGGAAGAAGTTTTTAACAGAGGAGCTTTGTAACAAAATTGATTTTAACTGTGATAGTGTTACTTTGCTAACGTAATTTGGTCTCAGGTTTAGTTTTGTTTCACTGCCTCAGCCATTCTTCTGTGCTGTTTCTTGAACTTGCACGTGGAGTAATATTTGTTGGAAAAGCACAAAACATCAAGTTAGATTTCAGATATTAAGAATAAATTCTTCATTCAGGGCAGTGAGGCCCTGGCACAGCTGCCCGGAATAGCTGTGGTGCCCCATCCTTGCAGGCACTGAAGGCCAGGTTGGATGGGTACCTGGGCAGCTGAGCTGGGGGGCTGCCCTGCCCACAGCAGGGGGTTGGGGTGGGGTGGCCTCTAAGGTCCCCTTCAACCCAAATTGTTCTGTGATTCTGAGTCAAGAGATTTGAGTTACTGCTCCGTTTCAACTCAGTGAAGTTTTGGTGACGCTTTCAATGTCATTTTTCCCTACTGTTTTCTGTATGGAGAGGGGAGTGACCATAATAGCTACTTATTGTGGTGTTTGTGGGCTATTGATGAAATCAAGACCCTAAATGCAAAGAATTTGCAACACAGAAAACAGAACTGTATTGCCACTTGTCAGAGAGTCCTGTCTCAGAGATGGTATTTTTATACATTTGCATAAAATCAGGGTGAGTTCTTACCATACGTAAATATCAGAGGACTGTAACTTTTCCCTCAGTGAATTACTACCTGTGGTAACAGACCTCAAAGCAATTTGGAAGCTAAGGGGGAAAAAATACAACACTAAAACTGATTTCAAATTTAATTTACTTTTCATATACTTATATTAGAATGTTTTGTTAATACATTTGGACCTACGTTAATAAATTATTGATTAATTAGTGTTTAATTGCTGATTTAACCTTTAAATTAAACAAACAAAAAAGAAGAACAAAACCTGTACTAAAAAGTAATGATATTTTCTAGTTTCTAGTGTCCATGTAAGTGTAATAATACATTAATACATGTGGGTGTAATAATAATATAATATATGTAATAGTATATTATTACGGAACTAGGTGAAAATTCCATGAATTACCGTGTTGATAATTGCCCTTTCTTCTAACAGGAGAAAATTCATGAGGATTTTTATCTACACTTCTGCAAGAATAAGCATAGAAAGAAAGAAACTCCTATGAAACCAAGTGCTAACTTCAACCAGTGCCACTTTTTCCTCCCAGTGGGGCAGAAATCTGAAGGACTTTTCATCTCCAGAGTACAGCAATTAGGTAAGAATTAATGATTTTCATGAGTCCAAGACTGATCACAAGGTGTCACTGTATAATGGAAAAATCAGCATTCAGGCTGGGGTTGTGCAGTTACACTGCTAACTCTTAGATTACAGCTCAGAGCGATCCAGTTTTGATTGTTCAAATGTGAATGCGAATTGCCAGTTGCCATCAAGACAGATTGGTAGGAATGCAGTTGTCATTTGCCCTTCACTTACCTGGCCTAAAAGCTTTCTGTAGACAAAACTGCCTCTGGGCAGGCAAATTCTGAACTGCATGGTCTTTATGTAGGTGCCCTGCCAGGGCTGTAATATACCATGGCTTTGTGCATTACTGAATTGTTGCCCAACTAGGCCAATTTGTTGCTACAGAGCTATTCTGGCGTATAGCAGCCCAGGTCATAAAATGGAGATTGGTTATCTCCTAATGCCCAATTGTCAGTGATGTCGTTTTCTTTTATGAATGGGCAAGAAGACTGGGATTTGCTTTTAAATGCTTTGAAGCAAGTGTTTTTGTCTCTGTTTTCTGACACCGCTATTCTAGACTTGACAGATGGGCAGGTCCTCCAGCTAAGTTGCTCTGAGTTGAGGCAACTGGGCAGTTAATTTAACACTGCTCAAAGCTACTTTGGGAGGTGGCCCTTCTGCTAGGTGGGCTGCAGCTTGATGTGTCACAATCCTTCCTGTGGAGGAAATAGGAGTAATGGAAGTAACATACTAAATTGCTGTTTGCTTAGGTGGGTTGCTTTGGATGCAACACAGCTTGTACTTGATGTACAGGTTTTTCAGACACTGGTGGTCCACCACACACAAGGACCTGGATACTAGCTAACAACATTAGTTAAATGCCAAATCCCTCCCCAGGCTGGTCAAGTCATGAGATTCCTCTCTGTTGATGAGGCTTGAAATCTGAACACTGTACATCCCCAGTCAGAGCCATGGGCCTCCACCTGCATAAGAGAATAATGCTCACCAACAGGCAGCAGTGTTTGATCACTTACAAACGTGATATGATAATGAAGTCCAATGGCCCACGTTGCATAGTCAGCAGGAAGGACATAAACTCCTCAGGTGAGTGTTCTGAATTGCCTGTGGGGGTTGCTGATGAGGGATGCCACGTGGGTACCGTGTTAGATCCCTACAATTGGGCATGTGAATAGCTCTGCCTTACAGCAGTTCCAGGATGCATCCTCTTTTTTAAAAAGAATTCAAATTAAAAGAGTAGTTATACCGCATATCTAATAGTTCTCCAAATGTTGCTTGTTCTGCCTCCTTTAAAAACACAAGAATGAAAGCAATGTTTTGATAAAATAATAAAAGAACTGATCTTTGTCCAAAGATTATTAGAGAGAGTGTACTTGATGTTCAGAACATGAGATTCTGATTTCAGCTTTTGATTTCTGCTGATTATAGCTCAATTGCTTCAACAGAGTCTGTTTGGCTTTCCAATCACATCAGATATGGTCTAAAATCTCAAGGGAAAAATACTCGCTCTGATTTTTCAGTCACTCTCAAGTCTAGGAATATATTGATATAAAGCCTGAACGTACATTCTAATGATGCTAGCTACTAAAATCAAGCCCAATGGATATTTGATAGTTAAGAAATGTTTTATTTCATTCAAGCACAGAATAAGTGTTGATATGAAAATCACACCAAGGAATTTTTACTAGGCAGCAGTAAGAAGTGCCTTGTGGACATTTCTTTACTGTTTCTCTAGTAGTAGTAGTAGCAACAGCAGCACACTTGAAAAACCTTGCAGGGTAATGCACAGTAGAGTGAAATATCTCCTTCTGTGTTTTCTACTGCAGCTTGATCTGTTGTTTAGCTTGTGTGTGATGCATTTTTCTGTACATGTGTATGGTAGGAAAGGAACCAAATTTCTTCTCATATTGAGTCTGTCAGTTTTCTACCTAAGTAACAAGCAGCATATCCTACTAATCTGAGGTGTCACATTACGTGATTGCTCTTTACTTCACTGGCTGTATTCAATTTTCTTTCCAAAAACAGGGATATTTGCTCAGATCCATCAGTTGTAACCACATCTCCTCATTCGACACTGTTGTTAGTGAAGTCAGCAATCACCTGCATTCAGTCCTTCATTAAATTTAGGAGGATTAATCCATTCCTTCCTGTCTTATCAGATTTTATTGGTATATATTTTTAAAGTTTGTGAAGGTCACGCCCTTAAAAAAATCAATTATTAATACATGTCAGTTGCTTTTAGCAAATAAATTACTTGTAAATTATTATTGCTAGTAATTTGTCCAAAACTTTATTTCTGTTTTTCCTCCGTTTACTCATTCTGTCTTTGAGCTTTTGAGTTTCTAAGTAAGTGCTCGCGTGCTGGTGTGTTTCCAAAGAAGCTGTATTTATGTATCTTCTTGTTATTACATGAAGATCAAGCCACTTAATGTCAGGATTTACCACATTGATTCTCTGGACTTCTCTGGTATCAGTAATGACTAGGAAAACGATTTACTGTACTGATAAAAATAAGTAGTACAGAATTGGAGAAAATGTTTGAATGAAAGATGGTAGATGTGAAAAGCACCCATAGGAACGATGAGATGTTTAGAACGAGATTCTAGGTTGACAGTAATTGCTGTAGCTCCATGGAATTTAAGACCAATTCCACCAATTGAGAATCAAAATAATGAAGCAAAGCTTATGAGAGAAACTGAGAACCACACACAGGACTTAGCATGCACAGAGAGTGTCTGCAGGTGGCAGGAGGAATACCCAGCAGAGGTGGCAGCAGCGCTTCAGCCACAGGAATAGTTTTCCTCTGGTTCTGTATCTCTCCTAGTTGGCACAGGGGTGGCTTCTTACACAGATAAGAGCATGGAATGTGTTAGAAAATCGGAGTTTGTCTCGTTAGATTAAAAATGCACTTATATGACCCGGCCACTGGATGTCTCTCTTGTTTCGCTTACAAGGACGAAGGCTGACCTCTCAGAGCCAAGCATCTCAGAGATAAATAGGCCACTGTGGAAAACCAGCTGTCAGAGATGCCCAGCTGACTGCAGTGACACAATGCCAGGCCTGGACTTGCCAACTCACAGCGTGTGAAGCTGTAAGAAGAAGATATAAACAAGAACAAGAGCTGAGAAATGCATTTTTTCTTGTATTACAACTACACTTCTTACCAGCCCCTTCTTTTCCAGCATTCAACACAACTGTATCAAGCAGCCTGCTGCCAATAACTGAATATTATTTGAGAAAATGAGTTGAAATCAGTTCTGCCTTTCTCAGTAGTTACAATATATAAGCAAATACTTTGTTAGGCTGAAATAGTAAAATGCACCAGAGACGTTTTCTTTTTTCCTGCCAGGTTTTTTTGTTCAAGTGGGTTGAAGTTGGCGGTAGCTTCAGCTAGACAAGAGCCAGATTTCCTTCTTCTGGAAAAGTCTGCAGCTTCTATTTATTTCTCTGTTCTGAAAGGGAATTAGAAGAGACGCATTCAGAGCTTCCCATGAAATTCTGTTCTGGAAAAATAAACATTAGGAAAGGCTTTTTATAACCAGTGTGTGTGGAGGTACACGATCAGCTCCTTGCTTCGCTCAGCTGTGTTGCTTGAGCAAGGGAGATCTTTCTGTATGCACACTGTCTTGTTCCTTTGAGCCTCCTGACGTGTCAGAAATTAATGTGTGGGAAAATGGGTAAGAAATCCTTTTGAGGTTAAGAACCTCAAGATCTCTGGTTTGTATTCACACTGAATCAGATAGTTTCGTGAGCACACAGCACATAGTGTTCTAGAGGTCTGAGGAACAGGGAAGGACAGAGTCAAGCCTTAGGCGGTGATTTCAGGGCAGGTGAACCTGAGTGCTGAGAGCATAGGGTTTCAGTGGTTCACACAGGATAACACAGGAATTTGGGAATTGGGAGAACTGGGTCACTTTTTCCATTCTTCCCTTCTTCACACTTTTTTTCAGTTTCATCAATATGTTTTGACATAGTCTCCCCTACTCTTCCCTTCTTATATTAATACTGTGTTTTACTTACAGTTAAAAACAGAACAAAACCCTAGATGACAAATTCTGAATGAGAAGAACCTGATGTCTGTAGGAATTTTGCTGGATTTGCTTCTCAGTATACGTGAAGCAAGTTACGTAACTTTTTGCCTTGGTGGTTGGCCAGTGTGTGAGATCTATGGTTTATTTCTTTCAAAATGTTGGTAGGAAGTGATCTGTCTTTGTGGACATCCTTTGTAATCAAAATGGGATTAAACTGCAGTCCTGTTCCCCTGAATGAAGCAGGAAAATAGACAGAAGGAAACGGCTCCTTTGGCTGTAATGCAGGCCTCTCCGTTCAGACAGCACTGCGCTCAGAAAACTCTCCCCTTTTCTCTCTTTATGTGTGCTCAGGATCATTCTACAAAATGTCCCTCTGATTTCCATCTTTGCCTGCATTTGGTCTTCAGATGGGTTTTGCTCTCTCCTGTCTCAGTGGAATTATAAGGATAATGGAGGTGCTTTTTAACAGTCTAAACTAAGCCTTAAACAGGGGATATAGTAAGTGTTATTTCTTACTGGCTGATGTAGGCAAACCTGTGTTTTGCTATACTGTACATTTTAACTCCTGGATTCCAGCATTTTGCAGTTAGTAATCCCTAATCCTCATCATGCATATGAACACCATTATCTGAAGTGGGCATTTAGATCAAGAACCAGACTGTATGGCTGTTACCTTTGGCTTTAAAAGCCCTGGAGAGCTGCTTAATTTTACCTATTACCATGCAATTGGAAAAGAAGCTTTCATCCCACCCCCAGAAATCAAGAATAAGCATCACCATAACATGTGATTTCTTTTTAGAGCCTTCCACTAGATTTGGCAATAGCTTCAGTGCTCATTATTAATTAGCTGATGCTGCATCTTGCAACAGTATTTGTGCTAGTGTTGTTAGAACTCCTTGCAGCATGTATCCATACAGCCTCTGCAAAAGGAGCTGTGAAGGTAAAGGGATAATGATGCATGCAGGTGACTGCAGTAGGGTACTGAAGTTCCAGTGTAATTTTATTCAGAAGCAAATGTCTAATTCAAGAATTGGGGATGGAAACTGGATCTGTAATTACGTTCACAAATTGAGAGGTCCTCTTTTGGAGCTTAATCTAAACAATATAGAGAATGTAGGTTTCTGAGCACCATAGGAAACATCAAAGCTGACCACATAGATTATGGTGGTCCAGGAAAAGGAGGAATTGGATTCTGGAACAGTGAACATCAGCATAGCTCCGTTGGAGCTTTTTATTGATGTACGCAAGTTGAAAATTGTTATATGACTTCAAGTTGCATAGAAACAAAGCAAACCAAAGAAACTGTTATGAAAGCAACCATCCAGGCAAACATGGGGGAAGAGAAACACAGTGAAAACAGAACTCTTTCTAAATTAAATTTACTGACTAAATGTAATAAAGTTTCCTACTGGGGAGTTTCTGGGAAACATAGATTGAAATGGGAAGCAAACTTTGATTGCTCTTTCTGCTGCCTCGATGGCATACTTACAGCAAGAAGTAAATTTCGTTTTTGTACTGCTTCTAAAAAAGCTTTCTAGATAAAAACACCCATGCTTCACAACCACCTTAAGAAGCATTTGTTGTGATTGTTGCTAAAGGAACAGCGTTTCTTTAGTTTCATAAATACCAGAGTTAACAAGCTTCTAAAAACAAGCAGAATTGCCTGTAGGTGATTTCCATTTATACAGAAATAGTTACTCTCTCAACTTAAACTTTCCCTAAACTTTCTCCCTGGGCCTGTTACCTATTAGCGCATACTTTACTGTCCTGTTCCTGCTTCCTTTAGCTGTTTTGAATTAACTGTGGGTAGAAGCAATACTTAATGTAAAAGTACTCGAGGGAAAAACCTGGTCTGACAAATTACAGAAGATAAACAACGTTATGGATAGCTTGTGACTGTGATGAGATCAGAAACAGGCTGATGGGGCACACTTCGTTTTGAAAAAGCAATGGCTGTGCCTTATCATCATGAAGCTTATGACTGATGTTAGAGAAAAGGTGAGATCTTCCAACTAAGTGGCTTCCAGAGTAGAGTCTGAGCATGAAGAGGCTTTGATTTTTATTATTTCTTTTGTTGAGTTGCTATTTGGTATTCAATAGGAGGTGCTCTTCCCTTATCTTTGCTGTCTTTTTTCCCCTTGAATTTTAATGTTGATGATGTTAAGGCACCTAGCACCTCGATAAGCAGCTTTTACTAAAGCTGATAAAATAATTATCTTCCTTACAGACTTGATGTTTGGACAGGCCTCAAGCTAGTCATATGTAGAGCTCTTTCCTCCCCTTGGAAGTGCAGGAGAACCCTGCTGCTGGCAAATTAGCTTGTGTTGTTTTTCTGTTCTTCTGCACAATATTTCTGTCATACTTAGGATGCTCATCATTGGACAGCTGATAGGATTATGCTTATGAAAGGACACGCAAAGTATGAAGAGAAATACTAGAAAACTGGGTCTTCCTGATCTGATTTTGTATCAGGCTTTGAATCCTCATGGACTTATCCCTGAGAGAACCTTAAAGCTGTGGAGAGTCCTGCAGCAACTCCCTAGACGAGCAAGAGCAAGGTGACAGTAGTATACCAAAAGGATTCACAGTGCTGGTCCAAAGTTCGCGCTTAAGGTGGTCTCAAGTGCTCAACTCACATCAAAGAGTTGATTTTACAGAAGGCAGCAAGAGACTGGAACAGGGCTGAGCAGTACGGTGTGGGAACTGTCTGAAGAAGTCCCACAGTGCTTCTGATCATGGAGGAGTCACTTCCCCCTAGGAAGCACAAGTGGACTGTAGTAGTGTGTCCACATCCCCATTTGGTGCCCATTAGGGAAAAATTAAGAGGCCCTTGCCCCTCTCTTCTTCAGTATTCCCAGGTTTGGTAACTCCAGTTTGTGTTGATCACATCAGATAATTTGTACTCTGCATTCCTCAAGTCTTCTGTATTCTTTGTCAGTGGGAAGGAAGCGTTCATAAACTTGTTTGCATCACAAGTTTCTGAAATTCACCTGTGGATAAAGTTTTCTGTAAGAGCTTGTCTCACAGCCTTTAGTTTTGAAAGGTGATTTTAGAAGCACGCGGTTACTGATAACACCTCTGGGAGATTGATTCCCTCTGGAAAATGTGTAACTCCTTAGCAAAGATGATGAGTTGTTATGGTGAGTGAGTTTGTAATCCCCTCATCTGCTGGCTTTTTTTTTTTGACAAATCTATCCCTGATGCTTCATTGCAAGGCACTAAAGAAAATCATTCCTTTCTCCTTCAGGCAGTACGTAAGGCTTTCCACTTTCCCATCTTTGAACTGTGATTAAACAAAAACCATCACAGCAACGTAGATGGAGAAATAAAATGCACAATATTGCGTGCAATATAAAATACAAATAAATCTCCAAGTTTTCTCCTTAAAATGTGCGTGCCGCCTTTCCCTGCTCCACTAGGCTGAAATAATGAGGCAGGACCCAACTGGATAATAAGGCTGGCTCTGATCTTCTCTTATTCCACTGTGACTGCTGGCATCCAAATTTCTACTACCTCTCCATTGCTCAATTTGGGGTATTCTTCTCTACTCTCATTCTCTTTCTCCTACTGATCTTTCCTTTTCCTGATTGTATCAGCCTTTCAGTTTGTACCATGATGGCAGGGTTGGACCCACTGTATGTTTTGTACTGTGTGACAGGGAGAGCTGAAGCTCATCATCCCTTGGATTTGTCAGGTGCTGTGTGATGGAGTCGTCTGGAGTGTTAATTCCTATTTGATTATTCTGACATTCTTGATGAGAAATACGCACATTAAAATCATAATGCAATTACAGATTTTGCTTTTAGTGTGAATGTATTTCTTCTCAGTGACGCTGAAAATATTTAGTGCCCCCAATATCTGTATATTATTTTGACAAATAGGCAGAGAGCTATGTGTAATTTTAAGGTGGCACAGTTTGTTCCATACAGCTTAAGAGCAAGGATTTTCCACCTCCCTTTTTGCCCTATCACATTTTATTATTAATGGATGCATGCAAATTGTCAGCTTTCCCAAAGCTTTGGCATAGATGCTGGAATGACAAATTAACTGATCAGATTAATTTTATTGCTAAACCACATCGTTGACTAACTGGGAGCACTGAGCTCTCCCTTGCTCTTGCTTTATCTTTTCTCTAGCAGCTCTCCTGTCTTTCATTTCATCCTGTTAGTTTAAACGACAGAGCCTCTACTGTGGAAAACACAGTATTCCAGGGGTTGTGTGTTTAGGAATTAACTTCTGGCATTGTCTGGAGGCAGGATGCTAAGGCTGTGCAGCTGGCAGGTTAGTGATGGTTGTCATGAATATTGCATGATAGAACTGAAAGCTCCAGAGAGACGCTTTGCACAAATGCGATGTACGGACACAACCAGCGCAGACAGCAGCTGGCTCTCTGTAGACTGTCTCAAAAGGAAACAGCACTGAGGCATATCAGGATGATTTTTATAAACCCGAAGGCCAACTTGTAATGCATTGTCTGAAAGTTAGAGGTATTCATGATTTATAGCTGGAAGCAGAAGTCTGCTTTCTGAAGTACACGTAGGTAAATGACAGGTAAATGATATCTGTGCCATTCCCTCTCTTATTAGCTGTTTCAGAACATCTATGAGCTGAGTACTTGCTAAAAATCTGTAGAGGGGGGTAACTCTTAATGCTGACATTTGTATCAACTCCCTTGTGCAGCTGCATTCCTACTCCTTCCTCTGCAGTTCCTCTATTTCCTCCTTTGTTTTCTTCCTCTCTGAAAAGATCACATTGCAGGACATAGCACTGTGAATTACAGTGGTGACTCTTCCCTGACAGGACAGGAGCTTGCTATTCAAAGTGTGCTTCCTCAGCTCCAGAGGTGTAAAACAAACTCCTGCTACACAGAAATGCTCCAGCACAGGAATAAAGAACATTCAGAAAGTTTGGATTGAAGTAACATTAGCATAGATCTGAGGTGATTCTGCTAACAGCACTGCAGTTATGTTCAGTTTCTAAGAGGATAAAAGGCTTCCATAAATGAAATATTCTCTATAGCTTAAAGGGTAGTATTTCTACTACACTGTAAGTTGGAGTGAGGTTCTTGACTGATAGTTTTGCACATAGGAGCCATAATGGTTATGGTTATTATATGGTTATATGAATTTATATCAACTTAATATGTGGGTCCGTGATTTTCAGACAACAAAATGTATGAGCTGAAATAGCAAAGTAGGTTTCCTCAGATAACTGCATGTAGGCATGATCCATTCTGTGCTGCTTTTCTGAGTTAAAAAAGATAAAGTAAATCTAAACTATTTTTAGGTGCAATGAGTCAGTCCATCCAAACGCGTTGATGGAAAAAGATATAACTGAAAGGACGGTCCAGTTAGAGGAAGTTATGAAATGTAATGCTTTTAATATAAACATTCAGCAGAACTGATTTGGCTTTCCAAACACAGTGCTTCGCAGTGGCTCATGGAGACTTCACCACTCACATGGTGCTGCCCGTCTCTGCTTTCGGTTCACATGCATTAAACACAGAATGTATTTTTAATATAGAATTGTAGAAGTATTTATGTAAATAATCGATGCAGTTCTTACAGTGTTGTTATGTGAATATGAATGGTGTGTGCAATCAGAAATAGAAGAGGCCAGCAGGTTCCTAGCTGTGAAAAAAAGCATTTGGTGAGATGTTCAGGGCAACCCGATGTATTTCTGCCGCTGTTATATCAAACACCGTAATGGAGTGGGAGTGACTTTTTTAAGGGTAACATAAGCCAGATTCGTTTAAAAGACTCATCCAGACTGCTTTTGGTTTTCACAGAATCATGAGAAACTGACACCCAAGCTCTCTGACACAGCATGCAGTGTCGCATGCTACAATATTCCGGAATAATTGTTTGCAGCTATTTCCTTATGTATTAAATGTTCTCCTAAGTATATATTAATCTGTTTAGCAGACACAGCAAATATAATTATTCAGATAAAAACCTGCTGAAGAATTTACTCCCTTTTTTCCAAGCTGAAAAGCTCCTTTATATGCTTATAGAAGTTCATGTTAGTTTATCTTTGTCTGCAAAGGCTACAAACTCTGGTTGGAGGGCTGGAGGCCCATTTCTTACTTGAAATACCTAGTTTATTTTAAAGTAAACGAGTTAAGCCTAGCGGATGAAAAGATTACCTCTGGCTTCCAGCGTCTTGGCAATGTTGTGAAATACCTTCTCTACAATATCTTTAAGCAGCTGAGCCAGAAGTACTGTTGGGGTCATCGTTCTTCAGACCAGTATTCCAACAAATGTCCAATGGGCACAGGCAAATTCCAAGTGACGACAGGCATGGATGAACGTGAGCCCTCGTATCCAACCGACGCTACCTTCTTCACATGGCTGAAAGTTCCAATACGGAGGAAAGGCGAAGGGAATTCAAGGGAAGCATGAGCTCATTTAACAGACAGGAAACCTGCAACTTGCAAAGCTGTGGTGGAGCACTGCACTTTGATCTCTGTGTCCCTGGTTAGGAAAACTGCAGCCTTCTTTCTTAAACTAAAGTAAGTGTCTTCTGAAGATGAAAGGAGAAGAATTGCTGTTATGGGCTGAATAGCACCGGTGTGATTTGCTGTGAATCCAGGCACCTGCAAGGTATCAAAGCCATATGCCTCAGTGTTTTTGGAAATGAGACTGAGGATGTCAAGCAAGGAGCCAGCAGCCTCGGACTGCTGAATTTCCCAGAACTGTATCCGAGGGGGATGTGACACTTTTCCATTCTGAAGTTCAACCTTTTCTCTGAGTGCATCAGCAGGTTTCACCACTTCTGAAACTGTCTGTGCTCTCCTGTGAGTTATTTATAACCTCCTGCTGCTTTCCATACGTGGAATTTCACTCACCTTCCTTCTCTGCTGTGGATTGTTCTATCCCACTGCTGTACTGCTGCTTCACATATTAACCTTTCAACAGCCTGTTTTCTTCCAGCTCCAAGACATACTAGTCTCAAAGGAGACCATTGAGAGAATTGGGAAGGAAGTATTTATCCTTGGCAGCAGCAACTTAAAGACGTATGTGATATTCAGTGTATAGAATCACAGAGGCTCAGCACATACTCCTAAAACATTCCTGCAAAGCATTCATTTTTGAAGTACATCTCGGAGATGCACAGCTGCACAGTGCTGCTGCTCAAAGTGAACACTTTACATGTTGTGTAACAATATTTTGTCTTTTCAATGAAACTGGCTTTAAGAGCTTAGCTCAAACATAAAAAACAACATAGGGCTAAATGTAATGAATGAGATGAAATTACTCAGCATCTATCTGTGATCATTACCAAAAAAACCTTTCAGTTCAAAGTAAAGGGTAGGTAGCTGCAGCCTCCTACGTTGCTCTCGATCTGCCACAGCTCCTTTTGACTAGTTATGAGTTTAACCTATAAGTTATCCTTCAGGCATAGTGGCTTGGTGGCTGGGCAACTACAGTCTGCATATCCAACACTACTATGTTTACAATTTCTGCCTAAGAGCATAGAACAACACGTAGGGACATTTTCACTTTAATCATCATCAAATTCTGTCTACCTGAGTACCAGAAGATTCCCTTTCCTTTATGGACTGAAGCAAATGCTACCTGTATGCCTTTTTTATTCAAAGACTCTCCTGTCCAGAAAAGTAGGGCTGCAAGGCTTTAAATTCAGCCCTACCTTCAAACATTCCTACATGTTACAACTGTTTGGATTCAGTACATGTGACTATTTATCATCAGTCTACTATTGGTGCCGTTATAATCTCTTAAAGCCCGAGGAGACGTGCCAGCCAAGAAGTATAACAATCTCATTCTGATTTTCTTGGATGGCTTATCTCTAACATGGCTTTCACCCAGATTTTTCTAAACTTCTGACTTCTCAGAAGGATCATGTCTCACGTCAGAAAGATTAAGGCTCGTGTCAAGCTCATGACAGAGAACAGTAATCTGAAATATTCATTACAGGGCAGAATTTCTGATTGCAACAGCTACAAATAACCTATGGGAAACAGTAATAGGAATTGTTTATTCAGGAGTACATCCTGTGGCTCTGCAGTTAATCCAGGTGCAGAGCTCTGTTTTTAATAGAAAGTTAATTACTGTGGATTTCTTATCAACAGCTAACCCAAGCCAAGATCTGAACGTACGTTTTGTAAACAAGTAAATTAGGACTTGCACTTCTGACTGGAAAGGAAGAAAAAACAAAGGAAGCTGTGTAAATATCAACAGACAGGGAAGGCTATAAGCTTACACTGTTATCCCTGACCACATTTGACTGAAATAAAAATGGGAAGCCCTGTCTGTTACCAGATCCTCACAGTAGTCAGATACATCCTATGTTACGTCTGCAGCTATCAGCATTCACAGATAGGGCTCTGAGTCAAATACTTATTACAAATCTAAAAGTTAAGGGTCTTTCTTCGCTTTAATCAACTCATTCACAGACAAAATCTTTGAAGCTATCAGTTCCCTAGACAGTATAAGTAGCTTTCAGGTTATGGGTTGACATGCACTTTATTTATCTGAGCATTCCTCATGTTGCATTCATCTGTCACCTGAGTTGTGCCGCTCGATATTATTTCCTGAACGGACACAAAAACTTTAAGCAATAGCATACATGGACGATGGACAGCAAAGTGTGTAACTGACGGAACAACACAATACCAGTTTGCTTGTAAGCAAAACAAATTTCAGGCTGTTGGCAAGTAACAATCTTAAAAAAAAATCAAAGCATCATCAAGTTAACACTGAAAGAAATATCGTGGTACTTCGAATACATTAAATAAATAAGAGTAGTTGAGCACCTATGTTCACTTAAAGGCTTATGGCCATAATACTGTTCTGTTGAGTGGGAACCTCAAGTGAAAGAAGCTGGGAAGTATAAGCGAGTACTCCTGTTCCCAAAACAAAAGGAAAACAAAAAGGAAACATTTTGCATTCCAAAATGCACTCATTTCATTTGTGATGTCATTCTCATTAGTAACAGAAGGGAAGGACAGGACTATCTCCCTCAGTTTGCAGACATAAGGGTAGGTTGGATCCACAAGGATCTCACTGTAAAAGTGGAGTTTGTATCAACCATTTCCTGTTGCAGCAGGACGTTTCTTCACCAAAATGCATCTGAATTTGAGTATGAATGGGAGCTGATAAATTACCTGCGTTGAGATCAGCATTAACAGGAAAAAGCAGGGAAAGAATGATAACATTAAGCCATAGGTTACAATCTAGCTACAAAATCTAGGAAATGCTGGTAGATAAACTGATCCCAGATAAAGCAATGATGATAGTAATCACAGCAGCCCAATTACTGCAGCCTGCCCCATAAGTAAACCGGAGGGGGAAGAACTGCTGGCAGAATAGCAGCCATTATCAGCTAGTTGACAAGCACTCCCATAAAAATGGCAGGTATTTTATCAAGGAGCCAACTCCCAGCTACTGCTGGTGGTGTATAATCAAAAGGTTTGCAGTTATAATAATGACAGTAAAACAAAACCAATCATCCGAAGTGGTATTTATTTCATAAATGCAAACTTTTTTTTTACCCCAGAACACCAACAGACAGAAGGGGCTCTGTGGAACCCTCAGGGCTTAATAACTGGTGTGGTGATAACATACAAAATGGGTAAAATCAGTAGCACTATGAAAATAGGAATAAATATACAGAAAGCGTTTCTACTTCTTTTGACTGACAGGCAGCAGACCCTCTCTCGCAGCACAACATCCTGAAGTGGGGAATCATCTAAATACATTTCCTTAAAAAAAAAACCAGCCAAAATGCTAAAGAAACAGAACAAAACGTCTTTGAGGAAGTGGGAGCAGATGCTCAGTTTTTCCATGACAGGTCAACCTGTCGCAGAGACAGAAAAATCCACGTGACAATACACATTCCTCTTAAGTTACTCTAAGTCAGTGGTCAGCAGCAATTTATGTAGTGCACACTTGTACTGTCCTCTTGCTTTACTGTGTTTTTGCCCTTGAGGAGCTGGAGGCTTATATTAGATTAAAAGGAAAAACAACACACGAATGCTTATCTCACTGCAACAACAGTGACAAAGCCAGAGTAAAAACAAAGAAAAACTAACAGAAATTAAAAATGAGACTTGAACTTGTCAACACGAAGATGCTAGAAATATACATAGGATTCTAAAATACTATAACAAACATGGGCTGTAGGAATACATGGTAAACAGTAGGTGATGATTTCCTTTTTTTTGAGAGAAAGAGTGGAGGAAGCTAAAAGGAAATCATAATAATCTAATGTAGATGATATATCTGATTGAAAAAAAGAAAGTCTCACAGTAGTTCTCATCAAGAGAAAACACGTATTTTTCCTACAGGCTTTACACAAATATTCTGCTGTAACTGTGTTTTGAGAGTGAGCGTTTTTATATCCAGTATTCTCAAACCTACCAAATACTAAACCCATGATGCCTTTTAAAGTACAAGCATCTATTACACCTCCTTATACACACGGGGCCAATACTCACATGAAGCAGAGAATTGATGTTAGATCATCCAGATAATGCATTACTTCTCCAAAGAATGAAAAACAACTTGGAATTCACAAAAAGACCATTCATGTTTCAACCCTTAAAGGCTTTCTGTTCTCTGCTAAGAAATGTAGTTTTACATAACGTACTTGCAAACAAGGAAATACAGACAGAAAGAACTTTCAGAAACATCAAAAAATCCCCATCATTCAGAGCAAATATCCTGTGTATATGCCACTAATACAGATCTGCTTTCTTTCATGTTTTCAGGAATTCATTACAAAAATTAGCTATCATCAATCAGTCTTCTGTTTAGAAAATATAGATGTGTACACATATATGGTACATAAAGTGTTCTGCCTTTCAGGAAATATATCGTGCTTCTCCCTAGGCATTTTCCAGGTACAAAAACGTTTATCAAAATTCATCTCTAATGTTGAAGTGTGGCTGATCTTCAGGCTTAAAGTCTAGATTGGGGCTGCCATCCTCATTCAGAATTCTTCGAGAAGTATAGCCAACAATTGGATATTTGGCTTTGTAAACATTATTGAAGATATCATCCAGTGACTTCAGTTCCTCTTCTGTGAGTCCTGTCTAAATGAAATAGGGTCAAAGAAATGAAAATGCAGGTATTTAAATTCATTTTTCTCTTTTTTTGATCACTGTGAATCTGAAGGTCAGCTTTTGGGTTCATTTTGCAGAGCATGATTAACTAAGTGGATAGATTAACCTGTAGTTTCTTTCTTCTCATTCAGCCTTACAAAACTTTAACATGTTCAGGTCAAACAAACTGTTAGTTACCTTTCTTTTTTTTTTCTTTTTTTGAAAAAGTAAATCAGATGTAAAATGAGCAACAACCCAATGTCCCTTCCAACTGAACTGCTCTATTTTCATACAAACTACTTCAATGTTATCATCCATCATCTTTCTGAGCTTTTCACACACACCGACTAGCAGCACACAAAGCAAAAGAATAAAATTTTGCAAGATGGAATGAAATTAATTGTCAACTTCTTACAATGTCATGAGTAAGATCTGCTGGATCCAGAGACATCTTGGCAACTCCTCTCGTTGAATCTTTCCCAACCAAAGCATTGTATGGGGCTCCTTTTCCATAAAATTCTGTCAAACAACAATAACAAAACAAACATGAAACCCCACAAAGTGATGATCTGACAGTGTAAGGGATCGTTTCAGCCTGTAATTTTCACCAGCCTATTTCACTTGTTAGTGAATTGAAGCTGTCACTTCAAGTCTAAGATTCTTCCTTCCAAAACTCATTTTTTATTATCTCAGTCCTCAGAAAGCAGAGGATGGAGTTTAACACAACCACTGAATTCCAGTGCTGCAGTCTCAAAATTCTGGGGAGCAATGCTGTACATTCTCATACACTGCAGACTCCAGAATTTGCAGCAGCAAGCCTTGTCTCACTTAGGATTTGAAGATCATCTGACCTGTATGCCCAAACAAGGCATATGAATGAGCTTAGGACAAGCACAGCAGCAAGCCACGAAGACCTGTTATGGCATTAAGCCAAGCAGCCAGGAACCCTTAGTGCCTTCAAACATCTTACAACCTGCTGTTTCTTCTTCTGCTTTCCACAGAAGGAAAAAAAAATCCTGTGCAGTGTGATACAGGCACATCTAAGTTATCCTTCATCTGGCCAGTTCATGTGCCCAGAGTAGTAAGACAGCAAGGATGTGAGGAGCCAGGCAGATGTCTCCAGCACTTCTGCCATCAGCCTGAGCTGCCTGCACTACACTGGGTTATATGTGGGTGTGCAGTAATTGCACACCAGAGTACATCCTAGAAACAACCTTAGTGTAGGAGGTGCCAGCAGAGGAAAGCTGAGTTTTTTTTTTAAAGGGAAAACATATTCTTTTTGTTGCAATTGAACTGTGGGTTTTTAATAGTTTGGTGACATTTAAAAACAAATGAGTGAATAAGAACACAAAAGCAAAGCAGACGGGAGAGAACCCAACTTGCCTTTTCCAGAGGTGACATCAAACACTACCCCCTTCACTGCCAGGTAAATGGGCTGTCCTTCCTGAAAGAAAGAGGTCGGTATGTCCCCAGGTCTTAACAGTAGGCAAAATGTAATTTTACCTATGAAATCTGTAAGGACTCAGCATGCCTAGGAGAGGATAAAATGCTTATTTGTCTGTTCTCAAGGAGCTTACAATCCAATGCACAGTACATACATAGCCCATGCTCAACAACCTGGTACAAATGGCACGTCTGTGTGTATGTGGGCAATGCAGTACATGGTATTTTCATACCTGGCCACTCTGAAGGCTCTCAGATACCACCTACTCGTGCATCCTTGTGCCAGCTACTGTCCATATGCAGCAGAAAGAGAAGAAACAACAATGACCATGGTGTCAGGAACTAGAAAGGAGGTAAAGAAAGGCCGTGTACTCCTACGTCACAAGCAGCCCCCTGCAAAAAGAAATCTTAGTGCCATCTGAAGACCAACAGCAACACTGCATCGCCCGGCCCTTCTCCTGAATGCTTGAGGGTACGTGAAGAGCGTGGCTGTGTCCCATAACGCAGTGCATTGTTTTTGGAGCGGACGTGGATGAAAACTATTTACTTTGCAGAAATCTGTTTGTGTGTATACAAACAAACCTGTTCCCTCCCTTGACGTTTCTTGCTTGTGCTTCACACTGTCTCTAGGTCTTGCTCTTAGTAATGCAGATAGAAAAGTGCATGCAAACGGCACTCTTTATTTGATTAAGAGAGAAAGGGATTAACACAAATGGGATCTGCTGCTGTCTGCCTGCACGAGGCATACAAGCTGCTGAGGTCCCTGGGAGGATGGCGAGAAGGGCCCAGGAAAACCGGCCAGCATGTCTGTCAAAAGAGAAGGCATCTCTCTGTGCACTGAGACAGGAATTTCTCATCTCGAAGTTTTGCCAACTCTTCTGTCTGTCTCAGAGAAAGCTAAAAGCTCTGAAGTTACGATCGCTTCATTATTTTATTTTTAAAGTGCCTAAGCACAGGAAAAAAGTGCCTAAGCCTGTGGTTTAACGAATTATTCTGAAAGTTTCTCTAACCTGAAGTTCAATGACCTCGTTAGGCAGCAGCGCACGGAGCGAGCGCACGTTCCCTGGGCTCAGAGCAGAGCTCCGGCAGGCCCAGGCCGTGCAGGGGAACAAGCATCCGAGCCCGGCTGCCCCGCAGCCCTGCAGCCAGCGGCGGGCAGCGCAACGCCCGTCCCGCCGGGGCCCTGCAGCCGGGCAGCCCCGCCCGCCCTCTCTCCCTCCCTCCCGCGCGGCCCTACCTGCTGCCCGTCGTATCTGGCCAGCTCGGGCTCGGTGAACAGCCGCACCGGCGTCTCGGCGGGCGGCGGAGCCTTGAAGCGCAGCTCCCGCTCGGCCGCCGCCAGCACCGCGACGGCCGTCAGCAGCGCGGCCTGCAGCGGCCGCCCCGCCATGCCGCCAGCCCCGCCTCCGCTCCCCGGCTCGCTCGCACGGCGTAGCGCCGCCACCCGCCTCGGGGCGGCTCCGCTCGCGCTGCCCGCGGCACGGCAAGCCCGGAGCGCCGCGCCGGTCGGGTTGGAGGCGCGTGACGCGTTCAGCTGTTATTCTGGAATAACATATTTGCGTGCCCTCAGCGGAGGGCCGCACGCGAGTCGGTGCCGTCGTTGTGTCAGCGGCCCGCAGCCCGCCCGAGAGCCGCGGTCCCGCGCAGACAGGAGCCCGCTGAGCCTGGGCGCGAGAAGCGCCCGGCGTGCTTTTTGCTGATCGCGAGACGCTACCGAGCACGCGCCGCGGAAGCACGCGAGGAACGGCGCGCAGCACCCGCAGGACGAGCGCGGCGCCAACCGCGGCCCCGCGACCGTTAACGCGGCTCCCGCCGGACTACGCCTCCCAGCAGCCCCGCGGCGGGCCGTACCGGCGGGCCGTCCCGGCGCCTGCGCGGCCCGGCACGGGCAGGGCGGCGGGGATCGGCCGCGCCGCCTCGCGCCGATGCCATGCTGAGGCCGGAGTTGTCTGCGTCTTACACGGAGGTACGGCGCGGGGGGTGAGGCGGCGGGGAGGGGTGCCGCTTGCCGAGCGGAGGAGCCGGCTCCGTGGGCGCGGCGGCTCTGGCGATGCGATTCCTTCCTTGCTGAGGTCTGACATTCCTGACAGCCCGTCTGCGGCAGAGCTACAGAAGGGCGCTGCTTTTCGCATCTTGCAGGGAAAAGCGGTGCAGGTGCGTCGGTGCTCGTGGAGCGGCTGTCCGTTCCGCTCACCTGGGGCGGCGCGGGGGCTCCTGTGGCGGGGCTGCGGCTGTTGGCCGCGCGGGGCTTCGCTCCGCGGAGCTGTGGCTGTGCTCGGTGCCGCTGGTTGGGTTTCAGCTGCGTCTGTTCACGTCGGAGCAGAAGGCGTTAGAAGGTGATGCATCGGTTATCCGGCGGCAGGCCTGCAGGGACAGGTTCTCCTTTTGTTTATGAGGGTTTTATCGAGTAGGAAGGCCTCATCCCTTAATTATCAGGATGACGTTAGCATCGTTAAGGTTGGAAAAGACCACTGGGATCATCTAGTCTAACGCTGACCCACCCCCACCATGCCCACTGACTGTGTCCCTCAGTGCCACATCTCTACCTTCCCTGAGCACCTCCACGGACAGTGCCTCCACCACCTCCCTGGGCAGCTGTGCCACTGCCTCACTGCTATTTCTGAGAAGAAATGTTTCCAAATATCCAACCTGAACCTCTTCTGGTGCAACTTGAGGCCATTCCCTCTCATCCTATCACTGTTACCTGGGAGAAGAGGCCAGCCACCATTTGCTTTCAGGTGGTTGTAGAGGGCAACGAGGTCTCCCCTGAGCCTCCAGACTGAACAATCCCAGCTCCCTCAGCTGCTCCCATAGGACTTGTGCTCCAGACCCCTCACAGCTTCTCTTGGACACACTCCAGGGCCTCATGGCATGTAATTCGTGTAAGAGCTTAACTTGTGTCAAAGCTTGTATTCAGGGGAGTGCTTGAGACAGTCACTGACATCACAGAGATGCCTGAAAGCAGAGTCCGAGCTGTGCACGTTGCCCTGTGCTTCAGTCACCACCACCCAGCCCTGCTCCACGCGCCATGTCCCAGCTCCACAGTGCCTGTCTGCTGGTGCAGAACTGCTGCCCTTCCGTCCCTCCTCTGGGCAGTGAGCGATGTGCCTCCCCTAGCAAGGAGGCTGACATAGCTGGAGTTAGCTTCTCTGCATTTGTTTGTCCAGTGTGTGGGATGGGCAAGGAACTGCTGGCTCATGAGCAGGCTCCTGCCATTGTTTCTCAGTCAGCTGCATGTGCTGAGCACAGAGGATTGCTGAACAAAGCTCCATTTCATGCCCTTCCTGCTCTCAGTATCATATCTCCACGTCCTCTTGTAAGCTTAACTGCCCTGTGAGTTGCATTCATTGCACGTTAGCGCCATGCTTCACCTCTATCAAAAATAGCAGAGGGAAAGCCAGCCTGTGGGAGTAAACACCGCTGATGCCTGATAAATTCACTAATGTCAACCGCCGCAACCTGGGGATTCTGTCCAAGTTTCTGGAGAAACTAGAATGAACTGCATGCAGTACTGCTGTGCTGGCTTCTCTGCAGCTCCATACGTGAGTTACTGTACTGGCTGGTCTGTGCTGCGGGACCACAGGCAGTGCTAGCTTCTAGCAGCCACAGTTGGGCTTACTTACCTTTGCTTCTTCTCAAGGCACGTGTTTGAGATTTGCAGTGGAATTAGTTGGTTAAGGGGAGGCTTGTGTGTCAGCTCAGCTTGCTCAGTACACCTGAGGCAATGTGAGTTCTGCCTGCTTTTGACTACTGGTACTTCACTGGTGCTCCATGTGAAAGGTGTCTGAAACTGTCTGCATTATAAGTAGAGATCATAAATGTGGTTGCTTACTGGTTTTCCTGCTTGTTTCTAAGTAATGCTGGCTACTTCTACTTATTAAAATCAAGAGGATCTCTCTTGAGATGATAATAAGTGTTGCATGCTATGTTCTTGTGTAAACCCCTGTTGAGATCTTGGTGTTAGGAATAGAACCCACTCAGCCCCCTCCATGATGTCAGCAGATGAGGTGTGGGTGTCAGGGAACCCAGCCAGGGAGGTACAGGAGTCAGCTGAGACGCTGCATGGACTTTGTCACTCCTGGTAAACCGTTTGGGTCAAGAATTTCCATCACTATAATTCAGAGTGGCTTTTTAGCTGATTTAGCTAAACCGGCACAAAAGGCTCAGTGAATATTCTTCCTGTGTCACAAGAGCCTATTTTAGATAAGGTAAAGAAGTAGAACCAACGTGGCCCTACATAAAGGGGCAGTCTTGAGTTTCATTTATTTTACAGAGGTTATTGGACAAAAAATATCTTCAGTCATACCCGAGTAAGTCCCCTGCAAAGGAGCCGAGTGTAGCCTATGATTTACCTGTGCATTCCATGCCTCACGCGGACAGAAATGATACTTTGTTCTAAATGCTTAGCACATAAATAACTGGTGAATGCTTCCAGCTTGCTTGGTATGGTGGAAACAAATAGAGAAGTGCGTCAGGAGGTGCTGGAGGCTTTACATCAGCCTTCCGAGGTGTGAAATTAATGGATTCTTTCCTAAGAAATGCAAATGATGAGCTGCTAATGATGTAATGATGATAATTTTAGTACTGAATTAGAGTTGCACAGAAGAAAAGCACTTATGGATACATACAGTTACTGCTTGGTTGGGGGTGTAAAGTTTATTAGCGTTCAGTGTGGCGACTGCATAAAGAGTGCTCCCTTTTTCCTTGAAATAGGAACAAAGCTAATCTCCCTGAATTAGGTATTTGATACTGAGTGCTTAGCTGGGATGGTACTGTGCAGAACATGATATGCTGTAAGCTCAGGGCTCGGTTTACCATGCTGCAGTTTGTATTGTTCCCTCCCATGAAAGAAACTTGGAAGACATGCAAGGTATACTTTTAAAACACAGAAGGGGGACAGGAAAAAGTCGGTTGTTTCCTAATCCCGTGTGATCTTCTGATGTGAAGAACTTCTGACTCTGATGGAGATGACTTTGTGGTTGGGACCCAGAGCTCTGAATAGCAAAACAAGAAAACATCAGGTCTCTGCTGGTGTGGAAACACTGGAAGACCAATTAGTTGCGTCACCGCTAATGTAGAATAATATTTACAGAGAGCTCAAAGAAACATTAAGGGTGTCTTAATGTCTTTTAATGACCCACCCACCTACCTAAATAGCTGGGGCTGCATTTGAGCTATTTGTCCTAATATCTGTCAAAATTCAATTTGCTTTTTACATACTTCTCTATTAAGGGTTCTGATGCTCTGTTTGTTGGTATGTGGTGTGGTTTCTTTATGCCTAAAATATGTTACTGAGTAACAGAAAAGAGTTCCTGCCTATTTCAGAAGGCATCCCCTTAATTGGGGGTTCTGTATGAGCTGAAGCTGCCAGGGAAACAATTACATCCATCTTGAAAGAAAAGGTGATGTTATTCTTGAGACAGCAGGCTAGAAGTAGGTTAAATGCAGTGGCACTTAATTTTCAGCTCTAGATCTACGCAAATGTGACTCCTGTGAACACTTGGAACAGACACTGGGTGCTCTTGGACTGGGGGCATGGTTTTGTGTGTTTGGTTAGTTGGAGCCTCTCTTATTTGTATCATAGAAATTCCAGCAATTGCAAGTTGAGAGCATGTTTGGAAATTGAACCACTGTTTTAACTACACAGCTGAGTGAAGATGTGGAGCAAGTATCTGAAAACCCAACAGATGAGAGAGAAGGAGAGATGGGAGTTGATGAAGATACCAGCTCTGCTATTTTACCAGGTGAGAACTATTGACCCCAAGATTATGAGTTTTAAGGGCCTGGTAAGCTGTTTCTGTGCAAGGTTTTGGGGTGTGTTTTTTTTTAACAAATGGGCTGATGCAGGCCAGATTTGAGCGTTAAGGTATGCCAACCTGAAATGAATATCCCCTAAATGTTTTGCAGCTGCTCAAGACAGACTTTTTGTTAGTAGTGCAATTTAATGCATATTAATGACCTAATTTCCTCAGCTGACGTCTCCTGGCAATGAAGTTTGGAACACTTGTGTGGCCACGGACCTTTATATGTGGTTATGTGTTCAGTAGGAGCTACAAAAAGGCTAGTGTTTGCTGTGGTAAGGAGCAAACAGCCAACCCTGCCATTATAGCTGAAGGGCAGAGTGCGGCATGGTTTGAAAGGGGCTGACTCATTAAATTACACCACACGGAAAAGTCAGTTTAAAATATGCCTATTTATCTCCTTCCATGGATTTAGTTTTGGTGTTTATTTTGCGTGTTCAGCTTTATATCGCTCACAATCAAAATATGAATGTGTAACTTCAGTACGTGAATTTTTTTCTTACAAGTACTGCCAAAAGAAGTTCAGAATGCAAAGGGGTATGGAGTAAGCAGTGTTTGTGTAGCTCTGGATGTGTGAGTGAGACTAGTGCGAAGATCTTCAGAGAATAAGCTTTGAAGGCAAGAAGGAAGGAACTGGGTCTGTTTTTTCCTAGATGTAACTGGAAGGAGCCTTCTTTTGTGAAACCTATTGCAGTATGCACAGGGAGTTACCAATTACAAGCCATAAATTAGAGGGTAACAAAGTCACAGTGGTTTTTGCCATGGTGGAGGTGCTGTGCAGTTAGCTAGGTAAGAGCATTGTTAGAACATTAAATCTCTCAGCCGACGCGTATACTGAAGGTAGTCAGAATCAGATCAGACTGGAAGCGGGGAGAAATGGGTTGTTTTTTCCAGGAGGAAAGACGGAGCACTGACAGACTTCTTGTGAACTTTGAACTTTGCTTCAGGACTGGCCTTCTTGAAAATAAACACTGTTTCCTGCCTTGTCCTCAGGTGAATGCCAAGTTCAACATGTAAAAAAGAGGCACAGCTGTCCAAAGACTGTGCCTCGTGCTGGAGGAGGAAGCAGCTGTCTCACTGATCATTAAAGACAGCAATAGATTTGTTTTTTTAAATCAAACTGAGTTTAAGGTTTACTTTCTTCTCAAGTGATTGATCTTTAAACAAACACTATGTAAATTCAGCCCAAAAATCTGTATTTCAGAATTCTAATTCATGTTGTGTTTGGTTCCAGATAGTGAACTGGGTACCAGTGCCCCTTCCTTGCGTTTCAGCAAGACCTGCCTGAAGAATGTGTTTTCAGTAATTCTCCTGTTCATTTATCTGCTGCTTATGGCTGTAGCTGTGTTCCTTGTCTACCAAACCATCAGTGACTTCAGGGAGAAGCTCAAGCACCCTGTGATGTCTGTCTCTTACAAAGAAGTGTCCTTGTACGACGCACCTGGTAAGACTGGTAGCTAATAAAGTGGACAAATTGTTCATATCTATTTTGCACTGTTTTACATTTTCTCAGTTTTGATTATGTGGGGACTGCGTGCTTACAGTGCTTGGACACAGATCTTTGGATTGCAATTTTTGCGTTGTGTGTTGTGTTGACGTTACGTGGAAATGTTAATACTGTAGGTCAGATCTGGGGGGAAATACGTGCATGCCAGTAACGTGGGATAGTAACAGTGACAGTGGCTGTGAAGCGTCATGTAACATTTGATAGACAGGAAGCGTTTGCACACTCTGGAATGGGCCCTCTGAGGGAAAGAAGATAATTTCTCATGGAAATGCTCCTCAGACAGCATTACTGAGGCAGTGGAGCATGTGGAATCTGTTCCAGGATCTCACTCCTGCACAGGACAGTGAGGTGCTGCTGACAGTAAAGAAGGGTTTTCCAAACAAACCATAAAACAACAATAATAACAACAACAAACAAACAACCAAAAAAAACCCCAACAAACCCAGAAGCAGTGCCACTTCCTACTTCTGTTCTGCATTTTTTACTGCTCGGAGGTACGTCAGTAGGCAATGACAACGTGATGTGACTGCGGAGAACAGTGTTGGCATAAAAATGTAATGTGGCATCAGAAAACTGTGTTGCAGTTTGCAGGAGGGATTACTCCACAGAAGCATTTGTGGATTGTGAGTTCTTTAATTGCTTTTTAAAACTATCTGGTAACCATTTGTAAATAGAGCTGTGGTAGCAAGTGCAGCTCAAACACATTGGAAGCCTTTTGTATGTTAGTTTCTAGTGTAAAAATAACACTTGTGTTTGAAGTGCTGCCACATCTTAAAAATCACAGTTCCAGTAATTGTAGTTGTAAGGTGTTTCATGTTGCTGTCTTATTCTTACAGATTTTTGCAGAGTTAGTGTAGCCTTTTGCTAATCTGTATGTTAATGTTGCTTTCATTGCTCTGCTAAGGTAACAAGATGACAAATTGTATGCATAGAGCACTGGAGAGAGGAGTAATGCATTTTTACACTGATGTGTTCTGACTGCTCTGACATCTCTCATTTTGGTGGACAGGTCATCTCAGTTGTGTGAGTTAATCACATAACTCATAAATCATACTTCTTTTTGTAGTTGGTCTAGATTAGCTTCAGGCAAGTTTGTTTCCAGTACTGAATGTGGCATAACAAGACGTTTGGTTTGGGGCCTTGTATTTTGCTAGGTTTCTACAGCTGAGGTATTTGAGGTCTGATACCTCTGCTTGCTGTTGGGCTGAAGCCATAAATTTATGGTATATATGAGTACATGAATTCACATACAGGTGAAGTAGTAGCTTGCCTACATAGTGATAAAAGTAATAAGGAATTGGTTGTCACAACGTTGTATTTTATGAATAGAAGATGCTTCATGTTCTGAAGAGCATCTTTTCACTTTTATGAGATTAGCTGGTGGTCTTTAATCTCTCATATATAGTTTGTATGCTTTTTCAATTAGAATATCATGTGTTAAATCATAACATCTGAGTACATACATGTTGAAGCACTTTAATGTCAGTGATCTCCTAACTTTGCACTTTCCTCTCATCTGAGGCCGGAAGGAGTGATTCCTTAGCCGCTTGCTAAGGGGGATGAGGGAAGCTTAGTAACTTCTGTGAGCTTTGAGTTGCAGTAATTCAAAAGAAACCTGGATGTGCTTCAGTGCATTGCAGGACTTCTGTCCTGATGAGTGCAGCTGACACTGTTGTCCTGCTCTAAAAAAACACTCAAGCACGTGATTTAATTTGATTGTGCTGCTGGATCTTGGCAGGACGGCTCAGTGTCCTGTGGGGTTAAATCCCAGACTGAAAATCTATGAATGTCAGCTCTCTTCAATGTTTTCTCTCCTAAAACAGGTATTGCCTTTTACCCAGGAAAGGCTCGGCTGCTTAGCTGCAAGCATCATTACTATGATCACATTCTGCCTCTGATAAATCCAGGTCAGCCGGGAGACATTGAGTGCACCACGCAGAGAATCAACTACACAGATCCTTTCACTAATCAAACTATGGTAATAACACAACAGAATAAAGCTTATTCAGTGGGGTGCGGGGGAGTTTTGCTTGTAGTAGGGGTATTTGAGAGTAGAAATATTTACAAAATGCTGCAGAATATCCTTGCTTCTAGGGTTGTTGTTTTTTTTTTTCCTCTATTATTTATTTTTTTTCCTCCAAACCATCCCCTTATATTTTCAGAAATGTAAAATACCCCAATCAGTTTCTGTATATGTTGTGGATGATTGACTTTCATGTGGCTCTGTGTAACAAGCAAACCTGAACGGAACAGAAGTCTTGCTTTGCACAGTTAAACTCACTTAATTCGTCTCCTAAGTGCAAGCACACTCCTTCATATGGTATATCTAATGTTGAAAGCAGTAGCAGTTTTGTCATTTTTGTCACACTTGGGAAATTCTTAGTTAAGCAACTGAGCATTTTATTGTATTTTAGCTCCATGTACCAATAAAATAAGATAGTACATTAAATGACAGTCTAAATTCCCCTTAAAAATGCAGGGAATCTGGCTTCTGTACAGATAAATGTTCAGAAAATGAAGTATGAAGTGGGGTCATTTGTGTCTACTCTATTAAGTTATTGCAAATTGTTCTTAAGAAAACTAGACATGAACAGAGAGTTTAGTTACCTCTTTGGTCAGCTTTTTTCATCCTCGTGTTTTTCCTTCTGTCTAGTCACCAGTTCTGTCTGGGAAGAAGCTCCTGGTATGTTTTAAAATAATGCCAAGTCTAAATATTTAATGTATTTCGTTTCTTCCTCTATTATTTTTTTTCTCCACATGTTTTAATAAACTAAGAACCTGTATTTTATGCTGCGTGGTAAATTTGTTCAGAAGATTGCAGTCCTCCAATTGAATGGAGAGGCATTGAGGCAGACCTCTGAGCCACGCAGCGCCATGTTCAAATTGGCAGAGTCATTTTGCAAGCAACAACTTGCTGTCCAATGTAATTCCTGCACTTTAAGCAGTATTTTGCCTGCTAGCTAGCATTTTTTTTTTCTTTCCTTCCCTTCCTCCTTAGCAGCTTGCTTGAGGGCTATGAAACTGTGCCTCTTTCTCAAGGACAAGCATGATGTTCTCTACATCAGACTCCAAATGGAAATTGTTTTATGTCAAGAGCTGAAAGTTCCTAGACTGTAATGCCCTGAACTGTCTTGACTGTCCTTCTGCAGAATGTGGGCTGCGAGCCTTAGCTGGTAATTCCACATGAACCCAAATGACAGTGATGGAAGTAGTGCAAATTGGTGGAAGTGGTGCAGTCTGATGGAACTAGTGCAGATCTCGTAGCAACGCTCTGAATTTCGATTTAGGGACTTCATTTTTCAACCAAAAGGTGGAATTCTCATTTACTTGGCAGGCATTCTTTTTGGATGTCTTAACCGATGTCTGCTTACTAGAGGCCAGGAGAACCTCATTCTGTATTGGATTTCTGCAGAGTATCAGTGACACGTGGCAAATTCATGAACAGGAAATGAGGATTCCTCCTCTCCTACTCTCACTGTTCTCTGTCTGCTTATAGAAGTATGCTTTGGTTGTTCAAGGCCCTCGTGATGTGAAGAAGAAGGAACTGGTGTTTTTGCAGTTTCACTTAAATGGAACAGACCAAGATTTTAGTGCCATTGACTACCTTCTGTTTTCTTCTTTTCAAGAGTTCATCAACAGGTACGTGGAGGGATGAGCCTGTAACTGCGTTGAGCTGTTAGAGATGGGGGTTTTAAAAATGCTTTGTGTTGATTTGATGTCAGTGCCATTGAAGTGACTGATCAACCTTTTGGTTATTTTAATAGGAGTGGAACTAATCCTTGCTTGAACTTTCTTGAGAGCCCCAACCTTTTTCCCGCCTCGTAATAAGCTTAATTTTAGCTTTTAATTTAAATTTGAGTTCTGTTTTTCTCTCTGTGATCCAGATGAAAAGCCAGTCAAGAGCCATTAGGCACAGTGATACCTAATAGGGAGCCTTAATTTGTTAATGGTCAGATGTAGAGTGGTAAAGGGCCTATGCAGAGACAAATAAGGTGATGGAGAGGAAGAAAAATAACCCATTATTGTAATGAAGCACTTTTGGAGGCTTGGGCATGATCATACTGGTGTATTTCCAACAGAGGAGCAAAGACTGAAAGCATTCGCTCGCAGTGTCTCTGGGTGGCTGAAGACCAGTCATCTGAATTTGCTTTTAGAAAGCATTTCTACTTCAATGAAAGAGACAGATATTAAGCTTAAGTTATCAGGTACTTCCTGTAACTGCACAAAGGTGCATCTGAACAATGTGAATGTTGCAGGTATTTTGGGCATTGATATTGTAGAGTGAGAAAATAACAACTGAGAGCAGTGATGCTGGAGGTACTACTGGTTCCTCCTCTAGTTCGGATTTTCTCTGTTTTGTGGCTCGTACTGCAGTCAGTGGCAGGAATGGTGGGACTGATTCCAGCAAAGTGCCCGGCTATTTCTGTACTTCAAGACATGAGTGAGTGTCTGACACCATCCCCAGTGGATGAAAATCAGATGGGGTGGTTGTGTGGTGTCTGGTTGCTGTCTTTGTGCAGAACAAGCTAACTTACCAAGACACAAATTGACCTATGTATACTCCAGTTCTGGAAGCTACCTTTCTGTTCTCACTGTATCAGTTTGCAGATAAGCTATTCAAAAGAGCTGTTTGTTTCCCAGTTAAAGCATACATGTCCTGGTTAAGCTAACAGTATTCAAAGTATCTCTTCCTGCAAGCAAGTCTACATGCTGCTTTCTGAAATGTTTGTATCGTATGTTGTGCAAAGGTGGGTTAGATGTGAAAAACAACACTAAATGGTATTGCCAGGGTCCTAGCCTGAAGGCTATGTTTGAGCCAGAGTGGATGAATCAGTAAGAAACATCTGTAAGCTGCCTGAAGAAACTGGGGATTGCAGCAATCCTGCCTCCAGGTTTCCCAGATCAGACAGGTTGGATGGCAGAATTGATCCCTAAAGAGAAAGGGAAATGATGCTCTGTTCCTAAAGATGCTGCCTTGTCTCTGCTGGGAGAGTGAAGAGTGAGCTCCAGTTATGTTTGAAGCAAAGCAAAAAGGTAGGAAATGGTGTTGTCTGTATGAAGATGCATCCTTTGTGCCTGTTTGTAGCACGTAGTAGGAAAGTAGGTTAGGGATGGTTTTGAACTAACCCAGGTAATGGTAAAATTGGCAAAGGCACATAGGCCTTTAAGTGTCTTTATGTCTTTAAGTGTGCTGGTAAATGATCTGATTATCCAGCTGAAACAGAGAATCAGTTGTGTGCAAGATGTTTTGATACTGTCTCTCTTAAAGCATTCTCCAAAGCTTAGTACAAACCCTGTGTCTTACTTGTGTATTGCTCTCTTGGTATCCCAGGGCACAAACAGGACAGGTTCAGGACAGGCTGAAAATTGATCTTTTCTCCTGACTATGAACTGCAAGTGAATCATCTTGCATCTGTGGGATCTGCTCATTCTATTCAGCTTCCAGCAGGAGAGAAAATAGAAGTGGCTTCTGGTTCCTCAGCTGATGCTAAATTTAGCTGATGGGAAGTCTGGACTGATACCCTTAGAAACTGTTGTGTATTGACAATGTAACTTTGTCCTTCCATACACTCTCTAAAAAGGCTTCAAATACTGACCAGTATTTGGCTGTTGTTAATTGCTTCTCCTGACCACGTCTCACTCATGGGTTACAAGAGCATTTTCTTAGCACTGTGTCCAGCATTCAAGGTAAAGTGTTGTAGCATTCCTGAAGATGCTGAGATGCATGCTACGACTCTTCAGATATCATAATTACCTTTACAGGGTTGGGTTTTTTTTAGTTAGTGTTTACTATGGCTACAAACAGCTTAGGTTGGACTGGACAGTCAGCTGCTGTAAAATACACATGTAGGATGTTTCATCATAAGTCATAATCTGAACACCACCCTCTTTAAAACCGATGAGAAGAGTCCAGCAGTATCTGCACCACAACTTCTCTGTAGCTATTATTATGTGCAGCTCATTTTTGCTTTATATAACAATAACCAGTGAAGGCTGCTGCAAGCATCAGCCATAAGCAATACTAAAAATGGCTTCTGGCTCTTGTGCTTTAAGAATTTGTTGAGTGCTGAGGACTCAAGTAAGGCTCAGTTGGTTCTGTCAAGGGTTTTATTTTCTGCAGCTCTCATGTTAAAATTGGATCACCAGCCTGTATGAAGCTGGCAGTGCATGCTAGCTTTGTTTTGGCCTTCACAGAACACTGCTGAGTTGTGTGCTGTTGTCGGACTGTGAGTTGGAGGAATAGTGCCAATGGATTTTCTTCTTTTGTGTTTTTCTTTCTTCTTTAAGGCAGTGGCAGCTGCTGTGTGTACCACATTAATCGGAGAAAGGGAAATACTGAAACCCTTGCATGTTACCAAAACTGTGTAGCTAAGCATGCACGTTCCTTTCCTGAACTGTCATTAGTGTAATACATGGGTTTAAGAAGAAAATCCTCTGAACATATTACTGTCAAAACTATTGTTATTTTAGCATGTGAAATAACTTGTGAGATGACAAATACCAGTCGGAACAGGGCAGAGATTATTTAAGGATCTAAACAGAGCTTCGTGTTCACTTCTCTGGATTGCTGTGTGCAGAGAAATAAATGGCAACGAAGATGGGTCAAGGCTTTAATACCACAACATCTGACCCTGTGTTACATCCCATGTAGTGTCGGAGAGTTTCCAGTTCCCCAGCAGAGGGGAACTCAGGCATTATTTGCCCCCTGCTATTATTTGTGCAAAGCTTCTGCATCCCTGCTCTGTCCTCCCTCCTTTATTTTTTTTCCTGGCTATGGCAGTGGTGTGGATTATTGGCACACACAAGGAGATGCTTTCTCGGATCACTTCTCCACAGCTTCTCTTAAGATATCAATCTTTCTTTTTCAAGCCTACAATTACCATTGAAGGCAAAGTATACTGTTGCTGCCTGCTTACCGTGTAAGTTGTGGCTGTAATGTTCAACTCTAAGTCATGACTTCCTGCCTCAATTTTCCATGTTGGTTTGGAAAGCTTTTCTGGGATGCTGTACTGAGTCATGCATTGGGCACGTGACTGGCTGGCAGAGTGCTAATTATGTATGTTTCCCTGAGTGGCAAAACACCACACTCTTCCAGGCTGTCTGTTCCCCCAGCTGCTGCTGTACCCAAATACTGAGAGGGGAAGAAGTAGTTTGTCACTGGCTTGCATGGCAGGGAGCAGTCAGGCATTGGCCTTTCCTCTGGTGCTTTGCTCACATCTTCACTATGGGGATTGGAGAGCTGTACTGCAGCTTATGTTACAGAGAGATGAAGATATCCTAAATGGCTGAAGCACTGTGGAATATCTTGATGGCTAGCAGAGTGTTGTTTTTTCTTTCCAGAAATGCTTGTCCGTTCTGTTTCTGTGTACAGTGGAGTGCTGTGTTTGAGCCCTCCACCTGAAGCCCTGAGCTGAGAGCAGTGACTTTGCTAGGTTGTGCCTTGCTACTGTCATGTGCATGCTGCTCTATTCAGCCTGAGCAGTCAGTGTAGTACAGAGCAGCTGTCAGCATGGTAGTCTTACCAGTCCGTGCGTGTGCTGCCGAGTGGACAATTCATATTTCTTTATCAGAAAGAAAGGAGGCCCAGTTTTGAAAACTGAGAGAAAAGTTGGAAAAAGTGTCAGTCCACCCAGTGCTGGCACATGGCAGATCTTCCAGATCACTCCTGATTTCCTTGCATCTTTCTCCTGGAAGACCAAAGTTGTTTCATCTTCCAGCAGACCTAGCCGTGATCTTTCTCTGCCATATGAACAGAAGTATGCTCTTTCCCTTTACCTCAGAAGGTGGATTTACTCTGAGTCAGAAACGTTTTTCTTTTCCCTAGTCTCAAGGACCAGCATACTCTGGCATAGCTCTAAACCTGAAATCTATCTTCAGTAAAAATCTGCAGTCTGCTTTACTGCTTCGTGACTCATTACAGTGGTTTACCTGTTCATTTCAGATGAAACCTTACAGAAGAGCAGCTGTAGAGACAGGCTTATTTCATGGAGATGACGTGAAAGTGGCTAAAATCAGAGTACTGAGAAGCTCCAAGTAAATGGAATGGTTAATTCAGTGTGTCCTGTGCATTTAATAGAGACAGGGCATGTCTGGCTCCTACCCTAGAGCTACCTCGTTACTACTTGTAGAGTGAGGGATATTGGAAGACTTAACATGGCAGAAAGTCACAGTATTATAAAAAGACATAAACCAATCCTGTTATTCCAGGGCTGCAAATATCTGTGACTGTGTATTGGGAAAAGAGCCGCATTGCAGATAGGAACCTTCATGTTGTTCCTAAATTAATAGGAATAGACTAAATGTGAATTTCAAGGCATGTTGTCTCCATTGCAACCAGTTTATTTGCTACCCAGAAACGGGGTGAAGCAGCTTGCTTTGGCCCGAGGCTATTCCTTCCATCTCTTGCTTCTCAGCATTGTGGTGAGTTGTTAGCTGGGGTCCTCTTCCTCCCTCTTCCAGTGGTAACACGTGAGCAGAACAGAGCTCCCCTGTAAAGCAGCACGGTCTGCAGGGGGAGGTAGTACTCCAGGGTAGCAAGGCAGCAGGTAAGTCTTCTGCCATTAAGAACACGAGTGCAAGTGCTAACATTAATCAAAGCTTTCCTGCTAACAGTGTTTTAAATATGCTGAATTGTAGCATTTGATATTTCAAAGGAGTTTTAAACACATGTTGAAGAGCTTGTGGGCCTGACATACTGGTGATGCAGTGTGCAGGCACTGCTCTGCACGTGGTCAGCAAAGTAATGTTCTTTCTCCCTTAGTCCAGAAAAAGCAGAATTCATGAAGGACTGTGAAAGTTCATACTCCAGCTGGAAGTTTTCTGGAGGCTTTCGAACTTGGGTCAAGATGTCCTTGGTGAAAACAAAGGAAGAGGATGGTAGAGAGACTGTGGAATTCAAACAAGAGGTAAGCAAGCAAAGAAAAAAATCTGTAAAGATGTTAGGTGTGTTACGTGATTTAAAAACTGGTTGCTATCAAAGAGTAGAGTGCTTCTGGTCACAATTGGCCAACAGACCAGCTCTTGGAGCAGATAGCAATGTGAGTTGGAGGAAGGGGTGGGTGCGTTGGTTGGTTGTTTGAAGTGAAATGCCAGGAGACTGTCTTTTGTTTAATGGCATCTGCTCTACCCCTTGCTGCTGAGCAGTTGGTCATCTGAACTGCCTCGTCAGTTACTTGAGTTCACAGAATCACAGAATGGCCTGGGTTGGAAGGGACCTCAAGGATCATGAATCTCCAACCCCCATGCCAGGCAGGGCCACCAATCTCCCCATCTACTAGACCAGGTTGCCCAGGGCCTCATCCAACCTGGCCTTGAACACCTCCAGGGACGGGGCATCCACAACCTCTCTGGGCAGCCCGTTCCAGCACCTCACCACTATGTTGGTAAAGAACTTCCCCCTGACATCCAACCTAAATCTTCCCTCTTTCAACTTAAACCGTTCCCCCTTGTCCTGCTGTTATCTACCCTTCTTTCAATGTGGAGAAATTCTGTAAAATTGTAGATGTTCTGATGTGCTCTGCTGTTGGTATGGAGACACATCTCAGGAAAAGCATCTCCTGACAGAGAGGTGAGAAGTTCAAAGCCTGGATTGTGTCATGAGTGACATCTTTATCCAGTGTGTGGGTCTGAAGAGACAGAGCTACCTTAGTTCAAGGTAATTCCAAAGGAATTATCTAAACAATAATAATGAAAAGAGGTACTGTTTAGGTTACTACAAGGGCTGATGTTAAAATGGAGATATAAATATAAGCTGAGTATCAATTATAGCACTCTCATATCTGCTTTTTGTTTGGGATTGGGATTTTTATCTGCTAATTACCCTTAGAAACATGGAGTAACTCAACTTCTTGCAGTATCTCAAGCTAGAAAACATGCAGGTGGAAGATGCAAACTTAGCTAGAAATGAAATAAGTTTGACTGTTCACACTGACAGACAGGAGCGTGTTGTACGTCTGTTACCTTGTGCCTGGTATTGATGGGAGAGGCCTTCTGTGGCAAAGCCTTGAGGGACGAGCTGTGACTGTGGGCTGGTAACCTCCAGCTCTGCTGCAGGAGAGTAGGAGAATCCTGAAGTCCTGCAGTGTGGGCCTTAGTCTGAAGGAAAGGGTGTCCCAGTCAGCTGCTGTCGTATAAGCACTGACAGCAGCTGTCTGTCCTTCATCATCTCCAGCTGTATTTCACCTGCCAGTTGTGGTATTTATGTAGTGCTGGATTTTTTTTTTTAAGTCTTTGCTGTGTGCCCACGTCTAGAGCTTCTCAACGTAGAAACAAAAGACTGACCCAGAATTAAAGGTGAGCTGTTTGTTACCATGAGCATCCATTTAGTCTGGCAGTTGGATGGACTGCCCAATCATCTGTGTGGGCTGTTTGTTTTATTAAAAAAAAAAAAAAAAGTAGGAATTGGTATAAATGTGTATTTTATGTTTCTGTTGCCTATTAATAATACAGCAGAGGTTGAAATAGTTCAGACTAATTGCACTTGCTGTTTGACAGTACAGTGGCTGCTCAAATGGAATAAGGAAGTTCATTGGCCTGTCAAATCTAAAACAGGGAGGCAGCATAGCAGAAAGCTGGATACAAATACTGGGTCAAATAGCCAGTCAGTCTGCGAGCAGTGCAGTAGTCATTACTCGGTCTTTTCTGCCTTTCCCATTGCCTTTAGTCAGCTTCGTGACCTGGTTTCCTATTGTGCAGTTTTCCTGAATGAGTGTAGCTGGGGTACTGTATGCTGCAATAAGTAAGTGAGCTATAGAAGCAAGGGTGAATGTGCAGCAAAGGGGCTGGACTAGAAAACACACGGGTGTTAAGATCCCACGTGCTTGGAACAGGTGCATACAGCGCTCTGCTTCCAGCCTGTGTGTGCTCGCAGCGTAACATCTGATTGGGGCATGGGGTGCCTCCCTGGGAGGAGGAGACTGACAGAAAGCTGAAGGTATTTATAAGGAAACGAAGCCATGGTGGAGAGGTGGGAGGTCATTTCCCACACAGTGTCTGCTGCATCGATTCTCAAACCTGTAGCTCCTGGAATGAAGTAACTGTACTGATTCATTGCCTCAAGTACAGAATTAAACTTCTCTATGAAGATCAGAAGTACTGCCCTGTGCACACACCAAGGTGTGACCATTCCTCTGAGGTCTGGAGAAGGGCCATGTCCTCCTGTCACTGCAGTGCAGCCGGTGCCTGGCTCCTGTGTGCTTTGTGCTGTCCTCCAGGGACAGAGGGCTTACAGCAAACTTATTGCTGCTGCATGTGGTTCCCCATATTGCTCTTTCTGAGCTCAGGCATCTGTGTATGTGCACATACAAGACAAGATGGATGCTTTTCTGAGGCTCAGTGTCTTCATACTTCCCAGTTGTCACTCTTTAGCCTCCAGTTCCACGTGGCTGCAACATCTCTGTGGTACCCTGAGCTGTACGGGTGTCACAGCTGCTGGGAGGTGTCACACAGCTCTGCTCATTTCAAACAGTAGCTCAGCCGAAGGGCAGTACTGGGAGGTACAGTTTGATCAGCAGTGCGTAGGCTGCTTTTCCCTTTTCACTCTGCAGTTGCTGGTATCCAGCTTATTCTACACCTGATTCTTCAAAAAAGCAGCACAAAAAAAACCCCAACCCCAGCCTATTCCCACCACCATGTACTTCTGTGGTAAATAATTCAGCACTCATTTATGACAACTTGCCAAATGCTCTACTAGCCCCCGTGAATGATTTTGGTAAATGAACTCTCCGCACTTTGAAGGGGGAAAGACTTTGTTTTGACCGGGGTGATGTATAAGGACATTTCCAGAACAATGGTTAAGGCATGCAGTGCGCTGTAACTGGACGCTGCTGGACGGAGTGCTTTCAGTAAGCTGCTTGTGCAGCCGTGCTCCAGGTGAAGGCTTTCATCTGCTGTCTCTCACTCTGTCTTGAATGTGACCACACCTCCTCCTGCCCTCCCACAGACAGGAATAAATGAACAAAGCAGTCAGGCCCTGCTGCTGTTTTGCCACTTGAATTTTTAAAGAGAATACGGACCTGTAAGCACATGGGGACAAATTGATCACCGACACCAAGGGTGAATGGAGTGAGACTTCCCATGCTGGTACATACAGCTAAGAGCTGTGCTGCCGCTACAGCGTGTGCTGCGGCTGTACCTTTGTTGTGCTGTGTCAGCAAGCACTGGGGCATCAAGTAGGAACAGTGAAGCACTGCTATATGTAACAAAAGCCTTGGCTGCCAGTCTGAAGTGGTACAGTGCTTTATTAGGTGAGAAATAGGAATTGAATGTGATTGTGAAACACAAGGAGGAAACTGACGTTCTGCATTGTGAAAGCCTGACATTCCAGGTAGAGGAAGGCTGAACAGCCTGCCCTTTTCACATTATAAGCCTCTTCTGATGCACTGAAGACTGGATTGTACAACTGAAGAAAGTAATCTGCACCTTCTCCACCTTTTTCTTTTCTCCCTCTCCAGACTAGTGTGGTTAACTACATTGACCGGAGGACTAAGCTGAGAAGTGACCAGCTGTTTTTTGTGGTATTTGAATGGAAAGACCCGTTTATACAGACCGTTCAGGATGTAAGTAAACAGCCTTGCACCTTATTTTCTTGCCATACACGCTCCTGGTGTGTGTTTGCGTGCATGTATGCCTCAGAGCTTCTTGTGTGAACTGAGGTGACAGGACGAGTGAAGTTAGTTTTGAAATCTCACTCTGCGGGGTTTTGTTGTTGTTTTTATATATTCAATAATAAATAGCCAGTGGGGCTCAAGGCCGTCAGCTGCCCTTCCTTGGCTCAGTGACACAGCAGTACCGTTGCAGCTAGAGGTGCGTGTAGCTAAGAGAAGCCACGCTGCAGCCCGTGTGATGGGCCGCGTACCCCCACCTCCTTCCAGCCGGGAGCACCCCGTGCTGCGGTGCAGGGCGGTGTTTATTTCCTCCTGCTGACGCTACAGCAGCCCGTGCTGCTGTGTTTGGGCGGATCTATGATAGGGGCAGCCTGGTTGCAAACCCTGTGGCTCAGCTTGTGACCCAGTGTGACCGCCTCTGTGCTGACTGTCAGTGTTTGGTACTCCACAGCAAATCTGAAAGCTGTGTTACTTTATTGCTGCTTAAACCTAAATCTGCTTGCTTCCTCTCGAGGTCCCAAAAGTCACCATTGTGCCTAGAGGTAAAAGAACTGCAAATGTAAATAAAATTAACTACTCCTAAACCAAACGTAGTTAAAAATAGAAACTGAGATACTTGCTGTAGTTCCACGGAAGCAGTTGCTGCTGTCAGAATGTAGTTTATCATTACAATGTGTGTTGTTAAAGCTTTCCAGTAGTTCTGGCTTTGTTTGGTCTTGATGGGAGAACCTCTTCTGTGTGACTGCTTGTTTTCTTACATCTTTAAGTAATGTTGTAAAATGCGAATGGAATGGTATCTATCTAAAAAGTTAAACCCTGCAAGTCAGAAGGAATTTAGCAGTCAGTACAGGGCAGCTCCTGGCACGTGTGCTTCCTTTCTCACAGAAGGAATGGGAAGAAGTCCAGAACGAGGCACAGGTGTGGCACGGGGCCTCAGCCCTTCTTTGCAGTGTGGAGGCGTGTGCTGCCAAACTCTTCTCATAGAAGAATGGAAATGCTTATTAACGTACAGGTAGAATATATACCGAGTCAGATGAGGAGAATAATATATTCAATCTCTTTCAGATAATCACAGCAAATCCTTGGAACACGATTGCTCTTCTCTGCGGTATCTTTTTGGCTCTGTTTAAGGCTGCAGACTTTGCTAAGTTAAGTGTTAAGTGGATGATCAAAATCCGAAAGAGACATCTGAAGAGAAGGAGTCAAGTAATGAACCATATAAGCTGAGACTAAAACTGCCCTGTAACTGTCTGCAGCAGAAGGGATGGAACAGAACTGGAATAAGCTTCCACTGGCAATACAGCAAACAGGTATGTTTTCTTCAGGAAAAACACAGCCGCTGGAGGAACAGCCTCGTCAACTGACGTCTGAACTTCTGAGAAGAGTTAAGCTCTAGGGATGCTAGGACAGCTCTAACAAACTCATCCTTTTCTATTCCAGATTTAACAAGTTTACCTCAGTATGTGGGGGGAGTAAGGAGAGTTCACTAATGTAGCAGTTAGATTCTTTAAAAACAAACAAACAAAATGAACTGTTTTGAATGCTTCTCAGAACAGGAGGGTGTGAAAGTGCTGCCTGAGCTCTGAACCTGTATCTGCTACCGGAATGCAGTTACTTCCTTGACTGTATTTAAGTGGAAGGTAAAACCCCAACAACAAAACAGTCCGGCCTCCCCTCTCCCAAAGAATGTTTAAACAGACAAAGTACACTGGAATTCTACTACATCATTTTTCATTTAAAGTGTATTGACTTAAATATTAAGAAAAAAATAAAATAAAATTGAAATGAGCTGTCATATCCTTCTCTGAAACTGCCTGCTCTCAGCTGCAGCTGGAGTTTTACAGGAGGCATCCAGACAGGAGTATTAATGTAAGATGTTGAAGTTTAATAAATAAGTAGACTTTTATTTATGTATTTCTTATCACTCTAACTCAGGCAACTCAATAGTTTCAGATATAGACTTAGGCTGCTGCTCCTCCCTGCTTCTTGCAGTCTTTGTTAAAGTAGTAAAGAAGTCTTTCATCAGCCTGGCACTTAAATGTGATTCTCTATTATAAAGAGAATGTGCACTAACGAGCTGTGCTGGGGTGGTGGAGTCTTTTTCTTCCTTATAAGTCCCTTAGTGGTCAGATGCCTAACAACGCGAAGCTGTGCAGTCTACAAGGCAGCAGTGCACCACTCACCGCTGTGTTTGCTCTGAAAGGTTTGTTGCAAGGAAGGAAGCATGCCAAGTCATATTTTGCTTCTTCCATCCTCTACTAATGGCTTGTTAATGAAGTGGTAAGTGTATTCCCAATTTCTTTTTCTCTGCCTCCTAAGGAAGTGTTTTGGGACAAAATGTACTGATTTACTTTCAGGTGATTTCCAGAGCAAAATCGAGGCACTTATTTACTTAATTAAGTTTAGAAGCCACATTGTAAGTGCCCTGATGTTGCCAAGAGTGGTACAGGTCGAAGGTTGCTGGTAAGAGCTGTTCTAACGCTCTGGTCTTTATGAGCACAAAGATGTGATTACAGCACTAAATACAAACATAAAGACTTTATTGAATGCTGCTCAATTCCCCAAAGATCTTTCATTACAAAAGTTTTCCACACAACTGCAATTTAAGAGATTGGAATGGTACTCTGATAAAAGATGTGAAAAATACTTGATCAGGTGACAGACAAGACTTCCCTCGTCAACTTTCCACTTTCAAGAAGTGGACTGCATTTTCTTTAAATAAAACAAGGAACTAGTTACTGACAGCCTTTCCTCCTTACTAAAAGGAAAAAGATTCCCCCTTTTGGTATTGCTCTTCCATCCACAAGGTGCTAAAAGTAATGCAGAAATGGCCACAAGGGATGGGCAGTCTCTAGGAGAACTGTGCTTATCTGCAGCCCTCCGTGGGCTGAGCAGGAGCATCATTGACGGGCTCTCTAAGGGAAGCTCCATCCTCAGCTGCAGCAGGAGGAAATTTTAAGTAAGCCCAGGACCCAGAGGCAGTGAGGAGAGCGTAGAGGCACTCACTGCGTGCAGCCAAGCACGTGGGCCATCCTGCCCTGTTCAAGCTGACCTTCTCTCCCTATTTCATCTCATGGTAAGTGACCTTATACAAAAACCTAAATGTGAATTCAGTCAGGAATTCAAGAACCTGAGAGATCCTTCCAGTGCTGTGAGGGACACACACTGCGTGTCTCATGCTACTGGTAACGGACCTTGGTTTTATTTGAGAAAATACAGCACCGCTAGAAGCCTTTTCCATCATCTTCACCAAGGTATGCAGCGATGTGAAAAGCACATATAAAACAAGGAAAAAATGTACATAGCAAACTATACCACCTATGTGCAACACAATCAAAAATTCAAGTCATAATTCTCACCACTCCCGTAATTATTTCACTCATTAAGGATGATAATTCAGTTCTATGAAACGCTGGAAGTGACAGGATATCGATAATCAGACAAATTTACAATATGCCGTGGTACTGACATCACTTAAATGCTGTATTTAAATTCAAATCTTTTCATTTACACGTAGCCAGAGAAAAGTTGGCTGTTCCTACTGTACTGAGGAGGTTTATTTTGCAAATTTTTACGTATTTCAAAAGGGTACAAAAAAGTATGTTTGCTGAGTGGAGGCTGTCATTTATTTGGCACTTGTATTGTGTGCATTGAGCACGTTGTGAGTGCTGTTCTGCTTCTCTGCCATCGCCTTCTTCAGCTTTAACTCCTCTAGCTTTCTCCACAGCTCTTCACGTTCCAATTCCTTCTTTTTCTCTCTGTGGAAAAGAGTGAGGTATCAATTTCAGACGCGTCTTTTAGCGCAGTGTGGTGATGCAGGTACCAAAACAGCTGTGGTCTACACCTTGTAATCTGCAGCTTAAGTTAAGTGTTTTCCCCAAAGCTATATTCAGAGGCATTCCATTTCCTCTATTAAAAAGTAAGCATACAAATTAGTAAAGACTAGCAGTAAAACAGTAACTGCGCTCTGACATGAGTTTGTCAGATGATTGCTGTAGTGTGGTTTTGCAGAGATGACTGCAGTTTGGAAACAAGAAAGATACTGAGCACTTTGGGCCAGTGGAAGTAGAGCTGCTGGAAGGAGCCTTAGCGTGCTAGCACAGCTGCAGCAGCACTGGTGGGTGGTTGGTGGGATAACGGAGGCGTTTGAGCAGTGAGGTGTTTTCCAGCCAAGCTTTCTCCAGCAACAGGCCCTGAAGCAGAGCCAGCACCAGGCGGCCCCCACCGCAGCAGTATCCACTGTGTGCTTCTACAGAACCCCCGCAGCCACAGCAGTTAAGTGCTAGATTTCAGCTGGTACATTCTAGGTCATCACCATCCATTTGGACACACAAACAAACAAAAACCATCACCTTTGCCTTTCTGCTTTATACGAGCTGGTAAGCTCATCAAAAAGCTTGCCGTTCATTTCCATCAGTGTTTTCAGCACATTATATACCAGTGCCACGATGGTTCTAGAATGGAAGGAGCACAACCATTAGAATTAACACAGACTTCAATAAGCAACTGTTTGGTTTCCTTTTTGGACCCTGAGCTTTGTCTTTAAGGTGCTTCTGTAAAGCCCAGTTTTTGAAAGAAAATCTTGTCCTATAGCTCCCTCCATAAATGAATAAATGAGTATTTAACTTTAAACTCCCAACTCCAGTCATCACATAACATACAACTGTTGGTACTGTGACAGCACTATAAAGCCATTAATTATGTTAGCATTTAATGAACTGAATTCTCACAAGGGTTTTTAAGTATTTGAGCAATGAAACAGGAGCGTCTCAAAGGATAAAACTTCTGGTGCTAAGCCCGAGTTTGGCAGTTAATTCAAGAAAACAAATAGCTCAAGCAGTACGGCTGTGTCTTATGTAAATTACATCTTGACAGCCACAGATCATTTTCCTTTTTGACTCTATTTGTGAAGATATACTCATGTCATTAAGTTATCTTAATAATGTTTATCTCCTTTCAGCCAACTCTGAATTATTACACACAAACCTGCAGAAATTGCAGTAAACATGAAAAAGGTGCCTATCTTTCAGCTTATCACTAATCAAAAAAGGTGAGCTGTAAGGTAAGCTGTCTCCCCCTCGTTCCCCTCGCTAGTGGATCACCTTCACACAGCAGTAAGGAGCATAAGGCCGTAGAGCAGGGATGCCATGCAGTCATCGCCTTGAAAAATGAGTGAAAGAAAAAACTAAGGCAGTAAGCAAAGGACCAGATTTGCCTTTTCAGTACTCTGTTCACTGTGGCACCTTTGAGATCTCTCTCCTGCTGACCAGAGGCCTCACGCTCACCCAAAATGCCCACACACTGAACGCTGGCTGTCTCATGGTTTGAAGACAAAAGCTTACTTAGGTTATTGGTTTTCTGAGAGGAACAGCCTGATCCTAAGTGAATAATTAAGACCACACTGGGCAGGTAGATAGATGTAAATAAGCTTCTCTGTCCTTCAAATCAGATTAAAACCACAGGGCTGTACTTGCTTCCTGAACTTCCTGCTTTTCAAAGCATACCATTAATTTGTGTCTTTTGTGCCCTTCCTAAATTAAGGAGCACCTTCTGTCTGCAGCCAGGGGAAAAGGGACACAGTTCAGATTTGTCGAGGCCTGCAGGCACTACTAAGGCTCCAAGAACCAGGTCTCCCGTAGTTACATTCAGGCTCAGCTGGTACTTTTGCATTGACACGCACCGCCTGGATACATTCAGAATAATCTCAGCCTCTGAGGGCTCTTAACAGGTGTCTGATTTGCTTAGACTGCAGAAGGCTCCCGCCTGTAAAAAGCTTTCTGTGTTCTACAGATTGACTCAGTGTAGGGTGCTGAGCACAGCCAAACCTTGCTAATATTTTAAGATTTGGTGTCATTACTTTGTCTTGCAAATATGAAAAAAAAACAACCAAATTAAGTAGGAAATCAAATAACCAACACCTAAGCTCAAATGTCATTGAACATCACAACGGCCATCCAATTCCTGCATTTTTTGGGTAAATTCCAGTTCTCCGTCACAGTGCAGAACAGTGCAAGCACAATATTGCTGAAAATGACATCCATTTTAGCAGATTTCATCTAAGTTCAAACGAAGACATATTTACAAGGTTATGATCTCAATTCAATGCAGTAGGCTTAATGCAGTGCATTTCCGGTACTGCAGACAGTGAGATGTTACTTACGGGTTCCAGTGTTCTTTGGAGATCTTGTATAAACTACCAAACATAATTGGTAGAATTTTATCGATGTTCTCCTCAATCAGACTAAGAATATATTCATTATTCCAAAAGTACAAAGCTCTTTCTGCAACCTGAAACGCAAAGGTTAGCGGTCAGCAACCAGAAAACAAATGACTGCAGGTGATTTTTGAAGGGTTTTTGTTTGTTTGTTTTTTTACCTGAAAATGTGAACTTGACACACACTTGGATATTTGCTTAAATAAAGGCTCTTCTATTTTTTTGAATTGTGTCGGCTCTATTACATCTAAGATTTCTTCAATTTCACCTAAAAACATTACCTGTTTGTGTAAAAGAAATACATTAACAAGTATGAGAATGTTTTATATTGACAGTGTAAACAGAAACAAAATATGGCTTAAACATGAGAACGTGCACACAGTGGTGCCTCGGGGATCCACGGGCTTTTCTGCAGGCTGAAAGAAGGCAGAAGTGGTGCCAGAGACCTGGATGCAGCTCCTACCTCGGGGTCTCCCTTTGTGTGACTGCTCTAGCACCTAACAGAGCTGCTTTTGCCCAATGTTTTTCTTTACAGTTAAAAAAAGCTGCCACATTTTACTTCCAAGGTAGCTGCAGAGGTTACCTTTGAGATCTGCAGAGTAGCTGCTGAAGTGGCCAGTAGTTATAGGGGTTTTAAGGTAGAGCCTGCAGGACAGCAGGCAGGTGGCATGGAAACATTCAGTGCCACGCAACCAAACAGACAACAGCGCCGAAGGGCCCCATTCTCAGGCACCAACAGAGTGGTGTCAGTCCGGCTCCAGACTGTGCTCATTTGAATTACAGAGAAGAAAAGCCAGCCAGAAAAAAACAATTTCCCCAGACCATTAAGAGTTATTTTCACCCTGTGGAAAAAATGTATGCACGCTTCACCAGAGTTCTATTCAGCTTCTCCGTGGCTACATCTGGGTTGTGTGTGGTACAGATGACTGCTACCTCCAACATAGTGTGACCACTACGGTACTTCTCACCTCAAAACTCTCATTCTCTATTAAGTACCTTAATTAGAATGAACTTCTAGCACAGTTTTAACATAGCAGCACCACAGTGACAGCTGGCATGCCAAAAAACTGCTCTGAGTAGCCTGACAAAGATGAGCACTCTATAAAGTTTCAAGAGCTGCAAGTTTGTTGCAAGATCTCTTGAGAAGTTCAGCAGGGATGCGGAGCACAACCCTGCCACGCTGCAGTTTGCATCACAGCAGACAAGAAACAGAAGAGAAAAAAGACAAAACCAACCTCTTTCTGACTGCAAGTTTTGGGCCAGAATTTGAGCAGTCCTCTGATTACCTGTATGAGAAACACAACCAAGTTAAAGCAGAGCACGTTTTTGTTACATATTTGATAAGATAGAGGAGAAAAAAAAAGTCTGTTTCTCCCTCAGAGGTTCAACAGAAACTGAATTAGGCTAAAAGCAATTCCACGAAAATAAATGTCTCATTTAAATATTTCTCTTGCTTTGGTTACCCACTCCCACTGCACTACGTACACTGATAGCATGCTGATATCGTCAAAGCATCCCAAAATGAAGCTCGTTTCCCTGTAGGCAGACTGCCAGTACTTTTACTTGTTCCCTCCTGACCCACACACCGCAGAGCACTGCACCCGGTGGGTTTTGTAGGCCAGGAGAAAGAAGCGCACAGACAGCACGAACGGCAAACTGAGGGGTCCCGGCCTCCACCAAACCTTTTTTCTTCTATGATTTTAAGTGTCAAAGGCTGGAAAGTAGAAATGATGGGAACTTGCAAAGAAAATGTATTTCAGTATCTACACTGGAAACTGTCTCACGTAAGACTGGAAAAACCCTTTAGGAAACGTAATTGGAAAGCACCACCTCCAAAAGGAGCAGCAGCTGTTCCCCAGAACAGACACCTGGCCCAGCACCAACCTGAAGCATGAATGCTGGCTGAAGAAAGCCCAAACTGCACCTTGCAGACACAGAAACCTTCAAGCAATGCAAAATTGCATTCTGAGGAAAGACCTCAGCTTGTATGGCATAGCAGCACCTAACAGATCATTCCCAGCTGTAGAACGTAATCTACTATGTGAATGCCTTCCATATTGCAATTTTCCCATGTTTTTTTCCTTCAGTCTTCCCAGCTGGCTGTTTGGCTCACAGCTGTGTGTACCGTCACAGGTGACGTGCTGACAGTAAGTTAATGATGCTTGGTGCTCACTGGATTTTATCCTGGGATACGCAAACTAGAAGACTGGCTGTCACCTGAGAACTCAGCAAATGAGGACTTCATGTTTGATATTTTTAAAGCACAAGTCGGAACTTGTACAGTCTACCAGTACCTTCCCTTCCCCAGACAACACCAGAAAGCCAAAATAATTTCAGATGGGTACGTCTTCCAAAGAAAAGCTACTGGAACCTAATGTACGTCTCTGTAACCTGAAGCATGAATGTACTGATGTTAGAGGCACAGAGCTGGGTCAGCTGCAACAGCCCGGTTTCCAGCAGTGGGCAATGAGTGCTGAATATACTTCACTACATGGACTCACATTCTCAACTTGACAAAGAAGTAGTATGTTCCTGCTATAACGTGCAAACCTCTATAACACACCTATTCCTTGCTCTTTAGAGAGAGTATCAGTTTCCAGCTTGACCACACTCTTACACTGAAAAGCTGAGACGTGCATATTTAAGTTCAAAGCCTTTTTTCCAACATCTGCACAAATGTAGATCTGAAGTTGTACTGCTCTTACAGCACAAAATACACATGGTTAATATTCCTCCCAGGGCTACGAGATTCCTATAAAGCTGACTTACACCAGCAGACACCTGCTAGACAACTTCCGTACAAGGGCTGCACATTCAGCCTGATTCTCATGAAATGAAATTCCATCCATGTAAAGGCTGTGGCACTCAGCAGGGTTAGGTAATGAGCTCCTGTCAGCTCTGCAAACATCAAGACCGACCTAAGGCAGACTACCATAGCTACATGAGCTCGGAACGCACGTCCTCTGCATTGACCCCGAGAGACGGTTCCTGCCAGAAACACAACAGGGAGGTACTCATGAAGCCTTCTGATGGACTTCTTAAAATACTACTTCACCTACAGCCAAACAAAATCCGTCTGCTATTTCATCAGCTACCCTATCTCGTTTTAACATCTACATTTCAAGCACTTCAAGTTTCTTACATCTTCACTTACTACTATATATCAACTTTGACTCTTCCTTTATAAAGGCAACTTTACTGTAAGTTCACATTAATAACCAAAGTATTTCGATTTCCAACATCTCCTTAATGGAAGGATTTCCAGTTGCTGACCCAACTGTTTCTGTCCCGGCTGCTGCAGCGCCGCTCTGTTTCCCCATGAGCTGCAGCACTGCCTGCACGCTGTACGGGCACAGGCGGACTGCCGGCAGGAAGCGCTGCCATTCCCTTTGAGGCCGGGCGGGCTGTGTGTGCTGCAGGAGATGCAGTCTGGCAGAAGGCACTGATGCCCGAAGCACCTCTACTGCAGCTGCCAGGAGGTGTCCCAGGAACCAAAAAGACAAACATCACATTTGGAATGTCAGCATCCTTACTGTCTAAATGAAGTGTAGCTGCTCTTTCTCACTTCCACTTTGGGACAGTGTATTCCCTGAAATATTTCACGTTTCTGCTAGGCACGAGCCATCAGCACCGCTAATACTCAAACTGTAGCTCTTAGCAGGAAGGAACACAGCTGTTACATGCATTCTCATATGAGGGGATTTATGTGATCTCTGTGGTTCAAACTTTTATTTCAACTTCATCTCGGATGCAGGCTAAGAGATAACTGCACTTCCAAACTCAGGACTTTCTCCTACACTTTCTTTCCCCCCTAAAAAACGCCTATGGATCACAGTCAAGATATCAGATAGCACTGCTCTGCAATTCCAGTCAACTGCACTGAAATACTAAGTTGAAATTAAAACCAGAAAAACATGCAACTGAAAAACACTTACAGGCTCTGTTAAAGTTGTATCTTTCTCCAGGAACTGTACAACACAATAGGCGAGCTAGAATATAAGTCACAGAATTATTTAAACAGACACTGGTTAGACACTGCAGCATAACTAAATAGCACAGCTTGTAATGAGAGCACTTCAGAGCATGAAAAAAGAAAACAAGAAAAGAAAGGCTGAAGCCCCAAACACTGTATTCTCCCCCACCTCGGTGATCGCTGCCCAACGGCCTGAGGAGTGATACTGTACATTCTATATTCACTTATTTACATAGTGTTTACTTAGCACACAGCTAAGTGACAAACAGCCATAGCTCTGCCATGTACAGAAGCCACACAAAGAGTGACAGTTCTAATTTCCATCCAGATTGATTTTGAGAAATCACAGTATGCTTCATCTCACAATATGACCCAGATACAAAATGATTGCTGTGCATTACCAAAATGTGTATTGCCAAACCTGAAATCAAGAACTACCTTTTTTTTTGTTTGTTTTTGAATCTGTTATCCTAGAACAGGTCACTACAACAAGCCTAACTTACTGCTGCTACTCATAAGATGTGTGTGTGTGCATTCAAAAGAACAGTACAGCACACACAGACTTCATAGATTCCCATTAAGGCATTACTGTGCCACTTACCCACTGTTCAGAGACACAAAGGCTCAAACTTAAGCCAGCTTTAAGATTTCATCTTTTAAGGGCAGGCTCCTTGTGCTGTAGAAACACAGCAGTGAGGTTACACCTGCCTGCAAAGCAGACTCAGTGCTGGTTTTGGGATAACATGAAGGCAGAAACACAGCGATGGGACGGCTCCTTCATTTCCAAGTGCTGTTTTGGTACATAGCACCGTGGTTTGTGACGGGATAGACAAGTAGCCTGCTCAACAAACCAAATGCTGCCTTCCAGTATCCAGTACAGCTGAGTTTAGAGCATCCTTTCAGGTACCAATGGACAAGATTAAACATATCACAGAAAAAGGGCAGCTTGCTGTACTGCTCTATCAAGCAGAATGCTTTTGGCATGTGAGCGGTTCCTTCATTTCACGTGGCAGCCTATCGCACAGTAATAAACCACAAAGATGAGTGATCTCATTAATTCCTAATTCTCATATACAGTTTTTACTGAGCTCTTAACTTGATCCTGTTTGTAGTCTATACAGTCATAATGATTTTGCTTTAATTGGAAACTCATTTCCTTGTTTTGTCTATAAAGGCGCTGTATTAGCTGGCAGACTAAGTTAACAAAGCTATTTTTTAATTAGCCAAGCTGAATTACTTGTAAGTTTACATCAAACATATTCAATGCTCAAGTGCCATATGTCCGGAAAGAATATACATTATTCCTCCAGTAAGATGATGAACGGCCACACTATGCATAAGAATGGCAGTTAAATGAATAACTGCTGCATTCTGACAGCATGTCATGGATCTACATAATTTCTAGCTGAGCTATTATGCATTTCTGCCATTTCTACCTAATGCCCCTCCCCCCCTCACAATCACTGGAAGGTTTTAGAAATAAAGAAGCACTTCTGGAATAAGCAGCTAGCCACACTCAGGGTTCCTTGGTACACAGCATGAAGGTTACGTTAAAAAAGTGATAAGAGAACAGAACAAGGGCCTGGGATTAAATGAAGCTTGGAGTGTGACAGACTGCCAAACCAAAAAGCTTCCCACTTCAGCTGATGTGAGTTCAAATCACTTACATTCCTTCACTTTTAATACATGCTAAAGCCTTATCTCAAAATTAACATTTATAAACAAGATCTGCAAGATCTTAAAAAATAAACATTTACAAATCCCTCAAACTGTTGACATTATAACACACGCTGCTTCAAACTTTCATTAGCTTCAAATGCAAATACAGAGAAAACCACTACTCTTAAAAATAGGCGAAAGCTTACCTGTGCGTGAAACAAAGCTAATCCCTTTGCAGTATGCATGGGAATCAGAACTTTCATAAGGAACTGTTTGTGTTCCGCTTTCAGTGGCAGTGCAAAACCATTGATAATACTGAAAACGTGAATAAGGAGGATTTATTTTTATTAAAAAAATCAAAACAAAACCAAGATTTTCCTAGCAAGAAGTAAAGAATTCCTGTACATTCACAGCAGACATTCCATTTCTCATTCCATGTCTAACCCTGGTAATTACAAAGCCATAAAGTAACTTCATATATGCACAGCCTCTAGAGGTTTGGCATCTTGGCAGGCATGTGAGAGAAGCAGAGTGGAAGCCCACTAACACTCATGAGAGGACTTTCACCATCACCTCCTTTAGGTAAAATAATCTAAAGTAAGTTGCTATGTAATGATAAAGTTCATACACATCAGGAAGCTGATCCATTTCATGCAGAATCACTTCAACACAACTTGCAGAGGAAAAAAATAGATGGCATATCATTTTTTAATTATTACAACAGCGCAGTTTGAAAATACGTTTTGAGTTTTCCCCCTAAAAGTAAAGCTTCCAAGTGGTCATTGATTCAATAACCTTGTCGTAAGAGTCAGCCATAGGACAAATGACAGTCCTTCAGGAAGACCTTAAGTTTTGTTTCCTAGATTTGAGATGAAGCTGAGCAAGTGGAATCCCATTTGCTTGGTTTTCATGATGATTGATTCCATGATACTTTCACAACCTGTTCAGCCACTTGTGTTTATAGTTTTCTACCATGAAATATATCAATGTCAGTTTTGGAAAATTATAAAAAAGATACCACAAACAGCTTTCAAAGTAAAAATTAAATTACTGAATTAGTGACAAACACGGTAATTAAGATACTTTCAAGGCTTTCCTGAACATACTTTAAACAAAATCAGCCTGCTGAAGGTTAAAGCATTGTATTCAACTTGAGAGCTGAAGTTCACATTCATTTTCCAAACCAAAGAATAAGTACTCTGTTGGATATATTCCTCAATAAGTGAGGACTCCTGAGACATATTTTGCCTGTCATCTTTAAAATGTGCACTGAAAAAGAAGGATTTAGACTCTATATCCTAATTAGATATTCACATGGTAACCCAGACAGTATTCAATTATATCAGTGGCTGCACTTCATCACTCATTACTGTAATACTCTTCTCATTCCCTAAGCAAGGAAACCGAAGCAAGCATTGCCCACAATAACATTTTGTATCTTTTCTGTCAGCTCAAACTTACCTTCCTAATATCTCAAGAAGTTCAGCAACACCATTGAAGTGCTCTGTTTCATATATAAACCTATTACAAAAAAAGAGAAAAATGGAAGCAGATTCCACGTAAGTAATCTTTACTAAGTTTTAGATATTTGAAAGGCAATCACAGATCAAACCCAGCTCTTTCAGTGCAAGAACAAATCTATGCAGTCACAGACTACAAAGGGAAAACAATATTGCTCAACCTCGACAGGCATACAGACAGAACATACCTGAGGAAAATGTTATTGATCTGTTTTCTGATGAATGCTCTTAAACCAAGGAATTTGCCATAAATTCGATGAAGAACTGTCTTCAGGAAATCACGTTCTCGTGGGTCCTCACTATCAAAGAGCTCCAGTAACTTCAAAAGTTAAATTGAAATGTATTACTTTAGGAAGACTCACATTTTGTCATGCTCCTAATCGATTTGAGCTTGATCTTTAACTTACAAAGTCTGCATTAGAAAAAACAGAACCGGTTTGACTTCATATTTTATTTGGATATCCAATGTTACTTTCAAAATCAGATTTTGAATAAAGCTGATTTAAGTACACCCAGCACTTTCATTTCCTTCATACCGAAAAGTCTGCATACAGCAGACATCAATAAAGCCATTCCAACTATTACCCTATCAAAATAACAATGAAATTCCAGGAATGATGTTATCAAATTTGGGGTAAGTGGTTTTTACCCGGTCTTCAAGAAATTAGCATGAAGCAAATCTGTGTCATACATTTATGATTTCTTAATTGAAACCTTGTTCTACCAATTTCAATACGCTACTCATGCCTTCAAGGTTAAACACAAGCATAATTCTCTGCAGAATCATTTTGTAAGACAAGTCTATGATAAGAATCATGCACATTTCCTCAGGGGACAGAGAGGGAGACAGATGTTTAACAGAATGCAAATGCATTAAAAATGAGCTGGGGACGGGAGGGAAATCAGCAAGTACAAGTTTCTTCATTTCTGTCTGACTCTAATGTCAGTGTTTCCCCGCCCTGTTTGGTTTTGTTAAATACCTTTTTCCTCCCCACAGTAGCTTAGCTCCAGCAATCACTACAGCCTCCTGCTTAGTCCAGCTCTGCAAGCTCTCGAACATCTACACCAAACAGCAGCAGGGACTGGGAACTGCAGTTTAAGGGCTTTACTCATTTCATTTCTATATTCAGAAGGAATTTCTCCGGGTCACTACTGCAGTTTCTCCCCACAAACAGCTTGGTGTGCTTTGCACCATCTTCATTATACTCTAGAGAAAGACCTTGTGAAACATCAGGAGCTGAAATACAGCAACATAGCTCTGAAGAACTGTGGGCCAGTCAGTGAATCGGACACCCGTGGCCAATAGTTCAGCAGCAGCTTCAGGTTTGAATTTTGTATGAAAGTCAAACAAAATAGAGAAGAAGGGAACACCTACAAACAAGAACGGTAAACCCAAAGAAGTGGGCATATAAATAGTCACTGAAGGCAGCAAGTGGAAGCATTCAACTACATTTTCACTTCTCACTGCTGTACTGTGGCAGCCTATTCACACTCAAGCTTTGAGAGATGAGCGTTTGGGCATAGTAAAAATCCCCAGTGAGGTAACCTTGGACAAGAATTGTTACAGTTTCACACAGCCTAATGCCTTGACTAGTGAGGTGTCATGTCCTACTTCACCCTTCTTCTTAGTAACTTTGTATGATGAGGCAACTTTGCACTATTTTCTCATGAACTTTCTCATTAAATTTTCCTTCTGCATATAATACACCACAATGTGAGAATGACACCATCCAGCAATAAGTCAGCACATGTTGGAACACATTTCATGTACATTAAGTTACTTATTCATAGGAAAAACAATTTTGCTGTAAGATTTCCCATCATAAATCTCTACGAAGAAAACAAACATCAAAGCACTACAACAGTGTCATTGGCACTGCTGATTTGACTGGAGGTAAGTTACAAATCATTAAAAACACAACTTGCATTAACAAAAAATCTTGCATTGCAAAGCAAAGAGGCTAATATCTGAAAACAAAGTGTTTCTGAAGTTGCTAATTACTAATTACTGCCTGTGCAGCAGGCATTGTTTCAGCAGTGATTTCTGCCAAACAACTAGCATTGAACCCTCTGTCAAAGTGAAAGTTTTAGGATCGCCTCAGCTGAACAACCATCAGCTACGCCTGAGAGGCAATCTTTAACTCTGAGGTAGGAAACCCGTCTACTTACCTGCTGTACAAATTTCTGGTCAATGAATCTCTTTGCAATACTAGGCTGAAAATCCGGGCTTTCCAAAAATCTTAGGAAAAATTCATACACCAACTACAAACAAAGTGAGAATTTTGAACAAGTTAATAAGTACACCATGATATGGATCTTAAACCCTACCCGAGTCAGCAGGACTATTCATGTACTTAACATTTACAAATGAAAACCATCATGGCCTCCAGTGCAATTTACTGTAAGCATCAAGTGCATTTTAATTCCCAGAAGATTCTAAGCTTAACAAATAAATAATTGAAAATACCACTCTACAAGAAAAATAAATTAGAAGTATTACACAAATTCATGTTTCCTACTACATTAAGAAGGCATTATGTAGAAATAAGCTACCAAACACTTATCAACACTGAGGGTAAAATTAAGTCCCCATTCATTATGATCCCGCAAGGCCCACAGACAGAGAGGAAGCAGTAAGGGCCTGAGGTGGCAGAGCAAGGCACAAAAATGGCAGAGCACAAGTCCCATACTGTTGGATTCATCACAAGTCCAAGATGAATAACGATGTGTATCCATAACAGCGGCAGGTGGGGGATGACGCATGCAACCTTCTGATTTATAAAATACACCTCAGGCATCTCTGAAGCAAGGCAGAACTGAGAGGAAAGATGCCTTCAGATTAGCTGCATTCAGGGCCTCTTATGTTTTCAATGCCTGTTTCTCAGCTCAGGAATAGTTAAATAGTAAGCAATAATACTAAAGCACACTTTAGATAAATACAAACATACTGCCTGGACTTTGGAATAAAACCTACACAGAGGTAACATATAGAGGCATGTATTTCGACAATTTCCACTAGGAAGAGTTACTGAACCATGGGTATTCATCTCTTTCAAGCTAGAAATTAGATAAATGTTTCAGTGGTTTGTACTGAAATGGGAAACATGACTGGAGGGAGGTTAACAGAGTATCATGGGAATTCATGCTGGAATTAAATTTCATTAAGTACTGAATTTGTATATTACGTATTTCTATCAGCAAACACAACAAGAACAGTTATGTGGAAGCTGCTGGAATGAAGCCACAATATTGGAAGCTATTGCCTAATTTTAAGAAAATAATAAAGAACATGAGGTTATCAGTAAGAAAGGGACAAGATAGATACAGGATGAAACTAAATAACCCTAAAGTCAGTTACAGAGATAAGAAAAAGAAGGATCAGATACTGGTTCTGAATGCTAGGATGACAAAGTTCCCCAGCTACACAGCAAAGCCACAGCACTGACAAATGAAATCCTGGGATTTTCCAATAAGATAATGACAGAACAGACAGAGATGTGCAGTACCATATTTGCTGGAGAAAACATATTCAGACCTGAAAGGATACAGAGGAGCCACCAGAATGGCCAAGGGCCAGAGTACCGATTGTTATGAGCCAAGACTAAATAGGTCTGTTTTGTTTACCCTAAAGGAAGGCAGGGAGAGAGGACAATTATGGCTTCTTTCCATAAATAGATATGGGAACTGGGATAAACACCCAGCAGAAGAAGGAGGCTAAAGCATAATGCCCTAGCAGAATCATAGACTAAATCAATATTAATGCCAGATTCTCAATATCTGATGACACGGCATGTCTCATTTCCAGTACAGAGAAGATCCATCAGTTACCATGTGAATGCTCTGAATAATCCAGGCAACTCCGGAACCACTACTACTCTTAAAGAGAGGAGCTTTCCGAAAAACAAACATTTAATGCTCAAAAATCCACGTACAGCTACTCAAGCCACACTTAAAAATGTACAGATAGTAGAAAGTAGTAAGAAACTTTGGGATTCCTTGGGAACCTTGGGAAATTTAGGAAACTTTATCCATGGTGTCCCAAGCTGTAATGGCTGTTTCTGGATAACTCAGTCTCTTCCTTCTCCCCTACACTAGTGCTTGAAAACAGGAGCTCAATCCTAAGTATGAGCAAGGGGGACAAGGATGGGTTCTAAACACAACAGACACTGGCTACTTTTACGTTGAAAACAAACAAACAAAAAAACCAACAAACCAACCAAATAACCAGACAGGTATCTTCAACCTTCCTGAGCACAACTGAAGCATTACCATTAGCAGTACTAAATCATGGGGAGGATTGTTGGATTTGGTAGTTTCAGTTCTCAAAGTCAGTCTGTTTGGGGTAAAAGAATTATTGCTTTGAGCTAACAATTCCACCATCCACCTACAGCTCCCTAAGCCCAGAAGCACAGGGTGGTTCTAGCGCCGGCTTGTTCAGTCTAATTTGGTTGCTACAAACCACCTTGAGTATAACTTTAAAGCTATGTCTTTCAGGTGACTCTAGTTTTTACTGAAGGTTTACAGTCTTTTGTAGTGGCTACACATGCTGCTGGTAACTTACTAAGCTATTACCTGTAACATTATGTTACAGTGAAATAATACATTCAACAGAACAGAGAACAGTAGAGTCAGATTTTTGTTTTCTTTTCCTTCCTAGAAAACTGGCTACGTGACAGGCAACAATTCTGAGTTCTACCATCTAGGTAAAGGATGGAGAGCTCAAGGAGAACTAAAGGAGGGAAAAACACAAACTATTTCCATTGTGCTGCACTAAGCAGATCTATTCCAAGGACCAGGATGATCAACTGCAGTAGCAGGAAATCCACTATCAGTAATCAGATAGCCTGGCCAAAACTCATTTAGAAAAAGGCAGAGGAAAAAGCCAAACAGAAAATTTCAAATAACACACAACACAGAGCTCTTCCACTTTCCCATAGATGAGCCTAAAGCACAAAGTGAAATGGTCACAGAAACCACAAGTTTTTTTCCCTCTAAGAACTATAGTTCACTCATGTCCTAAAGTGAACCGAGCAAACATTTACAAATTTTCTTCCTGGGAGACAGGAGCATTTGGAAGTCAAATGATGCCTCTACAGACTTTAGGAGATATCTGCATAGTCTTTGTGCAACCCCCACTGCATGGGGATACGCATGCCCCTTGTAAGGACATAAGTTGTTATATCTTCATGCAGTATTTTAAGGACAGAGGGGAGCAGATGGTATACAGATACTTAGCAACTATTGATCTTTTACTCTCTATCAGAAGTTGCTACACAACTAAGTACCTCAGATCTGAACTTGGATGATGACAAGTGATTTAGGATTGTTCAACTTTTAACAGATAATTGAGAAAAAAAAATCAGCAGTACTACAGTAAATAATGTCATTGATGCAGAGATGCTATAAAATCACAGGATTGGTAGAGGAGCGCAACAATAGAATAACTAACCTACTGTTAGCAAACAACAATGCCTATATTGTAAAGTTCTTGAACAGAGGGAGGGAAGAATGAGGAGATATCTATTTCCTGATCAAAAGACAAATAAAAGCTATTGCTCTGTTTGTGTAATTGTGACAAGAAACTGAATTGTTAACATTCACTTATATTTCATTGAAACCATACAAAAAATCATCAAGTGCAGAAAACAAACCTCCTAAATAAACATAATTACCCAGAACATCCATACATTTTTAAGACATATAGACACACACACCACACTTTAACACTACAAATCACTCCAAACAAGAAAGAGTATTTAAACAATTTGGAATGCTTATGTTTTGCCATATTCATACAAGTAAGAAAAACACCATGTTTTTCCTCATTCCCAAGTATAAAGCCTCAGTTATATTTTTATAAAACCAATTCTGACTTTCATACCAAAGGTACAAAATTACTCAGATATCTATTCACAGTTCATGCCTTACAAGAAGGCTTGACAATTAAGGAATCCCATACCTGTATGTGGGGCCACGAGGCTTCAAGAGTTGGCTCATCTTCTTCTGGATCAAAATCCGGGTTATCACTAGGTGGAAGTGTTCTGAAAATATTAGAACTAATCTGCAATAGAAAAAAATACATATTAATGGAATCATTTCTTTGCTTCCACAGACCACTCAGAACAAAGTACTGCTTTTATCTTAAAATTACACACAGTAACACCAGCTTAAAAAAAAAAAAAAAAAAAAAAAAAACAACTCAGTTTTCCTTTACATTTTCCAAAGGCCGTTGACAATACTAAGAAAGTAACTGATGGCTTCATTATCTTACACCTTTGTAGCTAGATATGGTCATACCTACACTTTTTCTTCACAACTATTAAAAGAAAATTTCTGCTTCCTGCCTCTGAAGCCTGGCTTTTAACTATGTGATACCACAAGCTGAAGCTTTGTATCAGGCATGAAATACAGCATGACTGATGATGAGTTAGACACCGCTCTTTTCACAAGGAACGTAGACGATCCCAAAAACGTATCTGACTTCAGATTTCTTGACTGTATTTCAAGATGTTCTTCACTTATGAGAAAAAAAACATAAGAACCGCTTACAGTTTTTTACCTTCCATAATTCCAAGATATTTCAAGGTTTTGGGAAGTCAAGCATAGCTAACAATTGTAACCTTTTGATCTAGCACAGAGTAACTTTGAAAAACTGGCAAAAATGGCTACCAAGTTACTTTAAGTATGACCTAGTCATGTCAAATCAATTTCAAGAGAGCAGATTTAAAAGAAGGGTTTTTTTCTTTTTCTTTTTTTTTTTTTTTTTTAACTGTATGCAAGTCTGGATAGAAGACCCATCTTTCAGATGTCAAAAGAAAAATAAATGTCATGTCATCTGCCAAATGCAACACGCTGGATTTTAAATCATTTTAACATGAACAATAGAGAACATGAAGTTAATTTCATTTCTGCATTTTCCACTGTTCTCTCAGGAACACATTTAGCCCAATTTTTCCAATTAAATTTCAAACTCGTTAGCCTTTTCAATCAAATCTGTTTCAAATAGCTGCTATCCACCCAACCCTACTCAACACAAAAGAAAGAATGCGTGACAGTTTGCAGCAAGTGCTACTGCACAGCTTCCATGGAGTCTCCAAGGTGTTTGAAGGATCCTGCAAAAGGACGTACAAAGATCCAGAAGTCACCCAGCTGGCTCTGCACAGAAGAATCAGCTGCTTCATTAAACAAAATACAAAGCTATTGCACACACTGACTTCGCAATTCCTCTTATGCCCTTAATTCCGTTCCCTCTCACTGTCTCCTGTTGGCACACATTAAAGCTGCAGACACTGCTGCTCTACACTAGAAGGTCAGTGATGTTCTGTATGGATGGGCATTAGAGCACCATCTCCTAGCTCTTCACACAGCAGGAAAAAACACTGCAGTTTGTTATGTGGTGATGTAAACATAAGGGACAGGAGTAAAAGTGGCTGGGGGAGGGAGAAAACAGGACCCTGAGAGAACGTGGATTTTAATCAAACCCCAAAACCAAGTCTTGGTTTTGTTACTTGACAATGACTACTCTTATCAGGTATGCAAAAAGGTAATCGTGAAAAGCATTCAAATGCAAATCAATCCCCAACCTACATCTGTCTGCAAGACTTCTGGTAATGTCTCTTGAAAATACACCTTTTTATTTCTAGATGCATCTTGCCAGACTGAATCAGTTAACCCTCTAGCACAGCTTCAGTTTCCATATAGAATACAATTTTGAGACTAGAACAGAGTACCAATTACCAAATTACCAAACATATCTCTGTAGCAGAAAACTAACAACCTCTCCTATTGTTTAAACAGCCCTTTTCATTCCTAAGCAGGGGGTAGGTATATTATCCCAAAACACTGATTTTAAACACACAGATCGTAACAGAGTTCAACATGCTCTTGCAGCTCCATCGGCTTTTACAGAAAGCCAGCATTAGCTTTCTAAACCTCAGAAACTTCCATAAAATGGCCTCTGAAAATGTACCAGTTAAAGTGTTAAGATAAAGTATTTTTTATTATTAGCTCTGAAATAGAAAAGAATCCCCTACTTCCCACTACTTCCCAAGGAAACTAAACATCTGGAGAGACATCAGATTCGGTTCTCATTTCTCAGCGTGCAGATAGAGATATGTGATACCTTTTGAAATTCTGAATACACTGCTGCTAGGATAATCCATGATCAATTTACATTAGATTTCTATGCGCTGGTGTAGAATGAGGGGAGGTTGGTAGACAAACAAGGATGAAGCAGAAATGGGGACTGGAGGGACATTCCTGCTGTGCTCCCAAACTCACCACGTTTTAGAGCTTTCAAGGTTCCCACTGATTTTAGACTTTCAGAAAGATTCATTATGCCAAACTCTAATTTGCTGTTATCTTCAGAGTACTACCAAGAAATTTCCAAACTGAGAAGCTGCTCATTTGAGACAACCTAGCAGGGAGCTGCGCTACCCCTCCAAAACTATTTACATGCAAAATTCTTCCTCAGTTCTTAAAGCAGAGACTTTGGCAATAGAATTACATAAAAGTCAGGCTGCCTGGAACACCAACAAATAGTTGACAGAGTATGTCCTGCACACCTGCCTAAACAGAAGGACATCCTTCAGACCTTGTTCCATCCTTGGCAGCCTGAAAAGATACCGCTCTCATTTCAAGCAGTGCTCCGTACCTCAGAGCAGAGTAGGGTCACTTACACCAGGCACAACTGTGGGGTGCTGGCTCAGCAGCTGTCACAGCACCAGAGTTAACGCAGAGAAGGAATGATAGGAGACCTCACCTGCACGGATCTCAGCTCTGGATATCTGTAAGGGATTGCTGACTTCACCACACAAAAACACAGGCAATTCCAATGAAATCTGTGCAAACCAGAAGAAAGTGATCCCAGGCCTAGAGAAAGACAAGGGGCCTTGGAAAGAAATTAGCTCTGTTTCTGTCATCAATGCCACTCTGGCTTTTCTAAGGGAATTTCTGTGGTCTGTTCAACCTTTACTACAAGTCAGATGGCCATGGGATTACACCAAGGTTGTTTTCTACTTTTTTTTTTTTTTTTTTTTTTTGCCTCAAAAACGCCACCCTTCAAACTGCAAAGAACTCAAATCCTTTTTCTTTTGAAGTATTAACACTAAAAACAAAAGCTTGACAAGTAAAAATAAAGATACATTTCTTTTTAAAATCTCATGGAAGCTACAAAGAAAGGCCTCAAACCTGACACACACGTTGTTTGTAGGGATAGACCCATCCAGGGCTCTTTCAGAAAGCTGGTACTTAGTCCTAATTCATAGCAAAGACCTTTCTGTTGCCAGTTGCCAGGGAGACTAGAAATACTGTTCAGGCTTGGAGAGATCTTTTGTCTCAAGCTCTGAAAAAGCTCTCACTGAGCATTTAAGGCCTTCTTCATTTTCTGTCATTTTAAGAGAGAAAAGGAGATGGAAATTTGTTGGAAGGAAAAATAAGCATCCACAGAGCCCAATCATTTGCACAACAACAATAACCTTAAAAGAACAGCCTAAAACAGTATCTCCAAGAAAGGGAAACAACTCCGATGTAAAAGAAAATCTCTTCACCCTTCAGCAAGTATGATAGGCTAATTAGTGTACTCTTTCTTCTAACAAGAGGCTGCAGAGGACACACAAATAGGAAAGGGTTCAGGCTTGGTGCCACCAGCAGTGGGAAAAGGAAAAAAAAAAGCCAAGAAACAGGTGGATATTCTCTGTCCCTTATGATCTTGGGTAAAAACCATTTAGTATGGAAACACAGTGCTTCTCAAAAGACAATACTCCACACACACACACAAAAAGTGCCCTAGATCTTTAGTAAAGCTTAACAAGCATCCTGTGAAACTGCCAAAACAATCAGCAGAGTTTCAATAATCTGTTTCAACCATCTTAGCCCTTCATTACAATTGTATAATTCCTATGCTTACTTATAGTAAAGACCTTCCACATGAGCTGCTCACAGAAAGAAAGAAAAAAACACTGAGGGGAAAAAACCAACAGACTTCAATGCTTCAGCATGTAGAAAACTATAAAAGTTGCAGGCCATGTGCTTGAAACTGCTCTGCTTACCTACTCAACAGTTACTTCTGAGGCCAGCACTCTGCATACATGAGCTTAACCAAAGTTTAGACAACTGTTAGCATAAGTATATGGGGGACTCAACACGGTCTTTAAGTTCAAATCTCTAAACAAATTAATTTTGGCAATATTCTGAAACATTTTTCAAGTCCTTCAGTTGTGATCCCTGCACACATAGACAGATACATGTAAAATGACTTCAGTAGCATTTAAAAACGTGTATTAAAAAAAAAAATCGAGCAATGTCAGCAGATAATAGCCACATATTTTGTTGCTTACTCAACAAGCCATTTGCACAAATTGCACAGTACAAGTCATTCTGTGGTTTACAACTCAAGCGGACCACTTAGGCTAATCCAGCACAGCTCTCTAAGGCCCAAACAGTACTAACAAACAGCCACACTGTGTATTTACTATATACAGACAGTTTGTCACACTGATAAACCTTTCTGTGGACACTAGCACCCACAAGAATCCTTACCAGAAGACTTCACGCTACCATTCCACCGACATGCTTAAATAAACAAGGACAGGTAGCACTGAAATATTTCCATTTTCTGAATGAGAATGACTTCAAAGCATATACAAAATGCAAACACCTGCAGGATACCAATTCCTTCATTTTAATTACCCTAGAAGCATCTCGTACTTCAGCTAATAAATAAAGCATTCAAGTTGCAGTGCTTTTTTCTTTTGTTACTTTTTACAAGCCTTTCTAAATAATCCTATAAACCAAGTTACCATTAACAAATGATACTGTGTTTTATAAGCAGAAAAAAACAATGGCCATCACAACCGTAAACTGATTCATTGAGGATACTTGACTCAGTTTAGAGCATTCAGTTCCAGATTCTACTTACCATTTTCACTATGTCAGCATAAGCTGATTCAACAATCACTCCACGATTCGTTGAAACATATTCAACCAGTTCATTCAGTGTTGCTCTCTTAATTTCTTTGCCTTTCAGGTCTGAAACAGAGTCCATGAAGTCAAAGAGCACACAACACTGCTGCAACTTCTGACAAAAAAGATCTTGCTGTTCATTGGAGGTGGCATCTATAGAAAACAAAAAAAACCAATAAACACTGAAGTCCATAAAAGCAAATTCAGTTGACTAAAATTTGCATAATCTGTCAGATCTTTAACTGGGGAATGGTATGTTGTACAACCAGCAAATTAATAAGCTAAGTAATACTGTGAAAAGAGAAAGATACTGAAAGTAACTGTTTAAGTATGCTACAATGGCTCATCATTCAAACTTGTATTTCAGGGAATCCCAAGTGAATGCAAGGCAGTACATGTATATACAGAAAACAAGTGAATTAACTTCATGTGAAATACACAGGCTTCAGTAAGTACCAGCTCTCCCTCACCAAAAGTCACATACACAAGCAGTGCATCATACTAACCTCTCATTCATCCGATTTATCTCATTCTGTTCCCTAATCCTTTATTATATAACCTGCTTAAAAGCTGTAAAATCAGCTTTGAAGGAACTTTGTCTTTTTTTTTTTGCAACCCCGATGCAACATACTTCACATACTTCTGATGTCATGTGATGAATGTTTCCCTTGAGAATCAACTCCAATATTTCAAAAGGATTAACCCTGAATTTTGACGTTTTGGTCCAAGTAATTTATTACAGTCTTAGTCACGTAAGGCTTTACAGCTTTTTTGGCCTATTAGAGCAATGTGTTTGTCTACAACTTGGCACTTCCTTTTTATAGTGCGGTTTCTCTAATAGTCGATAAGCAAAATTCCTCCATTAGTATTTCATGCTAGCTGCACATCAGCTAGATTACTGAGTAATGTACACTTCACAAATATAACACACCCTCACAATGTAACTGTTCGAAGGCAGCCATGGTTTTAACTGAGAAATCAGATGAATGTCACAGTGCCCAGGCCAGTGCTGGCCAGTGAGAACCCAGGTGCCCTTTGTCTGCTTTTTTTGAGTTGCTAGAGTTATCAGGCTTCCTCTCAGCCACTCCAGCAACGCAGTACCACCTCATCTATCAGTCGCTTGGGATTTCACTTGTTCTGCTGAAAAAAAAATGTATTTGCTATTTTATCTGGGAGTAAGGAATGCTTTTCCCCTGTAAAACTTCCAAGAGCCATCTACAGGCAGACAACCTAATCCCTTAGTTTCATTCATCCCCTGTAGTATTTGTTTTAGCACTGCCACCTCATCAGAAGGAAATTAAGAAGACGAGGAAAAGACAACAGCCTCATAACACCACTGCAAATCTTAAGCCTCAGTTTAAAGGTTGAACAAAACACAGAAAGATCTCATGCTTCTCTTTATCGTTTCAGGATTATTCTAAATGAGCAAGCTTTAAATTTGTAAGTTTAGTGACTCAAACACGTTTTGATGATGCCAGTTCCTCAGGTTTCTCAGCAAAACACCTTCCATTTCCAACAGTCAACAACGGTTTCAACATTCACTAATAATCTGATAGAATCCTTTCATTTCCATGCAAGCAAAGAAGTTATTGCTAGAATGGACTAAATGCCAAATCGCAAGTGCTTGCTGCATCCCAAAAGTTCCAACATCAGAACACTGTACCATCTTTCCCTTTGTCATCTGATAGCGACAGTCCTATTAACTGAGCACAACAGCTTCAGGGATCTTGTAAGAAAGCTGGTGGTTATTATTCCCTTGTAAAGAACAATCCGTACTATTTTATGGCAATTCTGATACTTGAACCATTTCTTTTGAAGAAAAAATTGCAGAAGATGCTTGTTGCTCTCAGATATCCACAAATCACACGATAGCAAAGACGTGAATCGTTCCTCTGTGCAAAATAATGAGCATCAGCTGTAAAAACATTTGTAAGTTACATAACATTTCAGCTCAGATCTTCTAATATTCTGCAGCAGATTGCATGAGTAAGTGCTGTATCATAGCAACAAAGCAATAACAGTGACATGCTGAGGAGACAATCCAGAAAGCTGAGCTAAAGGAACCGACACAGGACGCGTTTATTTCTGATAGTAACCCCAAGCACACAGCCAGCCTCAGACAGCACTCGCATCTCCTCTAACTCTGCCTCACTACAAACCCAGCTGTACTCCACGTTACAAAAGCCCGGCAGCGAGAGGCAGCACGTGTTGTGTTCGGTTGATGGTCAATAAAATGAAGCTTCATTAACCAAAATTTGGAGTTTCAAAAACCAGCAGACGTCACCTGAATGCTTGCAACAGTGGTGAAAACAAATTCAAGACCTACTGTCGAAATCGAGTAACAGGAATTCAGAAGAAATAATTAAATAATTATTTTCCCTCAAATATCAAAGAAATCCCCACATTAGCCACTTATTAGAGAAACAGGGATCATATCTCTCTGACCACACACCACTCTGTCCCATTAGCAATTCAAGCTAGCTTAGTTAGACATTTCTCCAGATGGAAAACCAGTTCATTAATCAGTTTTGTTCCTTGTACCACTCAGAACCAAACTGAAGGAGGTATTTTCTTCTACACATCTATTTTCCACAGCGACACGGGGAAATCATGTAACAATGACATCTGCAAGTGATAAAAATGACGTGCGACCCCCATAATAAATATGGTAAGAGGACAGGCAGTTCTGCTGGATCAGCATTACCTGCCTCCACCATTGCAGGACCTGCTTGACACGCAGCACATGTATCCCAGGAATGCCAGGAAAGGTGCAGCACAGCACATATATCCCAAGAATGTTAGGAGAGATGCCCTGGTAAGCCCCCGGGGATGTGGGAAAGCTCTTCTGTCAGATAGCCTTCTGACCTCCTAAAGCCTTGTCTTGAACTCTGTTTAACTATCTCAGCACAACAGAAGCTAGACACAACTCTACCACAATAAAGTCATGTTGCAATAGTGTATTCCAGTTCCGTGAACGAAAACCTGTGCCACCATAACTGCAACACCAGCAGAGCTTGTAGTTTTAGTAGTTTAACAACCGGCAGGATGATTTTTAAACTAGTTTCAGTTTAAATTCTGTGAAGATTTATACCATCCATCTGAAGTTAAAGACAGCTGCTTACCCTAAATAGCGTGAGGGCCATACACTATAACACAGGTTCAAAGTAGGCAGTAGATGCTTCAGGAAAATAACCCTATTGGCAGGCTGTACTTTGAAGTGACAAAACACAACAAATCCTGAAATCAATTACCAAAGCATTCCAAAATTGCTGTATGTTGTTGGAAAAGTCACTTAAAAGAAGGGTAGGGAGGAGAGAAGGAAGAAAGCAAAACACAAGGGAGTCTAAAGCAGAAAAACAGAGCAAAGACATTTAATCCTGTTTGGAAGTGGGTCATGACACACACATTAATAATAAAAAACAGAAAATGGTCTACACAACATCTGATCCAGGTGATCAAAATCCAATTGCCTCAGCTTTGTTTTCTAGAGGCCACATGGCAGAAGCACGAGTCAAGAAATTCTTTAAATCTATTCTTACATCCTTTGAGAGGCTGTCAGTAGATCTGAGGTCCTTGGGAAGGCAGTAATGAAATTTTAGGCAGCTGCAGAAAGCCAATTCTTAATCAGACATGATGGCAGAAAATCCTGAAGACAAAACCTTCTACCCAATACCAAAAAAAAGCCATTGTAAACTATGATTCACTTTAACCACGACTTTTTAAGGACAGTCACTGCCTCTGATCGTTTGCACAACAGATGTTAACGCGCGATTGTAACTGATGAAAATAGTTAATTTGATCCTCACACTCCATAGCACTGAAATCCTCAGCCTCTCTCTGCTATTTACAGAAGTGTAACGATTACAGACGGTAGCCACAATACCTCTAAACCAAGTGCTTTAGTACTTGTGGGGTTAGCAATCTAAGTCTGAGCACAGAGCACTGATTTAAAAGGTAATATATTTATTTATACTTAAGGAGGACCCAACAAAAATATAGATAGGAAACTTGACAATCTCTGACCTACCTCACCAGCACTTAACTGGAGAGACAACCATCACTGTATCACTAGCCAGGGAACTACAGTGACATCTTCCCACAGTATGTTTATTTCTTATGTTTACAAGCACTTCTCCTGGAAGGAAAAGAAGGATACTTCTCCTTTCTAAATGTAATTGTTTATCCAAGACCTCCTGTGCAAAGCCACAGAACTTAACACAATCCTTGCTTCAGCAGAAAGCAGCATCCAAACCCACAAAAGCTCCCCTCCCAGCTACACAAATTGGAAATTCCAAAAGCTTACTTTCCCAGGCAGTGCAAAATTACCTCGCTACGTGCAGCTGTACTCAATAGTGGAGGGATTTGCAAACAAAGAGTGAAGCCTTAACAACATGATGCAGCAAGAGAAGCACACGTACTATGGAACATCGTGCTTGGGTTTTATTTCCTCACCTCATTAGAATATCAACATTGCTGTACAGTCTGCTCTTACCAGAGAAGAAAGAGGCTGTTCTGGTAAACTCTGGTCTAACCCATCTAAATCAAGCACAGGGAGTTCTGCCTAACATCAGTTTAACATTTATTTTTGTCCTGTGAAGTTCTTGCACGCACTATTGTTGCAATCTCCTGAAGCACCTGAAAGGCCGGAGTGCCAGTGTTTATGTTACAGGCACGGTAAGACATCGTTAACAGAGTTTTGATGAACTGATGTTACAAGAGAGGACGGGATATACTTCCCAGTTCTCAGAAGCCTACGCCTGCAGCTTGACAGGCAGCAAAACAGCTGGCTGACAATGACAAGGAGAGGTCTCTCTCCTCGTACTCCCTTGTCATGTACTCGTCCCTTCCCTCCTTTGCTCCCAGTCACATCTATCCCTCAACACCAGCTCTGGAATCTGTCAGACCCTTCTGTGAGCTGCTTTAACTCAATAACATGGCCATATTAGTGAAGTTAAATGGCTTCTGGAGGGGTCTGATGATCACCAGATCTGGCACAAGGTTAGAGATGGGAGCAGAAACTCCTCTCTCAGCTGCATCGAGCTGTTACTTCACCGTCTCATTTGTAACCATATCCTCCAACTTCACGGGCACAAGATAACTGAAAAAATCTTAACTACATATTACTTCCCCTCCTCCTCTCCCCCAGAAAGCAAACTTTTAACACCATTTTAAAGAAAGATGCAGCCCCTGTACAAAATCTCACAGCACACTTTGCTATACTGGTACTCTAAACTATTCTTTCATTATGTCCTTACACCTGTAAAAGACACCCCCACAGTTTCAGCTTTTGGTAGCTCAGCAGCCCAGCTAGGGCCACTCAGACCGGAATTATGCACCACGTTGGGTATCCGAGGAATCTTGCCATCGGTATTTTTTTTTCTCCATCTAGAAATATGTTGCCATCTAAGGGATAAGTGCAATTTCCTAACAGACTAGGGTTTTTTGCTTCTGTCTTTGTGGGGGGTGTTCTGTTTTGTTTTTAATGCAGAGTATGGCAGCATACCTTTTCCAATTACCCACAGCCCTACAGTAGTCTACAAGTCTTGCTGCAATTCTGGAAGGAGTTGCCCTGGGTGTTTTCACTAAACAGAGCTCAGATTTGCAAGTCAGATAAAACAACATTATATCTCTTGAGAGTTAACAAGCTCTCTTCCTGAGGAGGTGGTTTGGGAGATAACGAAGCAGAACACTATTCTCAAAAATTATGATACTAGGAAGTCTATAGCACATATAGAAGATAGCTAAAATAAAGATTTGGCACAGGACTACAGGTACAGGAGGCACACTGATCGATCCTGTGTGGGACATACATGTTCATAAAAACACTTTATTTCAGAAATCCAAAGGACTGCAAAGGAGCAATCAAGGCAATGTGCTGAACTGCAGCTTCCACCACTTACAGATAAACTAGTCTGCAGATGATCATCAGGCAGGACTTGCAAACAGATCCACGTGAACACTACTTTAAAAATATAACACAACACCCTCCTATTTGATCAACCGTCCCCAGGACATACATTTTATCTAACTGAATGCACACCATTCTCCAAAGAGTTGTGCAAAAAAAAAAACCCAATATGCTAAAAAAATAAAATTAAATTAAATAACCTTAATTTCTTTCAACCAGTTAAGAAATCACAAGTTTTGCTTACGAGAATATTGTGAATTTAAGATTAACTCCTTGATACATCTTATGGCAAAAAGTAGTTTAAAAAAAATCTCGCACTAAATAGAGATAACAGCCTACGCTGACTTTTATTCATATACTTTGTTCTGGCTTTAAAAGTTAGCTAAGAATTCTAGGCTATAAAAAACGTTAGATTTGTTTACTAAAAGCACTACTCGAAAGCTATCTTCTGTCCAATAGCAGCACTGCTTTGCAGTAAGTCTCATCTGCCACTCCATGTGGCCAGCAGTTGACCTTAACAAATCAGTCCAGAAAATCTGAAAAGCCTACGCTGATCCAACAACATCTGTCACAAATTTTCTCTGACATGACTCCTTGGAGTGATAGTAAACTACAAGCATCTCCGATCTAAATTGCTTCTGCCATCTTCCAAGCATTCTTATAATCTCATATGGCTAAGACCTCTTACCACAATAAATCCCTTGACTTTAATGAGAATTTGACTCTACCAAGACACTTCAGACAATAAGAAAGTACCCAGCTGAAGTGCTTTTGTATTTAATAGGCCTATTTCCTGACGCTTAATTACAGAAGACAACATGCAAACAGATGCAGAAGGTAATAAATTACTCACATGGTCCCCAAAAAGTTAAAGATAGCAAGATTCTAGTGACCAGACCTGCCACAATGCTCCTATAATGTTCTCAAAAAGAAGAATTAAAATCATACCGACTCCTTAAACAAAAGACATATAATATATATGTGTGTTAAAAAAAAATCTACCAAACCAAATACCCTATGAACCACTGGAATGGGAACATGGATCATCCTATCACACTAAGCTCATCTTTGATAAAACACACAACGTGAACCTAACAAACACTTCCTCAAGAGCACCGCCCGTTCAGACCCTAACTGAAAGTCAGTCGCATGCAACAAATAACTCCACAAAAACCAAAACCCAACAAAACCTAAATACCATACATGTATATACACATTGATATACATACACACACATATATACGGCTGATGACAGGACACAGTTGAACCCATGTCGCTTATAACAGGAATTACCAAGAAGCTGAGGAATTTGCATGTGGTTAACTGCATGCAAACATCATTCGGAGTGATACTATGAATTTATTATAAAAGGCAAAGACATTTCCCTTTGTGCAGCTGAAGTATGCATTTGCACAGACCAGTTAAGCTACTCTTCCTGAATGTGAAGCAAGTTTTCTTGCATTGGTAAGACAACTACCATGTTCCCCAGTGCGTTCACTTGTTTTTGGCATACACTGCTACTACATTTGCTGTGCTCATTTAAAAAGCAGTAAGCAGTGGTGATGACTGATCACGTGCCAGGATGGGCCTTTCTTGAACTCATCCAGAGGTTCCAGGAGTTTAGCATTCTCTGCTGCGTGCAAGCCTAAATGATGGTTCCACTGGCTCGGTGAAGGTGGAACAGTTCATGATTATTATGTAACAATCTTAAAATAATTTAGAATAGGAAACCTGCTTCTTTAGGGAAGACAATGATAAATTTAAGGGTAATAAGCCTCATCATGGAATTAGCATGCACAGCTAGACCATTAAACTGGGGAATAAGGGTAAGTAAATGACTTTTGGAATGGGAAATTTTTATTTGGAAGGCAAGAAGATGGGACAGGCTTGATAACGTGAACTGCTTTCCCAAAATAGCCATAGAAATGTAACACACATCCCTCAGCAACAACCACACATTGGTGTGCAAGGGGCAATGTTGGCCTAAAACCAGGGCACGAGGAGGCCCCAGTGAACTAACTCAACTTACAGTAAATAACTGTATGTGTTTTGATATACTGGCTAAAAACTGTCCTGTGAACAGACAAAAATAGGCAGCCATGCTTTCTGTTTTGATAAAAGAACTATTAGAATAGGTTTCAAGGCTTCCATAAAAGTCAATGTACATCTGTGATTCCATTTTCAGTCAACATAGATACATAATCTGAGGATTTTCATATGGAACGTATAGAGTTGCAGATATAAAACTCAAAGATTTGATCACATCTCTTTACCAGAATTCTGTAAGACCTCTCTCATCAGAGGAAAAATACCTCTCACTTCACAATCCCACCTTATTCACATCACTGCTACTTGGCAGTATGTACATTCGTGAACAATAATTGTCAAGGATAAAGTACAGGAAGAATAAAATTCCCCCCAAAAATCTCTGACAAGCACCTGAAGAACTCACTAAGATTCGCAGCCACTACCATCAGAGCAGCCTGGTGCACTACTGTCACAAAAACACAGCCCACGAGTTTCATGGCTTTGTTGCACTCTTTTTTACCTGCTTTAATAAAAATAATATAACTTTCTTTAATTTTTACTAATTATACATTAACTTATATACATCACAAAAGTAATGCCTCCTATTCTATTATGTTGGCCCACGATGTCAGAGGCAGATGCTGGTGGTACAGCTGTAACGGTTGAACCTTCCCACCGATATTCCACTACATGTTTCTGTGTGACAGACAGCAGCAGTGGGGCACTCTGACACAACAGCATCTGTCATGGGAGTGTGTATCAAGCAAAGATGCGTCACTGAATTTCTCCATGCAGAAAAAACAGCACTCATTGACAGTTATTGATCCTTTCTGAACATTTATGGAGAGCAAACAGTGGACGTGAGGACCATGAGGCGGTGGGTGGTGCATTTCAGCAGTGCCAACAGTGGGTCAGCTCTGCTGCTGCAGTGTTACAAGCATGACATGCAGACTCTTGTTCATCACTGGCAAAAATGAACAGCTAACAATGGCGACTATGTTAAAATAGTTTTTTTGTAGCTGAGAATTTGCATTATCAAACAGTTACTGTGTAGTTGTATCTGTTGTAATTTCCATGAAAATAAATGAGGCGTTACTTTCGGGGATACCTATGTATATGAGGCCTAAGACAATTCCTCTTCCCTGAACATAACCCTCCCAAGCCAGAAGGTTGGGCACTCATGCCCTACAGAAAAGGAAAGCAAATACAAACCAAGTCTCTAAGACAGCCACATGCAAAAGATGAGAAGGGAACTATCACTGTGGATCTGCTGGCTCCTTCAAAACATACTGCACTGAAGTATGAGAGCTGTTGTCAACTTCACAACAGACTTTTATAATTATACTTTCTCCCAAACACAGTTGCTTTTAATGAAAAGTTGTTTATTTAAATCTATGACTTTGATACAATGTAGGGTTTTCATATGCCATTTTGAAGATGCAAAACAACCCTTAGGGTTGCGCAGACCAAGAACTGCTTCACATCTCCCCTGCTTAGAATTAAAGTAATGGGAACGCTCTGCTCACTGCTCCCCCCTTTCTGAACAGCTGTAGTACTCCATATGTCCAGGAACCACAGTATAAAAGCCATCTGGAAAGCAGGTGACAAAATGGTGACCAACGAAGCACAGATTTCAGCTCAATAACCACTATGCAGTACAGCATTAACGACATCCTCAAATTCACAAAAACAAAGCTTTGCTTGACCTGAAGCTCCAAATGAATTCATTTGCACCTTCTAAGGCTAAAAGGACAGAAAGTGTGTTTATTATTTGAATAAGCCCCCCTTTTATTACCTTAAATGTACTTAAATGTCTATTTTCTTAACAACTTCCCCAGTCAATTGTCTGCCTGACCCAGCAAATTAATTTTTGAATACAATGCTGAAGTTACTCAGCCAGGTTATGTCACCTTTCCCAATCAATTTCCCAAAAACTGAAGAAATGCTCTTATCATTATCACGTGGTAAAATCAGCGCTGAGTGCAACACAGAACTGTTTTTCTTTGCAAACCAAGAGGGTAACTCTTAAACATTACTGCACGGAACTACAGAATCTCATTTTACAGTTAATTTAGCACTTATACTGTTTTAAGCACATGAAGAGGACGTATAGGGGAGTACTGTAATAGGAATACCAAGGAAAAAACTCTTCTTTCTCTGATTGCCTCTGTAAACCAGTTACAGGTATTGGAGTAATTCCTTGCATAGATACACGCTTTAATAATTGGCTCAACTTGAGTTTCTTTATTTCTCAAATAAGATGATACTTAATAATGATATAAGTGTAAAAGTAGGAAGAAATTAAATTAAACTCTACTAGACACAAAGGTGAAATCCTGGTTTTGCTGTAATCAGCGACTTACCTCCCACTGACCTCAAAAGGAATAGATCATCATCTTGAGCAAACAATCGTTCAAGCACTTGCACCCATTTCACATAAACTAAGCATTCAGCTGCATACATAAAAGGTCAAAATACTTCTTGTTCACCCATTTTATAAGCATTTTCTTTCTACCAAAAGTAGTAAACATCCAGTGTTCAGTAACAAGGGATTTATCCTGCACCTCAATCTACTTCCACTTGGCAAAATCTCATGGCCGTTTTTAAACTCTACTTAAATCATCGTGATGTACTGAGTTTATTTTGCTTCTGCTTCCTCCTACTCCTAAGGGAAAATCCTCAGAAATACAAATCATTAAACCTTCTCCTTCCTGACTGCATTGTGGGACCTGGCCTATGGCTCTCTAGGGGGCTCTGACATTTACATCTTAATCTTGCATCTCAAAAGACTAACAAGTGTTTGTTTGCCTACAGAAGCCACTGATGCTAAATGTACAATATCACTTTACAAACGTAATTCGAAACCTAAGAGCAGTTCTGGTCACTTCTTCCTGTTACATACAGATGGGATCAAAATTTATGCCACTCAACGGGAATTCAGTCTCACTGTGTAAATGTTACATCTACCTCCTATTTTAAGCAAGCACAGAATCTATTTGAAACATCACAGAGATATCAAAAAACCTTAGCCCACTATTCCAGAATGAAACCAAACAAAAGCTTTCCTTTTAATTGTTTTTGCTTCCAAAGTTTGACTTGCTTATGTAACGATGCACCCTGCTAACTCCCAGCTACAGCAACAGCAGACATAAAGCTGGATCCCCTTCATAGCCACACAAATTGCCCTGACTTTTTATTCCTGCTTTTCTTCAGATCAGCTTTCCTGGCCCATGCTAAATAACCCTCCAAATTTGCTCATCCTACCTTCTTTCCCATTTCTTCTGAGAAGATGTCTTGAGCTATTTCCACCCCTTTTACCCAGAGCTTGTCAATACTTTAAGTATGCTTATGGCCCCATATACATTAGTTTCTTTAAATCAGTAATTTGAAAAAGTAAACTTGAACATACTTAAAAAGTTTTCCTAGTTATGTTATGCTAACCTTTACATTCTCAAGTTGAAAGTCTCATTTGATGGACCAACTCATCTGCAAGCAGTTCCTGATTTATCAAGCAAAAACCCTACGCTAGTGAAACTTCAAAACTGATTCTTCAGAGTCACAGGAGGTTTTCAAAACTCCTTGGTTACAATGCAAGACTATGAAGAACCTAGAAATGAAGATGGTATTTCCAGGAAGCTTCACAGCCAGCCTCTGGCAGAACAGGAGTGCTAAGACTCTAAATTGCAGACTTGGTGCACCTGCCAGACAGGGAGCCTCAGCTACAGACCCTTCTGCCCTCTCTTCCCACTTGGCATCTCTAGCCAGCCTGCTGCTTCCGATTCCATACCACCATCTGCAATACAGTTGCAGGTTTAGAGCTCAAGACTATTGGGGTTTTTTTGTTGTTGTTTGGTTGGTTGGTTTTATCTTGGCTACGTATGATGTATTTTTACTCTAGCCTTAGAAACGGTTTGAATTGTTTTTGCTGAAACTAAGAAAATCAGCTTGAGGAACAGTTCCAAATCAAACTGTCCATACTTGGCATGGAAAACTTCAGTTCAAAGAGTTCAGCAACGCTGCAAGCAGCTGAGAATAAGGTCTCGTGAAGGAAAATTGCTGGTAACTTAGCTAAGAAGAGTTCGGCCTGTAAGTCAAAAGTATACCACTGAGAGTGACCACCAGCCCAGCAAAACTAACAGAAACTGCTTCAGTGACGCTGTGATAAAAACCAATGATTCAAACATTGAAATAAGCTGTCACTGTCGGTCCAGTTTCTAGAAGAGCGTTTTGTCGAGACAGTCCTATACAACAGAAGTTATTTACCACTTATTTGTCCAGATAGCCTGTGGTTCCAACCTTCAAAGTTCACACACTGTTATGAGACTACAGATGTAATTTTTGCCTGCTAGATTAAAACGGGAGTAGGCACTACAATGGCACAAGTTGAATTTTATACTCTTCCCAAGGGAAATGTCTCATAACAACACAACACTTAACCCTTCTGCTGGAAGAATATTAATCTGTCCAGAGCAGTTGGTACAGCGCCTTTTCAAAAACACCAAACAACTGTAAGGCAGACAGATAGATATTAAAAAGAGTTGCTGATTGACGTAATCTTCTTTTGATCGGACAGCCAGAGCAGTAATTCCGTTTGTATTTCCTACAGCAGCTACCATTAAATGCAGCACCTGCAAAACTAATATCTGACTAAACTAGAAAGCAACGAATATGGAAAAAGAAATGTGATACTAAGCTGGCACGCAGAAGATGTGAAAGATTTAAATAGAAAAGTTCATGTGAAGACTGTCAATTGGCTCTATATTTAGGAGCTGCTCTTGATGGAAGTATATTCTAAGACCAAAAATTCAAGACTAAGGATAAAAAGGGTCAATTTGTTAAGAATTACAGACCAAATGTTCCACTCCATAAACCAGAAACAGTTCCTTAATATAGGAAAAAAAATTTAAACAGTGCATTTTTAATGGAACTACATTAGACTATTAAAAAAAAAAAAAGCACCTTCAATCTCCTTTAGCTATTGCAGGTTGTCTATTTTTCAAGGCTGTAACTTCACTAAACAGAAGTTCTAACTGCCTCACCGTGTGCCCTGCTGAGACTGTATCTGGGAGTTACTCAAAAATTCCCCACCAAACATCTTTATCTGAAATTACCTCTTAGGGAAAAATGTAGCTGGGAAGATCGTAGCTGCCAGCAGTGCCAAACACAAAAGGTAAAGGATGGGGCACTACAGAGGAGGAACTAGCATTGAATTATCAGGGATTTAAAAAAACACCACCACAAAACAGTGCAAGCTCGAGGGACGAACAGCTGCCTTTAACTTACAAATACGTGTTAGGGCTGTAATAAAAGCAAACCATTCTGAACTTTCGGAAAGGTATTTTCCTCTCGGGAACAAAGGCAACTTAATGTTAGTATGAATCAAATTCCTTTCAACTGTTTTTAACTGCACTTATTTTTGTCACTCTGAAATATGCACTGGATGACTCAAAGCATCAGAAGTTAAGGTCCAAACTGCCCCTGCCGGATTTAATAAGATGAAAATCGTACCCATAAGCAAGCTTACTTATTAGGCCTTCCTATAACGTTTCCACAAAAGCTTAACTTGAACACAGCACCTGGTTTTCAGTCAAATCCAAGCTCTCCCTAGATGGTTTAAATAAGGAAAATACTACCGTTAGCACCTATTCTGAGCCCCCTGTTTGGATGCTAAAACTACCTACTGGAAGGACTTATTACAAACGTCTTATCCCAGACTGCTTCACCACTACAACTGTGCAGTCCCACAGAGATTCTTACAACCAACCCTGGCCTACAGCTGACAGATTTTTGGACCAGTTTCCAGCTGTTCCGCTGCAAGGGCCAGAGTTTTCTCTGTGGGGAGACAGTTTAATTTGGAAGTGAATACTAAGAATTTCTTTTAATAGTTTTATTCTTTATGCGTGATATAGGAAATAAGCCTGCAGTGACATGCACTTTCCCAAATGGATCTTCAGTATGGAGAAAGCAGACGTTTATTCACTCCAGCTGTACTCAGCATCTTCGGTAACAGGAAAAAGGTATGCTTGCTTTAAAGCCTGACAGACCATATTAATTGTGTTAAATAAAAGCAACAAGCTGTATGTTTTTAGCAAGACCTTTTGCTTTCATTACCTCTAGTTCCCATTTTCCACCTGCATTTCTACATACCTCAAAGATCATAAAATATTAGTCAGACTGAGTCCCAAGGTCAGCCTATTTTCTTTTCTCCAACAATGAAGCTAACTGCACGTGCTCTAGCAGCCTTCCAAAACAAGTCACTAAGAGACAACACTACCACTCCCTGCAGTGGTGAAGTAACACTTCCTCCACCAGATTTCTTTAAGCCCAGCGCTCTTGGGATTGCCCACTAAGTGGCAAAATCCTGCTGCTAACAAGGATGTTATTCTGGCTGCAGATTTGCAAAGGATTTCTATTAAGTAAACTAGCAAGTGAAAAATGAAAAACAATTACAGTATGTCACAGGTCTAACTTTTCCTTTTTTTTAAAGTCTGAATCTTCAGTCTTGCTTATTCAGCTTAAGCATTGCATTAAAGTGCAGCTCTCCTGATTAACAAATGCAGAGGAAGCTTAACTGAACAACACAGTCCTCTCTCACTTTGTGTCCTGACACAGTTAGGTTTTGCTGAGCTTTCATCCAACAATGATACATAATATCACATGAATAATCTGAATGCTAATGACCAATAGGAAGTGCTGCTGCCCACCCCTCATCCTCACCAACAAACTCCCTGGAGTTACACGTGCGTACCACGTGGGACCTCTGCGAGTCACAGATAGGACTTCTAGCAGTGACATCACAAGCAGCCAAACTAAGGAATTCTGGTAATACACAGAAACTGTACGATTAAGTCCAGAATTATGTAAATAAGAACATCTTTCTACAGGCTTCCAAACAGTACTGTTCAGACCCCTACAGAAGGGTGTTACACGATCTGGTCTGCCCATATTAGTGGCAAACAAGAAACAGTCCCTGGATGAAAGGAGGGAAAAAATCTACCCGAGGAGATGTTTGGTAAAGTGAATGGTTAATTTTTCTTTTCTTCTGGAACAGCCTTCCTCCCAGTAAAAAAAAAAAAAAGGTATACAGGTATTTTAGGCCAGTATGACAAACCTACCTGGGACTTTTGGAGTACTTTTTATTGTCCTGACAATTATCAGACAAGACAGTCACTGCAAGTCAGACAGAGTACTTCACAGTAGTTCAGTACCAAAGTACTTTTTCATCTACAAAATGCTACTTTCCTCCCATGCACCCTACACTTAACGTTTATTTGAAGATATCTGGAAAAGCAAAAAGTCTCAATCTAATTTCTTAAGTGTGTGCTGAGCACTCTTGGGCATTAGGATAATGACTGTACTTTCCTTTTTCGGCCCCTCCCTGGGAACATTGGCTACTCAGCTGGTAGATGACATTACAGCATCACAACTATTACTGAATCTCATGCTGGCCTTAAAGAATAAAGCAGAGCTTCATCTTCCTGAGACATACGTGTTAACAAGAAGTTTCACAAAACTGCACATTTATGGAGAACAAACACTTTTCTTCTGTGAGTTCCAATGGTTTGAGAGGGGAAGGGAGAAAAGGAGTCAGAAACAAAGGGGAGAAAACACCCTATGTCCTGAGCTACCATGTTCACTCCAAATCTAAATGCCCATTATATGCAAGCATCACAGCCCCAGGGACAAAGTATGCAGCAGAGTGCTGCCCAACTTTCTGATACAGGGCTAAGTGGAATACTGCAACTCCCAACAGCACATTTACCCTTTGTTTTCTGAAGCAGATTTGGAGGGCAAGACTCTAAATGTAAACCATAAAGACAGCTGTGGTTTTCCTTTAAGAATTCAAGGCAATTCAAACAACTATAGAACTCTGCTTAACTGAACACATTCCTGTGATAGTTTATGGCCTCAAATTTCTAAACACTCGAGCTGCTGATGCCATGCAAACTTTCTCCACACCGTAAGCAAAAAAGCTGTAGAACTGCACTCACAAAACCTGAAGACTTAATCATACAACGTTTAGGGTATTTTTTAAGTTGAAGTCCAGCAAAAAATGTAAATGTGGGTATTTTGCTGATTGAAGCGGGAAGTGCTCCCTGCCTGAAGTATGAACGCTCAGCTGTTTACAGCATCAGGACCCAAACTTTCTGAAGTCTGCCACCTACGTGCAATATTTATTAAGTGCTTTCACAAGGTCTCTGGAGCAGCTTTATTAAAACAATCTTTGAGGGAAACAGGCTGTCTGAACAGCACGTGAATTTGTCTTTCCTTATTACTAAGAACAGGCTTAGTCATACTAATAGCAGAAACTCAATCATGATTTCAAAGAAATTATTTTGGTTATAAATCCCATAGATCAGGCTAGAGTACCGAGATAGGAAAGAACTTCACAAACAAATAAGCACCACGAAGAACAGCTCTCTTGTTTAAACAATAACGTGCACAGCCACTGCAACAAAGAAGATAAAAAATAACTCCGGTGCTGCCTTCCTGCCCAAGCTTATTTGTACTCAGTAACATTTCTGCTAATGGCAGATTGATGAACACCTACCATTTAGGAGAAGCAAGAAAACACCTTGGGATCTTACAGCCATGACTGTAAAATCCACAGAAATGAAACAGAAAAAGAATTAGTTATCAGCTAGGGCTAAATTTAAGCTGGCCGTGCTGCACTCAGCCTTCAGACATTTGCTGCAAATCATTACTTTTTTTTCCCCCCATCATATGATACGGCTTCAGAAACCAGGAGATTTCATCTGTTGGTAACGTTAAGGGTAAGGTAGTCTCACCCTTATTTTCCAGGTCCTCGTCAAAGGCTTTAACAAGTTTACATTCTCTGCCCAATCACTATTTTTCTAACTTTGAAGAGAAACATACAGAACTTTAATAAGGCATTCAAAGGTGTGGAAGGCTGCCATTAACTTCCGTTTCACTTTTGCTATCGTGAGCCGTGTGCTTTCTGACTTCAGTTTCACAACGAAGGATAAACTCTTCTTTACCCATTTTAACGTCAACGTCTAAAACCCTCATTCGCTGCGCACAGCACGGGGACGAGCCCTCGCCGTTCCGACGAGGCGGGCAGCGGGTCACCCACACCGCGTCCCAAAGAGATGGCAAAGAACACGCGGGCCAAACACAAACTCTCTCCGCTAACTCAGGGCGTTATGTCACAAGCACAGAGTTCCTTTGGCAAACCCCCCGTGGGAGGAGCCACCGCCCGCTCCCGGGCCGTAGCGTTCAATCCCCTCGCTCCTAAACTCAGCTCACCGCCCGCGTTTTGTGCAGCGGGACCTCGCCGGGAGCACCTGCCCCGCCGACGCTCGCTCCCAGGTGACCCAGAGAAGGCGAGCGAGGTAGCGGGGCGCTCCCCGGGACAGCGGGCGGCAGCCGTCCCGCAGGACGCTTGTTTACCGGAGCACGAGCGCGGAGCGCCAAAGCGAGCCCGTGAGCGAGGAGGACCCGGGGGAAGGCACGGGGAAACGGCCCGAGGGCACCTGTACGGGAGCAGGGCCGCGGGGGGACGGCGGTACCTTTGAGCTGGGGCAGCGGCGAGAGCTCCACCTGGCTGCTCTGGCTGCGGAACTGCGAGGAGCCCTGCGAGCGCTTCTGCCTCTGAGCCTTGCGCACCGATTTCCGTGTGAAGCCATCCACTTTCTCCGCGGCAGAGATGGCCGCCGACATGGCTGGGCGGTGAGGCGGCGCGGGGGGACGTCGCTCTCCAGAAGCATATATTAAAGCGGAGGGAGAAGCGGGCGGGCAAAAAATGGGGTTCGGGAGGAAGGAGAAAAAAATAAAAATAAAAGATAAAGGAAAAAAATAGAAAAAGAAAAGCTTGCTGCCCCCGCGCACAGCCCGGGACTGGGGCGGCCGCCCGAGGGGACGCGCTCCGTGCTCCCGAGCCTCCTGGATCCGGGCTGCGCCCGGCTCCCGAGTTCCTGCTTCCCTCGCAATTTCCTCCCCGCGCCGAGCCGGCTCCAGGGGAGGCGGGGGGGAGCGGAAGGGGGGAGGAAAAGGAAAAACAAACAAACAAACCCGACGGCAACTTTGCCCGGCGGGGCGGGCGCTCGCCAAACTTTCCGGCGAGCGGGCGGGCGGCCGCTCTCCTCCTCAGGGCCGGACCCGCCGCCCGCCCGGCTCAGCCCGCTGCCGCCTGCCTCGCTCGCTCCTCGGCCGCCTCAGCGCCGATCCCGCTGTCATCGGCCGGACTACCCCGCGCCGCGCCGCCCGGGGAGGCTGCTCCCACCCCCCGCTCTCCGGTCGCTCGCTTCCACACGCCCCTTCTCCGCCTTCAACCGCCGCCGGGGGCCCCCCGCGCCTCCGCCGTCATGCTGCCTCCCGCCGCTCCGCCACGGCCCGCGAGCGGCTCCGCAACTCGGGTAAACGGAGCGAAGCCGAAGGGAAAGAGGGAAAAGCGCCGACGGGGCGAGAGAGAGCGCGAGGAGCGGCCGTTGCTGCGGGGTGATTGACGGTACCGAACGGCCAATGAAGAGAAAGAATCGTGGAAGCCCCGCCCTCCAGGCCTGAGGGTGGGGAGGACGCGACGAGCAGCGCGTGATTGACAGCAGGCTCCTCCAACCGACAGCGGGCGGCGGGGTGGGCGCGGTTTCCCTCGGCGACATAAATACTAGGGAAGGGGAAGGGGCGGGGAGCTGCGGGGCGGCCTTCGGCCAATCCGCGCAGGGGGCGGCCGTCGATCGGGGCCGTTGGGCGCGGGGCGCTGCAGCCGTTTCTGCGGATCGTGCGGCCGCGGAGTTCCGGCGGTGCCGGCCCCGTTTCTGGGGGGCGGCCGCGATCCTGGGCCGGAGCTCTCTGCCCGGCTCCCGCAAGCGTCCCGGTCCCCGGGGCTTCTTGCTGCGGCTCGGGTTGATGAGGGGAGCGCGGAGCCCGTGCCGGCTCCCAGCTGCTCGGGAGCGCGTCAGCTGCGCTTCGTCCTTCCCGGGAGGCCCTCGGCAGCCGCGTGCGGATATGCTCCTCGCGGGGGAAACTGCTGTGAGGGGGTTTGTTTCACCGCCAGCGGCGCGCGCGGAGTTCCGGCAGCACTCAGCGTGCTGTGCGGTGCTGCGCTGTGATCGCGGCGCTCCGAACTTTGTTCTCACACCCTTCTCGCGCCGCGGCGGCTACGCGCTGCCTTACGCCTCCGGGTCAGCTTGGCTGCCGCGGGTGCGCGCTGCCGTGGTGGTGTTTCTCTCACACGGAGTCGCGGTGTGGATGAGCAGGCTGCGAAGCACGAGTTATCCGCGACGCGTGCTTAACCTCCTAGGGGTGACTGGTTAGGGAGTTGCCAAGTGCTCTGTCCTGTTGGCTCGGGGAGGATGCTGAGAGGCTTGTGGGCTGCAGGGATGGAGCCTGACACAGAGGGTGCCGGTGGGGCCAGGGCAGAGAAATGTGAGAGACTTCGATCTTCCTGCACGACAAAATACGACGCTGAGCTGAGGGTAAAACTTTGGCGTCTCTGTTACAGTGCGTTTCAAGAAGTAAGAATGCAGCACCGCTCATGTGGTTCAAGGTGAAGCTCAGCCGTAAGCAGCAAGCATGTGAAATGGCGTGCAGCACGAAGGTGAGCTGCCCAGGCCCATTTCCAGCTGTGAACAGCCCGGCTTTTGAACTGCAAATGTGTGGGATGCCTTAGCTTGTAGTCATGTGGGCGCAGAGGAGCTTCACACACATCAGCATGTTTCCTAAGTGTAATTCTAGGTACCAATTTGACAAGTGAGCACCTAAAAATCACAGATGCTACAGTCTCAGTAATTTCAGGAGGATGTAAATACTGCCAGGTATGTTTAAGTGCTTTCACGAGGTGGAGCTTAAATAGTGTATAGAATCCATAAACCAAAAGCCACATGTAGCCTTATGTGAACGCAGAGGAAGGCAGATTTGCAGCCTCCTGAATAGAAACCGTTGGCTGTATTTCCTTTGCTCATTTTTTTCCCTTCTCACTTCCTCTGTCAGCACCATTTCTATTAATGATATCTATCTTCTAAGTGTATAGACTTTAAACTGCCAACTCACTCTTTGTAGTAGAGGAAATCCTTGCGTTCCTTACCTGGTGGATTCACACTGTGCTCTGTGGCCCATAGCTCCTGTGCAGGCAGCACTAAGGGACAGACCCTGCGTGTGTTCCTCTGTTCCTGCCTGCCCTCCAACAGCTGTCATTTGCTTCTGCACCCATTTTTAGAAAGTGACAGGGTCCCGTGTGTCCTGTACGCTGTTTATTGGCAACTCGACCCTTGCTGCCTGTTCCCAATATTAAAGTGCCTACCTTAAAGCTTTATCGATTAAATAGTTTCAAAGTGGTTAATGAGAAGTTCTGTACAGGTTCTGAGCAACATCAAAAATGTCTTCTGAGATTTAAAGTATTTTCTCCAAGGCTTTGGGACGGTTGCCATGTTGTTTGAAACAGTGTGGTAAAACATTGGCAATTTAAGTTTCTGATACAAAGCCCTAAGTAAATAGAAGGTATAGCCCTGCAACGATGAGATTTTCATACCAGTTGCGCTGCGAAATGCTTTCAGGTTGTTTCTTCATTTGTCACTGTTATCATGTAAGAAATATCAATGAAATCTGAGTCAGCCAAACAAAAAATAAACTGCTTTATTGTCTCAAATAAATGAGAAGTGCTTTTAGCTATTGAGTTTCCTGATGTCTCTTTAATGAAATTCTTCTGTTTGGGGGGGAAAAAAAAAGTATGTGTGAGCATCAGCTCTGTGGACCAAACTGATAAAGGTATTATTAGAATTGATGAATGCTTCAAGAAAGTGGAAGTACATGGTTGCGTGAGGCCACATGAACAAAAAGGCCTGTGAATTGTGTGTTTGGGGTGAAGGAAAAAATGGCAGAAAGCTGTGGCTGGCAGTCTGAAATAGCTGCACTTGAGAAGGCTGCAGATTACCTTTCCCTGCTTTCTGCGCTTACTGCTTCCTACACAGCTGTCTGAACCGCTTCTGAGTCAGCTTCTGAACCCCATGATTTCTAGACTGTATTTAAGGCATACAGCAGTGATGCCAGGTTATAAGCCGCTGGCTCCAAATCTAATTCATAAAAGTCTGTGGTGTCCGCAGTGAATGTTGTGAATAGTAATTTTATGCCAAGCTGTTCCTGCTCTTCAATCAGAGCCTTCAATATGCACAGAAGCACTGATTCTGCAAAACCTTATATGTGTATCTAACTTTACTTAGAAGAAAATTCATCATCACTTGCGATCCTTATTCAAAACAGAGATGCAGCGTTTTAGAACAGATTTAATGAGAAGTCACATTTGCAGTTCTTTTCATTCAGCCACAGAGGTTTATTCCCACATCCTCTTACCATCTTTTTCTTCAGGAGTGAGACCTTTGGAAAGGCGAATGGGACCATGATTTCAGAACGCTGTCCAACTTGGACTGAAAGCATGGGGCTCTGAGTACCAGGTTGTTGCTGAGCATCTACTACAGGGACTCGTCTAGTTGCCAGCAGCAGTTGCTTTTCTTTCCCGTTCTTCTGTATGGGTGCTGAGAGGCCAAGCTTCAAGAAATCCAGTTCTTCTCAGACATAGTGGAGGGAATAATTTAGCAAAGAGGATGCCATGAGTATGTGAGCCCTCAGCCAGGAAGGTTTGTGGAGAAAGGCTGTGAACGCTTATTTTGATTTCCTTCTCAGAATTTTCAAGAAAATCCATGTTGACTGCAGCAGTGCTTATATTCACTATTGTGCCATCCTGTCCGTCCTTCAAGATATTTCAACTAACTTAAAATACTTTCTGGGTTAAGGCTGTGCTCTTTCGAGTATACATGGAATTAAGTTTAAGCACTTGAACTGTCGTAGTAAAACCAAATGAGCTATTCACATACGTCAGGTTAAACTATGTTCTGTGATCTGCACCGGCTAGTCACTGTACAGCAGAAGTCTTCCTAAGTCTTCTGCCTGATAAATCCTTAAATAATACGGAATCAATTATCTCAGGGACCATCTGCCACCTTCCTCCCAGAGCAGGATTCTGGGATTGGAAACCAGAGATTAGTTGGCAAGACCTTCTTTTTAAGGGTGCTGAGTTAGATTTCCTTCCACATACCTATGAATACGTCACTACAGTCTTTCCAGGCAAAACTATGCGCAAGGGTATGTGCAGGCAATGGACTGTTAAAAGTAGCTCTGATTCATGTTGTTATTTTAAAAACCTTTTAATTACATCTTCTGTCAGACAATCCAGCATGATTGGGCTGCAGATAAAAGATTATTTTAAGAAGTTTGTACACAAGCACATACATACACTCGTACACCGACTGTCACAACTGGTAGGCCAATGAAAATATATCCCAATGTAACTCCTTAGTTCTGTTCGTCTTGAATTATCATTTTGAGTGGAAACAGTGCCGTCTGACAGCGCTACAGGAGGCTGGCTCAGTAAGATGCAAAGCACCCCTAGGGGACATAGGTTTACAACTAAGCTTTCAAAGTCAGTTAGCATCTTTTCCATAATGGCATTCCCTTAGCAAAAATTTACAGCACATAAACACGTATATATATTAATCTGTTACCTGTGCTGAAGATCAGTATATATTTACTTATACTAACATACTTGTGTATAAAATGGGGAGCGATCTTTAGCAAGAAGAATGGATTCATAGCATTTTTAAATGTAACAAATGGCACCTCCGTTCACTAAAATGAATAACGAAACAAACCTGAAACCACTACCAAAGAAAGAAGTAAAAAACCCACCATACCAGCTATAACCTTTCTACTACCACTTTCTAAATGCTTCCCTGTGTTGAAAACTGGACTTTTGAAAATGCCAACTAGCACTCTTCTACAAAGCTTGTTCAAAACAGCATTTAGAAAATAAAAAGGAAGCATTTCTGTTATGAAATGTTTGCATTTAATAGCGAGCACCTGGGAGCTAGAGTTCTTTCAGAAATAATTCCTAATGCTCAGTGAAGGGAATTAAACAAACAAACAACAAGGTTTATTCTGTCAAGTTCTCAGCAGGCTAACGAGAATTACTGCATGCTAAGAATCAGCTGCTCTTGGAAACTTAATGACTGTGGCAGCCAGGAAAGTACAAAACATGGCTAAGAGATGTGAACCAGATATATAGGCTGTAACAAGGAGAAATGAAGAGAACTGGTAAATCTCTCAGTAAATCCAAAGTGGAAAGACTTTGCTGCACTCGGTTTTCCAAACGCTTTCACAATGTAAAATACTCTGTACAGAACTGGTTTTGCATCTCAAATTGTAGTTCTATTCCCATGTTGGAAGTGGTAATACTTGGAAAAATAATAGAACATAATTTTTGTATTTTCACCTGTCTCTGCTGGGTTTTTACAGCTGGAAACAAAGAGCCAAGCCATAACAGCCAGGTCCCCGTGGTCCACTTAGCCAGTGGCCTGACAGCCACTGCTGGCAAGTTTGCCTTCTTCTTCCACCCTCAGTTTCAAGCAGTACTTTCTGAGAGACGTGTTTTTGTAGCTTTTTACTGAAAAAGCAGAATGAGTGCCAGTAATAAGGAGGATAATTATAATCAATCCCTCCGCACCCTGGTCAGTGGAAGAAATCAAGTGATATGCACTTGTAGATCTGCAAATTTATCATGTAGGTTATGAAGTTTTTGTGTGCGGTTGCTTCATGTTTTCAAGTTGTACTCAGATGTTCTGAGAACTGGAAGAAACTTTAAAGAGACAGCTATGGCTCTCATGTACTAACATGACTCCCAGAGCTGGACGCTTGGAAAAAAAATTGAGATAAAGTCATAGTTGTGGGCAAATCCACAGGAGAGATTGTACTGAGCTTTTGAAAAATCTAGGTGATGTTTATAATAACTCAGCCATTTGTCTTTTTGTCTCTAACGTCCATAAAGATTTATTTTTGCCAACAGTTGAAACAAACAACCTTACTGCCATTTCAGAAGTGCACACCTCCATGTTAGGACTTGCCTACCTTGAGGAAATTTACTGCCTTTGCTATAGCAGAAGAACCGTAGTGATCAAATTAAAGCAGCACATTAATGCTGGTGAGTTTTGCTGATGTAGATGTGCTCTTAGTCACGATGGTAAAGGAAGCAGACGCTCATTTCTGCTACCGTGAAATCTGGCTTTATAGCAAAAGCTGTCTCTCACAGGTCACTGTGTACATCAGAGTCCCAGCCTTTCCCTGCTTTTGGAGAAGGATGGAGCCCCTTAGGTGACCTGACTTGCTCTCCTTCCAGCGGATCTGACACCACAGGCACTAAGCACAGACCGTGCAGCAAGCTCACTTAATCCTACCCACTGAACACATGAGCCACAGTTTGTGTTTCAGTCTGTAAATTGTTCTTTTGTTTTGCAGGCTTTACTGAACACAGTTTTATTTCATGTGACTGTGCTATTTATGGAGGAGTAAATATTGCCGGGGGTCTATTTAAAAAGGCCAATGACCTGGATTTTTTTCCATTTGAATTATCTCCAAGAGTCAGACGTGTTTAACAACGGATTTTTTTCCTCTCGTCGCTGTAGACTGCAATAGTCCTAATAGACCTAATGTCTTAGGTCAACACCAGCTAAAAAGGTGAAGATTTTGAGATAAATAAAACTTGGCGCAGTATGAGAAAGATCAGAAGATATGCAGCATTTCCACGTTTGGAAAAGACTAATCTCATCTGGCAATTCAACCAGTTATCGGCACATCATGTCTTTAGCTCTGAATATTAACCTTGTCAGACTGATATGGTAATTTCAGTTCATAACTCTAGTTTGTTCCTTTTATGTTTTTTTGTTGGTTTTTTTTCTACAAAACCTGTTATCAAGTCTGTTTCCACGTATTCTAAACAAATAAAGAAACCGTGTTTTTGGAAAGAGAAGCTTTAAATAGGGTAAATATTCTTCCTGCTGCCCTTGCACTCTAAATAGCAGTATTGCTTTGCTATTTAAGAATCAGAAAGTTAAACAGCACTGGAAAAATACTGCTGTGTTTTCACTTTCAGGAGTAAAAGCCAAATGTCAGGAATATCAAACATGTTTGAGTGTTCTTAAAAGATAATCCAACCACATTTTTGTAATATGGAACACTTTTTAAACAGTATAAAATGAGTTTATCACAATCACGGTAAATATAATGAGCTCAACAAGAAATTTAGCTGTAGACATACCTATATTTACCCAGCCACAAAAAAGATAAAAACTATGTTTGCACTGAATGACAATCAATATATGTGCTAAAGCCTGTGGGTTTCACCATGCAGTGAGAAGACGCCCTGGCTTCATATCAAAGCTGGCTTCAGAAGTTGCAACTCAGGAGAATGATGGGCTCTCTAGGCCAATCTTACTGCCAAAGCCATCACCTCACCTGCCTTTGTTAAGAATCCCATCTTCACTAGGATATGAGCATAGTGGACAGCACTTGCATAATTCAACACTCTTACAAAATAAATGAAGAGTACGTATTTAATATTCTTCTGCCTTGAATCCCACTATGCCATGGAGCAGCCCCGTAGAAATTTGCACTGATTATTCTTCAAATGAAGCAAAACTGCACCCTTACCCTTTCTTCAGAAAATATACTTCACAGTGAAATATTTTTGAAGGCTTTCCATTCACTCCCACCACTTATTACTACTCTTTTTTTTTTTTTTTTTTGTGCATCCCTTTTTGTACACTGGAGTTCACCAGTAGGCTATTGCACACTTTAGAAGGCCACGGTTTGCCTGGAGTCAGAACTGTTACTGTAAAATTAATTGCTGTCAGTGACACCTACAGCCTCCTTCAAGATTAATTGTACTAGCGCCGTTTCCTTCTCCGCTGCAAGTAACATATGTTTTCATTTCTCATTTGTGTTACTAAACAAAGGGTTTCAGATTCTAACTCAAACCATCTTTCAAAACTGAATTAGCTACAGCCTTAATTAGCCAGTTCTGAGCAGAACAGATTGCGATGACTGTATGTGTTACTCCAGTCTATCTCTTTGTTAAAAAGCTGCTAGCTTTTAAGGGAGAACAAATTTCAAGACTATTTTCTGTCTTAGTAGTCCTAAGAGTTGTCTGAGGGGAAGCAGAGTGATCATAGCAAGCACCTCAGTAATCCCTTCCCAGATTCTTTCTCACTGATCGATCGATTTAAACGTAAGGCAAACCCTAATGGAAAAATAAAGTAACTCATTTGGTAATGTATGTCCCAACCAGGGGTACTGCAGAATCCCCTTACTTTTTTTTTTTTTTTTGGTCTGTTTAATGGCCGGTAGCCTGATTCTTCTCTACTCTAGGTTTTGGAGACAATCAAAAACTCATCAAAGTTACACTGACATGGAACTTGCTAATATGACATTAAAGGCCAATTCCTCAAATGTGCCCAAAGGCCAGGTTTTGCAATAAGAAATGTAAATATGCAAGAGCATAGTTTTCTGAATTAAAAATATATATTTTAAATACTAATTTTTCTTTAAAATGATCATTAAAATGAGCATCTGAAAAGCAGTCATCCACTGTCTTCCAGAACAGGTAGGCAGCAGAAGTACAAATGGATCTGTAAGCCCGCAAGGACTGCTTTTAAGAGCAACTCATGGACCTGACATCTGCCACAGTTTAAAACATTAAATGTATATGGAGAAAGGACTGGACTATGTATATATATACAGTCTTAAATACATACAGAGAGTATAGAGATTTAGATATTCTGAACATTTATACTTTGGATCAGAACAATTCAATCCTTTAAGTATGTTGCCCTGTGTTAGACATCTTGCTACTAGTGTCTGTCTCCATAGCCATTGCCCACCTGATTGCTTCTAGTGTTCTAGCCCTGCACTATGTTACATGACAATTTTGTGATTAAATTTATACTGTATGTTCTCTTCTGGTTATCCTGTTAATATTAAATTCAGTCCCTTGACTGAACAGGATGAAAGGATCGGGAACGTTCCTTTGCACCTGGCCACGTCAGCTGCTCTTTGTTGGGATATCTGCCTAAAAACTGCAGAATGTGTTGTCAGCTCTTCCACATCCTTGCAAATCCTCAGCACTAAAATTCCCTGTCAAAGACAGATAAAATTTCTGCATTCTTCTGCAAGGTACTGAAATGGTCCCTACAGACAACTCTTTTGATCCAGGTATTAAAGAAAGCACTGGTTCCCAGCCTTTCTGCAGCTGGCACCACAGTGGCACTCAATGCACTACCTACTTCCTACTCTGCTGCTTGTGGAAGCTTCTTGTCTTCTGGGCAGCCACCACAGGGCATATCTTCAAACCTTAAGTACTTTACAAGAAAACAAAGAGGTAGCTTAGAAATTCCTGAAACGAGAGAGCATTTCATGGCTGATAACTTAAGGCAATTAAAAACAAAACAAAACAAAACAAAATTAAAAATGAGCTAGTGCATGCATTACTTCATAGCTTTTCACATGCGTTTCTCACAGAAGAGTATCAATTTACCAGAGCTGATGCTTAATAAAGTATGTGAAAAAAAGACAGAAAATATTAGGTGTTCTTTCAACATAAGCCTCAATAAAGAAGGATCTTCACTGATCCCAAAATACTCAGTGCTGTTACGGAGTGAACCAATGTGACTTCCGAAAATAGGTTTTGTTGCAGAGACTGTGTTGCTCATCTCTAGTCTAAGAATGACTACTCTGAGTTTTGGGGTTTTTTTGGCTGTTAAGAGATTTATTAAGTGAGAGTTTTTGCAAGGGCTGTTGCCATGCCCTGAATTTCTTATGTAATATTTTTTTATTCTGTTCATGTCAGCAGCTGTACTGGGCCATGTGTCGGGTGTCATGCTGTGACTACTAGGCCTGTTTTTCCATTGTGCAAATTGAGTTTCTGAAAACAGGGGAGGCATTGTTAAAAGTTGTCTTCCTGTTATATTCAATACCGGCACACTCAACTGCTTTTCTAGATCACTCTAAAGGGCAGAAGATGCTTCCTATGATTATTGATGTTAATACTCACTGCATTTCCAAATTAATATAGTCAAATTGCTATGATAACCTTATGTATTTTAATTATTATATTTGGAAATGATCCATTCCTATCTCCAAATATGTGTTCTAGATCGTGAATTATTTTCCATATTCAGCAATGTTTACAACAGGGATTTCAGAGCATCTGTCAGTTCTTTATTCCTTAGCACATTTTCAGTGTAGTCCAGTGTTGAACGTACTGCAGTCTACACAAGTAATTACTAGACACTACAAAATTCTATTGTCATTTAAATGTCCTTATTGCTTGTTTGTCCACTAGGGCAGTGAGAATTTCAAATTCTTGATATGTGTATCTGCAGCTTTATTGTTACCACTGACTGCCTTTCCTGTCGGAGAAAAAAAAGGGGTGAAACTTCAAAATCACTGTTCCCAAAGTGTTACTTAAATATCTGTGCTGATTGACTGGGCTGATCGGCTGCTGTTTATGAGACTAAAGTATGTGCAAAAATGAGTCCTGGATTTTTTCTTAGAAAAAAAAAAAATACCCCTTCTAAACAACATTTAAGCTCTATTTGATCTCTGGCATATAGGGTGGCCAGTACGTTCTACACAGATCTTACACATTTTTGACAAAGTTTTCTGAATATGTTGTATTTTTAATGTGGAATGGAGAATTTGCTGACTGGGTCTATACCACGTACTTGTCAAAGCAATGAAGAGTAAGTAACTTTAATGACTGTACCAGATAATGTGGACGCTTCTCAAACAGGAAGAAGGAACAGAGACTAAAAAAGAATAGTGAGTTGAAAAGGACTCACAGAGGGAACAATGAGGAAGATTTATGAAGTGTTTCAAAAGTTTTGAATAGGAAAGGTGATTTTTTTGAAGCAGAAGAGTGTGATTTAACTATGAGACCCTACAATGTTAAAGGAAGACACCTCGACTACAGTGGGAAACAGTGAAACACAAGAAGACTGTAGATACAGCCACAGAGGATAATCGATGTACTGCCAAGTAGTACTGCAAAGCTAGAGCTGTAGAGAGGGATTCCTGATCATCGCTAGCAACCTGAGACAGTATCTACAAAAGTGAATTAAACAGTATGAGAACTGTTTCCAGAAGCAGGAACTCTACCCTTTCTGTGACTGCCCAGCTGGAATGGGACCTTGCCCAAGCTGTCCTTATCAAGCAGTATGCAAACAGTGCCCTGGGCTTGAGGCTCAGGGGGTTTTCTAGCCCTAACACATGTTCTTACAAGAAAGTTAACCGCAGTGCTAAGAAATGGTTTCAAGAGATTTTAATTAATCAATACAGAAATGTACTTAATCTATGAATCATTCGAAATCAGCTCAGGCTTGTTTGCACTATGGATTTGCACAGCCTATGGTTACTCCCTGGCCTGGTCACTCTGCTAGTCCCAAACTGCAAAACCCGTATGTATTTTCTTCAACTTGTCTGACCATTCTTTCACTAGGAAAGAAGCTTTCCCATGCACTGGCTCTTTGCTTGTCACGCCTTAGATATAGGGTAGCATGGCCCAGCCACTTTCTGCTTTCAACAAGTAGTACCTTGGGTCTGAAGATACTTGGAAGTTTGTGCAGATCATGAGAGGAGTCTGTCAGCAGCACTTGGAGGGGTGAGGTGACACAGTTCACTCTAACATTAGAATGTCCTCTTCACCTGAGCACCAATAAGCATGTTATTTAAAGTATTTTGCTGTATAATTCAAAGTGGAACAAGATTAAATAAATGTATTTATTTTCACTGTTGTCCTTTCATTACTGACCTATTTTCTAATAATTGTTTTGGACCACTTTCTAAGCTCCTCTACATAAGAGTTTGTTGCCTCCATTGAAATTATACTGATTTACTTTTGTTGAAAATATGTCTATTTCTTCAGTCTTTTCTCAACTCGTTTATTTCTCTGCCTTCCCCCCATATTTACTATATGACATTTGCTGTTTTCATTGACCGCTTTTAACTGCAAACAATCTGTCACTGTAGGAACTGTAGTACTATGTGATTTAATGTTGCTGTTAGCGCTGTAGATCAGAGCTGAAACCCTCTGAAGAACATGTTGTGCTGACTGTCTTTAATCAGATTGCAAGCTGCTATCATTTCGCTGTGTCTGTTGTTAAATGAGCATTCAGAGAAGTAGGTAGTAGGTAGTAAATAGTCTAAATAAGTTTAGGTAAATTTTTAATATCTTGGTAAGGAAAGGGATCTTTTATGGACCAAGTAACTGAAACAGAAAAGGCTGTTTTTCCAAAACAGAAGCTTATGCAGTTAAAGAAGTTTGATTGCTCTTTGGTTAAAGTTTGTGGGTCTGTGAAGGAAAGGCACAAAAAAAAAAAAAAAAAAAAAAAAAAGAGAGAAATTGAAGTAGGGCAGTCAGAAAGTGATGGCCACAGCCACAGAAATACCATCAGTCTGTCAGTGGTAAAAACATAATAAAACAGAAGATAACATTGGGCAGGATGCTGCCTATGAAAGATATTCAATTGGTGAGCAAAGCCTATGTCTTCTGCTGCTTCACTTCTTTTCCGTTCAAAGACACTCGACTATTTCCTTCCTTAAACATAAATGTACAAAATAATATTGGCCCTGGTTTCTTCTACAGAAAACAAACCATACTTTCCCAATTCTAATTAACAAATAGTTAAAGTAATCAGAATGTTACTTTTGGGCTTGTTATCCAGATTCTGAAATGTTCCATTTCACTTCCTCCTGAACAAACCTGACAAGAATTGGTGAATCTGGGTTTTCCCAGGAGCACAGACCACATTCTCTAGTTGTTGTTACCGTAAGGTGTGCTGTTTTCCTGATGATTAGAGTGCTTCTGTGCAGAAGATGCTGATGAGGATGAGTAAAGTAAGGAAACAGAAATTTTTATGTTTTCAAAGATAGAAGATGTTATTGCAAACGTAGTAGTATGGAGTAGTTGAACTTGCCAGTTATTCTAAACAAAACCATTTGTTTTAGGAAAATACATAGGCTGGATACCTCAAATTGCTTTATTTTCATTATACAGCATTCCCAAATGTGTAGTAGGACTAGCAGAGTTTGGTGAAGTTTCTAAATTACATAGCTGCATGACTATGCAAGAACCATTATCACTTCCCAGACTTGCCTTATGGATCCTGAATGTTTGAATTTGGCTTTATACATGACAGGAAATCTCAATTCCATAGCATATGGAGCTAGTCTACACGCCTCATGAACACCTTTTCATTTCTAATCAGCCTTGTCTGCATAGTATTACACAACTACCTACTCAACATTATGCGCAGCCAATTATTCATAATTATCAGTTTATCTTGGAGCAATGTTTTCATTAAGTCAGAGTAGATTTCCAGTGTGGAAATTTGTATCTTTTAGAGAATCTGTGATATTTGTGGTAGTTCTGACGGTAAAATCCACACTTTCTTTTTCCTGGCTTATCTCCATGGCCAGAATGAACATACAGCTTTCACTGTTTGCTACAACCAATGTCATTCAGAACCAAACACAGCCAGTAGCAGCATAGCCGCAGTTTTGTACCGGGAACAAGAAGTCAGAACATTTTTAAGGAAGGAAAATTGCAAGATAATTAACTTTGAGATTCCTGCTACCATGTCTGGACAGCACAGAAGGAATAACCGATAGCTCAGAGAAAAGGTCTGTTTGAATACGTATCTGTGCCAATCAGTAGGAGACCGCATCTCATCTATTTTGAAAAGAGAAGGCAGTGGTATCTTCCCAGCGAGCCATCACCAGCTGTGAAGTGCTGGGATAGGCAGAAATGGGATTTTAGAAATGGAAACTAGATTCGACTTTCAGCTGTTAGGCTTGTTTGCTTCAAGTCCTGAAAATTTAAATGCTGATAGAAACATTAGATCATCACGTTCTGACAGGGAACTGCCGTGTTCAACATTAGATCCATATATACAGGATAAGAACAAAGCATCTGGACTGCAGTGCCGTTGTGGAGTTACCATTGAATACTGCTGCTCTCCTTTGAATATTTCGTGGAATGAAAGAGTTCTTGCACATTTTTTGCCTGCTTTTTCTGATTGTTGATGTTATTACTTTGTACTATTTTCCTTCTGCCTTTACAGTGGCCCACTTTTCTTTGTCATTTTTTTTTAAATATATTTTTTCCTTCTGGAAAGCAGCTAGCCTTGCTTTTGTGACATGTCATCCCAGAGTGTTGCTTCAGCATTTGAAAAGAAGTGTGAATTTGAAAACCTCATGGCTGCAAGCAGGTTTTAAACAAATAAAATAAAACACCTGGACTGTGCTCACTGGCACAGCGTACAAAAACCGTATGGGAAAGAAACAGATGTGAGTCCAAGGCCCAAATAGAATGTAGGTGAACTCCTACGCATTTTGGTGAAAACACTCCATCGTGTTGAATATTGATGCCTTCTCACAGCTGATAATGGTCTGTGAAGAGCATTCCTAATTGAGTACTCATTTGTATGTTGGCTCAGATAGGAGAATTTAGGATCCAGATTGGCCTCTTTTAAAGACCTAGCATATTTGCTTTTCATGAAGCCTGTATCTGGCTGTGGGGTTCTGAGATGATAATTCACCTGACTCTGTGAGGGACCATTTGTCTGGGACAATTTTTCTACAAAGGCTTGTGAGGCTGCACTTCTACACCACACATACAACTTCTGCATGTGGTTATTTATATATATATTCCAGGATAGCTCCAGGCCTACCACTCTGGGTACTGGAATAGTCCACAGAAAAACAGTAACTGCACCAATGGATATATGCATTAGACCCCAGTGCCCACGTGAATTAACTGCCTGAATGCATACATAGTTATCTTACACACAGCACTGAGGTGCCTGAATTAGGGATCTATGCTCCCTCTACAATCATCAGAGAGAGGCAGTTCATTGATGGGCTGAAGGCATGCTCTTGTAGCTCCTGGTTCTCAGTGAGCAGGAGAGGATAAGGGACTGGTGTCTAAGAGAAACAATTAAACAGTTGGAGTCAGAAGTTAAAATTTCCACCAGTGAGAGACACAGTAAAACAGAATGGAGAAAGGTGGACTGTGTCACCTTGGATGAAAGGCTATTGCACTTGCACTGAGCAGGCTGTGTATGCACAATCATGCTAATGGCAGCCAGGAATTTCACAGGAAATCTATGTGAGAAGAAATACAGGTAGGACAAATGGAAATATAGGTAGGACAAATGGGAACTGGGTTATACAAGAGGCCTCCTGGAGTCATACAAAGGGGTCAGATAGCTGGAAAAGCCTCCTGTTTTGAGTATATGTCATGCCTGTCTTGAATTACTGAAGTATCCAACATTTTTGCAAATCCCTTGTTAATGTCTTTAAACTCAAAATAGCACATGCAATAATTGTAGGTAGATCCTGAACAGATCACCAGCCTCAACCATTTTGAGGATGTCCTTCCCAGGTTCCTAGAGTCTTATAATCAGAATAAAAAGAATTGTTCCAATGATTCCAATTGTGCCATTTTTGTTTACAGGTAAAAACAATTGTCTGGTGTTCGTCAGCATGTCTTATGTTCTCAAGACATCAGTGTTAAAATGTTTACCCAATCTGAGAGGCTGTCATCAGGATCACATGAGCCACAGATATTTTGGGTTCTTTACCAGAATTAACAAGAGTTCTGTGTTTTAGTGGCTCACTCTTGATTACAAGACAGTCAGCTTCTTATCTTAACAGATACCTCCATCAATATATACCAAGAAAAACTGATTTCATAGAATCATAGAATAGCCTGGGTTGAAAAGGACTACAATGGTCATCTAGTTTCAACTCCCCTGCTATGTGCGGGGTCGCCAACCACCAGACCAGGCTGCCCAGAGCCACATCCAGCCTGGCCTTGAATGCCTCCAGGGATGGGGCATCCACAGCCTCCTTGGGCAACTTGTTCCAGTGTGTTCATGGTCATCTAGAAAGACTGCTTAATAACTCATACCTGTATCACCCATGAAATGGCCAGCTCAAGTTCTGGCAACATTCATAGATCAACTTAATAAAGACCTTGATATGTAATACAGTGTTACTAAAATACTCAAATGAATTGAGTAAGTTCGCTCAGGAACAAAACCATAATTCTCTCATTTTGTGGTTTCTTCTAATTCACTTATTAAAGATCTACCTTCCT